>NC_080599.1:23499950-24169325 GCF_027887145.1 Ammospiza caudacuta | reverse complement strand
CAGCCCCTTTCAACCCAAGCCATTCTAGGATTCTATGCCCCTGCTGCCCCAAACCTGCTACATAAAGCTATTACAAGGTGAAAAATCGGGAAATCTGCATGGCTTTGGTGAGGATTTAATTATCTTAATTGCGTAGCTTGCTGCTGATTGCAGACCTTGTAAAATCACTTGTCTGACTGGACCTCCTGAAAAAGACTTTGCCTCTGGCCCAGTGAGTTCTTATACAGTAGATGTGTAGTTTTGAGTCTACTCAGATGCCACCCAAACTGTAGAGCCCTTCCTTACTGACATGACAGTACAAGAACTTGTAGGAAAAATCCCAGAGTCCAAAACTGCAGCATTGTGGAAGAGAAATGCTTGCAAACTGGATCTCCTTTCCATAACATCTCTCTCCCCTTCTGGACTTTCAAGGATCTTGGTGGAAAACTGGGTCAGAGGAAGCATTGTAAAATTTGTCTTCTATCTTTAAGTGTGTATTTAAGTGTACTGGCTTTCACAACAAACGGTGATATCTACAGAGGGAACCAGTTGTGTGACTCCGCTCTTAGCGATCACTCATCTTGCTTAATCCTGTTTGGGATTTGCAGCTTTTCCTTGCTTCATCTTCTTTTGATGCTGTGGTAATGAACAGTGTCATTCCAGCGTGGGGGTACCAGTCATTGGTTTCTCTGGGTCTGGATTGAAGGCACTTGAGAGAGTCGTTCATGTTTGGAATCAAATATTTATTAATTTTAATCAGTAAAACAGTCTCACTACTGTGAGTTGGGCAGCTTTTCATTAGAAGGCACAAAATGGCCAACAATCTCTTGTCATAAGGTCTTTTAAGACTAAACTATCCAATTAAGAACTGACACCTAGATTATTTTCCCTTTTAACCCAATAACTGATCCCAAAGAGCTGCAATGCGACTTTTCTGCCCAATTACAAAATGCCACCCAAACCCATGGAGAAGAAGGAAGAAGAAGCATGAAGAAGAAACCCAGGATGACACCCTTCTATCTTGCTTCCATCCACAACATACTAAAAACTCCAAAACCTAAATTTCTCGCCAAGTGACACACCTACACTACTCTCTATAATCTATTTCACTCTTTTGTGGATTCTAGTTTATCTTGTAGTCTGGGAAACTTTCTCCATGAATGAGGGTCAAAGCCAGTGCTCCCCTGGGGGTCAGGGCACCCCAGAGCAGTGCCCTGGGTTTCCACATTCTGGGTATTTTTAGGAAAAAATTCCCTTTTTAAAAATGTTTAAAGTTTGCTAGCTTGCAGCACTGGCACTCAGCTTCTCTCCCAGTTGCTGCCCACCCCGTTGGAATCAAGGATTCATCTCCACTGCAGTTTAGCTGCTCAGATGAACAAGAGCTGGGAGCAGTGCAGTCACCAGACCTCAGCTCTCATTGCAAAACCTGGCCAAATAGAGCTGGGAAGCAGCTCCTGGGTGGCTTTTGGCATGGTCAGCCCATGTCACTGCAGCCAGCTGTGGACATCTCCCCAAGTTCAGGAGATGCCCTTCCTCATGGCTTCCCACATCTCCAAAGGAAACTGGGATGGGAGCACACCTTTACCTGTCTGGCCCCGGGATCTGGGAATGAGGAAGGGATGTCCAGCATGCCCTGTTTGTCCCTCACACCCCTGTCCCTGGGGCTGTTCCCTGTGAGCCAGAGCTCCTGGGGTTGGAGCTGGCTTGTTTAACCCAAGTCATGGCAGTCCAGACAGGTGTGAGCAGGGTTTTAAACCTGGCCTAGCTGAAAGGAAGGAACTGGAGATCTGTCTGCTTGTGTTATGGTTTGTGCTACAGCAGCACAGTGCTGCAGTGCACTTGGTGCAGTGCCATCAGATAAGGCTCTTCCTGCAAGGCCCTGGAGCAGCTCCTGGTTTTTGCAAGGGGAAAACAAGCTAAACTGCTCCCCTTTTCCAGCCTAACAGCGTGGGAAAAGTAGGTCAGAGTTGGCCAATCCTCCACATCCTACAAGCTGCATATGCAAGTGTTCATGTGGCTGAAATATGGATCCATAAAAGACGGATAAAAGAAAAAAATCTTAAATGAACAGTGCTGCTAACAACTGCTCAAGATGTCTGCTGCAGATCTCAGCCTAACACTGAGGCAACCAAATGCTAGATTTAAGTTTCCTTGGCACACCCAGTATCCTTTCCCTTTTGTGTGGGTATCCAGTGCTGGGAGGTAGAAGTTGTGTTAGAAATGGGCTCTTGTGTTCCACAATTAAATTGATCCAGATAATGTTGCTCTTCCCAGCTGCAAAAATACGATTTTGATGAGACATTCTGTCTGAGAGTGCTTGCCATGGAGTTACTGAGGGAGGACGTGTTTCTGTGAGACGTTGGTGAAAACTCATTCCCATCCTTACGAAGCTCTCCTGTGACTGTTATGCTGTGATGGTGCCATGGAGCAGTGCTGGCTCAGGCCTGGGATCCATCTTGTGTGGCTGGAGAGCCCTCTGTCCCTGCTCCAGGCTGTGACCAGCCCCAGAGCTTGGCGGGGAGCTGCTCCTGTCCTGTAGGCACACAGTGTGTGGTGATTGTGAGTGGGGCTGGCCCAGCCTCATCCCCAGTGGGTGCAGCTGTGAGCAGCAGGTGAGCAGCACTGACAGCAACGAGCCATGGAGTGCCCAGGGGCACTGAGCAGCCACCAAAGGGAACAGAGGGCACACAGGGGCAGGGCACCAACAGGAGGGGATAAAAGGCTGGGCTGGAGAACAAGAAGGGTGGCTGCTTGCAGCCTTCTAAAGGGGTAAGGTGGTGCTCTGGATATCATGGCCATCTCAGTTGTGACACTGTCCCATGTGCTGTCCTGCTCCAGGCAGAGCTTCCTGGTGGGGCTCCCCTCCAGGACCTGTGGATGTCACTGTCCTTCCAGTTTGGGCCTTTCCATTTAGCAGGAAGCTCCCATTTGTCCCCTGTGATAATTTGACTTTTTCTTGCTTTCGATTCTTTTCCCTCTCATCCCCTGTCCCAGGAGTGCTTTGAAGATATGTTAGGGTTGGACTAATGCTTGATCCATGGGAGAATTGGGAAGAACATCAGTCATAGTGAGATGTAAAGGACGAATACAAACAGAGTAAGAGTGTGACACTTCCCACTGATCCTGTCCTCTCCTTGGCTGCCTTCAGTGAGACTCCCTGAGCTGGATGTGTCTTTGGGGTCATCAGCTGTCTCTGAGTTTCTCTTGCAGAAAATTCACTGGTTTTCCTTCAATCCACATAGGTCTTCTCATCCACAGCTCTTTGGGTAAGGACTTCTGCAGGTTGCTGCCTGAAGGAGACTTTTAATTCATTTTGAAAATGTTATTTTAAAAGGATGAGCTGAAGAATCTGAACTATATCATTTTGGGGCCTGTGCAGATAACCTAGAGAAGGCAGTGTTTCTTTTCCTCTTGTCCCTTCTACAAATGTGGCTTGACCAAAAGCTGACTTGTTTGGGATTTTTTGCCCTTTCAAGGCTGGATCAGTGGAAGCAGTGGTGTCCTGCCCCAGTGAACTGGGTGATAGTGCAGAGCCTGTGCTGGGAGCTGGTTCTTCCCTCCACTGAAGTAGTGCCAGAGATGAAAAGCACTGTCATAAAAGGCACAAATAATGTTTAATGAAGGTGTTACCTAATCCCAGGATTTCTCATAGCATAAGTGCTGCTTCAGAGGTGCCTTGCTTCCCTTGGAGTCACCTTCCGCTCACGGAATCTGGCACTGCATCAGCCCTTTGCAAAATCCCCAAAGCCACCAGCCCTGGCATTCCCTCTGGTACCTTAAACACGAGAAGTAGGGAGTGCTCCTGGGGTTTTTGGGTTCCTGTGGCTTTCTGGCAAGTCTCCTGGCATCTGTATTATTGCTAGACTATGGATTTGTTTGGAGCATTTCAAGTATCTGTTCCATGGTTGGATGGACAGTTATTGATAAGTACAGTTTGTAAGAATTCCCTTTTTAAAAACTGAAAAATCACATGAAGCTGGGAAAACCCATGATTTTAAAATTCATTACTTTTTCTCCTGACTGTGGCAGAGACACCAACTCATATTTCTGTGCCACTGTGAGGCCCCACAAAATTCACAATTTGAGTAGAAATTCTGTAGTTGTTTATCTTCCTTCCCCTTTGAGGAGAGAGAGGTCGTCCAGCAATTCCCATTATTGGCTTGACCTCAGCCAGGCTGCTCAGCTGCATGTGCTGAACAAGTTGTAGTGTGGGGCAGCAAGCCAAAAAAATGGTGGGAAATACACAAAGATGGTCCTTTGGGACCTAGTAAGTTTTTATCAATGGGATTGCGTTTAATGGTGGGTAAATTAAGGGTTATTACCACTTTTTATTTTGAGATAGATATGTGTCTATCTCAGTGTTATATTTGAACAGGCTTTCTATAGTTTCTTTATGGTAATTATGCTGTTGAAGTTATTGAAATTGGAATGACTGAAATATAAATCATATATCTGAACTATTAATCATATTACTATAGAGGCCTGATGACAGCCATCTCACCAATCTTAATAACACAAGATCAAATGGTTTGCAGTCATTGCAGAAAATTTTACAGGTTTCCCTAATAGCCAGATTGCTTAAAGCATTACTCATTTTTCACTGTGAAAATGTTTGACCCTAATTATTGTCCACTGTGTGTTTCACTTGGTGATTCACAATGCAATTTAAAGGGAGAATCCTATAGCCATGACTTAAATAAAGGAGATAAATCAGATGAGGAAAAGTCAGTGAATCCTTACTTTCTACCTCTCAGCCATTCCCAAGGCAGCAGTTTAAAACCAGCAGAGGGGATGCTGGCTCTGCTCTTGGTTTTGGATGTGTGTCTTCAGCCCCTGGAGCTTTGGGTGGGAGGGGGCTGTAAATCTGGATTATCACCAACATTTTGTTAATTACCCAAGACTTCATCTGCCTCCAAGCTGCTAATTGCAGCCTCGTTGGCATCAGTGCTGAAAGACTTGATTGTGTTTTTTAGAGGGCAGGTGGGGTTTGAGATACTCGTGCTTAACTGTTGGTTCAGCCTGCCTTGTTTCTGAGAAATGGTGATGGAGCAGCAGGCTTGCATAAGGAACAGCCTCAGGGCTGAGCTGCACAGAAACTCTGCTTTCCTCAGAAATGTCCTGGGAACAAGTGCAATTCCCCCACGTGGCTGCTGCTGAGGCAGCTGCTGCAACACAGGACCAGTTCCCCAAAAGAGGAACTTTCCTTAAGGTTGGAAAAGACATTTAGGTCATCAGGTCCAGACAGAGATCATTCTCAGACATAAATAATTCTCTTGTCGTGATTGAATGGCAGCTTTTGACCCATACACCATAATGATTCTTCCTCTTATAAACAAAATATGGATGGCAGCCTTCCAGTGCCTAAAGAGGCTCCAGGAGAGCTGGAGAGGGACTTGGGACAAGGGCTGGAGGGACAGGACACAGGGAATGGCTTCCACTGCCAGAGGGCAGGGATGGATGGTGTACTAGGGAAAAATCCTTCCTGTGAGGGTGGCACAGGGTGCCCAGAGAAGCTGTGGCTGCCCCTGGATCCCTGGCAGTGTCCAAGGCCAAGCTGAACAGGGCTTGGAGCAACCTGGGACAGTGGAAGGTGTCCCTGCCCATGGTAGGGGATGGGACTGGATGGGCTCTAAGGTCCCTCCTAACCCAAACCATTTGGAGGTTCTGTGATAACAGGCTGATCAAGCTGCTTTTAGTTACATTTTCAGCTTAGTTTTTTTTTAACATTACCTGGCAAATCGATTAGCAGAAACCCAGGCAGGAATGCTGAGAGTGCACGCTGGCTGTTTAATGTACATTTGATAACTTCAATGTTTTGAAATACATTTGGTGAATACTTCTGTGTTATTTGCCAGGTTGCTAGTAGTTTTTGATCCCCATCCAAGGATCCAAGGAGTTAGATTTTGATTCATATAATATATCTTAAAGAAGTATTTAGTATTGCTTATAGCAGTATCTTAATCAGAGCAAGCAGTCTTCCCATATATTTTCATCTAAAAAAGGAAGTTAAAAAAGAATAGATTTTCATTTTCTTAGCTGAAAAAGCTCCAAATAAACTTTCAAACATGAAAGGGCAGGTGATTAAATCTTTGCCTTTGGTTAAAAAGCTAATAAAGAGATGGAGTGAGGTGACTTGGCAGTACTGAACTACCAAGGCTGATTTTTCCAAGTTCAGTTGATCCATGCCTTGGGTTTAGTTTCTGTTTCAACACTTACTGAGGTTTGCCTGACAGAAAGGTAGTGATGGATCTGCATGTCAGAGGTCTGGGGTTTCTACATGCTTTGGGATTTTAAATATGGATATTGGAAACCATTTGCTGTTTGTAAAACAAAACCATTTTGTTTTAAGAAAAATTGGATTTTTGTAAGCATTGGGACTGATCACACAGCATGATCTGAATGGAGAGGGAGGCACTGATCTTTTGCCCAGAGCTCAGCCATCAAGATTTTGCCTAAAATCCAGGTTTCTGTAGGCAGCTTCAGTCTCTTGGCTGGGCAAGCCTGGGTGTTTATTGTTAAAATCATGCTGGATTTAGCATGATTTTAGCAATAAACAAGACTTAGCAAGACCTTGCCACTTCATGGGTTTTTAGTTTCAGAGATTCTTTTCTTTGTGGCAGAGCTTTGTGTAGTAGTTGGAAGGAATGGAAAAGTTGGCAAGTTGGAACATCTGCCCTTGAGGAAAGACTTGGGGCTTGATCCCCCAGTTCCCCTGCCCAAAATGAAGAGACAAGATCAGGCATAATTCCTCAGGAGCTAATAAAAGTTGCTATTTAAAGTCTTTCCTCACTGATCCCCAGCTTAAAATAGCTGCTTGTTCATTACTCAAGGAGCACTGAGACCACCTCAATGTAGCAATTAGCTGAGCCCCACAGGTATGGAGCACAGTGGAAAACTCCTTGACAAGCTGGATTAGGATAACACTGAATAGGATTTGCCTGGGGATGCATTCAGAACCTCCCGAGTGGTTTCCAAAAGCCTTTTTTTTGGTTGTTTGGTCAGGGTTTTTTCCCCAAAAGATACTTGATTTGATTTGAAATTACCCAACTTCTTTGTTATCTTCTTTTCCTTCTTCTCCCAGTAGGAGGGAGAAGTGATTCTGGTCCTCAGGAATCTCATGGATAAGGTCTTACTGAACTCCCACAGTTTCTAAAATTTGTCTTTATTGGAAAAAAAGTAGCTTTAGACTGAAAATGTGTACAAGGAGGAATGTTTGGACTTGCTTTTCCTCATTATAAGATTTAATCTGGGCACTGCCCAGGCTCCCCATGGAATGGGCACAGCCCCAAGGCTGCCAGAGCTCCAGGAGGGTTTGGGCAATGCTGCCAGGGATGCACAGGGTGGGATTGTTGGGGGGTCTGGGCAGGGCCTGGAGTTGCACTGATTGATGATCCTTGTGGGTCCCTTCCAGCTCAGGATATTCTGTGATTCTGTGTTTCAGTGTTGGAAAGATGTGGGTGTTTCACCACAGCAGAGGAGGAAACTTTTCCTGATCCACCATAACCACAGAAATAACTTCCCCTGCTCTCCTGGAAGGCTTCTGAGCCCTGGCCCCATTTGACACAAACTCCCCCCCTTGTTGTACAGAAAACCCCTGCTTTCACTGATAGAAAGTTCATTTTTATGGCAGCATTCTGTGCTCTCGGGAATGGCTATTTTTAGACACATCCAATGGGATTTGCCAATGTTTTCTTTTCTCCCCCAGTAATTCCTATCAGCTGCAGTTCCCATATCTCTGTTTCCAGTCAGGGTTCTGCTGTGTAAATGAGATGTCCTCATCCTGTGGTGACTCCCCAGGGCTGTGGTGGTGGCAATGTTTCAGAACTGAGTGCTCTTTATGCTGTGTGCAGCACTGCAGCGCTGGGACAGATTTCCTCCATTGCTCCCAAACCAGCAAAGGTGAAAGAGGATCCAAAACCCACAGCAAACTGCTTGTTTTCATTATTTTGTGGGATACTTGCTGCTGTGGCACGAGCCAAAGCCATTAAAGGCTAGAAAGAGAGGAAGAAGTAAAAGCTTTTAAAAACACCTCTCTCTGGCAGATGTTTGCATTTTCCCAATAAACTTGACTCAGTCCCTGGGCCCTTCTGTTTGCTCAAGGCTTTGCCCCTCTCCTCCTAAAGCCCTAATGTTTATTTTGGGGAGATTGTTGGTATTGTTTGTGACAGTGTTCACAGGGGTCTGAGGAAGAGGGAAGAGATGAGGATCTGACTCCATGTTTCAGAAGGCTTGATTTGTTATTTTATGATATATATTATATTAAAACTATACTAAAAGAATAGAAAAAAGGATTTCATCAGAAGGCTAGCTAAGAATAGAAAAAAGAAAGAATGATAACAAAGGCTTGTGTCTCAGACAGAGTCCAAGCCAGCTGACTGTGATTGGCCATTAATTAGGAACAACCACATGAGACCAATCACAGATGCACCTGTTGCATTCCACAGCAGCAGATAACCATTGTTTTTGCATTCTGTTCTTGTGGCATCTCAGCTTCTCAGGAGAAAAAATCCTAGCAAAAGGATTTTTCAGAAAATATCATAGCTACAGTTGTTGTATCATTTTTGTCATTGCATTTATGTAGCTTAAAGAGTTGCATATCTTTCTGTCCTTTCCCATGAGTGGTACACAGAATTGTACCAATTTTTCCAGCCCAAGCTGGAGTTTTCCCTTGCCTGACCTGTGTTGTACTCCACAGTTGACACTCCAGATCCCTACGTGGAGCTGTTCATCCCCACTGCCCCTGACTGCAGGAAGAGAACCAAGCACTTCAACAACGACATCAACCCCGTGTGGGATGAGACCTTCGAGTTCATTCTGGACCCCAATCTGGAGAATGTCCTGGAGGTAAATCCCATGGCTGGGCTGGGCAGGTGAAGGTTGAAACAACAGTGCCTTGCACATGTGTGGCATTTGATGTCTCAAGATCACCTCTTTGTTTAAAATGTTAAACCTGGGTTTAGCTGTGGTGCTAAGCAAGCAGTGGTGGATAAATTGAGTTATTCAAGGAGTAGCCTGAAGAGTCATTACCAGATATGCCTGTGAGTCACCCTTGGACAGCTCCTGAGGGATAGTAACTTCTTGTTCCTCACATCAGCTGCAGAGTACTCACTGCTTCCTACCCTGATTCAGCCCTTACAGATAGGGAATAGGTGGGGCTTAAGTCAAGTCTCTGCCCAAGCAGAGAGAGCAAAAGGCTGGTTCTGCTGTGTCCTCCTTGCCTGGAGCCCACCCAGGGCTCTTCTGCACACTCCAGCCTTGTTGGCCAAGCCACTGTTCAGTCTCCTGTGTTAAACTTCTCCAGGCTGCACACAAGAGCTGAATGTTGGCTGTGAGTGTTTTCTGAGTGGGCATGGCAAGGATTTAAGGTTAGCTCTGATCCTTTGTGAGCTCTGTTTTTCACAGAGGATGGCCCTGCCACCTGCTCTCTTCTGACCAGAGCTTACAGAGTTCAGTCTAAATTAGCCAATTGGGACAGAGGCTGCAGCCTGTGAAGGTTTTCGTTGAGCCTGTGACCATCAGACCTTGGGTCTGAAAGGGAATTGTGCTCCTGGGGAAGGCTCTGCTGTTTGAGCATAATACCCATTGCTTGTTGGATCTGAAGAACTATCCCGTGCATCCTAGAGACAAAAAGATATTAGGGAATTCACAATGATTTCATGGGCATCAGTTCCTGCCTGTTCCTCTCTGCCACTGCTGGGTCTCCTGGAGCAGAGCCTGGGCCCTGCTCTGAGCTCCTTTTCACTGAGGCAGGTTCTCTAGGAATGTTTGAATTTGTTGAGGATGAAATTTGATTCAAGGGTTTTGAAAAGGATAAAATTATTACAGTCACAAACACAGCAAGGTGGGCATATAGGTAGAAATGCATCTTTACAATAACTAAAGCTGTTGCTGCTTCTGAGATAGTGCAATAAAATTCCCTGATAATTGCCCTCAAAGAGTAGATGATAACATTCAATAATGGTTAATTGTGGACCTGGCAGAGTAGGAAAGAGCCTTTGGATTCTACAATGGAGTGCAGTGTCAGAAATATGTAAAGTCACCTCCCCACCCAAATACTATGTGAATTCTGAAGCTCAGACTCCACAATCCTTGTGACTCCTTGGATTGTTTCAGTTTGCATCTTTAACTCTATCCCAAGGGTAATTTGCCTTCTGAAGTGTAGGCAGCTCTTCAGAATCCCACTAAGAAGTTTTTGCTTTTCATTTTAAGAGACAGAACTCAGAGATTGCAGGAATGGGCATAAAGTTCTGCAAGGAAACAGAGCAATGTAAATACCATGAAAATAATGAGCTCTGTCCTAAAAGAAAGAGAATTCATAATTTCAAAGGGTTGCTTGTGGCACAGGATAAAGAAAATTCTTTATAGCTGAGAAGAGGCTGATCCCAGATGTAGCAACTAATTATTCAAGTGATTGTATCTTGATTCCTTTTGTTTTCTACAAAAGATGCAGTCCAAGCCATGAACATGTGATATTTTAGAAGATATAATGCCACAAAGTGGAAAAAGAACCTGTAAATCAAATTAGTTTGGAGATCTCATTTAATAAAAACCATGTAAATGAGAATTTGAAATTCTTTCTATATATCTTGAGGACTTGGAAAGCAGCCACTGGGGAAAAAAGACTTCTAAACATAGATCCACATGGATTAGAACAAAAGCATGGAATGGTGTTCTGCCATATCCACATCCTTCTTTGGATATTATCACATTTTTGAAAGGTCTGCTCCAGCATGGAGGGTATGAGAAGAGACTTGAAAGTCTGGCTGGATACAGAGAGCAGCTTTGTGTAAATTGGAATGCTGCACATTTTGCCAAATCACTGCTGTAACAATCTTGGTCTGTGGAGTCAAGGCTGGGGTATGTGGATTCCATCTTCTCTGAAAAGTTGCTGGATGTTTTTTATAGTTAGAACTATACAAGTTTCCCCGTAGGGAAATTTTACTGACTGGAAATATGAAGGTACTGTGCTTTGCTTCTACTGTATGTAGAATTTGAAGGTATTGGAAAGATGGTGAGATTTGCTGCCATAAAGGTGCTGAGATTAAAATCCTGTTGTGAGTAATCCTGGTGTACTCCTGCAGTTCAGTTCCTTGAAGTGCCACCTCCACTTATCCTCGTTTAAAAGAAATGTCAGCTGGCACTGGGCATTGGCTGGGTTGGGTCAGGCCCATTCTTCTTCCATATAATTTTTTGATAGGCTTGATGGAATTAAAAAAGGATTTCTTGCAGTGGAATTGAATATATGGATATCTCTTCCAGGTTACTCTCATGGATGCCAACTATGTTATGGATGAGACTCTTGGCACATCCACGTTTCCCATCTCTTCTCTGAAACTGGGAGAGAAGAAGGAGGTCCTGCTAACTTTCAATAATGTAAGTTGGACATTCATGACTTTAACCTGGTCAGAAGTTTTCTGAGCATTCACTGTTGCCCATGGATGCCTAAAGACACTTTTAAGCCTTAATTATCTATCTTCTTACAGCCCTGCTGAGAGGAGAATTAAGCAAAGCAGTGCCACTGAATGCCTTGGTGTCCCTGCCGGAAGAATCATCTTTAAATGTCCAGTTTGGGACTTCCTCTGCCTAAAGCAGTTTCTTGCACACTCAGTGCAGTTTAGTTTCATGGCCTCAGTCAGTGTGAGGTTACTCAGAGTTTGCTGGTCAGTGCATTGCCCCTCCTGCTGCTGCCTGTGGCTTCCAGAAAGCTGCAGGAATTCTTTTATCATTACATGTTTCACTTTCTGGAAGTGGCTTGTTGTAACACAGACCTGCTTAACATGCAGTGATGCAGTAATTGGATTATTCCCTTTAAACATGTCTGCAAATCAGATGGAGTCTCTTGAACAGGGCTTGTTTGCCTGCACTGTAACTCCTGGAAACTGTTGTTAAAGCTGGATGGAATTAAGCTTGTTCTGCACATATTGATATCTATAAATACCATCTGCATTTCTGGTTTGGGCTATGGTTTATTTTTTGATTAGAGATCTTGATTTGTCACCACTCTGCTGTTTTCCATGTGATACAATTTTAAAGCATAGTTAACAGCAAATAACTGGTTAAAGGCCTATTTATTGGAAACTAGAGAGCTTCATATGTTTTTGAAGTTTAGCATTTCATTTGGCATAGCCTTAGGGCAGTTGGAATTTTGATACATTCCATTATTTTTCCTTTTTAAAATAACAGCATTTTTGAAGTTTCTGCATATTTATTTCACTACATTTCAGTAACTCTTGGGCTTCCAGAGCATGGGCTGAGAGCAGGTCCTGGTTCTGCCAGGCATGAGGTGGGGCAGTGAGAAAGAACTGATGAATGCATTTTGAAAACACAGTTCACAGAGCTCATTCCATTAATACAAGGCCTTGCCTTGCTTGAACTTCTCATCAGTGTTCAGCAAAGCTTGGTAGGGAGTCACAGGGCAAAAAACCAGGGCATAAAAGGCAAATACACTCTGAAATCTATAAGCAAATGCTTAAGGGGAGATGAAGTCGGGTTGAGCGTGATGTAGACAATGTATACACAGAATTCCTGAAACTGAAAATGAAATAATATTCCTGAAATGTCTGTGGCAGTCTGTGTAAGGTATAGAAAATGCCATGATATCTCCCTGTTGGAATGCTTCCCTCCAAGGGTTTCTTTCATCTGCATACATTTTTATAAGCATTGGATCACTGCATGGTTTCAGGAGTGCTTTCTAAATTAGTAATGCCAGGTGGGGAATAGTGTAATTGCTTCCCAGCCTTTGAAGTGCTTCCTCAGTGAGTCTTCACTCTGTTTCTTCATGTCCTCCCTTTGTTGTTTCTCTGCCTGTTCTTTCTTTCTCCCCACACCTTGCTCATGCCCTGCCTCATTTGCAATTCCCATTTCAGGAACTGGGAGTCAGAGGCAGCTGTGCATCCCAGATCCTTCTCTGCAGTCTGAGGGTCAGGCAGCCCTTCAGTGTGGGCTGTTGTGGCTCCATCCCTGGTGCTCACATGCCCCAAGTGAGGAGGAGAATCTGGTTTTACACAGAGGACACACTGAGTCTGTCACTCCTCCAGGGCTGCACCAGCAAGGCCATTGCACAGAGGGAAGGTGAAAATACCCTCTCCATTCTGTCTGAGTTCCACAGCCAGTGCTCCTGGATTGTGCCTGACAGGGAATTGGTGCTTTAATCATCGTTTTTTAACTTCTTGCCTGCAGGCAATGCTTTCAGTGCTCAGTGAAAGGCAGAGGAGGCCAACCCATAGCTCATGGCCAGGCAGTTCAGTGTGGCTGGGAAGTGAAGCCATTGTGCAGTGACATTTATTGCATTTTCCAGCAAGCTGGAAGCAATCACCCTTCCTGACTGCTAATTAAGGCATGTTTAACTGTGGAGAGACACTTGGTGGCTCCTTTGGGACACAGAGCAGTGATTCCCTCACACAGGTGGCACTTAGGTGTGATCCCCTGGTTCTGCCAGCCATGAGTGGGTGAAAAGCATCAGATCCCCTCAGGACAGAGATGAGCTGCATGTCAGAAAGGGATTAGTACTGCAAGAAAGGCGAGACAGTGGGATCTGAGTAATGACAGCCAGCACTGACCAACATTTTCCACTGTATGCAATTCTAGTGATGTATTTTGGAATCCCACTGTGTGCTTTAAAATAAAAATCCATAGAAAAGAATCTCATCCGTAGGTGCCAAAAATACCCTCCTTTGAAAAAAAGTGAAGAGGAAAGAAAGAAAGAAAAGTTCTGACAGTAGTAGTTGGTGTTCCAGGTGTGTTTGTGAGTTTTCCCCTCTCTAAGTGCTATAACAATATTTAAATATTTCTTGTTTAGGTCACAGAAATGACTTTGGAATTGTCTCTGGAAGTATGGTGAGTATCTCATATATTTTTTTAAAAAACAGGTGAAAATATACCAGCAGCAAAGGATTTTTTTTTTTATTTTAAACTGTTCATTAAAATTTTCATGGAATCACAGAATATCCTGAATTTGAAGAGACCCATAAGGATCATCCAACTCCTGGCCCTGCACAGGACACCCCAAGAGTCCCACCCTGTTTGGATTTTCTTAAAAACATGTGAAGTAGAGTGCAAAAATTCCCTTTTGTAGCATAGCAATACCAGGTACTGTAAAAGTGAGGAGATTTTACAACTTTGGTTTATTTTCACGTTGTAATTCTGTTATTGACTAAACACCCTCACTGGGACTAAGAGGTGTGACCCTTCCAAATGTTTGCAGGAATGAGGCCATCCCACATGGATCTCCCAGCCTGGTTTATGTGAAGGCACTTCATTCTTTCATTCAAAAAAGGGCTTTGTTTCTAAAACAATCCACAGACCTCACTCAGGTGCAGCTCTATCCTCACTGTTTTACCTTCTCTGGCAACTTGGCCCCTTACATTAACTTTCAGCTGCTGTTACAGAGCTGCTCCTCAAGTGTATTTAAATGTAAATACTGCACAATGAAGCTTTAGGTGAAGATTTAGGGCTAGGAGTTCTCCAAGTAAAAGCTAAGCAGATGCCTACCTTAATTTGTCCCTTATTTTTTTTTCCCCTTCTCTAGCTGTCTTTCCCCCTCATTCTTCCCCTATCCTGGTGAAAGACCATAAATCATATTGAGGCATAAGCAGAACAATACATTTCAAGTCTGAAAATTATTTTCTGAGAGTAAGGAATTTAAGGAGTCATTTATTGTCTGTAGCTATAAATAGGAGCACTGAGCCCTGTAATAGTCAAGTTATTTCCTGATTACTCCGGATGACAAACATCCCCCAGGGATAATTTCTTCTCATCATTTTGTACTAGGAAACTGCATTTGTGGGTGGTCCTTGAGACCACCCTGAACATGCCAGGCTTTGTACTGTACAAATATTTCATATCTCTGACATTAAATAAACACAAGATGCTTGGCTCTGTCTTCTTAGGCTTTGAAATGTAAAGGATCTTATCAAGTTCTGCTGCTATTCCCTGATAGCCATGCAGATTATGGATATCTTCATGGAACATTGCTTCTAGGGACTCTTTTTACCCCTTTTCTTAATCCTGTTATTTTATTGCATAATAGGTTGTTTTAAAAATAGGATAATTATTATCTGAACCTAAATGGATCCATTCCACCAATCTGGGGAGTTATTTTCTGAGCCTAAACAGATCCATTCCACCAATCTGGTGAATTATTGTCTGAGCCTAAATATGCTAAATATTCACCACCATATGCTTTTCAGTGGGACCAGGGTGGATTTGTCCACTCCTCTTTGCTGTCCATGGGAAGTGGCAGCTGAAGTTGTACCTTAAGTACAGCGCTGAGATCCTTACGCAGCCTTGTGTACATTTTTTATCCCACAATGTAGAGAAAAATACTGAGAAAAGGGCTCAGTTTTTCCTGTGCTGTAGGTTTATAATTGTATGTGAGTGCAGATAATGCTTGCTGTATTTAATTATTTGCTTTTAATGAGTTTTACATAAAATACACATCTTAAAGACACATTGCTCTTTGCCTCCATCACTCTAGAGCAGATGGATGGTGTCACATGAAAAATACAATTTTATTTCATCTTCTGTGAGTGTGTGAGGATTTTGTGCTGGTTTCCCAGGGAGGTGTTAGTGATGCTGTTTGGGATTGAGCCCCTTGTGACAGGCTGTCCCTTTCCCAACCAGCTCCTCCACGGACCTGCGGTTCAGCATGGCGCTGTGCGACGAGGAGAAGAGGTTCCGGCAGCAGCGCAGAGACAACATCATGCACAGCATCAAATCGTTCCTGGGGGTGAAGAGCCACAACCTGACCTCTTCCCGTGATGTAAGTGTGCAGAGTTTCCAGCAGGAACTGTAGCATCCCCTTTGGAATCCTTCATTTGCCTGCCAGAGGAAAGAATGAGGCGTGCGAGGTGAAAGGGTTTGATGGAGAAAGATTATAGGTGATAAAAATCCTTTTCTTCTGTGAACATAAAATATTTAGCCTGGAGAGTAATTTTTCTTGGCTCTAAATTTAGAAATTAAAGTTTATGACTGGGGAAAACTATAAAAGGAGAGATTTAGATTAGATATTAGGAAGAAATCCTTCCCTGTGAGGGTGGGGAGGCACTGGCATAGGGTGCCCAGAGAAGCTGTGGCTGCCCTTGGATCCCTGGAAGAGTCCCAGGCCAGGTTGGACAGGGCTTGGAGCAGCCTGGGCTAGTGGAAGGTGTCCCTGTGGTGGCAATGGATGTGCTTTAAGGTCCCTTCCAATGAAATCATTCTGGGGTTCTGTGATTCATTTGTCCCTTAAACTGCTCTGATTTTTCCCTGTTTGTTAAGGTGTTGGCTGTGAGGGGAGATTGCCATCTGAAAAGTGCCCCAGGATGTGTGAAATACCTGCTGAATCCTGCAGTGGCTCTGGGCACTCACCCAGCACAGAATATGCCCCTGCATGCCCAGTACCCATCTCATGCTCTGTGACCTTCATCTCTGAAAGACTAGACAGGAAATGAGCTG
This sequence comes from Ammospiza caudacuta, assembly GCF_027887145.1. Classification (NCBI taxonomy): domain Eukaryota; kingdom Metazoa; phylum Chordata; class Aves; order Passeriformes; family Passerellidae; genus Ammospiza; species Ammospiza caudacuta. The sequence continues at coordinate 24,152,912 of NC_080599.1, read as the reverse complement.
GTTTAAATTTAGAGTCAGCTTGGAAATTAGTTTATTTCTTCCTTTCTTTTTTTCCTTGAGCCAGTTTGACTGGATTAGGGTTATGAAGTTCTATTTCTTGAAACATGAGGAACTGCAGCTTTCCTTGACTTGCTGGTGCTTTGGACCAAGCCAAGAGGAAGGGAAGCCAGCAGATCACAGTGGGCTGATGGTGGCTTGGGACATCTCACAGAATCAGGGAATGGTTTGGGTGAGAAGGGACTGTAAGGGTCATCCAGTGCAAGCCCCCTGCCATGGGCAGGGACACCTTCCACTAGCCCAGGGTGCTGCAAGCCCTGTCCAGCCTGGCCTGGGGCACTTCCAGGGATCCAGGGGCAGCCACAGCTTCTCTGGGCACCCTGTGCCAGGGCCTCACAGAATGGTTTCATAAAACACTTCATTATTTAGAGTTAATTAAGAATCCACTTGGTACAGATCTACTTATTTTGTTGGAGCTTTCCCATCCTCTTCCTTCCTTGTCCATTCCCTCTCCTGTGCTGCTTCCAGAATTGTGACAGGAACACTTTGTGCCTTTGGAGGTGTCAAGCAATGAACAAAATCCATGAATTAATCTGGATTAATCCCTTCATTGCTCTTGATTCCTTTTGTGCATTTTTAATATAAGGAGAATGTGACAGTCTTTTGCAGCCAGCATTGAAGAATATCTTTTACATTTCCCTGAAGTTTTGAGCAGGTGGTAAATGTTTTATTGTAGTGTACTTTTGAACTCTGTCTTGCTTAATGAAACTTTCTGCGGAACATGAAAGAATTTAACAAGAATTGTACATATTTTAATTGGACTGGGAAAAAATATGTGTGTATTGAGAAGGAACATTTTCAAAGTTTCTTAATTTTCAGTTCAGTTATTTTAATCTTAACACATGCAGATCCTATCAGAGTAGAAATCTGTCAGTGTGACATTGGTGTGACCTGGAGCAGAATAAGATCTTCCACAGAAAGGATGTGGTTACTCTGCCAAACTCCAGTTGGAACTGGAGTGATCCTCAGTGCCTCAGGTCTCAGTTCCATGCAGGTGGTATCTGTGCATGAATTACTACAAAGGACAGCTAAGATTTCTTATTCTTTGTCGTCGTCTTCCCTTGGTATCCCTCACTGACTCCAGTAGTGAAATTATATCATTTAAATTGCATCTGCCCAGACAGTAACTGTAGGTATCCTCCCATTTTTCATATGCCAAATGTGTATTTCTAAGCTTACAGAGCTTTTATCTCTTTCTAGCAATGAAAAAACCCTTTTTGTTCAAATTAAACTGTAGTCTTACTTTTATTGCTACAGATGGAAGGTAGCAGGAGGATTTATGTGATGTCTGAAGTCTTAACATGAAGTTGGGAGACATTGAGTAGTTTTAGCTGTCTGTGGGTCTTGTTTTATCTTGGATAAGTCGCATACTCAAAATTCACCCAAGTTGCTTCATCTGTGAGTGACTTGTGCTTTGCAGGGATGCTGAGAGACTTTAATACCTCTGAATTCATTATACATGTCTGCATGGGGAAGTGAGTAGTTCCAAATTTCCTAACTTAATCCTGAGGCACGTTCTGGAAACACAGAGGTAGAGATTTCTTGTACTTCTGTTATTGCTCAATTTATTTTTTAAATTTTTGTTGCTTCAAGCAATTTTCCAAAAATACCATAATCTTCCAGAGAAAGCATATAGTTCTCTAAGACTGGATTTGCAGAACAATTTTTTAATAATCATTTGTGTGCCCTATGGCATTCTTTTCCCACCACAGGTATTCAGATTTTGTGCACTGTGTTTGCAGGGCATTTGGATAAAGACATCTGCACTACTCATTCCCAAAACAAGATTTAGTATGGTTTAGCTTTTTCTTGCCTGATTACTGGAAGATAGGATTAAGAACCTTTTGGTTTGAGTGAACTCATGTGCTGGTGGCTCCATACAAAGGGTTTGGGGCTCAGTAGAGGAGTGTGCAGCCCTTGGTATCCTCTTTTTCTCTGTTCTTCATCAGGATGTGGTTTCTTGATTCTTGGCTTTGGGTGCTCTGGGTGCAGCTCATTCTCCCCCTCCCTGCCTCTGCCCTATTTATCCCGTAGAGCAACTTGCAGGGTGGGTGTCTTTCATTTCAGTTTTTATTGTTTTGTGCCCTTAAACATGTCAGAAACTGAATGGGAGTTAAAAAGCTGGTTTAACAAACCTGACAGGAGGGGACAGCTGGGGGTGGTCGGGCTCTGCTCCCAGGGAACAGGGACAGGATGAGAGGGAATGGCCTTGAGCTGTGCCAGGAGAGGATCAGGTTGGGTATTAGGGGAAATTTCTTCATGGAAAGGGCTGTAAAGCATTGGAAGGGGCTTCCCAGGGCAGTGGTGGAATCATCATCCCTGGAAGTGTTAAAGTGTGTGGATGTGGCCCTTGAGGACAAGATTTAGTGGTGAACATGGTGGTGGTGCTGGGCTGATGGTGGGACTTGATAATCTTGGAGGTCTTTTCCAACCTCTGAAGGATTTTGATTCCATAATCCACCTTCCCCTTGCTGTACCCACCCTTCCTAGCACAGGAGCCTGGGATGCCCAGAGTGCCTGTGGATCAGGAAGCATTTGCAGTCAGGATGTTGGTGACTCTCCTGGGCATTCCCAGCCCATCTCCATGGTGGATTCCTCTGCCTCCTGAGGGACTCTCCCATTTTCCCAGTGCCAGTGCACTGATGGGTGCAGCAGTGGAGCTCTGGGAATGTTCTCACATGCCTTCTCCAGGCTTGCACCTGCAGGTGACATCTCCATCCTGTTGGGATGTGTCTGCTCAGGTTGAGTGGGCAGTGCTCCTGAGGAGCTTTCAAAGCCTCTCCAGGTGATTAAAGGAGGGATTGCTGACATGGCTCTTCCTTCAAAGCAGCTGCTCCGTTATTGGGGTGTTGGCTTAACAAAACATATCCCAAATCCTTCCCTGGGCTGTGTCATTTTTGGGATAGATCCCTATCTCTGGAGCTGCACCATGAATACCTGTGGTTTCTATTACTAAAGCTGAGCACTTATGAAGAAGGGAACAGAATCATCTCACTGCATCAAGAATAAGCAGTTTTGGGGAGTGGAAGCCTCAAGAAACATCTTGAGTGCCTTGGTCATTGTTCATGGGCATTTCCTTGGGACAGTCAGTCCTCAAGGGAGTTTCATGGCTTGGAGCATGGAGTCTGCAGAAAGAACAGGACTCTGTCATCACATGGATCCTTTTCCTGTCACTGATCCTGTCCATTGGCACCTGAAATTGCCTTTCAGGGAGATTTTTGACAGATTAGCAGTTTGATCAGATAGGGGCTTTCTGCACAGCTGTGTAATTCTTTTTGTGCTCAGTAACAATCAAGAGGTCGTTCCTTTGTCACCCCTGAACAGTGGAAAATCCTCCTGGATTTTGGAAACTGGGCCAAAATTTCTGGGCTGTTACTTAGGCCAAAACACATGATGGTGGGAGAAAATGAATTTTTATTTTATTTTGTCTACTTTTTAGATACCTGGGGAAGCTGTGCAGTTGAGGGGAACAGCCTGGATGTCAGGGCTGGGCAGTAAGAAGGAGAAAGTGTAAAATGAACCCCTGTGGACGCAATTTTAACCTGGTGCCGTAATAAACATGGTTCTGCTCACTCCTCTCTTGATGGCTGAGGAGTTGTCCAGATCCCCATGAATTCCCATTATCTCTCTGATAGGTTTTGCAAAGTGGTGGTAAAACTGAGACTGTCTTCATGCTTTGTAGTAATAGTGGATGTTTTTGTTATAAAACTTGTTTATAAACTCCCAGTCAAAATATTATTTGTCTCTGTTCTGTTTCTCATTAGTAAATGTTACTGCCTTTGGCTCTGTCACAATGATACAAATTGGATTAAAGCTGGTGTTTAGATTCCTTTAAAATTCCCAGTGGTTTTGTAAGTGAAAAGTTAATTTAATAACTAAATTTATAACTCCTCTATTTCACATCATGGATAAGAAGGACAGATTTATTTTATGCTACAAGTGGTGATCTGTAGCATAAAATCAATAAATTCTAATTCTTGTTGGGGTGTCCAGGGGCTGGGCTGGGTGCTCCCAGGGTGTGTCCCTTGTCCCTGATGTGGTGCTGGTGTTGTCTCCTCCCTGCAGGTGCCGGTGATCGCTGTGCTGGGCTCGGGAGGGGGGTTCCGGGCCATGGTGGGCTTTGCTGGAGTCATGAAAGCACTTTATGAGTCAGGAGTCCTGGACTGTGCCACCTACATTGCTGGGCTCTCTGGATCCACCTGGTAAGGCCTTCCTCTTGCTTATCCTCACCTTCCCTGCTGCAGGTTCTGAAGGAATTGTCACCAGAGCTGGCTTATTTCTATGGTTATAATTCACAGCACATTTTACACATCCAGGTCTGCTGGGGGAGGTGTTTTGGATGCCCCAAAGCGCAAGGACAACTCCAGGTGCTTTCCCAGGAGCTTTGAGAGCAGGAATGGATGGAAAGAGGTGCCACACATATGCACCCATATTTCTATATCAACACCTAATGTGTGTTGTTTCATTTTCCTTATGAAAAATGAAAAACCAAAAAAAAAAATCCCTTGTGATTTGAAGCTGATGACTCAATCAACACAAAATCTGTTGTATGCTTCAGGAGGGCTTTTAGAGCTCCTCAAAATCACTGAAAGATCTTCTGCTTCATTTTACAGCCAGTGTAAAATCCTGGTGGATTGACTGGGGATGGCTGGGGCCACCCTGCAGGGCATCCCTCTGTGGATTACCCCCTGTCTCAGTCCCACTGGCACTGTTCAATTTAGACAGTGCATCAAGTTTTAAAATAGTTCATTTAACCTTGAGGAGCAGGCACAGGCGTTGAAAAGGGAGATCTTATAGTTATCTTCAGTTCCTGATGAGTAGATGTGAAGAACACAAATTATTTTTGGAGATCCTTAGGGAAAGGACAAGGAGTAATTGGATGAACTCTTGGGGGAATTGCTGCACTGAGAGTGGCCAAGCAGGGGAATGTGTTGAGCCATCCTCAGGCTGACTCAGTGCTCGTGAGAAAGCTGAACTTGACTGAGCACCAGGAGGCTGGAGCAGAGACCTGAGGGTCCTTTCAGACTCAGGGATGGGATTATACAATTGTCTCAATTCTTTGAGAGAAAAAGACTTGTTGTAGTATGAACAAGCAGGGAATCTGCCTGGGATAAACTTTATCACCTGGTTTAGCTCTAAGGAAGCACATGAATTTTAATTCCACACTCTAACCCCAGAGTTAACTCTTGAAGGAGATGATTATCAGTTCTATTCTATGTATGGGTTTTTTTAATCAATTATTTTTCATTGTGTGAAGATTGCTTCCCCCTCTCCCAGACTAGAGGTAAGCTTTCAGAATGCCAGGAGGTTTTGAAATGCCAGAAGTGTCTGTGAACTAGAGTAAATTTCTCATTTGGATTGGACTATAAAAGGTGGGAACCTGTGTTTTCTGTCTCTGGTGGTGGGGAAAGATTTATCACGGTCCATTGAGACAGATGGATGGACCTGTGTCACAGCTGTGAGAAGCAGAAGGTGGATGAAGAGCACTGGAATGTGGTGTTAAAACATTACCTGTGTTTCTAGGGGAGGGTTTGCAGTCCCTGCTCAGGACAGACGTCACTTTGCTGGCTGTGAGGTCCTTTTTGGGAAAAACCCAGGGGTGAATGCGTAGGTGATCTAATGTAAACCTATAAAATCTGAGTTAAAATAGTGAGATTATCATTTATATTAGATTATCTGAACTGCTCCAGTCAGAAACAGATTGGAGACAGTTGTGTTTGCACAAATTTGTCTTTGGTCTCTGATGTCATCCTTCAGTCTTTCCTTGCTTGATGAATAAATAAATTGACACTTTGGCACTCCCTTCCTTTTCTTTCTTTTCCATGCAGTCTGTCTTTTTGGAATAATTCTCTTTTCTTTTTTTTTCCTGGTGGGACAGGCAGGTTTTTACTTGTCCCCTCAGCTGCATGCCTAACCTTGGAGCGATGCTTTCCTGCCATCTTGCTTCAACCTTGTGCTGACTCCTCCAGCTTCATCCCCCTTTCCCTGCACCCAGGAGCTCACATGGAGCCCTGGCAGCCCACGTGGGACAGGGCTGGCTGTGCTGTCACACAGATGGCTGGGCATGACCTCAGGGCCAGGCTGACCCTGTATGTGTCTCAGAGCTGTGCCAGGAGTGTAAGGCATGTGTACCTGGGCCAGGTCACTGGGTAAATAATAGTAAATGAGCCTCTCACAGATTAGAAGGGCCTGTCTTGGTGTGGCCTCATGCAACCAAATGGAAGCCAGGGCTGCCTGCACGTGTGTCTGAGCTTTATTTGCAGTAAAGCTAAGCTTGTTTCTTAGTGACAAACTCATGATTTACCTCATCCTCACAGCCAGCCAGCTCTCTGTGCAGGTTGTAGTTACTGTGCTTCTGTTGATTATGGAAGCAACATATCCTGGGAACTGGGGCCATATTCAGGCCAGAACCCCCTGCCCTGGGCTGAGCCCCAGCCTGGGCAGCAGGGGAGGGATTGGGATCGTGCCCCTGTGCCCCTGAGCATGGTGAGACCCCACCTGCAGAGCTGCCCCAGCACAGGGAGGAGCTGGAGCTGCTGCAGAGAGCCCAGGGCAGGCACCAGGATGGGCAGAGGGATGGAGCAGCTCTGCTGGCAGGGAAGGCTGGGAGAGCTGGGGTTGTGCAGCCTGGAGCAGCTTTGGGGTGACCCCACTGGGGCCTTGCAGTGCCTGAAGGAACTGACAGGAAACATGGAGAGAGACAATTTCCAAAGGATGGAGTGACAGGACACAGGGAATGGCTTCCCACTGCCAGAGAGTAGGTTTAGATGGGATATTGGGAAGGAATTGTTCCCTGGGCAGGACCTGGCAAAGGGTACTCAGAGAAGCTGTGGCTGCCCCTGCATCCCTGGAAGTGTCCAAGGCCAAGCTGAACAGGGCTTGGAGCAACCTGGGACAGTGGAAGGTGTCCCTGCCCAAGGCATGGGGTGGGACTGGATGGGCTTTAAGGTCCCTTTCAATCCAAACCATTGTGGTATTCTGTGATACACTGAGATATTTTAGGAATTTTTCAGTAGTGATAATGAACTGGAGGGCAGAGAGGTAACTCTTACAGGGAGAGAGCTGCATGTGTCCTTGTAGCACCTCCAGTCTGCCACACAGCTATGCTAACTGAAGAGCTTCTTTCAGCTTAGCATGTTCTGTCTGCTATCCCTTAAAGAGAAAAATGCATTAATCATTTGCTTCATACACATTATGGAAAATGCATGTTGAGTGTTTGATCCTGTGCTTATATTTAGAACATATTGCTCAGCTTTCTGTGCTTTGAGAAAAAGGAGACTAAAATTTCCTGTATAAATGGAGAGTTAATGAACCTGATTTAATCAGTACCTGTATCAGCTCATGTATGAGCTTCATGTTGCTTCCAGGCAGCTGACACTGCAGCAAGTTTGATGCTCACAGAGCCTGTTTGCCCTTGCAGGTATATGTCAACTCTGTTTTCCCACCCTGACTTCCCAGCCAAGGGCCCAAAGGAGATCAATGAGGAGCTGATGCACTCGGTGAGCCACAACCCCCTGCTGCTGCTCACCCCACAGAAGGTCAAGCGCTACATTGAGGCTCTGTGGAACAAGAAGAGCTCAGGGCAGCCTGTCACCTTCACTGACATCTTTGGCATGCTCATAGGGGAAACACTGATCCATGATGTGAGTGCTCATTTAAGCTGTCAGACTCTCATATAATTCCCATGTTACTATTTTTTTTTTATTACCTTAGTTGCAATTAATAAAGGGTGGACATTTTGCTATAAGAAGCAACATTTGCTTAAAAAAGTACTGTTTGATGCTGTTAAAGCTGACAAACACTTATATCATTCCCATTGTTACTATTTCTTTGAAATTACCTTAGGGACATCTAATAAAGGGTGCGCATTTTGCTATAAGTGTGACGGTGTTCACAGGGGTCCCAGGATGAGGGAAGAGATGAGCATCTGACTCCATGTTTCAGAAGGCTGATTTATTATTTTATGATATATATTATATTAAAACTATACTAAAAGAATAGAAGAAAGGTTTTCATCAGAAGGCTAGCTAAGAATAGAAAAAGAATGATAAAGTTTGTGACTGACTGAGGCAGTCCAAGCCAGCTGACTGTGATTGGCCATTAATTAGGAACAACCACATGAGACCAATCACAGATGCACCTGTTGCATTCCACAGCAGCAGATAACAATTGTTTACATTTTGTTCCTGAGGCCTGTCAACTTCTCAGGAGAAAAAATCCTAAGGAAAGGATTTTTCATAAAACATGTCTGTGACAATAAGAAACAACACTTGCTTTAAAAAGTACTAACATCAACGTGAAAGATCCCCTTGGTTTTGTTTGAAAATAAGACAACAGGAGAGCTTCACTGTTGTATTCTATAATTGAAAATTCCTAATTGGCTGAATCAAGCACAAAGACTTCCAGTTCAAATGAGTCAGGTGAGCAGCAGCTGGATTTGGTCTTGTGGCGAGATTGAAATGTGTCAGTAGATTTGCAGATGTGTTTTATACACTTCTATCCCTACACTGATAATGAGTTTTAAACAATTTAAAACACTGAAAAAGAGGCAACACAGCATTTAGTGGCAGATGTATAGAATTCTGATGCTGAAGGGGTGTTAAAGATTGTGTGAGGTTGGTTAGAAGTCCCTGTGTACCAAGGGATGAAAAAAATGCACAGATGTTTAATTTAAATCAGAACCTGACGCATCAGTAAGAAACTTTTCTTATCAAATTTCATTGACAGGAGGAGACTCCCAGATCTTTATATAAAATAAAAAAAATTGATATTTACCTTTATATATATATGTATATATATGAGCAGGCCTTTCCAGGATGTGTTTGGGACCAATGTCTTTCTTTCCCTGCAGAGGATGGACACCACTCTGAGCAATATGAAAGAGAAGGTCAACAATGCCCAGTGTGCTCTGCCACTCTTCACCTGTCTGCACGTCAAGCCAGATGTCTCAGAGCTGATGTTTGCAGGTGTGTTCCCAATCTGTGTTGAGTCACTTGTGGCAAGGAGGGAGGTGTGTGGCTGGTTAAAAAACCCTTTTTCTTTTTAATGCATCTGAGACTAATTGCATCTGACTTCTGGGAATCTGACAGGGTGATAAGAAGTTACTCAGGGATAGGTGATGACATACTCAGGTAGGAGTGCCAAGCCAAAGAGAAACCTGGTGACTTCAGCAGGGGAAAAGGTGTTTAAATTAGGATATCAAACAAGAAAAGGAAAATGTCCTCAGTCACCTTCTTTCAGAGAAGGGTGACATCAGCAGTTAGACTTGAGGATCTTAGAGGTCTTTACCAACTCTAATGATTCTGTGATTAAAATTGGACAAACAAATTAGGTATAATGCCTCTTTTTCACTTCTTGCCCAGTGTGAAATGCTGTTGGTAACACAAAAAAAACCCCTTTCACTTGTATTTATTCCATAGGTTTTAATCCCCTCTGGTAACTTCAGTTGAGAGTGGGTCCAGTTGTGGGAGATGTACACTAAGATAAGGATGTGTACATCTATAGTTATATACAGGAAAGGGAAGTGCCAGGTGGTTTGCCTCATTGTATTTCCTAAAATATCATTTCCTAAAATATCATTGTCATTTGCTTAAAATACAATGTCACTGTATTTCCTAAAATAGTTATTTGGAGAAGTGGCTGTCAAAATTTGGGTTGGAAATGAAAATGAGGAATTGTAAATTAGGCTGAATATTTCATGGGAAAATGTGTCTTTAATTTTGCTACTTAGGAAACTGATATCTTTTTGTTTGAAAGTAGGAGTATTTTGGGTTTTAGATGAACTTCTGTTTTTCAATATATTGTAACTGGATTACTGTTTTAAAACCAAAATGATCTTCTGTTAATAATGTCTTCCTATAAGCAAGATCAGGAGCTTTACTTTGCTCTATAGAAAGATATTCCCTGTGCAAGTGGACCTTGGGGTTTGCCTTTTGAGGCTGACATCTCTCATAACAGAGGGTGCTAGATCTTGATTGCTTCTTATTTTAAGCTTCATTCCCCCTTTTAGCTTTTCCTGATGTGAGAGCTCTAGTAAATTTTGAACAGAAATATTTACACTTCCTAATTTACATTGATTCTAAGGCAGAAGTTTTGTTTCCCTGAGCAGGCTTTGTGATGTGAGAAATCTCCTTCAGTGCAAATGCAAGCTGGAGATGGTCTAACACAAATTAATTCTAATTCTCAGTTCAGCTTTGCTGTCACCCTGGTTCTGCACACATATCTGCCAATTCATGTTTATACAGCTAAAAGGAAATATGAGATTCCTGGACTGGGACTTCAATGGAATTACCTTCTGTTCCAGTGAATGTGAAGATTTGTGGGTGACTTATTTGGAAAATAGGATGTTGTATTTGACTTAGCTCAGATAAGCATTACACTTACCTGAAATGAAACTCCCAGCAGTCATGATGAAATCTTTCCTTTTCGGGACAAGTGTTCACCTTCTGCTCCACACGTCAGCAGGAATATCCTGATGGTGGATGACATGTGGGGATATTTCCAAGCTGTCTCTTTCACCTTTCTGTTTCAGAATTACTTCTGGTTTATTTCCAGTCAAATCAACCCCTGCTAAAAATAGGGAAGGTGAAATAGATGAATGGGTGAAATGATAAAAAGAGAAGATACGTTTTGTTTGTTATTTGCTCCCTTTTTGAACTGAATTCTCTGATGGAAGCAACTCCACTGGTATTAAAAAAAAAAAAAAAGTGTTTCCAAGTCAGCTAAGATCCATTTTCAAAGGCCTCCATTAATAGAATCCACATCACTTTTGATATTTTCTGCTAAGATGAGAAAATGCATTTGAACATCTTATTCCATATTTTTCTTGAGCTCTCTGTTCAATAAAATGGACTTCTAAGGAGATCTTTGGCAATGTTTGAATTGATAAGTTTATCAGCTGCCTCTCAGCCTTACTTTTGATATGGGCTTTTGCACGAAACTTTAGGTTTGGGTAGAATCCAAATGCCTCTGCTAGAATATTTCACAACCCTTGGGATATTCAGTAATTGGTTTTGTGCCACCTCTGTCACTGCTCTCCATTTTTGGTGGAATTGCAGTGAAGGAAAAGCAGCTTGGAGCTGAGACCCACATGTGGCAGGGAACCATGCTGAAGCAGGGGATGAAAACCAGATGTTACTGAGTGTTCCCTCATTTGCAATCTCTCCTTTTATACCTCGGGTTTCCAACTTCATTCTTTTCACCAAAGTTTATTGTGATAAGAGAAATGAGGATTCTTTCCCTGCTGGGACATCACTGACCTTGATTTGATATTCCTAATGGTTATTTGGCTTCCTATGTCACTAAAATTTCTTTTCTTGGTTCATTTCTCCATCATTTTCCTTCATCCTGAGATTTCTGACTGAGCAGTTTTGTTTCTGACTTTGCAGACTGGGTGGAGTTCAGTCCATATGAAATTGGAATGGCCAAGTATGGCACTTTCATGTCTCCTGATCTGTTTGGAAGCAAGTTTTTTATGGGGACAGTGGTGAAGAAATATGCTGAAAATCCCTTGCATTTCCTGATGGGTGAGTATGTGACAGAAAGAGACTGAAAATGAAAAGCAATTTCAGTAGTTCATGGACTTTTAAATGCAGTCACACAAAGTGTGGAGACAGGAAGTGGAGCTCTCAGTTTGTTGGAAGACATTCATTTGAAAGCTTTCACAGATATGGATTGGCATTGTTGATTTATTTCTAATTTCCGTGGGGTTTTCTTTCTAATTTGGACAACTGAGCTTATGACTTGGCCTGCTCCAAACTCAGAGGTGTGTTCAAAGAGCAACCAACTGCTTCAATAGTGCTTATTAAAATATGTGGAGTTTATTTTCCTTCTGCCCATCACCATTCATTGTTTATTTTTTTCTCTTTCAGGTGTCTGGGGCAGTGCATTTTCAATATTATTTAACAGAGTCCTTGGTGTCTCCAATTCTCAGAATAAAGGGCCCACCATGGAAGAAGAATTAGGTACTATTAGTAAATAATTCCACTATGCAGAGCAATTACTAGCAAGATTCTCCCTCTGTGGAAGGATGGCACTGCTTGTAGTCATTTAAGAATGTGGAATTAATTACCTTTAATTGCTGGCACTGCTGGATGCTGCTGAGGTGGGGAAAGAGCACTGGGAATGTTCATTCTTTTCTTTCATTTTTGTTTCTGGTCTCTCAGAGCTGCTGAAAGTCACATGAATCTATCCAGCTCTTTTCTGGTAGTTAATAGAATCTTCTCTTCATGTTGTTATGTGATTTTTGAGAGCAGAAGCTGACAAGTATTTAATAGTTACTCGTGTAGTCTTTTGACACTGGGCTATTGAAGGGTTTAGCAAAATGCACCTGAATTTTCTCACCTCTGGGTTGTTAAATTTCTCCATTCTAACCACAGCCTGTTGGTTATCTGGTCCTTTGCTTGCAAATTGAGTGGTTTTGGTTTCACTCCTGGTAGAGAAATGACAAGGTGACTGTAAAGAAAGAGTTGTGGCTTGGTTTGGATGGACTTCATTGAGTTTTATCTGAGAATGTAGTTAACAATAAAAGGCTTTTCATACTTTTGCTTCCTGTTGAAAAAACAGCATTACAGGGGAAGATCTGACCAATAAATAAATTGTCCTAGACAGCCAGACCTTTCTGAAGAGCAAGAAGAGCAAATGTAGATTGAGATAGTTTTTAAATAATAACCTCTGTCTGCCTCCTAATGGATGGAATTCAGCTACTTGCTAATCTCTTCTTTGTGGATGAGAATGAGACCAGGTAAATCCAGGTTCTGATTTCTGATACAGCTCCTGGGTGTTAACACCTCCTCATAGAGGATCCCTGTCAATAACTGTGATCATGGAAAAGTTTGGTTTTGAAAGATAGTGAGACACAGAATGTTATTTGTCATCTGTGACTCATTTCACATATCATTTAAAAAATACTCTTTGAAGTGGGATCAGGTGTGAAAATATTTATGTGACTTGAACTACAGTCTGGAGCAGAGCTGGAGATGTCCCAGTGCCACCTTGGCACCACAGTAACATTTTCCTAGTTCAGTAGGAGCTACTGAGAGGACAGAAGCGAAACATTTACATTTTAATGAAGGTGAATAAAGTGTGTCAGGTATGCAGAGGGGAGTGGGAGGTACTGCTTTAGGGTTGCATCTTCTTTTCCAGGCTAAAAGTTGCAGGCTGAATCCAATACCTGCTGCTCACATTCTAATGTCCACAGCAGACCCAGTCTTCTTCAGATGTATTTTCTGTTACAAAGACTGAGAATTTTATGACTCAGATTGTTTTGAAATTCTTAACTCTTCTGCCAATTAAACCCCAGCAGTTTAAAGGAATTTATATTTCTTTCAACAGAAAATATTAGGCTAAAGCACCTTGTGAGCAATGACAGCTCAGACAGTGAAGATGAGTCACAGCATCCAAAAGGTAAGGAAATGCTCAGATTTCATTTCATTGTTTCCTTTTTCCATCAGCTTTTGTGTGGCTCAGCAAAATAGAGAACAGGAGACCCCAGGAGGTACTGGGCTTCTCTTCATGTCTCCTGATTCTCTCAGCTGTCTGGAATTCCACATACATCCCAAAAAATGTGGTTTGCTGGGCCAGAGTTCCTTAGAAGTCTGTTTCCAGCAAACTGCTGAGCTCAGAGGCACCTTGGAATTGCTGACAGCCCCCTAAACCAACACTGTTCATTGTTTTCAAGGGTTTAGTGATCAAATATTTACCTGGGAATGGTTTAATGTGTGTTTCCATCATTCACAAGTGTCTTCTAGCACCTTTACAAATGACATCTGATACAGGAAATTCCTCATGCATGGCACAGTGTTTGTAACAGTGCCCAAATCCAGGTGCCCAGAAGAGGCACAGCCACAAAAGGAATGTTGGGCAGTGGGAAGAAAAGATTCTGTTGACAATTACCTCTAAGAATCTAAAGCACCTGGAGATTTCTGGTGCCTTAGTCAGCTTTCTGTATTTGATTATATTTTTGGGGTGATTTTCACCTGCAAAATGGAGTTTTATTTCTAGCAAGTAGAGCAAAGTTGAGAATGCAGCTGTTTGTGATTTCAGGATCTACAGAAGAAAAGACAATCCTGTATGGGGAGACAGGGAATTGTGTCATTAGCTCAGCTCAGTGATTGCTTCTTCAGCTCCCGTTATGTGTAAAACCGTAGGTGGTACCAGGTTTTGTGTTTATTTGTGGGTTTCCTGTTTAAACACTACAGCCAGCACCAAACACATTTCTCTCCTAGTTTGTAGCCATAGTGAACAACCAACAAATCTGGGATTGTAAACACTTGGAAATCCTTCTCACTTCTATAGAATGTGACAGATGTTGGACTTCTCTGATGCTTGTTTTCTCTCTACTTATGTAAAACTCAGCTCCTTTAAACCCTGGCTTAAAGAGGCAAATTTAAAAGCTCAATTTAATGTATCAAGCTTGAGCCTGAATTATTTTCTTATCCAAAACACCCTCAAAAACTCAAGTATTGGCAGGTAAATGAATGGAGAGTGGTGCCAGTCCAGCTCATTTTTACTGTGAGAGCTCCAACTGTAGACATCTAAGTCTCGATCTTTCATTGTATTCTTTAGTTAATTAAAGCCAGATATTAATTGTAGTCTACAGTTTACTATAATGATAATTTCAAGTATTTTAGAATTCCCATGCTACAGCATTATCCTTTATGCTGATTAACTCTGCTTTCCTGAGCAAAGCTGGATTTCTAACAGGCAGGAGAGATGGAGAAGGCTGTCAATGCACATCCAGATGAATTTATGTCTACATCAAGTATGGATCTTATCAGCTCAGGTCTATCCCCGAGCTTACAGAGAAAGCCATGCTCTGGTAGATGAAAGGTTTCACTGGGCTGTGAAGTTGAAAGGATGAATTCTCTGCACTCCCGGCTCATTGAAAGAACTTTTGTATTTTCGTAGCTCCTTTGTTTTATAGCCACTACAATGGTGGGGTTACACTGCTGGGTGTTTCCATTTTTGTGTGCAGGCACGGAGGGCGCCGAGGCCAAGCAGGAGAGCCAGGGGAGGCTGCAGGAGAGCAGCCAGGAGAGCTGGGTGCAGCGCATGCTGATGGCCCTGGTGGGGGACAGCGCCCTGTTCAACACGCGCGAGGGCCGCGCTGGCAAGGTGCACAACTTCATGCTGGGGCTGAACCTCAACAGCTGCTACCCCCTGTCCCCTCTGGCAGAGCTGCTCACCCAGGAGTCCCTGGAGGAGGAGGAGCCGGCAGCAGTGGCAGGTCAGTTCCCAGAACACTATTATTTATGAAGGCAGAGGCAGTGCATTCCCAGTGTGGTAATGTCACACCGGGAGGGCCACAACAGCTCCGTGGGAATTGTCCAGCAGTGGAGCTTGTGAGGGGAGTGGGAGGCTCAAAGGGCACCACGTGGTGACTTCTGTCTGCTCCCTGCCCTGTCCCTCGGCACAGTGTGTAGGACAGCCGCTGGAGGGACAGTGGCTCTTGGTTTGGTAGAAGGGAGGCAAACTACTTTTGTGCATGGTGCCCTTTGTTACATCTGCTTTCTCACTGTCTTGGCCTTCTCCAAAGGGTATCCAGGTTGTTCCTTGGCTCTTATTGATGCTAAGCCTGCTGGTGGAAATTAAACCTTTCCTTGTTCCTCTGCAGGGCTTCCCTGTTGCATCACCTTTGTAGCTCATCTGCTTTGTGTTTTGAAAAACCCCTGGAGGTAACACACTTCTTCACTTGTAGGATCACAGAATCGGTGAATTTTGGAAGGGTCCCACCAGGATCATGGAGTTTGACCCCTGTCCCTGCCCAGACACCCCAACAATCCCACCCTGTGCATCCCTGGCAGCATTGTCCAAACCCTCCTGGAGCTCTGGCAGCCTCGGAGCTGTGCCCATTCCCTGGGGAGCCTGGGCAGTGCCAGCACCCTCTGGGGAAGAACCTTTCCTGATCTCCAGCCTGACCCTGCCCTGGCACTGATAGATTCTTACTTTGCTGCCACCGTGTTCTTCCCAGTGTGACTCCCCCTGACAAACTCTCCCATTCCAGGGTCCCTGATGTGCAGGTGCATCCATGTTTCATGTTGGCTTAGACAAGAATGCTGATAGAGAATAAGAATTTCAGAAAAATAGGAATTTGCAAAAGAAGTTCATAGTTTTCCCTCACTCCATGAGGGATGTGGTGTGTGGAACAGTAGCTGTGAAGAATTATTGTGCTTGGTTAGGATTTTTAGAGCCTTTGCTTTAGTGTTCACTGCAATCTGCTCAGTGAAAGGCAAATTTCTCAGTGTTCTTCTGGCACTGGAAGTGTCCAAGCCCAGGCTGGAGAGGGCTTGGAGCAACCTGGGATAGTGGAAGGTGTCCCTGCCCATGGTAGGGGGTTTCCCTGAGTGATCTTCAAGGTCCTTTCCAACCCATGATTCTGTGATCCATCAAGCAAATAACCACTACACCTCTCTGAAGGGGGTGTCCCTCCAGGCTGTTCCTCCCAGCACAGCCCAACCAACTATCCCTGGTGACAGCACCATTCTCCTCAGCCCTCATTTGCTATGCAGAGGAAGGAGATTTTCCCAACTGCTCGTTAAGCAACAGTAAATACCTGATGTCATTTAAAAGCTTAAGTAGCAGCCATGCTCTAATGTGTATTTGTTAATGTAACAAATCCCTTGCAGGGCTTGAAGAGTAATTTCCATCTGGACTCCACTTTCTAAATATTTCTGTCATCTCAGTAGTGTTTACAACTGGGTAGTCTTAATATTTACAGTACTTGGAAAAGAGGCAGGAAAGTGGGTAGGAAATTCATGGTTGGAAAAAATGACAGTTGATGAGAATTTTGCATAATTAAGACACGTGGATAGTCTTCAGAATCAACTGTCAGCTTCCTGGGATTTGATTTAGATGGAAATAAAATGCTGGTTTGACAGAACTCTGCACCTCTGACACAATTACTTTGGAGTGCCTGAAACTTCTGTGGGTTAAAATGGGAAAAGTTTGACATGACTGCAGTTTTTTGCTGTTAGCCAAAGCCCACATTCTTAAACCTGCAGTTACAACTCAGATCTGACAGCTGTGAGTGGTTGCAATATTGTAGTCAAAAATAGTTAAAAACCCCTTGAAATGTCAGTAGTTAATATAAAATGTAATCGTTCAGTAGTGTGATGAGTGTATCCACATTTTAAGGCTGGGAATTTTCCTAATATATGGAAGAGCTGGGAAGCCCAGAGGCTCAGATAGAAAGGAGACTGTGGTGTAAAATTTAAATCCTTAGATTACTGTGGCACTGGATGCATTTAAGTTGTGCACATTTATTCCTAGCACTGGCAGTTTACCTGTCAGCTTGAGTGCAGAGGGAAGTCTGTATTGCTTTAAGAGTTACTCTCCTTTATTGCCATACACTCCAAAGGAGAAATAAGTGAATCAAAAAGGATATCAATAATAGTTTCCATCTCCAGCTGTCCCAGACACTCTACAGAGAATGAACTGTGGCTGACCTTGGGCAGTCTTACAGTCATTACTGAATTTAGGGTGTGCAGTGCCTGCAGCAGAGATCCCAGCTGCTTGGTCTGGAAGAAAAACCCTTGGCTTTGCTTTTCCACAGATGCTATTTGTGGAAATCATGCTAAACATTTTCTTATTTCATCAGGAGTGATTTCATTGTGAACTCTGAGTTGTTCTGTTTCTTTTCTTGATGTTACAACACACTAGAACAATTTGAGAAAATGCCAAGTGCATAACAATGGGGAAAAATAACCCCTAATTCCTGCTTCCTTATTTCAGTATTTATGGAAACAGTTGTAGTGGATGGACGTCAGTAGCAAGTGGCCTTCTGATCTGCCCTCCTCCCACTGGAGCTGCCATCTGTGGCAAATTTGGTCTCTAGGATGTGCCCTCTTTATTCCTAACAAATATCTGTCTGTGAATCCCATTGCTGGGAAGCTGACAGGACTGAGCTGGCTAAACATGGAGCTGGGCTGCTAAACACAGACCCACAGAGTTGTTAAAGCTGGAAAAAGCCTTTAAAATCATCAAGTCCAACCATTAACCCAGCACTGCCACTAAACCCTGTCCCCAAGTGCCACATCCTCCCATTTTCTCCCACTTTGCTGTTTGAGGGACTGGAAGGTGCTGGCAATAGGAATGCATCTTTCCTAAAAGGCTGAAAATTCATGTCCCAGACTCTGGGGTTCTGGGATTCTAAGAAGACTGTGATTAGTAAAACCCATTTATATGGCTGTTATAAATTTACTGACAGCATGAAAACATTTTCTCCTTTAAAATACAGTAAGATTATTTTGATAAATTTGATTTTAGGGTCATGAGGGCTGTAAGCAGTAGGATCCATCTCACTCTTCAGTGTTGGGAGGAAGTTTGTGTGGCAGTAATAACACTCCCATCACAAACACTATTATAGCTAATGCTGTTCTTGATTAAAGGATCTTTCAAATTCAATTTTTGTAACATAAGAAAAGATGAAACATGAACAAAAATATTCTTGCAATTTCTTAGAAGTTCTAGTGAGAACAAGGGTTAAATTGTGTTTGACTTGTTTAAACAAGAAGAGGAAAAACAAATTGGTCTACGTATGATAGAGGGAACTGTAGTCAGTGTGGGTTTTTTCCTGTTTTTTGAGTTGTGATGAATTTGATAAATACTGATACATTTTCATTCATTTATGCTCATTCATGATTATGAAATACATCTAAAGTAAGTCCTAAAATAAGTTTATAAACACACTTAGCCCTTTAGCAATAGGCAATGATTTAAAAGTGTTCTCTCCTTTAGAAATCAAGGCAAATAGTGGGAAATGGTGCCTTATTATTTAGGAAAGGATCCTCTTCTAAACAACAGCAGAAATAAAAAAGGAAATAATCTGTTTTAAGATTTTGTTTGGTCCTCACAACATACTGCTTCTGAAATGACAGGGACAAGAGTTAATTATTTTTGATAGATTTTCTTTGCTTCAAAAATATCCTTTTATTTCCCAGATTACTATAATTGTCAATAAGTAGGTACCAGGACATTCAATTATAGCAGAAATAATTATATTTTTACATTTTTCTATCCAGCATTCCTTACATTACACTGCCCTCTAGAGATATGAGAAATAGATTTTTTGTTAAAAAGCAAAACCATGCACTGGAAATATTTGTAAGGTCCGGAACAAGAAAAGACTGTCAGGGGAAAAGTTTTTAAGTACAGCAGGGATAGTTTAGTAGTGTCCAGAGACCTGGACAACTGTGAAGACAGTCAGGGAAAATGGATTGGGTTTTCCTGAGCTGTACCTGAGGCAATGTTGGGGTTAGAGGGAAACATCATCAGGTTGGGCTTAGAGAAAAGAGTGGTGGATACCACACTGGGACAGCGCCAGCAGCAAACAGCTGACAGGGAATTCTGTCCAGTGCCTGAATTATGGATATGGGTCACTATTTCTCTTTGTTCCTGCTGGAGTGGTGAGAGTGAGGTCATCAGGTCTGGTGCAGGTTGGAAAACAAGACCTGATAGTCCCAATTTAATGAGCAGAAGCAGGCACAGACAAATGTCACAGGAGGGCAGAGCCACATTGAGGATTTTTGGGTAAATTTGGGAGAGCTGCACAAGATGTGGGGTTGGGAGGGAACCTGGGAGAATAGGTTTGGGCCAGGCAGCTGTTCCAGGGCTCTGCACCCTCCAAAGAAAGAAGTTCTTCCTTGTGTTGAGGTGGAGCTTGTTGTGTTTCAGTTTATGGCCATTGCTCCTCATCCTGTCACTGGCACCACTGAACAGAGTCTGGGACCATCCTCTGACACCCCCATATGTCTCTTGACATCCCATACACCTTTTCCTTTGTGTATGGATTGTTTGGGATGATGGAGTGAAGGTGGGAGGGCTGGGATCAAACCTGGGTGTTTGTTCCCTTCGGTTCACCTCCTCTGGGTCTACCTAATGAACTTTCTGAGGGCCCTTCCAGTTCTGGCTTTTCACCTCATTCTCCAGTTTTCAAGAGTTTTAGTTACACTTGAATTCATGGTGTGTTTACCTGGGATACACTGTGCAGTTCAAACTGCATGCTGTCCCCAGAATCTGGGGAGACCTCATCAGAACCTCAGTTCTTAACTCAGATGTCCCTTCTTGGTTTGGATTTTCCATATTCCATGCAGATCCTGATGAGTTTGAGAGGATCTATGAGCCTCTGGATGTGAAGAGCAAGAAGATCCACATTGTGGACAGTGGTCTGACCTTTAACCTGCCCTACCCGCTCATCCTGAGGCCCCAGAGAGGTGTGGATCTCATCATCTCCTTCGATTTCTCGGCCAGGCCAAGTGATTCCAGCCCTCCTTTCAAAGTAAGTGACACAGGCCCTTCCTTTCCTGCATTCAGGGGTTTAGGGTGACTCAGTTCTATTCCACATGGTCCCAGAAAGGCCTTGGTGCTGTTGTATCTGCAGCTTTGGAATATTTCTTTCCACGTCAAGGCAGAATATTGCCCTGTACCTCAGTTCCTTTTGACATGCCTTCCATGAGGCAACTGGCACAAAGAGGGATCATGAACTTGCTTTGAAGCAGAAGCTCAATTGTTTTTATGGAAGTTTTGCTTTGGCACTGATTGCAGAGTTTTATTTTCTGTCAGAATTAAACAATTAAGTCATTTTCCCTGCCGTCCTCTCCCTCCACCCAGCTGCTCTCCTCTGTGTGCTGTGATGTAAATGGATGGTTTCATGTCAGCATCTTGCAGAAATGTCTCATCTCATGATTGCTAAATAAATAACCTTTTGGAATCAGGGCTAACTGTTCATTTACATCTCACCAGGATAATCCTGGTTTAAAATCCATCTTAAATTCATCCATGTTAAATTCATCCAGACCAGAGCAAAACGGCAACAAGAAAACAGGGAGTAAGTGCCATGGCTGTTTTCTGCAGCAGGTGTGGAAAGCACAGCTGTCAGTCTGTACCACCTGCACATCCACACAGCTCCAGCTGGTCCCAAAGCCTTTACATGGATCATTTTTAGTAGCTGCTACAGAAAAAGCAGCGCTTCAGAGACTGCTGTGAGGTTCTTAGTTTGTGCTGTGGTTTAGTGGGTGTGGTGGGATTTGGTTGATCTGTGTGATCTTGGAGGTCTTTTCCAACTCTAATGATTCTACCATCCTCGGAAAAGGGGCATAGTTTGTTTCAAACCCAAATGGATTTTTAAAATAATTTTTAAGGGAGCTCACTTTTAAGGGAACTCAAACATTCCTGTTTGAAAAACAGCAGGCATTCCTTGTTGCTTTACAGACAAATTTTAGTTACAACAAATGGAGAATTCTTTTCCTTCAGCTGCTATGGAGTGACAAAACTCCCAAAACAACATTAGAAAGCAACAGCTAGGAAAATGAGCTTGAGATCAGTGCTGCCAACTGCAAAGTAAAATTACAGGAGAATAAAAAGGAGAAATTCCTGTAATCTCTAGGTCTCTTGGGGCTACTGGGGAAAGCAGAGCACTGAGAAGACTTCCTAGTGTTTATGTTCCTTTGTTTTTCCTTAAATGACTGAATCCCAGAGTCTGTTTTTTCCTTTAATACTCTGTTTGCGTAAGAATGTATCTCCTTTTTGTCAAGAGTGTTTGCCCCAGCAGCTAAATTTTGCTGACACAGCACTGCCATTGCCTCTGAAACATCTTTTTCCTCCCTTTTTTAACATTCCACAGGCGGAGCCCATGCAAAAGGCAGTATATGGTCACCCCTGCTACCCTTAGCATTCTGTCATTGTCAGCTGCAATTTTCTGGGTTGTTTTGGGGAACATGGAGAGATTAATGAGCACTCAAGTGGTATCCTGAAGGTTTTTCTCTAAACCATAATTTTCAAAATGCAAAAAATCCTTTAACATGATAAAAAAATGGTGGGAAAACTACATGGTGCCTCAGGTTTTCCAGAACCTCTCTTGAAGGGAATTGTTTCTGGAGTGCAAGTGGATGTGTGCTGAGGTAGACACAGGTGTATTTCTGAGGCAGAGGACAAGAACAGGAACCAGTTCTGTCCCATTGGTGCATTGCAAAGAGCAAATGCCACTTCAGAAGTGGGCCTGTATCTATGGTAGCACTCTAATATTTTACTCAATGACTCGAGCCTTGGTTTACCATTTTACACCCACTATCTCTTAATCTCTTGCGTATCAAAACAGCCGTCCAAAAAAGGGTCCTATTTCATTGAAAACCAAGATTAAAGATGTTTAACCTTCCCTCTCCTCCCTCTCACACACCCTCATTACATGCTTTTGAGTCATTATTTACAAATTATCTTGTTTACTGGGTTGTCATGAGGAAAAAGAAGCCTGTTCTCCAGAGCTCTTCACACAGTGTGCTTTGAGAGGCCCCTGAGTGTGGGAGTTAATTCTGAGTGCAACAATGTGTGGCAATGTGTACAACAAGTGTTTAGGAGCTCTCAGTGGTTGCCACAGCACTGGTGCTGCTTTGCAAAGTAAAATTATGGATGGCTTTTCCCTCACTGTCAGCTCTGTAAATTCACCCTCAGGTTTCTGGGGCAGACCACGTTCCTTCCTGTGACTCATGTGGCAGGTGGCAGAGCCTGGGCAGGGTGAGTGAGGTGCTCACTTGGTCCTGCTGAGATCCACTTGATTAATCCTGAAAACCACAGAGTGGTTTGGGCTGGAAGGGACATTAACCTCATCCAACCCCACACCTTCCACTAGCCCAGATTTGCTCCAAGCCCCATCCAGCCTGGCCTTGAATGCTCGCAGGAATCCAGGGGGAGCCACAGCTGCTCTGGGCACCCTGTGCCAGGGCCTCATCACCCTCACAGGGAACAATTCCTTCCCAATATCCCAGCTAAACCTACTCTCTGCCAGTGGGACGCCATTCCCTGTGTCCTGTCACTCCATCCCTTGGAAATTGTCTCTCTCCATGGTTCCTGTCAGCTCTTTCAGGCACTGGAAGGCCACAGTGAGGTGTCCCCAAAGCTTCTCCTCTCCAGGCTGTACAATCCCAGCTGTCCTTTTCTCCCAGCAGAGCTGCTCCATCCCTCTGACCATCCTGGGGCCTCCTCTGTCTTCCTGTGTTGGAGATCTAATAATTTATGGATTACATTAACCACCCCACATGATCCCCGTCTCTGCAAACCTCCCGACTTTGCAGTGGAAGCTTTTGTGCCACCTGAGTCTTTCTCCTCTTTCCAGGAAAAGAAAGAGTCAATGCTGCATAATTTAAACATTTTCCTCTTTCCAGGAGATCCTGCTGGCTGAAAAATGGGCCAAAATGAACAAGCTTCCTTTCCCCAAGATAGACCCCAACGTGTTTGACAGGGAGGGCATGAAGGAGTGCTATGTTTTCAAACCCAAGGACACCTCCTCAGAGAAAGACTGTCCAACCATCATCCACTTTGTGCTGGCCAACATCGACTTCAGGAAGTACAAAGCTCCAGGTGAGCTCACAATTCCTGATGCTGAATCTACCTGTTCCTCTGGAATCACTTGGTGGTTATGTACTGGGAATGTTTTACCTCTGAAACAACTCAAAGCAGCTTTGTCTGCAGTCCTTAGGGAATTAATTCAGAGGAGCCATTAAAAATAAGGTAATAAATCCTCAGCCCTAACATTTGGATGGAATTTTTGTATTTGTCCTGTGCAGGTGTTCCCAGAGAAACACAAGAAGAGAAGGATTTTGCAGATTTTGATATTTTTGATGATCCAGACACACCTTTCTCTACCTTCAACTTCCAGTATCCCAACGAGGCTTTCAAGAGGCTCCACGACCTCATGGAGTTCAACACTCTCAATAACATGGATGTGAGTATGGGGGTTAAAGGGGCTGGGAAGTGGGTGATGTGAGGAAAGCCCTAAATCTGCCCTACTGAAGATACAGGGCTTTGCCTCAGTGTTTGCCTGATTTTCTCATTCAGTTCATGCCTTGGTTTTGCCATTTTACCATCCCAGTCCATTCAGGATAACTGAGCAAAGGGCACTGTTAAAGATGTAAACATGATGTGCAGGACTTTCCACTCAGGGTTTCTTTGTCTAATTGGACAAAAAGGACACTGTAAGTTTCCTCTGAAGGAATTTTCTTTATCAGCTAACTCAGTAATAATTATTTGTAATTGATAGTTGTTGAGACATGACATCATGATCCCAACATCTGTGGACTGACAAGTATAATGATCATCCCAGATAAAGATACAGGGGTTTTAATCAATACAGTGAAGAAAACTTGTTACATCAGCACAAAGGATTTAAAAGTGAAGATTTAATCTTTCTCAACATAATAATTACTCTCTACATGCTTGAAATATGGATTTTCTCAATGTTTGGATTTACCTTTCTGAGTTTCACTGTGGCTTTTTTAAATACTGTGTGTTTTTGTGTGACTTTGGTGTTAGTGGCCTCCCTCATATTTTTACTAACCACATTAAAATTAGTATTTTATACACTCAAGAAATACTATTTGTGCTAAAACTCATCGATCCCTCTGCTCAGTGATGGAAGGGAGCTAAAAGTGGGTGCAGCAGCTGTTAATGGGAGAAGGGGCTGTTTCTGTCCATTTCAAAGTGTTCAAATTGAGCTTTGCTGCTGGCGCTGCAGGTGATCAAGGAGGCAATGGTGGAGAGCATCAACTACAGGAAGCAGAACCCCTCGCGCTGCTCCGTGTCCCTCAGCAGCGTGGAGGCCAGGAGGTTCTTCAACAAGAGCAACCTCAACAACAACAACCACACGTAGAGGCTGTGCCTGGCCCTGCCCTGCCCAGAAACTGCTCGTGCCTTTGGAACTGCAGGCAGAAGGACTTGAGTGGAGCATCCCTGCTCCTCACAGGGCTGTGCGACACTCCTGAGAACGTCTTCTTGTGAATGCATTTTGTACTGCTTTTTTGAGAGCTGAAAACATTTCAGTAGGCTGAGATCCTTGTTTTTAAAACTGTGGATCATTGGGTTCAGTGTCTTTGTGTTTTCTTATAGAATTGTAAACACTGGTTTCTTTTGGGAGGGTAATTGATTTTTAATTGATGTAAACTGGGCATAGCTTGAAGGGTAAGATGGAATTAGAAAAAAAAAATTTGAAATCCACTTTACTGCTATATGAGACTGTCTGTACCACTCAGCAGAAAACTAAACCTCTGATATTTTCTTATTTAATCCTCAAAATTACATTGCTTGAACTCTTGAGCTACTGGCAGCCATATGTTAAATTACTGTCAGTTTGTGTGTTTCTGACCTGAATGTTTCTTCATAAATTGACAGTGATTTTGCATTTGAGCATGACTAGAACAACACATTTCTGCAAAGGGACAGTGGCAATGTTTACTGGGGATTGGTAGAATGTGCTCAGGTAAGAATGTGAAGCCTTAAGGGCTATTTTAAAAATATATTCTTAGTACTTTGATGAATGAAAGACTGCATAGACAGATTGTTTTAGTACCATCGCAATCAGTATTGCTGTAACTCTGCAAATGCACAGAAAATGCAGCTGCACCTCTGAAAACTTTAATTGCTAAAGTCAGTAAATCCTGGGAAGGGAAATAATTACAATGCATTTCTTTAATGGCCACTGTACCAAAGAATTGTGGAATGGTTGGGGGTGGAAGGGACCTTAAAGTAGATCTCATTCCACCCCCTGCCATGGGCAGGGACACCTCCCACTAGCCTAGGTTGGTCCAAGTCTACATGCAAAGTTCTGTGGTTAAATAACATTTCCTGTATTGATCAATAGGTTTTATTTCTGTTTGAGTTAGTGCATGTTTAAAATCATCAGAGAAAATAAAAGTAACTTATCTTAGTGCTGCATAATTTAAACATTTTCCATAAATTCTGGAATACAGAAAGGAACTGGTACCATTATATTATTTAATATTTTCTTTTAAATGTCATCTTTCCTTTTCCTAATGTAATATTTGTATTTTTTATTTTATAATATGTACCTACTCTGTTTCATGGAAGAGTTTTATCATGCTTTATACAGTTTATATTATCACAGTGTTACCAGATGATAAAAAAATAAAACTATATTTGTCACCTGCTGTTTCCAGACAGTTTTATTTTGATAATTTATGGGCTATTTTCAGTTTTTTGTGGAGATATGTGGAGCAGCTCGATGGTGAGGGGCAGCTCAGAAGACTGACAGTGCACAGGATAAGTCTTTGCTACCTTTAATCTTGGATTCCTTATAAAGCAGGGAAGTTCCTTAAACGTTATTAAAAATAATGTGGAAGGAGAATAATAAAGCAGGAAAACCCCTCTTCTGATACATAATGTGACACCAACAACACAGAGTTTCCCCATACCTAGAAATGTAATCCTTTGTTTCTCATTTTCCCTCCCTTTAATCCAGGTTCTTCTGCTTTGTATGTACAGTATTTTTTCCCAACCCAGCTGTGATCCCTAGGAGGCATAAGAAGGTGGATTTAGAAAATGAATTATTTTAGGCTTCAAACATTGCTGTAGGGAGAGCACATGGGAGAACCTTCATGCCTGAAGGACATGGAAGTGCCACCCTGCACTGGTGAAGGGGGTGAAGCCTTGGGGGTGAGTTCAGTTCCTGGAAAACAGCTCTGGTATGGTCTGGAAACCAGCTCTGGTGGGCTCTGGAGAATGGATGTTATGGGCTCTGGAGTCCATCTCTGGAAAACAGCTCTGGAAACCAGTTTTGGTATGGTCTGGAAACCAGCTCTGGTATTTTCTGGAGACCATCTCTGGTGGGCTCCAGAAAACAGTTCTGGAAAACTTCTCTGGTGGGCTCTGGAGACCTGCTCTGGTGGGCTCTGGGACACCCAGCACTGAGAGTGGCCTTGAGCTTCTCTTCCTTGGGCCCTTGGGGCAGGCTGTAGTGCCAGGATGGCCGCTGGAAATCTCTGCCTAGCTTTTCCTTTACCAGCAGAAGAGAATGCTCAGAATAAATCCCACTGACCTGGGGAGGTCTGGAGCAGTGGCCTTGGCCTGTTTGTGTTGGTGAGAAGAAAACCCATTTTGGCAGGGAATGGGGCTGCAGCCAATGCCCTTTCCCATTCCCCTGGGCATGTTTTGTCAGTGGGATGACACCTGAGCACTGAGTGATCTCCTACAGAGCACACAGGGCTGGTTTTCCAGGAGATCTGCCTGTGCTCAGGGGTGGATGTGGCATCAAACAGCAGATTGTGCAACCCCTTATGGTGACATAACAGGTTTTGCTCTGGTGCTCACTGGAAGCAAAGCCGAGCAGACGTTTCCTGGAGCTGTAAATTCACCCCTCGCTGGCTGCTGGCTCCTGGGGTGGACAGGTTTGTGTGGGGATGTGACTCAGCCAGGAGGTTACACAGGGCCCTTCTCACGAGGAGGGGTGGGAGGCAGGGGCAGGAGGATTCCCAGGAGTTCCCCATGGCAACACAAACACAGCGCTGCTGAGCACGCGAGGAGCAGGCCCTGGGGCACAGCCAGGACACGGCAACTCCTTAACCTTTAGAGAAACCAAACCCCACAGGAACAGCAGTTCTTCCGATGGCTGTGTAACCCATGAGGGCCCCACAAACCTGAAATCAGGCAACAAAGGCCAAGGCAAAAGACTCCTGGTTTTGTCAGGAGATGTTTGGGAACAGAGCTCCCTGAGCAGGCAGCCCTGAGCTTGGAGAGATCCATGTGGTAGGGTGGATCTCAGGGGTGCCAGGAACACAGCCAGGTCTGAGAAACGGGGACAAATGGGGCACTGAAAGGGGAACCCCAGCTGTGGTGGCGTCACTGGTGCTGGGCTGGGTCTGTTGTCTGCAGATGGAACTGTCCTCCACCACCTGGGGCTTCCCTGTCATTCCATCTCACCTGGAGCCAGCAGCCCATTCATGAGGCCATCCTGAGACCTGTCAGAAAAACCTCAGGGAATTTAACATCAAACCACCTTTATACTTAAGTATTTTGTCTTTAATCAGTACAATGCTCTTCCAAGTGTGTCCTCCTCAAAGGTTGTGGCCAAGCTGGCCACAGAAACCTGGGAACCTTGAGGTGGTTTTGGCCTTTGTGTCTCTCTCAAATTCTTACCCAGGTATATGGTTTTAGGCAAATCAAAACTGAGCAAGGGAAAAATAGGCAGCTCTGGGCTTATTTGGGAGTGAAACTGTAACTTCTGTCTTGAAGAATACACTAGACTGGTAAAGCTACACCTCCCACCCCTGGCAGTGTCCAAGGCCAGGTTGGACAGGGCTTGGAGCAGCCTGGAATAGTGGAAGGCATCCCTGCTCATGGCAGGGGATGGCACTGGCTGGGCTCTAAGGCTTCTCCCAACCCAAACCATTCCATGATTTTATGATTCTAAAGTTACATAATTTGTTTGGTACCGTTCTGTATTTTAGCTGCATTTCTGCTCCTCACCCAACTTTTTGGATGGATTGGGGATGCTGGGCCAGCACTGACAGCAGGGGACACGGGACTTGTGCCAGGCAGGCTGCAAATTCTGGGATGAGGAGAACGTAGGAGACACCCTCCACATTCCGCTGGTGCTTAACACCTCCCAGACGTTTTCTCACAGCTCATTTAGGGCGTGTGCCGGAAAACACAAACCGGAATTAACGCCACGGCTTCAAAAGAGACTGAGGGAAATGTTTCACTAGCGTGTTTGGGAAGCAGAGACTCTGATGCTTTGCAGCTGTGGATTCAAAGCAAATCCTTCTGGTCCGGTTTCACCAAACCCCAGGGATTTGCCTGAGGGCATTTTTTGTGTGACGGGTCAACCCCTGCTCCTGGCACTGATGAATCCCAGGATGCTGCCAGCACAGAGGGCTGGGGTCGGGAAGGTCTCTGTTCCTCCTTTGGAACTGCTCTGCCCCTTTATAACCCTGCGAGGAAGCTGTTTTGAACTGATGCCTTTCTGACCTTGCAGAAGCCCAGAAGTTAGCAGTGCTGTTTAACTCTCATTTGCTGTTCCTCCCTCAGCTTCAAAGCCTCTTTTAACACCTTGTTTGAAACCACGTTTTAAACCCATTTTTAGGTAAAGAAATTTATTCCAAGGTGACACAGAGCAGGTTTCAATACCCCACCAGACCACAAGCCTTTTGCTGGTGTTGCCTCTATGTCTTTTCTGTCTCTTCTTTCAAGAGCTGCCAGAAAACAAATTAGAGAATAATTTGACATCTGAAATCCACTCTGTCTTTATTGCTCTCTTCCTTTTCTTTTATTTTGGAATCTTGGGATCATGGAACCATTAAGATTGGGAAATACCTAACAGATCACCAAGTCCAAACACCAGTCCAGCACCACCACCAGGTTCAGCATTAAACCTGGTCCCCAAGTGTCACATCCACATGGTTTTTGAACACCCCCAGGGATGGGGACTCCACCATGCTCCATGACATGGCTGTGAGCTGGGACAGCTGGAAGATCCAGCAGCAAGCAATGTTTCAGTGTAAATTGTTTGAAACACAGGAAACACAATCTTCTAGATTAAGAATACAGGTATTTATACAGTTAAATATATGTATTTGAAATTTATGTTCAACTTATGAACTGTCATTGCTCTAGACCAAACTCACCCCACTTTTCCTCTCACCCATGGGGTCAGTGAATGTTTCCAGCTAAAGGAAGTATTTAAAGTCCCAAAGATCATTGTCCTGCTGTTTGGTCCCTGTGTGAGGAAAAGGCAGCTGGATCTGGGTTGGTCTTTTTGTTTGTAAATGATTGAGTACTAGTGGCAAGGAGGGTGAGTTGTGCAAGCAGCAAAACGTGATGAGAGTGGCCTAAATTTAATAAAATGGCTAAAAACGGTGAGGATGTGAAAAGTAGGTGAGCACTGAGAGACACTGAGTTGCCTCTGTAAGCTTTACACACTCCCAGAGTCAGAAAGCCTCTCTGTCATGAAGACTGCAGCATCGGGTGTTTTGTACAGCACACACTTTAATGTAGATGTTTTTCTTCCAGGCAGTGATAACTGCTCACAATATCAGCCAAATTCCTATCAATTGGGAGAAAATTGGAAGGTACAGAGTTTAGTCTAACACTGAGTTTTGTACTAAACCCAACCATCCTTCTGCTGTGAATTCTCCCTCTGCCCAACCAAGGCAGTTCTGACCTGTTGTAACCTGGGACATGAGTGGTCTTTAATCCCTTTTATTTTATTATTATTCCCTTTTATTTCATGTTTTGTTTTAGAACTTGTGTTTGGTGCGCTGATTTAAAAGGATTTAGCAGGAGAGGTCTAGACTAATGACATGGCTGATACACAGAGTAGAAACAGGTCAGCAAATATTATAGAATCACAGATGAGTTTGGGTTGCAAGGGACCTTAAAATTTCATCCAGTTCCACAGGCAGGGACACCTTCCACTAGCCCAGGCTCCTCCAAGCCCTGTCCAACCTGGCCTGGGACACTGCCAGGGATCCAGGGGCAGCCACAGCTTCTCTGGGCACCCTGTGCCAGGGCCTGCCCACCCTCACAGAGAACAATTCCTTCCCAATATCTAATCCAGTGTTGGTGGAGCTGATTGAAATGAAATAAACCCACCAGATCCGTTTGATTCCTTAAACAGATGTTAACAGGAAGGAGCAAGGTCCAAACCCAGCAGCCCCCCTTCTGTGTGTGTGGCTGGAAGGGTGAGGCCAAAACTCCTCCTGTGGAGCTCAGTTTGGTGAAGTTTGAACGTTTCACTCCAATGTAAAATTCCAACATTTGTGCTCTGCAGTGTGACCAAGGCCAACTCTCCTGCTCTGTTGTGTAATGCAATAAATGTCAGCTTGACAAATTCAACTTCATTGAAAGAGTTTTTTATAATTGCCTGTGGTGTTGTAAGATGCACTTCACAAATATTTGTTGGCTTAAAGGATGTCACTGAATCACTGTTCTCTGGTGGCAAATCCTTGCAGTGGAAAACAGCCCTTGTTCATGTTTTCCCAGTTCCCTGTGTGGTGGGACACCGAGGAAATCTCTTACAAAACAGAGAACTTGGTGTTATGAATCCACAGGTAATAGCCAAGCAACGTTATTTCACCATCTAAATAAACACAGGGTGCTTAGGAAAAATAGAAATAATGTGAAGATTCAGCCCTTGCTTCCCAGCAGGAGCAGCACAAAGAGCTTGAGTGGCTTCCAGATGGGTTCCTTGGTGTCCCCATGTCCCCAGCCCCCCTGACTGTGGGCTGAAGGTCTTGGCAGAGCGATGTAACCCAGAGAGGAAGGGCAGTTCTGGCATCCAGGGGCTGCTTCCTGCAAAACCTGGACAGTTCCAGGCTCCTTCAGCCCGGCCAGCACCAAGTGAGAAATGCAGTGATGTACAAGGCCAGTAAATGGGGATTTAATGATTCTTGACATTCCTCCCGGATGTACAAACAGCTTTTTGCAGGACATTAACACCAGGTGCCTCTGAGCAACCTGGCTGTCCCTCAGGCAACCTCTGCAACCCAATGAGTGCCTGAGGGACATCACAGTCAGTTCTTCAAGCTGCAAAAAAAGGTGATTAACCTTGGAATAGAAATCATTTCAGTGGAAAACTGGACAGGTTTCATTCGTCCCTTACAGGAAGGCTTAGCTGCCCATTTATCATCAGATTTTCCTCAGCAATCTTACCCCAAAACTTGCTTTTCTTTTTTTTCTACTTCTCAGTGCTAATGCAGGAAAAATAATTGGAAGTCTTCTCTTTTCTTTTTGCCTGTACAAGGCAATATGTCTCATATTTTGCTCTGTGCCTTATTGGTTTTCTTGCCTTTAGGTATTTTCACCTGTAAATACCTAAGAGCTAAGTAGCTCATAAATTCTTATCTATCACTCTGAAAAGGCAAGAAAGTAAAATGAGACTCTTTACTTGGGCTTAATTTTAAATAGTTTTTGATGCAGATAATCACCTATATTTATTTATAGCAGTTGTTCTTTAGAAACGACACAGCCAATGTAACATTCAAGATGTGTCAGATTTAACAGCAAATTTGAAAGAATCCCTGGCTTTTTGTGAGCTTTGGGTTGTGTCTTGGGTAATGTTTTCTGGGTGTGCTCTACTGTAGTACTTCAGCTGCTGTGGTTGACATTCCATACATTCATCCATAAAAACCCCAAAATGGTTTGGGTGGGAGGGACATTTAGGCTCAATCTTGTTCCAACCCTCTGCCATGGGCAGGGACACCTTGTAGTGGATAAGATCTGTTGGTTCACTGTTTTAGGAGGAAGACTCAGATGTAGTGTAGAGCATGCACCTGTGCTGATAGCATGATGATGGGAGATTTGATCTCAACCCTGATTTTTTTTACCAAGAGCAAAAATTCCTGCCACTATTTCCTAAAGTCCCATCTTTATGAATGTGAAAGTCCTGAGGGTCACCCATCCCACCACAGAGTGGCCTCTGGCACATTTTGCGTTTTGTAAGCAGCAAGGGGAAATCTCAGGTTAAACATTTTCTGTGTCACAGTTCCATAGTGAGGGGACTCACTCAGAGGCAGGACTGGGGGAAGGTCACTGGCACAGGGTGCCCAGAGCAGCTGTGGCTGCCCCTGGCAGTGTCCAAGGCCAGCTAGGACAGGGCTTGGAGCAACCTGGGACAGTGGAAGGTGTCCCTGCCCATGGCAGAGCTGGAATGGGGTGAGTTCTAGGATTCCTTCCAACCCAAACCTGTTCTATGAAGAACAGGAGGAATGGAGGCTCCAGGAAAAGACAAGACATTTCAGCATCTCTTCCCCACGTTGCCATGGACATCCCTAACAGCCTGACTTCCATCAAAACACCCCTGGAAGCCATCCAGCCTTTTTCTGCAGCTTTCTGTGGCTGGCAGCACTCCCAAGCTCCCTGACCCTTCAGCCAAGCAGGAGCACTAATGAGCCATCAGGTTTTCCCCAGGCATGCACAGCATTGTTTTAAGTCTCCAGCCCTGAACTAAACAAACCCCTCATTCCTCCTCAGTTAATATTTACCTGCACAAATGAGGCTGGGTTATTTCACAGGTTAGTTTGTAATCATTACCTGCTTTATTTTGTCTTCCTGACAACGAGTCACAGAATCCTGAGGCTGGAAGATATTCAAATACTGTATCAAAGTGTGGCTGAGATTCATCAGCATTCTGATTAAGGACAGTTGTGCAGGATCTGTAGTTTTATCCAGAGCAACCTGTCTCCAATTAGTGGCTAAATTTGTTTTGCAATTCAGCAAATAAATCCACAATGAGATTTGGTTTTAGGAACTCAAGGAACTTTTCAGCAGTGTAAAAACTACTAGAAATGTCTCTTTGGAAATTAAGGAAACTTTCAGAACTATGTAGAAACTATAAGAAATATCTCCAAAAGTCATGAATTTGTAACAGTGAGGATGTTAAAAATTAATTTAACACTTCCTTGGTTTAGAATTAATACAGGATATATTTCTTTGATGTGAGAAGAAAGAAAAAAGATCCTGGAGAATGTTTTGTTGCTACTCTGAAATGGACATGTCTGTAAATTTTCAATGACAGCTCCTTCCAGCACTAAGCCAACCCTGGTAAGTGGCACTGTTGAAATGGGGTGGTTTCAGTGGGCACAAAATTGATGGAGTGGCACAGAAGTCCAACATTTTTTTCCATGTTTTCCCCTTGCAAGTTCAGTTAGAACCTGTGTTTGCAGCAAAAAACTCCTATTTTGTTCTTTGTTCCCTAAAACAAAATATTTACTTGAAGCTCTGTCCAAGTTACCTTCCCAAAAGTGTTCGGCTGTCCCCTGTATGTTGTCTCTAAATCAGAATGACAATAATTATTAGGCAAATGCAGAAGCACAGGGGGGAAAATGTGTAATTCCAGGCACTGTACAGACATTTTTAGTTCTAGCAGGTGAAGTGTTTAAATTCAAATATCATTTTTCAGGGAGTACTTTGAAGAAATTTGATGTTGCTCTGCTTGGCACTGACAAGAAATGGTAAAAACAAATACAGAGTATGCAAGGGGCAGAGGAGGCTCCACTGGGTTCAGTGCAGAGCAGAACTTCAGAGTTTTCTCAAAAGTACCTTAAAATGTTGTAGTGCCCTCCACAATTTTTAATTTTTTTGAGGAGAGAGCTGTGAGGAATTATGGAATCCCAGACTGCTTTGGATGGGGAGGGACCTTAAAACTCCTCCCATTCCATCCCCCTGCCATGGGCAGGGACACTTTCCTCTGGACCAGGTTACTCAAGGTACAAATTCAGACTATTTTACTAAAGTGGTTAGAAGGTTGCTTAACTTTGGCTTCTTTCCATTGGGTTTAGAGGATGTCTTCCTTGCTGCTAATTGTTATGTCCTTCATCAGTGTTCAGAAAGGCTTGAATGCATCAGCCATAAAAACCTATAGCCCATAAGCTATAGCACTCAGTCAGTGACTGGGTACTCTGAAGTACTGGCTTATCAATTTCTCAAAATGTAAATATTTTCCTTCTTTTTTTGGTAAAAACCCCTATTTTTTAAAATGCTTGAAATGTCTTGCCTCAGTGAAATCTCTTTGAAGTGAATTTAAGTGACAACTTTAACCCCTCTTCTCTTTTTTTCCTCTTTCAATGTGTTGCTGATGAACTTGTGTTTGTAACATGAAAGATATGATAGACTTGTACTCTGAGTTTTTTTTCCTAATTCAATTAATTTCTACAGTAAAAGATTTGTTTTTCTTCATTCAGTAGTTTGTGCTCAAAACGTGTATATTGACTATTCACTTCTCACTTTAAACCCAAGAAAATTTTAGCTTAAGGAAACTGGAAAACACAGCAGGGATTTTCACTATGGAATTTTGCAATTTACTCTGTTACAGTGTTCCTGAAAGGGTTTATAAAAAGCTGAGGCCGGGAGAAGGAGTCAAGGGTCTGTCTGGAATAAATTGATAGCAAAGATGAGGAGAAAGAACAAATTGCTGATTTGGTGTGTGCACAGCTGCAGCAACCTGAGCTTGGTGCTTGGAGCATGAGGAGCCCTGGAAGTCAGGAATGGGAGCTGGAAAGGGCTGATCCTCATTTTGTACAGTTTCTGTGTCTGTCCTGATGTGTGTTTTCCCCTGTCCTCCTCACCCTGATGCTGCCTCGCACAAACCAGTCCCATTCCCAGCATCTCCTGGTTTCTGGGCGCCACCTCTTGGTGCTGGGACAGCTCCTCCCTTTGGTGCTGGACAGGGACTGAGGGATTCTGTGCCCGGATTTGTGCTCTTCAGCGGGGAAAGCCAAGGATGTGAGGGGCAGCAGCAGCAGCTGGAAGTGCAGTACCACCACCCGAGGAAATGGGAAATCTCATTTCCAAGAGAAACCCATTCTCTTGTGAATGACACAGTTGTGAGCTGAAACAGATTTTAATATTTTGGGTCAGATGAGGTTTGTCCAGTTGGATTTTGTTGCTGTTTTACTCCTTATTGTTTCTGTGCCCATGAGTAGCCCATGCCTGATCTTCCAGAGAAACCTACTATATCCCATAGGGAGACAGTGATGTGAAATGGAAACATCACAGGATGAGGTTCAGCATCCTGTTCATTAGCTCACAGGTACATTTCTCCATTGCCTTTCCATCCACATGCATCCATCCATGCTCTTCCACAACTCATAAAGTTTCACTAACTGATTAAGACATTGCACTGCAGCACCCTGAGAGGTGCTAGTGAATAAATACCCACCTTGCTGCCTGCCTGGAGCCCTGAGGAGGAACAGGAAGGGAAGGAGTGAAGTGCTGCTGCATTTTTTCCAGCAGGGATTTGTGCCACAACACCCTTGGATGATTTAGTCTGTCTCTGGTCCCAAGTTTTATGCTGCTACCCAGGATTAACTGATTTTAGCGTTCAAGGGGGATAAAATGATAAAACTAAAA
Organism: Ammospiza caudacuta; assembly: GCF_027887145.1. NCBI lineage: Eukaryota > Metazoa > Chordata > Aves > Passeriformes > Passerellidae > Ammospiza > Ammospiza caudacuta. The sequence continues at coordinate 24,117,230 of NC_080599.1, read as the reverse complement.
GGCAGTCTGTAAATTCCAGCAACAAGGGCTGCTTTTTGCAATAGATGGGGCCTGGACATTTTTATGTTCCTCTTTATTTGCAGTTTGGCTCTACCTGGGGGAGCCAACATTAATTGCCAGGAGGTGGAAAGAGAACAGTGCTACAACCTGGGTCTGTGGGATGGCTTGGAAAAGCACAAGAATATTCCTTCATTTCAGCCCATCTTAGAGAGGTATTAAGGAATAGTTAACAAGAAGCAATAAAAAGTATTATAGGAATGGAAGGGTGTAGGGGGATAGAATATAAGTAAATAAAGGTAGTATAAAAAGTAATTGTACCCCCTAAAGGGTTGTAGCTGGGTTAATGATTAAAGATTAGGAGCAGGTCTGATGTTAACAGGCCACAGCTGTAGCCAATAAGAAGAGTGTTATAAAAGAGTGGATTGGTTGGCTGAGGGAAGAACTGGAGTCAGTGCCTGGAGGAGCTGCCCACGAGAAACATCAAGGAGGTATGAAACTCTAGCAATATGGAACCTCTGCAACGTAACGACAACAGAGGGGGGTCCATGAGTATTTAAAGAGCAGGTTGGAAAGTGCAGGTGGTGAAGACAAAGCAGAAAGTAACAAGATCAAGCTGCACCAGGGAAAATCTGGTGTAAATTCCCTCCTTCCAACACAAGAAAGAGTTTTTTTACTGTGAGAGTGGTGTGGCCCTGGCAGAGGTTGCTCAGAGAAGCTTTTTGTGGCTTTCTTTTTTCCTCACTTTCAGAAGACAGTTTTGCACCTGGAGTCAAAGGGATCATTAGGAAGGAAAGGAACTGGAAATGGGTACAAGTCTGAGTGGTCAGTGGTTTGTTCTCATTATTGGATTAAATAATTGCAATCCCAGCAGGGCAGGAGCAAAACATGGGAGATCAAAGTGCCAGGGTTTATTTCAATTTTTTTAAAAAATTTTTCTTTAATGAGAATGTGGTGATCTCTGTCACCTCCGTTTCCTCCCCAGACAACCACAGGATTTTGACTCAATGCTCTTACAGGTCCTTTCCAACCTTAATGATTCTATGATTATAAGTGCATCATGATGACTACCAGCTCTATAAAATTTTCTTTTATTACTTTCTGCTGTCCCAGCCATAATTCAAGGGCCCAGCTTTGTTCCATGAATCTGAAATGTTGTGAATGGGTTATGTTTGGAGTTGAATACTGAGATGGGAATTGCAGACTCATTTCCAGCACCAGAGAGGAGCTCGCAGGGATCATTACTCACCCTGTTTACCCTACAGGCCACCCTTAGGATGTGTGTCATTGCCCATTTTCCATATGGCATCCCAGGGACTGGTGTTCTCCTTGGCTGGCTGGCCCAGGCAAAGCTGGGAGGCTCAGGGACATCAATCAGGCCACCCAGATACTTGTAAGGCTTCTAGCACTGCACTATATTTCTGAGTATTTGAGTTTATCCTCCTCTTGCTCCTGTGTGCCAAGCAGTAAAACTGGAATTATTCCATCAGATCTCCTTGGTTTTTTCTTTTGCTAGAATATGGCCAGGTTTTCCTGAGCAAAAGACAAGGGAAAGAAAAGGAAAACAGGCAGAAAATGAGTTTGCTAAAAATAAAATAAGTGGTTCCTATTTTCTCTCCTGTTTGGTGGGAGCCTGGAAACAAGCTGGAGTGAAATCTCTAATTATAATGGTTTTGTCTGGAGTTAAATGAATGGATGAAAAATATTTCATTTGAAATAGAAATTTCAGGTCAGTTTGACAACTATGGGATATGGAAGTGCCCAAGGCCAGGTTGGGCTTGGAGCCACCTGTGACAGTGGAAGGTGTCCCTGCCCATGGTAGGGGTGGCACTGAACGAGCTCTGAGGTCCCTTCCAACCCAAACCATTCTGGGATTTTGCATGATGTCTGTCGAGCAAATGGGAGTCAAGGCACAGATTGAGGAAATAATTTTGGTAATGTGGGATTCTGGGAAGTGTGGATGCATGTTGGGGGCTGAAAAGAGACTGAAATCTTCTACTCTTTTATTCCTGTGAGGGATCAGGAAATCTGCAAATGGCTCGAAGGACAATTGGAGTGATCGGGGCTTTGATCCCAGCTGGATTTTGAAGGGGGTACCCCAAGAGGCCAATATGTGTTTGTGCATCCAGAACACAATGAAAATGCGATGAATTCCCCTTGGTAATCTCACCCTTAGCTGTGACCCGTGGTTACTGTTTTATGCAAACAGTAAATGAGAGGAGATGGATTAGCATTGAAAGAGACCAAATAGCCCATGAGAGCCGTAAGGAACAAAAGGAATAAATCTGTCTCTTGTGGGTAATGCTGGCTCTTAACACCTTGTTCACGTTTTTGTTTCTTTGAGGGGAGGGAGTGAGGGAGATGGAGATGGAAACGATGCTGATGTGTCACTTGGGCTCCAGCAAACCTTCCCTGAATGCTGGGACAGAGAGGCTGTCTGATAAATTCTCACTGCACATTTATGGTGCTGAATTGCTCCTGCAGCTGAAGAGAATTCAGCCTCTCCTGGAGATCATATCAGCCTCTAAAGGTGGAGGAGTAAAATGTGGCACTGCTGTCCCTCAGGGCTGCAAGCATTTCAGTGGAGAGCCCTGAAATGAAGTCAGAGGGCCCTGAAATAAAGTGCTGGGGACTTTGGCTTAGGAAGCTGCATTATCCCCAGCTGCATGAGCTGCCCCAGGTGATGACAGAAAGCTTTCCCAGGGGATGGGCTGCTGCAGGAGCTCTGCAGGAATAGATTGACTCATGATTTGCTTGCTTAGCACACAAAATTTCTATTTTCCGTGGGAACCTGGAGCATGTGCAGCCTCTTCCTGGGGCCTCTTTCTCTCTTCTCTTTAAGCTCTGTGTATCACCAAAGGGGCATTGGGGACAGACAAAGGTGATACAGAGACTCCATCATCAGAAGGCATGAAAAAACCACATTATTATTAGAAATTCACAGTTCTTATAGAAACAATAGTAGATGTAAGACTTGATTAGCTTTTAAGAATCTTCTCTCACCTATTGGTCAAGAAGAGAACTCCTTCTTGTAAACATCTTTGACAAACAGAGATTGCCTGCCAGGTGCAGAGATTGAGATAATAATGGTTTTAATTCTTTCTCTGAGCCTTCTCACAGCTTCCCAGGAAAATCCTGGGAGAGATTTGCCTCTCTCTGTTCAGAGGATATGTGATTACCACATCTGTGCTGTTTATTTCCGCCTCTTTTGGGGGCCCTCAGGAGTTCCCCAGGCCCACCAGGTTGGTACATCACACCCAGGTGACAGCTCTGTGTCCCACAGTGTCCCTGGCATTGCTGGTTGCTCTTTCTGAATGCCGCTTCCAGCTCATTCCCTGCAGGAAAATTTTAGTCGGAAATTTAATGAGGTTTTCTTTATTTTTTGTACTCTGGGAATTTTTATTTTTTTTAAGCAATCGCTTATTCACAGCAACTCCAATGTATTTTCAGGGACGGCAGGAGCAGAGTAGAGGCAAGGAAAAGGCACCCAATGTGTTTTGAGCTGGTGGGAGAACCAAACCACGGCGGTTTGACCTCTCCAAAAGTGAGAAACTATCAAGAAGCAACAAAACCCACCATCAATTTGACCCCTGGCAAAATTGGCTCCCCATTCCTGATCTATTTAAGAGTTAGGATGAGACACCACAGGTGGGATCCAGTTTTCAGGAGAAGCTGCTGGAAGCTGTTAATCTTACAAAAACACTTGTGGAGGAGATCCCAGCCCTCCTGGGCTTGATATTCCTTTGTCACAGCTGGAAACTTCCCAGCAGGAGCTGGAGCAAGCCCCGAAGTGGGCAATAAGAAACATTTGGGAAGAAGAAGAAATGAGCCCAAATCTGACAGCCCTGCAGAATGTGCCTCAGAGAGTGTAAGCTGAATTATTCAGGTGTAGTTCTTTAGCTCTTTAAACAGTATTTCAAATGACCATTAATTCCAGTTGGTTGGGAGTTTTAGTGGGTGATTGGGAGTGAGGAAAAGAATTTCTTACAAAAAGAAACTGAAGTAAAGTCAAGAGCTGCTGGTACTTTTGTCTTATTTGCACATGAATCCATGTGAATTATTCTGCTCCCTGATCCCTGCTCTGCTTGAGTGGATCATTCAGCAGCGCCTTGGAGAGGAGATCTTTGTGGAAATAACTTGTGCTGGTGACTTATTAGCACTCAGAAATAGAAGAATGCAGCAGAGAGACCCAGAATGCTGCCACGGGAAGCTACAGAGGGTGTGGGGCTGGTAAGCACTCCCCAATACACCTGATACTGATTTCCCTCTAATGTATAACCCTCCCTTTTAATTTTTAATTCTTACGGAATTTAGGGGTTTTTCTTCATCATTGTTTCTTTCATCTTTCAATGTGTAATTTCATTTCTCAGCAAACCTCAAGTTTATTTGTAAAAGCAAATATCTTTTTCCATTCATCAGTCAGTGGAATTGTTTCCATTGTTTCTTTTATCTCCCAGTGCCAGTTTTATCTACCAGCAGACCCACAGCTTGTTTGTAAAGACAAATCCACCATTTCTCTCAGGAGGGACCTTAAAACTCACCTTGTTCCCCCCCTGCCCTTGTGGGGACACCTTCCACTGGACTATCTCCTCCTTCCTGCAGTCTGTCACCTTTCCCCACTGCTGTGGGGTTTGTGGGATGTTTGTGTGTGTATGTGTCTTATTAGCTTACCTCTTTCATCAGCAGAAATGCCATAATAACCCATTTAAATTTGGCAAAGTGGGGTTTGACTGGGGTTGTTTAAGCAGCTCTAAGAGCAATGGGGAGGGGTAAGGGCACGCCTTTATTTTCTCCATTATTCTGTTCCCATTCCCGAGGATGAGCTTTCCCTGCTCTGGAAGTTCTCCCCACATCCTCTAGATGCTCCTCGTGCTCTGCAGGAGCTGCAATTCCCGAGCAGAGCCCTGAGCCGAGGTGTGGCGCTCCCTCTGTGCCAAACCCAGCACCAGCATCTCCCTCCCCTCCCCTCATTCGGTTTCTCGATTGTTCCTGTCACAGCGAGAATTTACTAAATTGTCACTTAAGAGGAGAAAGTGACAATTTCCCTCGAAATCTTCTGGTTGCAGGGACCTCTGCTGCCCTTTTCCTCAGCACATTAAATGCATCCCGTGCAAGGCAACACTTTGGAGAGCAAACCAGCAAATAGTGAAGCTGCTCATTTTAACTCTTCCCCGAGTCTGAGTTCGGTCCTGTGAGGAATTTCTGATGAGCTTTGCACTCTCTGTTATTAGTGCAGGGATTAAAGGAATGTGTTGTGAAGTTTGCCATTAATTTTAATTTTGGATTCTTGTGTTTTCACCTGTTGTTGTTCTGTTACATTAGCACTTAGGAAAATGTCTTTTTAACAAGAATTTGGGTGTCTTTGTGTCTCTTCTTGTTGTGTTTTTGCCTGACCACTCCCTGGGGGAAGAACCTTTTTCTGATATCCAGCCTAACCCTCCTCTGACACAGCTCCAGCCATTCCCATGCTCAGATTAATTGTAAAACTGAGTTTTATTCACAGCCCTGACTTCTACTCTTTTTCCTTCCACTTCACTGGGAGACCTCCAGCAAAACATCCCAGTGCAGACAGTCAGGAGGAGGTTTTCAATCTGCTATCACACTGAGGGGTCTAGGGAAGGTAAAACCACCCACATATCCTGCTGAATGGCCCCAAAATCACCTCAGGCTGCCTGCAGGTTCAGCAAGGTGACATTGCACGGGTTAACCATAAATCACAAATCAATGGCAAACTAGAACTGAAGCAGGAGGGAGCAGCTATGGCTTCTGGGACTTTACAGAGAGATCCTGGCCTTCAGAGGGTTAGGATGTTTAAATCCCAGTTGCATTCCTGAGCCAGGGCTTTGCTGGGCACTCAGCCTCTCCTTGCCTCCCCAGTCTGATTTTAACTTCCCTTCCTTCTCAGTGCCTGCAGAGACCAGGGAGAAGGGCTCAGCTGAGTGTGGCATGAGTGTTAATTAATAACAGACCACTTATGCTGTGGAAGAGCTGCTTGTGTGCAGTTTTGGGTGTTCTTTTCAAAGGTCAAAAGACATGAGCAGCAAACCCTGCATCCATCCTCTCAGAGGGGATGCTGTTTCAAAGTGACTTTGGACAAAAGCCACAAAATTCTCCCTAAGTTGTGGTGGCTGTGAGGGTTTTAGGACAAGGGAAGAGATTAATTTGATTTTATATTTTTAGAAGGTTGATTTATTTTATTATATTATATTAAAAGAAATTTTATACTAAACTATAGAGAAAAGATGCAGACAGAAGGCTAGAAAAGAATGAATAATAAAAACCTGTGACTGACCACAGTTCCAATACATTTGGACTGGGATTGGTCATTGTCAACACAATTAACATGGAACCAATCAAAGATGCACCTGTTGGTAAACAACCTCCAGACCACGTTCCAAAGCAATCAGATAATTATTATTTACATTTCTTTTCTGAGGCTTCTCAGCTTCTCAGAAGAAAAATTCTGGGCAAAAAAGATTTTTCAGAAAATATCATAATAACACTCAGTAGCCACAGCTACATAGGTGTGGTGTGAAACCTCTGTTCACATGTGAATGTTTTCAGAGGAAAAATGCAACTTTTTCAAAGCAAATCCCTGTGGCTTCAGCTCTGAGTTATTCCAGCTCCTTCTGCATGAAGCATTTTAAAATGTTTATATACAATCTAGTTAATATGAAGCCCTTCATAAATTTTAACTGTCTGCGGCAACAGCTCAATAAATTTTCTTGGCCCAGCTGACTGTGTCTCTTGTAGAAAGTATTTAATGTCTGTAAGGAGCCCCAGGCAGGTGGGGTTTGGTTGGCTGTGGACAAGTAAAGGGAGCAGCCTGGGAGTGCTTGTCCTGCCCCAGCCCAGGTTGTGCTGGAGCTACCTGAGGATGGCAGAGCAGGGGACAGCAGGATGATGATGAACTGGTGTTAAAATGTGGGATGTCTTTCCCAGGAAAGTCATCCAGGGCTCATGGAGATCAAAGCTTGGACCTTTCTGGTCCAGTGGGAGGTGTCCCTGCCCATGGTGGAACTGGATGGGCTTTAAGGTCCTTCCCAACCCAAACCACTCTGGCATTCTGTGGTGACCCATGTTACAGCTATCTCTTTTCCCTGAAGGGTTTTAACTGACTTCTCCAAGAACAGGAGGTTCCCCAGCAGGTTGGTTCTTTCTTGCTGCCTGGAAGCTCAGCTTTCTTTGGGGGTAACCTCAGAATCGGTATTAGCTGATGATCCCCACCCCAGTGGTGTCAAAGGCGCATTCAATTTCTTGAATTCCATTCAAAAGCACAGAAATTCTCATGCTGAACAATTCTTCTGGGTCACCAGCCCCAGATAATGAATATCTGCTGGGTGAGGGAGGTGCTGAGCATGACCCCACTGCACAGAGCTCCTCTCTGTAGTTGTGTTCCAAAACCTTCCCTTCCTCTCTCACAGCTCAGCAAAACGGGAATCTGCACAAATTTCTCACATCTTGTGTTTGCACAACACTTGGTTGTGTGCCCTGTCCCAGCTTAAAATGTGCAGTGTTGAAAACCTTTCATTTTTCTCTCCTTGTAAGATACTGATTTCTATTTTTCTACCTGGCTGAGAATCCAGTGCTTTTCTGAATGCTCCTGGGGAAAAAAAATCTATGCAAAAGTGCTGGATCTCATCCCATCCCCAGTCATTTACTTCCTTCAGCAGATCATGAAAGAAAGAAAACAGAGCAGTTCAGAGGTGGTTTTTATGTCAGAAACAATTCCCTTTTCTGCTCCAAAGTGCTGATGGCACTGTGCACGTGGTCCCTGCACGCCCTGGGACCAGCACCTGCAGCTGCTGGTCTGCCCCAGACAACCCAGTTGTCTCCAGAGGAATAAAATGAACAATTTTGGAGAGTGCCTTGGGGATGCAGGCTGTCAGCCTTTTTCAGATTGTTGTGCTTTTGCTTTCACTGAGGCTTTTCCTGGTTGTGGCTGTTCCAAATGATCCCAGAAGGGATTTTACACAGGGTGTAAATACACTCTGATGGGTGAGGGCTTTGATAGTTTGGAGGTGTTTGCTTTCATGAAGGTGTTTTGCAGGTTTAATTTCCATTTGGTTCAGTTTGGTTTGTGTCAGGAACTGGAGTTGGATGGGGATTCCATTGCTACAGATGGTGCCTTGACAGAAATCTTTGGTCTAGTACAAATGGAACAGAAATTTCAAATTATGCCCACAGGCTCAGAAGAAGAGAATCCAGATCAGTAATGCAGCAGGTGTTGGCCATTTGTAATTCCTGCTTCCCCATTTGGGCTACATCAAGCAGCCCTTCAGTTCTGGGACTTGTGCAGCTTTAGCTCTGATGTATTGATGTCAGCAATACCTTTTATTTTCCCTGAAACACAATGACTGTACATGTGATTCAACCAGGGTTCAAGCTGAGTGCCAGCCAAGGCTTTGTTAACTTTTTTTTTGCCCATCCTTTGGGAACAGCTCGATTTGCACCTGAAATGAGCATGCTGAGCTTTCCTGGTGCCTCTGCCTAGGATAATCCTGATTTAAAAGCCCTGAATGGAAACTTCAGCAGCTCTTAGCTCTGGTAATTAGAAACATGGAGTATTTTGATGGGCTTGGTCAGCTTGATTTTTCCTCCTTGAGAATTAAAGGGGAAGTTTGAGGATAATGATTAGTCTTGTGCTTTTCTCGTGTTGGACCATGGTAAAATTTCCAAAGCAAAGGAAATATCAATCTTGGTGCCTCGCTGGAGTTTATTTTAGATGGTGCTGGTTGTACATTTGCAAACATCAGATTTTAGCTATACCACATTTTTGGTATGGAAGAATGGAATTTCTTAAAGCAAGGTTCACCCCATGGCAGAAAATACTTACTCAAAGTTGACCATAATGGGCTAATAATGGAAAGCTTCTGAACATTGTGGTTTTATTTAAAGTCACTCTAGGCCAACAATTCTTCCTAACCTGATGTATAGTATGACACGTTTCATTTAAAAATAAAGTATATGAGGAAATATTCTTACCTTTTAGTTTAACTTTAAAAAAAGGGTAGAACATATTTGTTTAAAAAAGGGGGAAAGGGGGTTTAAAACGATTCAGGTATAAGACATTCATTTGAAAGGGCCAGCACCAAAACTGTTAAAAGACATGAATTTCATCTTCTACCTTGGTTTGTTTGATGACTGTTCTTGTATCTTGGAACCTTCTATGGGTTTGGTGGCTACAATTGAATAGTCCAGTGCCATATTCCTCATATTGGTGCTTTTGATGCGGAACTCCAGGATTCAGGACAAAGTGCTGGCCTGCTCAGATGTGATGTGTGTGCTTTGGCTTTATGGCCAGGCTTCAGCTTTTTCCCAAAGCTTCACTGGAGGAGGATGTTTATGTGTCACAGTTGTCTGAGAGGTTTCCATTCCATGAACTGCTTCATTAGCTGAAATTAGTTCAATTTAATTGTTTCTGGCTTGTGCTGCCTGGCTGCAGCTGGGAGGTCCTTCCTTTTCAGACCCCTGTGCCTCTTTGAGGGATAATCCTCCAGGCTTTACCTGGAACATGCTCATGAATTCTGGTGGTTCTCTGTCTTGCCAAACTGCCTGTTCCCCCATTTTTCACCTCTGCATGGGTACAGCCCTGTGAGATACAGGGAATTTGTTCTCTCTGCTTTCCAGTCATCACTTGCCATACAGACAGAATGTTTTCTTTGGACAGTAACTGTGACTTGGAAACTGGGATTTTATTGCAGATATCACAGAATCACTTCCTGCTTTGGGTTGGAAGGACCATCCCTCTCACTAGGGAGCCTTCCAGTGTCTCAGGTTGCTCCAAGCCCCATCCAGCCTGGCCTGGAACTGTCTAAACCATCCTGAAAACCAAATCATGGCAGGTGGAGAGATGATTTCTGAGCTCTGAGTGGAGCAACACCCACAGGGGAGCTCAGTACAAAGAAGGATCAATCATAGGAATGTAAACTTTGAAATAAAAGCAGAATATTGCTTTAGGTCTCACAGGAAAGTGAAACAAAAATGCCCTGAAAGCAGCAAAGGAGAGGGTGAGGTTGACACCAGCTCTTTTTGGTGTAGACACAGAATTCACTCTGTCATTCTTGCTTGTTTTTTATTATTCTTGTTATTTATTATTCAGAGGGGATTATGCAAATAGATTATGGCACAGATCCAGCTGAACTGCTGGAAAAGAACACCCTCAAACCTCTGAAGGAAAGAAGGAAGGATTTTTTCCTCACCACTCGCTCCATCTCCTGGTATCTGCTCTTTGCAAATTATTTTGCACAAAGGTGAACAGTACACAATGTCTGATGTTGGAAAGTGGAATAGAGCTCTTTTTCCCATGCTGTGTTACCAAAACTCAGGTTTTGGTTCACCAGGTGGATACTTATCCTTTAATGCTTGATATACAGCATTGTTCACCAGGTGGATACTTATCCTTTAATGCTTGATATACAGCTGAAAGAATAATGGAAAGCCTCAGTGGATTTCTTGGTTCCTCTCTTGATGTGAAAAAGTCCTGCCAGGGATGGCATGGACTGGCCAAAGGACTTTTCTGAGAATAACAAAGCTGCAGACAAAAAATCTCCTTCTGTCTGTTGAGGTTTAACCTCTCCTCCCATGGTGGGGAGGAGGATTGGGAAGAAAGCAGCAGTTTCATAAATGAAACAAAATAAAATATGATAATAATTGCAGTGAAAGGGAGAGAGACAGCGGAAAGCAGCAGGAAAGGTGAGTGATGCCCAATATCTGAGTCCCCCAGCAATGATTGCTCCCCCCAGTTTATGCACTGGGCATTCCATGGGATTCCTGGCCAGTTGTGGGTCAGCTGTCTGGGCTGTGATCCTGCCGTCCTCCTCAAGGAGAACTGCACAACCCATCCCAGTTTTGGGAAGAAGAATAAATAATGCATTGGCAGATACACAATGCAGGTAGCTGTATGTAATTTTAATGAGTGTGGAGCTGGAATTTAAGTGCTGTTTTCTCAGCACATTCTGTGAAACAGGTGAGGGATTGTGCAGAGTGGGCCACTAAAGGAGTGCAGTTATGTGATCTTGGAGGTCTTTTCCAACTTTGATTCTGAGCTGCTGTCTTGCAAATCAGAGTGAAATTGCTTTCTACAGTCTGGAAAAGTTGTGTGCATGACTTCCTAACTGTGCCAATTAACTCAACCCAAAGCATTGAGCTGGCCTTTATTTGCATAACCAACAAGTATTTTTTATGGAGAGACCAAGACTTTAGAAATGCTATCATATCACTGGGGCAAGAAAAAAAATATTGCACTTTTAAAACTCAGTGTCTCAGAAGATGAAAGTTCACATTCCTGAGGTAGGGGTGGGATTGGCAGCACACACAGAGCTGATGCTGTTCAAAGTGGTTGAACCCTGTCACAGTCTCAGATGTGACTCAAGAAAGGACAGCAGAGCTGACCTACATCCCTTTGAGTTTAAGGATGTTGACGAAGAGTTTGGATAAACGAGGATAAAACTCCTTTAATCTGCTGGCAGGTTATTTGATTTTTTTTGATGTTTTAAGAAGAATTCCTTCTCTCTTTCTCTGACTGCTTAAAACTAAGTTGCCTGGGAAACACACAAACCAAAACTGTTCCATGCATCCCTGGTGCTCACTTGGTGATCCAACAAAAAAAATGTGCTCCCAGGAAAAGCAGTCATTCACTGTGCGGTTGGATTTATTCTGCTGGGTGTTAAAATCTGCAGAGCTGCAAGATAAAAAAACTTGGAGAAATCAACCTTTAGTCCAGCATGGTTTTTATCTCACCCTAAGCATGAAGGTCTTAACAGCCCCATTTTCCTTTGTATTACAAGTTCTTTCCTATGGTTAATCACCTTCAAATTCCTTAGCTGTTGATTAATCTTCTTTTTTTTTTTTTTTTTTTATGAGAGAGAGGAAAATCAATATAAAAACCTGATATCTCAAATTCATTTTTATTTTTGGAAAAGCCTTAAAACCCTCAGTAAACGAGGCTATAGGTTGAGGCTGAGCACCAGCCTGTCCTTGCCATGCTTTATTCTTAGAAGCTCCTGTTCTGGGCTTTGCCATTTGTGCCTCAGATATGATCTAATTGTCAAAGACAAAGAACTGCTCTGGCAGCCTCTCCCAGGGATAATCTCTTATGCTGAGAAAATCTTTAGACTTAATTAAGACAGTTTTATCATTCCTGTGAACTTGCAGAGTGGCACAAAAAGGCCCTATTAATGCTTGGAAAGTCTCTCTATTCTAATCCAGTGATATTAAGCAGAGGTTTATTTCAATGAAGGTAACAACCCTCTCCAAGTGGGACTTGTTTTGCACAGGGCTGTGGATCATTCCTTTATCTCCTCTAGAGATGTAACTTGAAAACTTACTCTGCAAATAATTATTTTTACATCTTGAAAGTGGTGCTAAACTCCAGACCCCGATTGAGCTGTCATCGGGAAAGTATAAATATCCTCTGAGTTTACCTCTTAGAAGGCTTTTTTTATTTTTATAACAGTTTAACAAGAAATGTAAAGTTATGCATCTGATCAAAGAAAGCCCCCTGATGTTTTATGCAACGTGTCTGCCTTTGACTGGAACAAAAAATAGATCTGAGAGTACTTTAATCTGTTGAAAGCAGAACTGTACTTAACAGTGAGTGTCACATCTCGGATTGTTTGAAGTGACTTCGGGTTCTCTCATCTGACTTGACATTGTTTTACTTCATTGTTCGTGCATTTAACATAAAAGAAGATCATTACTATTTTAAAGTTAACACAAAGAAAGTAGTCATGATCAACAGCAAAGGTTCCCAGCTCCTTGTCTGTGGGTTTTGGGGACGCTGCTTGTGAGTGACTCTGTGTATATGCTCTGTGTGTACAGTTATGTATTTATGTTGAATTACTAGTGCTCTACATTGTGGTACTAAAGAGCTGGAGGACAGTGCTGTGTAAACAACAGAAAGACTCTTTCAGGTCTTCACTTGGGTTTGCAAATTTGGGCTTGGATTCTTGCAGAAAGATTAGTGCTGTTTTCTGGTGGAGTTTACACACCGGTTGAACATGCAGCCTTCAGTAAAAGGGAAAATGTGTGAACTTTAGAAACTTGCTTTTGGCTTGAGACTGCTCATCACTTCCTCTCCAGTGATCAGAGTCTATTTTATTGACTCTCAAACAGAGCAATTTGGAGGATTTGCTTCCACCTGGATACCCTGCAGCTCACAGGCATAGGGTGCTCAGAGCAGCTGTGGCTGCCCCTGGATCCCTGGCAGTGTCCAAGGCCAGGTTGGACAGGGCTTGGAGCAACCTGGGACAGTGGAAGGTGTCCCTGCCCATGGCAGAGGGTGGAACAAGAGATTTAAGGTCCCTTTCTGGGATTCTGCTGCCCATCCTGGACAACATCAGGCTATAGCAGAGGGGTTTGCTGGCAGGTGAGGAATGGAAATGGCACAGAGGTGTTGCACTCCTGGGGGAGGCTGAGTGTGCCTGGGGATTGACTCCATCCCATAGATGTCCCCTGCCATGGGCCCTGGGGGATGGCTGTGTGCTGCCTGTGAGGCACCTTTGCTGCTTTTCAGATCACAGCTTTCTTACAGTTCTGGGTCATGGTTGATCCAGATATGCCAGCCATGATATTGGGAAGTTCAGCTCCTGCTTCTTCAGGCTCTCCCCTTCCTACTCCCTCATTTTCTCCATCAGCCCTTCATTCCAACCAGCCATTTAATCCTGAAGAAAAAGACTTCTGGACAAACCATTCCTTGAAACTCATCCCCCCTCCAGTGAAAAGTTCTGACCTCAAATGATCTGCAGGGAAGGAAGATGCTTTGCCAAACCCCTCCCCATTTGCTCTACTCCATGTTTACTCCTTAGGAGTAAAGTCTTAGGAGCCTTTAAGCACAGACCACAACAGTCTGTGGGGTCTGTGCCTGCCCAGTGCAGGGACACTGCCCCCTGTACTGTGACAGTGGCTTCCTTTGAGGAGAAGGATTTGTCCATATACAGCCTTTGACCATCCCACTCTGACTGCTGCAGATACCAAAGGGAAAGACCTGGTAAGGAGTTGCTGACCTGCTACAACCAAAATCTGCTGTAGCTTTAGGTATTCCAGCAGTTCAGGTCCAGTTTTGTGGCTAAATTCCAGATGTTGGACAGGTAACAGAGAGGTGGTGGGGAAAAAACATCCTTTAGTGCACAATTAGAATAAAACCAGAGCAAATGAAGACCAGTCAAGTTTCTGTCCCTGCACCTTGTACCTGGCTCATCCTGTGGGTTTTGCCATTGCTTTTTTTGATCTGCTTGAGCTACCATTGCATGGCGTGAGAATTCTCTTTTAACTTGAGAATTCTTCCCAATCAGGAAGTAATTATAATCATAGACTGAAATATTAAATGGAACAACAATCACAGTTGTATTTATTTTTTATTGCAGCATATGTTTCTCTCCTGAGTTTTGGAAGATGTTGCTGCTTCCTCTTCAATCACAGAAAGGAATGAGCCATGACATTTCTTTTTAATGAAAATGCTGATCTAGCGTTATCTTTGTAGAGCTAAATGAAAAGCTTCTAAGGCTGACTTGGTTGAGTACATTTATGGTTTAGCCTGGGGAGTACTGATTTAGTGCTGGTGAGAAGTTTGATATCTTTCTTCATGTTGAGGCTGATTTTTAAGAGCCAGGGAAAACTTGGTCTGCTTGGTATTTGGTAGGATGATTTTATATTGTAAGAAAATCCAACTGTTGAGCAGTGACATGTGTCTGTTTAAAAGGATAGTTTTCTGCCAAAAGGGAAGCAGTGCTCACGTTTACCTTTATGGAAGGGAATGGATCATCCAAGATGATGTGTGGATTGTTGTTTGGGGTTTTTAGGGTACTCCAGAGTGGTTCCTGTTTGGGTTTTTCTTTAGTTATTACATTTTATTTTTAGGAAGGACAATAATATAGAGATAAAACCAGTTGTCCTGTTTTTCCCAGCTCTCCCTCAATCCGCAAGAAAAATCTGGTTAGTCTCTCCCACATCAGGGATATGATCTTTCTGAAGAAGTGGGAAAGACTCTAAGAGTGACACCCAATCTCTAAACAAGCCAGTCTCCATCAGAGGTTCTTAGGTGATTTAAAGAGAGAATATTTAAGTGTCTGGCAGGAGCTGATTTTCTGCTGTTTGCAGTAAAGTGACTGCAGCAGTCCTTTCTCAGGGCCCAATGTTCAGAGAGGTGTTAAATACAGAATTTTCCTTGGCTTAGTGGCTCACAGAGAGTGGGTTTTCAATAAATAAAACACTTTTATTTCAATAAACAAAACAAAGCACAGGACTCCAAATAACGTGTGGTTGGCCTGGGGAAATTGCCATTTTAGAGAGCAGAACAGTGCTGCTTTTAATGCAGGTGCCCAAAGTCATTGAGACTGGCTGGGCTCTCTTCAGTTAAGTGGTTTCATAGCCCATTATCAAATAGTAACTGGGAAGGTGAAAAAAAACCACAGTGGTATGTTTTGTCGCTTGAAATTTCAAAGCTTTCATGCTTAAAAAAAAAACAGATTATAGAAATAAGGTTAATTAACAGATTAATTAACAGAAAAAAATAACAGATTATAGAAAGAAAAATTGACTTCTACAGATTTAGAAGCCTTAGAGGTGTTTTAAGAAAAGACCAGCAAATCCAGTGCAACAAGGAGAAAAATCCTTCCTGCAAATCCTTCAAACCCTTTCCTCTCACATATTCAGCATATTTCTATTTAGAAACTAATTTTGGTGTGTTTCAAAGACTTTCTGGATTGTTTTAAACTAATTGCAACAAGTTGGGGTAGTACCTTTAGAGGAACACCCAGGTTTTAGTAATTTTTTACTTATCCAAAGCATCTCCTTGAACTTAAAGTTCCTCATGCAAATGGGTAGGTGGTGAGACTTTTTAGCCTTTCAGAATTAAGAGAGAAACATCTATTTCTAATTTTCCAGTTCAAGCAGTTTTACCTTCCTTCAGGTGATTTCAGTTTTTGCCTCTGCATTTCAAATATAATAAAAGTTTTCTTTCATTTTGGTTCTCTGCCCTTCTCTTTTCCTATATTCGATTTTGCTGGCATGGATTTGGTCACTGGTGTGTGTTGCCAGGGCAGCTTTTCCCCTGGATGTGGCTGGAAGGAGCTGGAATGGGATGGAGCCAGGCTGGCTCCCTGGAGAGGCATTTCCTGAACTCTGTGCTCCCAGCCAAGGATGCAAAGTTATGATAATCTGGCTTTAGGATGGGAACAAAATCCCACCAGCCCCTTGAAGAAATTCCCTGCCTGAAAAGGATAATATATATAATCATATAGGCAGTGTAGCCCTGGAACATCTTTTCCCCCTCATATGGTAAATAATGGAAAAATCCCTCCCCTACCTTCCTGGAATTTCAAGTCATGGGGTTTTTCATCCCATAAATCTCCTGGTTGATGTGGTTGTTGCCAGTTAGAATGAGACAAGCTCTTGTACATCCTTGCTTTTCTGCCCATCTTGGCATCATTTTCTTCAGATATATGTCAATATTTTTCTATTACATTATTATCTGCCTCCTATTTCCAGCTGTTGTTCCACGTGGCCTTAAAACATTCCTGTTCCCACACATGTTCTTTTAGAATAATAAAATCATGAAGGTGAGAAACCTCTCAGATCATCCAGTCCAAGCAATCTTTCCAGACTCCTCAGTCCTGAAATGACATCAGTAGGGATACAAGAACATGTTTTGGTGTGGGGTATGTGTGTTATAGAGGTAAAAATTATACAGATAAATATTATGCTCCACAGGAAACTTTTGAACTGCATAGCTTTAGCCATAAGTCATAAAGTAACCAATTATTACCAGTTTTTCTCATTGCAGCTAAAAAATTCCAAAGGAAAAACAGGAAGAAAAGAGAAGTGCTTCTGTTTGGACAGGTTCAGCCTATTTTAGGGAAGTTTCTTTGACTTTCTTTCACTGACTCTACTCCACTAGCTGTTACTGGCAAAGATGTGTTTCTAAATGCCATATTAAATACATAAAATATATATATATATAAATATACATGGCACATATTTCTCGTGAGGTTCTGCTCTGGTATCTGCTGGTTTCATGCAGCAAGTTATTTTTCTGCTCTAGATTAACAAAGCTGCAACACTCAGTGCCAGGGGCAAATCCTGATGTATCTGCACTCCTGGGTCAGGGGGGTGATGAATGGTGAGAGCTTTGCAGTGCACAGTGTCCAAATAATCCCATTCCCCAGCTGGAATATAGAGAATATCACTAAAAATACACAATACTTCATGCTGGTTTGCCCTGGGAAGATGTGGGAGTTTTTTTGGCAAATGAGGGAAAGGGGATTCTGGTGGGATTAATAGGTTTGTGGATGATGTAAACTCGACAGAAGGTTGTACCAAACTCTCTCTTTTCTCTCTGGCTGTTGTCCTGGTCTGAAATGCCTCTTCCTCTGCAGCCCATGGAGTGCGGGGTGATTTCATGGGATGGAAATGCCCTGAGTGATCTGGAAATGTGTTTGTTCTCCCCAGCTCTGGGTGTGGAGTTGGGGGACCCTCATCACCGTCTCCTTGCAGGCCTAGTAATCCCACAGGAGCTTGGCCAAACTCCAGAGAGCTCCCTGGGGGCAGATTGGGACACTTGACTGGGCTGAGGCTGAAACTGGACTGACAGGACCCTCAGCAAGACAATTCCACTTTTCCAAGGTCCTTTGTGCTCCACAGGTGCTCATAGTTGAAATGTCTATCCAGAATCCCTTCAGATCCAGAGAAGCAAAAAAAAAAACCCAACCAAAAGCAAAACAGAAAACAAAACAAAGGAAATCGCCCACAAAACAAACACAAAACCAAACCAAAAAAAAAAAAAAAACCCAAACAAAAACCCTCAACCTGTTACTTTTGAAATTCCAGCAGTCCCGTTTGTATGATGTCCTGAAGTCCTAAATTTTGTCGTATTTGCCATTTATTCCCTCCATCCTTGCTCTGATGTGACCCTGTTGAGACACCATTAGCAGAGCAAGGATGTGAGATGGTTTTCCTGATGGGATGTCAGGAGGAAAAAGGGAATACACAAAGGAGGAGGGATTTTTGCCTAAATAGAAGCTTCATTTTCATTTTACCTTTCAACTAATTTCAATAAGCACAATAAAAAATAGAAGGTAAAATAAAGAGGGAAAAAATACATTTTACCAACCACCTTAAGTCTGAATTTAGAGTCTTTTATATCTGGTAACATAAAGTACAAGCGAATGGCAAAGTAGCAGCAAATCCCTATAGCAGGCCCACATTGCATGTTTTATGAAAAAGGTATGATGCAAGCAAGCATCTGATTAATAATTAGTGGAGGTGATTTGCATTTGTACAAAAAAAAATCACCTTTACACAATTCTAGGGGAAGGAAAATAATTATAAAAATTCAGTTTTAGGGCTGCAACAACATAAAGGCACCTCAGTGCAGATATGAAAATGTTGTCTTGGTTGGTTTATCAGCCACAGCCTGAGCTTCACTTCCCTGTTTGGCTCCTCCTCATGTTCAAAAGGTTGGAAATTCCAGGAAAATGCAACAACCCCACTTGTAAGGAAAAGCTACAAATATAGGTCAGGACCTAGTTTAGCCAAAAGATGGTGCTAATGTATTTATGGAGTTGGTTAGAGCCAAAACTGAGCAGGGAAAACACAAAATTCACCAAGCTCTGCTGCATTTTAAATAATGAATGAGCATTTTTATTTACAGTAAGCCATGGTGAATGTAAACAATTTTGTTTTTACAGATAACATTCAGCTTCTCTGAATGGATTATTAGATATTAGCAGCTTGGTGGGATATTACAGAACTAAAGAGGATAAATGAAAATATACTTGGATGGTAACCCTTAAATTTCACAATTATATTGCAAATTCTGGCCTCTCATTAAAAAAATAAAAGTGATTGAAACTGCACAGAAAGTACCAGAAATGTGTAAGCAGGATAAGAGACAAACTGTACTTTCTGCCTGGCCAGATTTTCATTTTTACTTTGATTTATATTAGTTTAGAGTTGACTCACATTTCATCCCTGAGATGCAACAGTTTTGGAAATCCTGCTAAGCTCCACATTTCCAAAATCCAAAATTCCCTCATAATACTGGAGAGGAGCACTGTCACTTGTTGGCAGAGAGTTGCAGCCTCTCAGATTCTCTGTGGGTTGGAATTTTTCCTGTGTCCTCCAAGAATTCTGCTGTCAAATCCTAGAGGAGGAAATGCTGGCACAATGTGTTCTCTCTCCTGTCACACAGAAGGTTCTTCAACCATTCCACCTGCACATTTCACTTTCTGATTTTTAAATTTCACCAGAGCACACTAAAATTTAAGCAAAATATACTCCGGGGGCAAAATAAGCAGAATATAATCCTATAACTCCTCCCCTCTCATAGCCTGCACTGAGCTTCTAGATTTTTCTGCCTTGTTCTTATTTATGATGGCCAGGAACTGATGCAGAGCTGATAGCAAAAACAGGGAAATATTTTATGGAAAACAACTCCTCCACATCCTTTTATTTTGGGGGCATTTTGTGGGGAATCCTGCCTGCCTGTGTGGGCATTCCCCAGCTGATCATTCAGAAGTTGTGCCTTGCATTGTTGGGTTTCACCTTTGATTTTTAAGGTAATTTAAACTCTAGCAGGTGACTTCCCAACCTTGTTTTTTTCCCATCCCTTTGGTTGCTAAGCAGTGTCAGCATCTTCTCAGACATGGTTGCTCTACTTTTTTTTTTTAATTTGGAAAGAGGGAAAACCCAACACTTTCAAGATTTCCTGGTGCCTTCCTCTCAGCAGGAATGTAACCCCCAGAGCTGGTCAGCAGCCATGGAATAAAAAATGATGAGCCATTTCCCAAAAATTTGGCAGCATCACTCTGGGTTTTGCTTGGTTATTGCTTCCACTCTGGGTTTTAATTAATAGCTGCATTTTTGACAGGGAGGAAGGGCAGACAAACAGTTTTGAATCATCTGAGCCTTTAAGGATGAAAAGTGGTCACATAGACTGATTTGTGGTAGTGACTCACAACTTTTTGAGATTTCTGGCCTCAGAGCAGTAGTTCTGTGTATTTAGCAAGAGGGCTAATTGCTAAATTTGAGCTAAATTCATAGATATCTACATCATAGACCTGTGTTTTCCTCCAGATCTGTGTTAAACCAAGCTGACCAGGTTCAGGAGGTGATAATTTCACACCCTGACTTTCCCTCTGGAGGTGTGGCCTCAATTGTTATTTCTGTTTTGTTTGCTTTGCAGACTTGTCAGTCTTTAATTGCAGTATCTGATGATAAATATAACCAAAACTGCTTCTACAGCTTCATATTAGATTTTTCTTTTAATTGAGTGCACAGAAACTGTCTCAGCATCTCTACCCCTGTCAGTGTTATTAATGGAAGGAAGAATTTGTGTGGAACAAACTTTGACTTTTCCTCATTATGGCCCAAAGGAATTGTTATCACAAACAGGCAACAGAAAAGATATTGAGCATCAGGAAAATAAAATGTGAAGGGATATCTCAGGTTTTAAGGCTTGTACATGGCAGAGACTAAAAATACTCATGAACATCTTTTTCCTGACTGCAAAGGGTAAAACTTCCCTATCTGACTTCTCACAGACCAGGTCAAATGCTTATAATAGAAAATGAACATAAATTCTAAAACAGTTTGGAAATTGAAAAGATTGATTTTCTTTATGTATGTGGCAATTTCTTGGGATAAAGAAGCCATAAACCATAAATATGCACTACTAGAAATGGTGTACATTGTTTTCTTGTGATGGCATTTTCAACAATGCAAAACAAAAGCAGAATGATATATGGAATTTAAATCCAGGGGTGTTATTAGGCTTTTCAAATGAAATTATGGCTGACTAAAACGCCCTCAATTCTACCTAAGGACATTCACTCCCTTCATTTAAGTATTATTACTTTTGAAACACATATAAATGTCTGCATAAGTTGAGTTTTTTATTATTTAAATTCCTGTAGATGAGTGGCAAGTTTCTGGTTGCTACCTTTAGATTTCTTCAATCAGAAATGCAGGGATTTGTCACAGACATCTTTTATGAAAAATCCTTTCCTTAGGATTTTTCCTCCTAAGAAGCTGAGAGGCCTCAGGAACAAAATGTAAACAATGGTTATCTGCTGCTGTGGAATGCAACAGGTGCATCTGGGATTAGCCCATGTTAGTTGTTGCTAATTAATGGCCAATCACAGTCAGCTGGCTCGGACTCTCTGTCCCAGACACAAGCCTTTGTTATCATTCCTTCTCTTTCTATTCTCAGCTAGCCTTCTGATGAAATCCTTTCTTCTATTCTTTTAGTATGGTTTTAATAGAATATATATATCATAAAATAATAAATCAAGCCTTCTGAAACATGGAGTCAGATCGTCTCTTATCTCATCCTAAGACCCCTGTGAACATGGTTTTTCTTTCCCTGTGTGCTGCAGCTCCTGCTCCTCTGCAGCCTGACCTGGAACAGGAGCTGGGCCTGCACAAATGAGATGGAATGGCAGCAAATCCAGGTGAGCAATGGGCAATGTGTGTGCACTGAGAGCCATTCACACAGAATTACAGGCAGTACTGAACCTTCTCTTTTAGGCTGTGTTTAAGCTGATTTAGGAAATACAAATGGTGACAGTGTGTGCCCAGAGACTTTTGCTGGATTTCAGAGAGGACTGTGACTGCAGAGCTGATTTGGGTCCAAAGCTGTGAATACACACAGAGCATTTCTGCATCCTTGACATCTTTATAGTCTTTTTAAGTCAGGTGCAATGTGTGCCCTGTATGAGAAGGGAGTGAAATTGTAACCAAAAGCTATTAAAATGACATTCTGATAATTTTATTGGACACAAAAGCTCAGGGCAGTGGTCAAGGCTGCCAGAGCTCCAGGAGCCTTGTCTTGCCCACCCTGTGAGGAGAACTCTTTGCAAAGAGGATGTTCAGGAGCCCCCAGGCAGGGTAAAGACTTCTCCAAACTATTTGAGGAAGGTTTCCTTTCTTTCCTTGCTCCACCAGAGTGCCCCTGACTGCCCTCTCTTGTGCCTTTGCCTCAGCCCACCCTTCTCAGAGCTGTGCCATCCCAAGCACTGCCTGCAGTGGAGTCCAGCCTCCCTCCCTGTGCCCACCTTCCCTGCTCTCCTGGTGCCCTGTGGCCATCCTGCCTGCAGCCAGCCACTCCCATCTTGTCCCTGGCATTTTGGAGACGCTTCAGCCCCTTCCCAGGCTGTGACCACCTGGATGTCCCTCTGTCCTGCCCTGGAATCCCTGCAGTCTGTCCTGCTGCTGCTGCTGTGCCTCCTTTGATGTGAGAGTGGCAGCTCTGCAGTGAGAGCTGTGGTGGCCATGGCCATGCTGGGAGGGACAGCTGCTTTCTGTCACAGCCTGCAGGTGTTGTGTTGAGCCCAGAAAAACAAAATGAATCAGTAATTAAGATTTATGAATAAATTGTCTCACAAAAGCCCGCTGAAAAGGAGAAGCCATAATAAAAAGGCTGAAAGGAAAGGGATTGCTTGTTGCTGGGACAACTGAAAACGTAGCAGCAGGTAAGGCTATTGCTGATGGGCTGAAAATCTGAAATTTAAATGTTCTCTCCTTTCAGTGAGTGCCACAAGTGAATTTTTCTGCGTGCCTGACCTGCTTTGTAGTCGGCTGGCGTGGGATTGTGACTTGCATGTAGCTTCATTTGCTAATGCAAACCCCAGTGTTGGTAATGCCTGCCTGAGTGATGCTCCACTGCCCTTCTCAGACACCTGTTGGAGTGAAACACTGACTAAGATGATCTGAGCTCCTCTGTTGCCACCTGAATCCGTGTGCAACTGGGCTACTTTCAATTATAGAATAGTGAAAGCTTTGAATTCCTGCTCCAGACGAGTTATTAACGTCGGTATCACACTGTGATAAAACCACATTTTTAATCTTGCAGTACTTAAGGTACATAAAGCATCACTGCTGCTTGAGATTTACTGGCTTCCCACTGCTCAGGTTCACTTTGTCAGCAGCAGAGGAAAGTCAGCTTTGAGCTCACAGGTAAAATGGAAAGAACTGGAAGAAGTTGTTGTTCAAAAGCTCTTCTGTGGGTGAGGGGGAAATTACAGAGTTAGTACAAATTGTCTGCTTTGCTTAATTAAAAACAAAACAAAAAAGGCAAAACAACACACTCCCCTCAAATCTCAACAACTTATGGGAAGTATTGGTAATGGTTAAGAAATTATCAAGTCTTATCTCTTCACCAGTTGAGGTTATCTTTGGTTCCTGTGGATGCAATTTTGGCCTTAATGGCAAATTCTTTCCTAGGAAATATGAGAGGAGAAATGGTGCTTAAACCCAAGACTGTTGTAGTCTGGGTATTGGAGAGCTGAGCTGAGGTTGGGCACTCTCACCTCAGCAGCCTGGAAAACTCAAGTTTTGGATTATCCAACTTATGCTCAAGCTCTTAAAGCTCCTCCTGCTTTTCCCTTGCTCCAAAGGCTTTCTGTCAGTGTTTTTTTTTTTTTTTTTTTTTGCTGCACAAAGCTTTGGCTGACCCTTTTGGAGGGTTTTGCAGAGCAGATTAAATCATGGGCTGCTCTGCTGGCAGGGCTTTAGGTGTTGGTGAAGGCTCAGGGAATGTGTGACTGCAGCAAATTCCCCTCTCCTACTCCCTGCTTGGACACCTGTGGGCACAGAGGTTAATATTCCAGGGGATAATTGGGTATTTCAGCACCAGCACCCCACTATTTAGTAGAAGCTTTTTATGAAATGATGCAATTTCATCACCTCTGTGTGCTTTTTTTTTTTTTTTTTGACAGCCAGTGTTAGAGCCAGCCTTTGCTGGTGGAAATAGGCATTAAAACTGCTTTAATTACTCTGCTTTACCCCATGGAGGCTGCTGGGACTTTGGCAGCTTCTCTTCAGTGCAACCTAATTACTGCACAGGCACCAATTTTCTCTTCACAAACCACCTGACCTTGTCAAGCAGGTTCATTGCTGACCACAATCTGCTCCCCAAACTTCCAGCTCCTGGAAAAAAGGTGATTATAGGCACAACTTTCTACACAGGACTTAATTTAAGTTTTCCCTGGCTTGCACAGGAAGGATGTTTCCCACCAGGCAGTGCAGGGAGAATTGGACACTGGGACATTTCAGCCAAAACAAATTTACTCTCAAAGCTGATTAAATTTCAGAGTTTTGGAGCATGACATGATAACCTTCAAATATCTCAGCTATTTTCTGCAGGTTGTAAAATTTATATATTGTTTTATGCAAATAGCCATCCATTTAATGGAAGGACTTGTGGGCTGTGAGTGTTTTTAGATCTAGTTTGCTGTAGTAAGCTGGTGTCACACTACTACAGATTTTCAGATATTTTGTCTAAAGCAGGTACATCTGAAAGAAACAGAAGAGCAGGATCTACAGAAAGTGCAGAAAAACATCAGAAACCAAAAGAGAGTGAGGTTTTGTGATGCACACAGCATGACTCCGGCTTTTATCTTTGCAAAGAAATAATATATTCACAATATCACATTGTCTTTCCTTTGAGGGGGTTTCAATCATGCCCAGGGAAGGCTCCTACTGTCTGATAACTCTAATTATCAAACTCTACCCAAAATTAACCTTGGCTGCTCTTGCAGTCTGAGGCTTTTCAATATCCAGTTTGGGGAGCACTGTGGATGCACAGGAGCACAGTGTCTGTGGCTCCATCACATTCCTTGGAAAAATGTCTTTTACCCTCTTCATGTGGGATTATGTGCATGTTTTGGGATACAAAGGGTGACCCAAGCAGGTTGTAAAGGATGGTTTAAATCAAATGGTTGAGAAAAATGGAAATTGGGGTTTCTTTATTCCCTGTGTTGCAGAGGAGGAAGGGCTGGATGGGCGGACAGGGAGAACTCTGGAGAACTCAGCTTCAAAACAGAACTCAAGGTTCCTGAGTATAATAACATTTTAATCAATAGTTTTGTTGGGTGCCTCCTATGAGCAGCTGCACGCATCCATCTCTACCCTTTTGGGAGTCACATTCATTCCACACTTCCACAGTGCCTGGCTGTGTCACTGTGGTGTGTTCCAAAAATTATGTACCCCACAGGCACTTTGGTTTGCTTATTCCTGCATTCCAGGCAAGCTAATATTAATTATAGCTGGTCTCTAGTTAAATCTGAGTGGTAAATTCATAATTCATAAGTGTCAGAGGCCTCTAAATTGGCTGCAGCTCCCCAGCATTGATTTGGGGAGCACCCTGATAAACCATTTTGTCTCACAGAAAGGAAGCAGCTTGTCAACTCTTTGCTTCATATGTGGGACAGGTAATGCTTGCTCTGTGCACAGGCTGCCAAGTTGAATTTAAATTTACAGGCATTAAATTAATATCTGCATGGTTGCAAACATCAGATCAAAATATTCTCAGAGAATTTAAAGTTGGAAATAAAATATGCATTTGAGCAGGCACATATCTGGGTGGGCTTTCCAGGTGGGAAATCCTCAGTGGGTGAATCCAGAGCCCCTTGGCAGCCCACTCTTGAAAGAGTGCCAAATTTTATCCTGATCTGTGTGGGATTTCATGGTTTTTTATATCCCCATGTGCATTATTTCGCTGTGGCTACCCCACAAAACCCTGTTACCAATGCACGAGTCTGCTTTGAACTCTGGGTCACTCTCTTATTTCATATTCCATGGTATTTTTCTCTATTTTGGAAGAGGTTTGTGTTAGGCAAGGCTTGAGAGAAAGATTTGAGTGTTTAGTTGTCCACTTTACCCCCTTACTGGATTTTATTCACTCTGTTCCTGAGTAGGAGGAGAGAAGGAGCATTTGATTTGATTTTTTTAAATTTACTCCTATTATTGAATAAATTATATTAATTGATAGTATTGATAAATTAAGCCAGCAAAATACACAGAGATTGGCAGATTTGAGGTTCCAGATCTGTATTCTTCCAGGATCAGGACAAGTTACTGGATTTATAGTTGCTAAAGGAGAAAGTGATGCCATGGGATAGATAAGGCATGTGTTCTAATGCTTTTTTTTTGTTCCAATAATATCTTGTACATCAGTGCTCAGGATTTTTCTTTGCATCTGAGTGTTGCCAGTGGCAGCCAGCCTGGCGTTAGCCAGAAATGGACACTCCCTGAGGATCTGCTAATGGGTGGAAGGGGTGAATGAGAAGGGATGCTGAGCAGGGTGGGTGAGGCTCTCCTGCCCTGGGATCACAGAGAGAGCAGCTACAGGAAATCAGGATTTCCCTCCTGTCCCGGGATAAACCCAAAACGTCTCTAATTTTCTTGTAGCCTTTGCTTTCTTTTCAGTCCCACAGTGGGGATGGCTGGCTGTAGTTTCAATCTGCTATTAGGAGGTCTTTAAGAAAACCAGAGTTTCTTGCAAAATCCCCCTTCTGGCTTTCTTGTGAAATGAGAGCAGCAACGATAATGACCCCGCAAAATTTTTATTTCTTTTATGTTTCATTTATGGCCTCTTTGTCCAAGCCAACTTTTTTATCAGTGCTCGGGGCAAAAGCACTGATGGCAATAAATCACAGAATGTTTCCTCTGCTCCGGGGTGTTCCAGGGAAGTGCTGATGCCCTGGGCAACATCCCTGCCGGGGATTCAAAGGCTGATCTCCCTCCACCTCCCTGTGTGAGGGTGGGACATCCCCTCCAGCCTTGCCAGACCTGAGTTTAACGAGGAATGGAATGAGCTCCTGTGCTAGGCACAGAAACACTCTCCAAACCTCTCAGAGGTTTGAGAGAGGAGGGCTGCATGAAGTAGATGCCCCCCCAACACCTGAGGGATGAAGGGTTTGGAGTGGAGATGGACACCTTGGCTTTAAAGGCCTTTCTTGGGCTTTCTTGGCTCCCTGAGTTGTCCCAGAGCAGCCGCCCTGCCAGGACAGTGCTTCTAATTATTAAATTATATTTAATTCCTTCTTTCACCTCTGGCTCCAGACAGGGTTTTTTGGGGGCTCATTCATGAAACCATCCTGGGTGGTGTTAAATCCTCCTGTCCTGGCACAGATTGTGGAGCTCCTGACCCGAGTTTTCTTCTCACATTGCTATTTCAGAGGAAATTAAAGTGCCTGGAGAGAGTTTTAAACCTGGCTAATGCAGAGTGCTCAGCTCCTCAGTCTCTTTTTTTAAGGCAGTGAAAGCTGTCATTTGTGTTAAAATCAAGTGGGATGTGAATCTCCAGGTTTCAGTAAATTATTCCTGTCACTTGGTCTCTGACTTCTGCATTTGTGCTTCTCTGAAACTTATTAAACATATCTGAAAAACAGAAGAGAAAGCAGCACAGCACAGGTCACAGTAAATGATGTTGATTATATTTTGTTGTGACTAGGAGAGGCAGTAAATTAGTCTGGGCTCCTCACATCAGGGAGACTTTGGATGACATTGAATACGTGAGTGTCTCTCTGCAGGGACACGGTGTGCTGCCTCATTTCCTAACTTTTATCTAATTCTGAATGAAAAGGAATGGAAGTGTGTGATGCCTATCAGCATCAGCATTAGGACATGGATAGACAAATAACCTTGGTCTGGAGGAGAGCATGGCCTCGTGTTGGTGATGGGGAATAAAAAGATTTTCTTCTGGTTTGTCACAATTCTCATGGCACCTTTCATAAAACACTACAATCTTTTGTCTTCCCCTCTTTTATAGCAGCCCCAGATCACTCACTAAATGTGGGGGGTTTTGCTGGTTTAGCTTTAACTGAGCTGTTTGTGGTTTTTGCAGAGCAGATCAAATTGGATGGAATTGTCCTTATTACTATTCCCATTCACTCATCCCATCTTTAGGGTCAGCACAGGCAGGATCTTGCAAACACCTGAAAAAATGGTTTCTTTTTTTTTCTAAATGTGGACCATAGAAACCACACATACAAAAGACACAGAAAGAAGACATAAACAAATCTGTGACTTGCCCGAAACCAGCTGCTATTCTGGAGCCTGCAGGTGTTCCCAGAATCCTTTGTATAATGGGAGACACTTCTTTTTGCATATTATTTTCCTGAAACAAATTGAGGACTCCTTATTATCTTCCTGCAGTGTGCAGACAGAACATTCCTTCTGTTGGTTCTCCTCCTGGCTTTGGGAACTGTGCAGAACCAACCTGAGCTAGATATTTTCATCCTCAGTCTGCGATTTTGGGAACTTTCCTGAGAAAATGAATTGTGACACAATTAGTCTGCGTAACCTTTTCTATTCCTTGGTAGAATGTCTTAAATTGTATTTTGAGTGAGAAAAATTGGAGAATATACCCTTGTTTTGGAAAGAAAGGAAAGGATTGAGTGCTTCAATCCTTGGAAATTGCTTATTACAGAGGACAGCTCCTGGTTTATTTTGTGTGTGGGTGATGTGTTTGTGCAGTTTTATGGCCTGGTTCAGGCTCATTAAAGCACCTTTGGGAGGTGTCACTTGTGAGCAGGGAGCAGGAGGGATGGAGCACAGCAAGGCCTCCTGCCTCCAGGCACTCCCTTACTCCAGTTCCTACTACTCATGATAAATCCTGGCTCTACAACATTTATCTTGCAAAATGTCCCATATTTTTGTAAAATTATTAGATTGACTAAAGAAATAGAGACCTATTTTATATGAAGATACCTCGTGAAATTAAAGTTGACAGGCGATAGCCTTTGTCTGGAGAGGCCCTTTAGAGAGAAAAGTAATCAATGGAGAAACTTCTAGGGAAATGTTAGCATAAGAATGAGTGGTTTCAAATAGTCTGCTCATAAATTCCAGCTGGACTTCAGAAGTTTGCTCAGAGATAGAGGAAATGAGGTTCTGGAATGACTTTACAATAATAATGGGAAAAGCAATCAAGCGAGTTGTGAAGATGAAATAAGTTTTGTGCAGGTAACTGTGCTATAAAATTATCATCTCATTCATTCCCTGGGAACTTCCTCATGGCCTGTGTTTCTGTCCTAGTGGAAATTCCCCAGTGGGCAGGACTGGGGCTCTCTTGGCAGAATGGCATCCTCTAAAGACTTATTTCTCTGAAATTTCATAAAAAACTTTTAAGCTTTCAAGAATCTTTATGGATAAAGAGTGGGTTGGGGTGGCCCTGGCTGGCTGCTCTCTCACACCCCACTCCTCAACACATCCTGTTGTTGATGTGCTGGTGGAGAAGATGGGATGTAATTAGTTGATTCTTCTGCCATTGTGCCTTGAAGTGTAGAAAAAATTCCTTTATTTTTGAGCATTTCTAACTTTCTTCACAGTTGGCATCTTTAAAGGCCTCTGAGAGATGTAAACAGCAACGTTCCCATTTTCCACATGAAAATAAGCCTTGCCAGCTTGGTTGGAACTAATTTTCTAATTAATGGCTCCCTGATTTTCTCTCTTCCTTAGAAGCTGTGGTATTCCTGTGGATAACAGCACTTTTGTTGTTGTTAGGCTCGACTGGGTTATTTTTCCCTAGTGAATGTCTCTTTTGATTTAACTGTAGGCACTTAGGGAGAGCAATATGGAGGAGATAAATGAAAATGCACAGAAAATATTAATTAAAATATAGGTCCTTGTCTCACTTGCCATGGAAGAGCAAGATGCAAGATTTTTTTTCTTTAGATCCTTTCCTCACAGCCTATTAACAACTTATTATCTTTTTTCTTTTTAAACTTTCTATTTCTTTCCCCAAAGTCAGCAATGTGTTCAAGTGAGTGAAAACATTCTCCTTTGAAGGTCACCCCACTCTCAGATTGACTTGACTGCTGATTGCACTTGAGCTGGTAGCTTTAGCTCACATTAACCCCATTTGTTTTTAATTAAGAATGTCTTTTGAGCAAAGACAGTCCATCACTGCTGTCAACAGGTAAATTTTGCTCTTTAATACTGAGTCTTATATTTCAGTTTAACAGAGATGAAGCTTTGAGGGCTATTTTACTCAGACTACAGATTTTTAAGCAGGAATGCAAATTGTCTCACAATTTGCCATGGTCCAATTTAATCTAATAGCTTTCAAAGTGAATTCTGATAGAAACAACTCACTCAGCTGCACATTTTCATGTATTTCCTTGGTGTCCAGTGTGTATCAGGTAACATTTCTGCTCATTAACACTGACCCTGTTCTGTAAAAGCCCTTTCAGAACTGGCAGGCTCTCTTTTCCTCTCTTCCCTTTGCTAGTGGTATTCACAAAATATTGCTTTGGGGTTGGCTAATCAAACACAAACTTTGATATATGGGTTGCAGTGCTTAGAAAATGGAAAACAATAAAAATAAACAAACCCAAAGACCCACAAATTTTTGGGATAAGCCCTGGGTTTGTGTTTTCCATCAACTTACTTATTTTTTCCTGTTTTCTGGAAAAAGGAACGATTCTTTCCTGTTTTCTACATCAAAGAAGATAACATGGAGAATGTTGTCTGGGACCAATTAGCAGCAGCTCTCTGAATTAGCAGCATAGCAGATTTGGACGATCCTGTGCCAGGACCTGTTCATGATCAAAACCCGGTTATCATTTCCATTAAAGACATTAATTTTTCTGACTGATATGTTTTGGATGATGGTAAGTATCGTTGTATTGGATTGGTTCCCTATTAGTGGCAGGAATATGGCATTTCTTTCTGGTTTGGGTGCTATCAACACCATCCACTGAATCATAGAACCACAGGATGGTTTAGGATGGACTTTACAGCCCATCCAGTCCCATCCCCTGCCATGGGCAGGGACACCTCCCACTGTCCCAGGTTGTTCCAAGCCCCATCCAGCCTGGCCTTGGACACTGCCAGGGATCCAGGGGCAGCCACAGCTTCTCTGGGCACCCTGTGCCAGGGCCTGCTCACCCTCACAGGGAACAGTTCCTTCCCAATAGCCCATATATCCCTGCCCTCTGGCAGTGGGAAGCCATTCCCTGTGTCCTGGCACTCCAGCCCATTTAAAACTGTTTATTTGTATTGATTGTTTCTTGTCTGTGTTGATCACATAATGCTGATTCCTGGCATAGAGCACAATTTCTGTGCAAAGAAACCAAGCAAGAAAATGTAATCCTGTTTAAAATTTGCAAGCGAAAGGGCAATAAGGGTTTTGGAGAGTATTAAAACATTTCAGATGATATTTGGCAGCTGAAGGCATACAAATTCCTAAATCTTTCTGAATTAGTAGTGATTAGTAAATATTATACATGCATTTCTAGGGTTTTTGCCTTTTCTTTTAAGCCACTTCTGTGTTCTGACAACACAAATGGAAATTGTGGCAGTTGTGACTGGAATGCTGATAACTGAAGCAGGCTCTTTTAGGCATTGGTTTTTGGGGTTCATTTGCTGGCTTTGCTTGAGCTGGATAATATCATAACTATCACATTTATATTTACACAAATAATTTGCTTTGCTTTTGACAAGATAACAGAATTTCTGACATATTTATTTTTTTTGCTCCTTTGCTTGTTATTTCTTGGCAATGGAGTAAAATTTGCTCGTGGAGTAAACCCTTTCCTTCTAATTGGAGGTTCTGCTCAAAACATCTAAATTTTTGTTATTTCATGTGTTCCCTCCTCCTCCTCCCCTCCTTGCTGGACTTTTTGATATTAGATTCTTGTTTTTTTTCTATTGGTTCTTAGGAAATCTATTGAAAAGGAAGTCAACAGTAGTAATCAAACTGAATTATAGCAAAGCTCTGGCTTTCAGTTCACAATTGCTACAGATATGGGGCCCAATTCATTATAAACTATAGGCACATAAAAGTCAAATTTCCTTTCCTTTATTTGGCTGGTTACTTGATGTTTTCTTTCTTACAGGTTCTTTTTTGCAGGAAAATTTAACAGCTAAGTGCTGCCTGCCTACATGGCAGACCCCATTGCATTAACTTTGGGAGAAACAAGTTGGAAGTGTTTCCTTCACTTAAAATCTTAGGTGTTTTTTATGTCACTTTTCTTTTTTTCCCACTTAGCACTCTGCTCCAACAGGTGTGTCTTTTACTGCCTCTCACAGCCACACTTCTAGTGCTGCTGCTGCTCTGTGCCTGCATTTGTGCTTGTTAAGGAAAAAGTGCTGGAGGCTGCCTCCAATATTTTTATTTCATCCCTGTTTTCTTATGTGCACACCTCTGCTCATGGAATCACAGGATCTCCAGACCTGGAAGGGACCCTCAAGCACCACTGAGTTCAACTCCTGGCTCAGGACACCCCAACAATCCCACCCTGTGCATCCCTGGGAGCGTTATCCAAACCCTCCTGGAGAAGGGAGGGGAAAGACAGGGAAAGCTCCAATCTCTGCTCCCTGTGACAGGGACAGCACCCAGGGAATGGCTGGAGCTGTGCCAGGGCAGGGTCAGGCTGGAGATCAGGAAAGGCTCTTCCCCAGAGGGTGCTGGCACTGCCCAGGCTCCCCAGGGAATGGGCATAGCCCCAAGGCTGCCAGAGCTCCAGGAGGGTTTGGACAATGCTGCCAGAGATGCACAGGGTGGGATTGTTGGGGTGTCTGTGCAGGGACAGGGGCTGGACTGCATGATCCCTGTGAGTCCCTTCCCACTCTGCATGCTCTGGGGTTCTGTGATTCTATCCCAGCAGAGGCTGCTTGCCAACAAACATTCCCTGCTGGAGTTTCTGCACTTGCAACTCTGTCCCAAGGGCAGGCCCAGAGATGCTCTGCTGACATACTGGAGGGCACCTAGGGTTAAGATTAAGGTAGATTTGTAGCAACTGTATTGCCAGTATGCCTTTCCAGAACCACAGAATGCTTTGGGCTGGGAGCTCAAGGATCATCCAGACCAGAGCAGCTGTGGCTTCCCCATCCCTACAAATGTCCAAGGCCAGGCTGGACAGGGCTTGGAGCAACCTGGGCTAGTGGAAGGTGTCCCTGCCCATGGCAGGGGGTAGCACTGGGTGTTCTTCAAGGTCTTTTCCAACCAAAAGCATTCCATGACACTCTGATTCTGTTTTCTTTCTCACAAGCCGTGTGTCATGTTAAAGCAGGGACCTTCCACATCAGAAGTGTTTAAATCAAAAGCTGAGGTGGTGCTTCAGATCCACCATTCCACGTCTTCCTGATTCTGTTGTTCTTTCTCACAAGCTGTGTGCCCCATTAAAGCAGGGACCTTTCCCATCAAAATCGTTTAAATTAAAAGCTGAGGTGGTGCTCCAGAGCCATCACAGGAACTGGAAGGGCAAGGCTGGGAGTGGGGGAAGAAGGCAGCACTGGAGGCACCACTGCTTCCTTTGGGTCTGGATTTCCCTCTGAATTCCAGAACATCTCACCCTGCAGTGCACTGTGCCTGCTGTGGGAGGAAAAGATAAAACTGGGAGCCTTGCACATCCCTGAGAAGGGTAATCAGCCAAATTCACGTTTTGGAGGGGAAAAGGAAGCTCTTGCTGATAAGAAAGTGTCTCTTTGATTCTAATCTCTTTCACCTGTTGAACAATTATCGATGATTTTCATTACGGGGCTTTGTTGGCGGTGTTGTGAAAGGAGAATAATCAGGGCTGCATTAAGGTCCATGTAAAAAGCCTGTCTCTATTTGCATGGTAATGAAGTACTACCTGAGGTGTTAGAAGGAGAATCAATAGGCTAATAAGATTTTATGCTAACAATCTCAAGTAACAACCTGGGCTCACCCTTAGATAAAAGGATTTGTTTGAAATAGGAAAATACTTATAAGGTGGGTTTTCTTTCTTTAAAAAAAAAAAAAAAAAATTATATCGGTGCAAATTAAAACATGAAAAAGATCTGGTTTTTTAAGTATTACAGAAAATAATTCCAATCTATCTGAATGTTGTAGAAATAATGGCCTAATCAGGCTCATTCTTATAAGTCCTGTGTATCAATTTCATTTTTTGGTGTTGATATTTAGCCTTGAGGATGAAGGGTGTAGCAGTCCACTGCTGAAGGCAAGCCATCCTGTCCGGAATAAGAAATAAAATACTAAATAATATTGCCTACAGCTCCTCAGGTAACACCCACTGACTGCACTGGGGGTAGACAGCTTCTTGAGGGAAGACCTGACCATTTGGGGACAGTGCTTAGACTGAGGGAAACACACCTCAGTATTCTGGAAAAATGTGTAGGTTTGCTTTTTTAGCTTTGTATTGGTGCCTTTATTTTTTTTTTCTATTTTAATTACAATTGATTTTTGGTATCATTTAAGCACAGGAGTGTTGCAGAAAACACATTTTTCAGCTGGGCTGTCAGGCTAAAAATTGGAATTTGCTGCAGATTTTGGAAGGAAGAGGGAGATGAACTCTGTGTTTTCTTGGAGAGGGACACAGAAAGCTGCTGGGAACTACTGTGTCCAAACCCCTCTGAGTTAGCATGGCTATGCCTGGGAAAAATCTGGGCAAATCTTGCTTTTTATGCATTTAAGGTGCTGTATAATAAGGGACAGAAATATGGGTTCAGCTGTGTGAGGCCATGTGAAACCTCACAAAGTGTAGGGTTATCCATCACACACAAAAAATACAAATTGCAAACTCTGCTGGTTTATTAGCAAGACATGGGAAAAGCAGAGGCACCATCAGGAATCTCAAGCAAAACCAAAAGAAAATTTAGTAAAGACAGAACTAGATGATTCTCTTTTTTCTATTTTCCCAGGTAGCTCAAACATAAGAGAGGAAAACACATTTTAATCCAGAAATCTGCCTTCCCACCAAAAATCCTCATTCTCTTTTTGCAAGAAATGAGTTTTCTATATTTTCTCCAGTGCTCCTGACTGGGTTTGTTTCCACCATGGGTGCAGGAGGTGTCTGTGCCCAGCCAGGGACAAACTCTGATGGACTGTCATGAAAAGGACAGGTAGGAGAGGAAGGTTCCTTATAACAATAAAATAGAAATGTGTCCTTTCTCAGTTATTACTTCCTTATTATTTTTTTTATTTTTTGCTTTTGCTTTCTGATGAAACCAAGCTCCCTAAGATGTGGGCAGAGCAGCGTTTCATGGCAGAGCACTTGTGAAAATGCCCCACAGTGAGGTGTGTCTACTTTGAATTTCCTTGGGATGCTGCCAAGGTGCTCTTCAAGAGGGAACAAGTGACAGGAGTGCTCCTTGAGGGGAGTGGTGCTTCATTCCACTGGGAAACTGCAGGCTGTGTTGGGAAGAGGGGTTTGAACAACCCTCACAGCTTTTGGGAAATAGCTGTGGGGTTTTTTTTGCAGTGGGGAAGAGAGTGACAAAGTGAGGATTTCTGATACAGCATTTCCAAGCTGTTGTCTCCCTCTGGGTGTTGTCTCACTGATTTCTTTTCACTCCCTTCCCTTCCTGCACACCTGTGGATTGCAGAGAAAGTGAGAGCTGTGCATTCTGAGCACAGAAATGCTGCCCTGACAGGAGGGGTCTCCTTCCAAGAGCTTCCCAGTGTTGTATTTGCTGGGAATGCCCTGATGAAGGCAGGAACGATGCACCTGACTCCATGTTCTCAGAAGGCTCATTTATTACTTTATAATACTAAATTATATTAAAGAATACTATACTATACTAAAGAATACAGAAAGGATACTTACTCACTGCTAAAAAGATAATAATGAAAGCTTGTGACTCTTTCCAGAGTCCTGACACAGCTTGGCTGTAATTGGCCAAAA
The DNA here is from genome assembly GCF_027887145.1 of Ammospiza caudacuta. Taxonomy (NCBI): domain Eukaryota; kingdom Metazoa; phylum Chordata; class Aves; order Passeriformes; family Passerellidae; genus Ammospiza; species Ammospiza caudacuta. Next base: position 24,081,843 of record NC_080599.1, on the reverse strand, counting down.
CATCTCACAGCAAAATCCAATGAAATAATCACCTGTGGGTAAACAACCTCCAAACACATTCCACGTGTGAGCACAATACAGGAGAAGCAAATGAGATAAGAATTGTTTTCCTTTTCTCTGAGGCTTCTTATCTTCCCAGGAGAAAAATCCTGGGCGAAGGGATTTTTTCAGAGAATGTGAACGCCACATCCCAGCACTAAACCCCACACTTTTGGGAACAAAAGGCAGAGTATGTGAGCTCTGTGTGCTGGGGCTGCTGGACATTGGCAGGGACACATTCCCATGTCTCTGTTGTCTGCAGGCAGAGAACTACATTTCCCTGACTCTCTGGGATAATGGTGGGGTGCTGATGCTTTTTATTTGGGCTTTTTAGCTCAAATCTGAGTAAAATTGGAGAGAAGGCAGATGGGATGGAAGAAGAGATTTTGCCTGGCATGTTGTTTTTCCATCAGCTCTCTCCACAGTTTTGTTTACTGAAAACAATATAAGTTTTCCATTATGTATTTACTGGATTTTTAATTGAAAGGATCATTATTAAAAACCCCTGACAAGCTAAATTAAGCTCTCTGCTTTGGTTTTAACCGCTCTGATGATAACTTGCAATATAATCTATAACTATTTATGAGTCAATTTTTTTCACTGATATAAATTCCTTTTTAATTCTTCTGTGAGGTCCTTCAGTTTCCCCTACTGTGGAGCCAAAGGGAACCAGAAAATTAAAATCTAAGGCAGCGATTACAGTGAATTATAATTTTACTGTTTCCCATATGAAGAATTAGTTTCCCCCATTTCTTGCTCTTGTTACAACCTTTGTCAAGAACATAAATTATCAAAATTCTTCATTGGTTAATATTCCATGTGAATTCTAGAGGAAGTGAGACAGTGTGTCCTTTGCACTGCTTCCTGGGCTGGATTTCTTTTTAAACAAAAGAATGATGCAAAGTCAAATTTTTGCTCTTTTATACAGTAGAGCTACTGAGACATTAATTTCTTTTGTGGTCTTTAGGTGTGGGAATACCCCAAATGGAAAGGTGGTGGGGCAAAGAGGAAACGTGCATGGGATGATCATGACTTGATTTGATTCCTTATATAGCCTCCAAAATTGAACTGAATTGGGGATTGAATTGATCAGGGAATGGGGCCAGATTCAATGTCCTTGGCACTTGGGAAATTGGTTTAATGGTGAACATGGGGTGGTTCTAGAATCAAGATTTGGATTTGGTGACCTTAAAGGTCTTTACCCACCTCAACGATTCCATGATTCCAGTGAACACCCAAATAACCACCAAATAACCACCTACTCCCTGCTGCTTTATCATCAGTTGGGTAAAGAATATAAAATGGTTCTTGGGGTTCCTGAACAGGGAATTTTTGGTAGCTCAAAAAGACTTTTTTGCAGGTGTAGGAAATCTGAACTGAGCTTCTAGTTGACCACAAAATGTCATCAGGAACTCTAGTGACAGGACAAGGAGCAATGGGTTCAAATTAAAAGAGGGGAAATTTAGGTTAGATATTAGGAAGGAATTGTTCCCTGTGATGGGAGCCAGGCCCTGGCACAGGGTGCCCAGAGAAGCTGTGGCTGCCCCTGGATCCCTGGCAGTGTCCAAGGCCAGGGTGGATGGGGCTTGGAGCACCCTGGGACAGTGGAAGGTGTCCCTGCCCATGGCAGGGGGTGGCACTGGATGGGCTTTAAGGTCTCTTCCAACCCAAACTGTTGTATGACTTCCAATCTTCAGCCATCCACCTGTTTTGTTCTGGGCTTTGAAAGAGTTTTCTATGGAAAGCTGGAATTAGATACAAATTTTTGTACTTCTTAAATTGATAAAAGATGGTTTGGGTTTGGTTTTTTTTTGGTGAGGAGGGAGTTTGATCCCCTCAAAATTTTCAGTAGTGTGTCACAGTCACAGAGTGAGCATCAGCCAAGGCCCCACATGCACCCCAGTGCTCAGTTGTGCTTGACACCTTGTATATCATTGCTCTGGGCACAAGCAGAATGTTTCTAACCTCAGAATTCCAGAATCACAGAGAACCCTTATTCACACTTATTTTTAGCCCTGGCATTATTTCCCCACATATACACTGCCCTTTTCTGGCCACTGCTCATTCCTTCCTCAGTGCTGCATTCCACATCCCCCCTGGAGAAGCAGTGGCAAACTTGCTGTGCTTGGATCAGTGCTGGCAGCAAAAACTCCCCTCTCTTCATTCTTGTGCTGTATTTGCCATTAAGGTGACATGTGAGGAGCTGAGGGGACAACAACCTTCTCAGGCTCTTTGGCAGTGACTCCAGATCGTTTATGGGAGACGTTTCAGAGAGCCTCAAGTGCCATTTCCAGGGCAGTTCTCACAGAGGGGACATGCAGTTGGTTTTATGGGAAGCACAGTACAGCTGGAGCTGAGGGATAATGAAGAACAATTGTGGAGTGAGGGAGCCAGCTCATAAAGCACCACAAGCCCTTTAATTTCTAAGGCACCGGTTCTGATATGATCCATTTACTGAAAATAATCTGTTTTAGACAGGGAGGGCAAAAATCTTGGAGAATTTCAGCATCCTTCTGGGGTTTTAATATGTGTAAGCCCCTATATATTTTTTCCAGTCTGGACAATTTTTCACTAAACTGGGCACTCCCACAGCAGTGCCATAGCTGATTTTTTGTGTGCTTTGCTCTGTGTGCATGCATATGAGTTTCCATGAACAGTCTTGTTTTCAACAATCCCACTGAGCAAATTTTACTTGTGAAGCAGTCAACATTTAATCCAAAGCGGTTTTATGTAGATATGAAATTCCTACAAAACAAAGTTATTTCCACTCTGTAGACAAGATGGTTATTGGCATCTCCTTGTTATTCTGCTTGAGAACTTTGATAATAACATTTGTGTCTTTAATTCCAGGGATTTAATTTTGAAGTGGTTTTGAAAGGAAAATCAATGTACAAGTTATGTTGCAGCTCAGTAACAACCAGTATTTTAAATTAAATTATTAATTATATGAAGTTGAAAAACATTATTTCACGAAAGCCTTTAACGTAAGAGTTAATAATAAATAAAAGAGTGTGTAAGGGGAGGTGTTTCAAAGAGAGAGAAAAATCACTTCCAAAGAGATGCAGAGCAAGGGATTTCTTTGCAAATATGGAGAGTTCCAAACAAATGCAGAAACCCTTTCTCAAGTGAAAATAGAAACATAATTTATTTTACTTTTGTCTTGGATAAATTCTCCTGTTTGGACAAGAACAGATGTTAAAGAGTATTTCTGTTCTTTCCCTAATTGTGTTGTTTGTTTGTGGTTTTTTAGCTTGTGGGCATGAGAGTAGAGAGTGAGAATAATAAGGGGAAAATATAGGATATAAAATCCTAAAAATTAAACTCTCTGTGTAACAACAACATATCTCTGCAAATTGCACAGGCATAGACACAAATTAAACTACAGATTTTCTTCTGAGAACATGCTGCTAAAGAATAAACCTGAATTACTGAACCAAAACCAACCACCCCAGGAGCAGGATAATTTTCACATACAGTACATAGATGTGTCAGGCATATTTATTGTTCTTTATTTCCTTTGATTTAGTTTCATAGGGAAATCCTAAATAGAACTCTATAGATTTCTCTTTCTGTCAGTTGTCTCTATAGAGATCTCACCTCTGAGCCTCACCAGATTTTGATCAAAGGCCATGGAATAATGTGGTTTTCACGTGGCTCATTATGACATGTGGGGTTTTTTTGCACATTCTCTTTAACTTTGTAATGCATGAAACTCAACCTCACTTTGGGACCTGCCTTGGGTCTGGAGTTTGGAATTGGATCCAAGTGAAAATCTACAGCTTGACCAGGCTCAACTGCTTCAGATAGGCTTGCCTAGACTGTAATTTAAAAAAATAATTGGGAAGTATTTACTCTTTATTGCAGCCACAACTCCCAGAAATATTTCAAAGCTAAAATTGTGGAAAATTAAGTAAAAAATCCAATTAAATAAAAAATACCAATTCTTTTGACTATTCTGTCCATATAAGCTGGTATCTTTTTTTATCTGGTATTTCCATTTTCCCAGGTACAGCACCTGGGAATTTTTTCCAATCATGCAGAGATTTCAAACTCTGATGCCACAGAGTAATTTTGGTTTTTGTGGATGTATTTTTAAAATATATATTGAAGGCATCTAAAAATATAAATTAGGGAAATGCTCTTGAAATTCAATCTTAAAGCTGTAACCAGGAAAATTATTAAATTAGACTGCTGTAATTTAGTTAATAATCCCACTACATTTCTTTAACATAGACTTTGTAGCTGTTTTCCAGTTATATTTTAGTCTCTCTCTCCCCTTGATTAAACATTATGCAGCAATATACAGCAGTGCAAAACTCAGAGTTGTAATGATAATTATAATTCATTAAATATTGATCAAATTAAATCTAAAATTGCTTGGATGTCATTCATTCGCTAAGTACAAAATAAAATCCTATAACATGCAAATAACTTAGTGGTTGTGTACATAAACTAATAAAATGAAAATATGCATGGTAATATTCTTGGTAAGGAAAGAAGTTTTTCTTAAATTAAAACTGTAATTTGACCAAGATGATTATCCCTGCTCCTGCCCTTGAAATTCTGCCATTTGACTGCTGTCACCAGCAGCACAATTCAGAATGCAAAATTACATTCTTATTTCTTTTTAAATCACACAGAAGTTTCATCAGCACTTTGGAGCTGGTAAATGCATACCAAATATCTGATTTTTGCAGACAAGGGGGTTACAAGAAAAAAATCCTGCCACTTTCAGGTGCCAACTTGCGGCATTCACATTCTCTGAAAAAATGCCTTCGCCCAGGATTTTTCTCCTGGGAAGCTGAGAGGCCTCAGAGAAAAGGAAAACAATTCTTATCTCATTTGCTGCGCCTGTGTTGTGCTCACATGTGGAATGTGTTTGGAGATTGTTTATCCACAGATGATTGTTTCATTGGAATCTGCTGTGAGTTGTTATGACTCTTTGGCCAATCAGTGCCAAGCTGTGTTGGGACTCTGGAAAGAGTCACGAGTTTTTCATTGTTATCTTTTTAGCATTAATATCCTTTCTGTATTCTTTAGTATAGTATAGTATAGTATTCTTTAATATAATATTGTATAATAAAGTAATAAATGAGCCTTCTGAGAACATGGAGTCAGGTGCATCATTCCTGCCTTCATCAGGACATTCCCAGCAACTACAATACCAACTCTTATGTTTTTAAGCAGTCATAGAACCACAGAATTGTTTAGGTGGAAAGGACCTTGAAACCCATTCCATTCCACACCCTGCCATGGGCAGGGACACCTTCCACTGTCCCACGCTGCTCCAAGCCCCATCCAACCTGGCCTTGGACACTGCCAGGGATCCAGGGGCAGCCACAGCTTCTCTGGGCACCCTGTGCCAGGGCCTGCCCACCCTCACAGGGAACAATTCCTTCCCAATATCCCATCTGACCCTGCCCTCTGGCAGTGGGAAGCCATTCCCTGAGTCCTGTCACCCCAGCCCTTGTCCCAAGTCCCAGGTCCAGGAGATTGGTGCTGCTTTCTGCTCAGGATTTTTACCCTTATTTGCAAAGGTGATGAGCAGCAGGTTTGTTCATGCAGGTATGGAACAGGATCCCTTGAGCATTTGATGCTGCTTTAGCTGCTTCCCTGCACTCCTGGGATGCTCAGACGTGGCACAAGACCCTGAATACTCTAAGCCAAGAGATTTCATCTTCACATTTCCTTCCCAGGCAGCTCAAATCCGTGTTCCCTGGGCCTCCAGCAGGGGCCATCTGCTGTGCCTGACATCAGCCCAGCTCATTCTTCCCCAAGTCTTCACAGCATTCCAGCAGGCAGTGAGCCTGCTCTCCAGCCCTGCATGGAAAGGACAAGGTGTTTAAGAACATTTGCAAAGGAGCCTGATGTATGAAAGCTCTTAAATGTCCCTGAAATTTCTGCTGGCCTTTTTCTTCAGTTGGGCTTGGTTATTTTTTGCCTTCCATAGATTTTTGAATTCCCTCTTAACCTTTAGAAAATGCACCCCAAAGAAACCAAAATACAGGCTGTTTTGGAGTTTGCTTTTTCTCCCTGATTAAGGCCAAGTGTAAGGTTTAATGGAAAAGCAGCTGTTGGATTTTAGAGAGAGTCAGATATTCAGGGATGCTTTGCCAGCACCTGGTGCAGGGAGAGTTGGTACCTCAGTAAAAATGCTGCAGAGATTTCATTTCCATGGCAAATTATCCACAACTGGGGCATGCCCAGGAATGACTGCTGGCTTTCTCAGGCAGAGGGAACTGGGAGGAATGGCAGTTCTGCAGGAAGGAGGAAAAACCCTAGCAGCAGAGGGAGTGCCAGGGCTGAGCAGCATCCATAGGGAACACCAGTAGTAGGGAAGGTGAGTGATCCACACACTGGTGTGGAAAGGGAGACAATTCTGTAAAGGAGAGAAGCTGCAGAGTGGGAGTGACAAGCACACACAACTACAGGGAGGTCAAACCATTGTTTGGTCAAAGAGCAGCTCTGTCTGGTGAAATCTCTCCTGGCAGCCTACAGCTCTTGAAACTCAGCAATTTCCCACATTTTCCCTGTGTTTCATGAAGAGACATGTAAAGAATCATCAGTTCTTGTCACCAGCTCTGTGTGTGCAGCAGAGCATAAAGTGAGTGGCAAAATCCACAATCCTTCCACAATAGATTCCAACACCGTGTTCATGCAGCAGCAGGAATAAAGGACAGCAAGAAAGGAATGTTTACATGAGGAATTACTTTAGCAAACTAAATCAATTGGTCATATCACAGAATTTCACAGGGATGTGGCTCTGTCAAACTTGACATACATACCTGGAGCAAGCCAGAGGAGGAGTGAGAGGGTAACAGCAACAGAAAGGCACCAGAGCAGACATCTGTGCAATGACTGGAGCAGGACTGGTTTAGTTTTTAGACAAAAATTTATATGAACAAGCAGCAACTTGGCCTGTTTTTCAGAAGAATAGTCTGTAACAGCAGAAAAGGGAAGATTTGTTCTCCCTGAGCAATGTAATTTCTGAGTTAAGGCACCTCAGCACTTCTGGGCTGCTGCTTCTTTGGCGAACCAGAGAGCAAAGCCAGTGATGCTCAAAAGTTTGCTCCAGTTAGATCAATAAATACCCTGAAGGAGATGGATGTCAGTCCTTGTGCACCAAGATCCACTCATTTGGAGGTAAAGCAGGGTAAGTACTGACTGACTGTCCCAGCTATGTGAGCCTTAAAGTGGCTGAGGAGGAGTAAGAGACTGCCAGGAAATCTGAATTGCACTAGCTAAAATCTAATACTTGTTGCAAAGAAAAAAGTTTACAAAAAGTTTACAAACCCAGATGAAATGCCTCTGATTCATCTGGAAATTCTGGAATTGATACCAGAAGTGTTGCCTGAAATGAACCCTTTTCTCTAATGCCAAGCTCAGGCTGTGCCCTAAGTTGAAGATGTTTTGGTTCACAGCCTAAAAGTGAGAATTTCAGCTCAAAACAGGCTCTCCCTCACTCTTTGGGAGCAGTTGGTGCCTCTCCCAGCCTTGGGATGGCTCTAGGGGAATAAAAGGAGGTTTGGGGGTCCATCCCTCCTGGTGGCAGCGTGGCAGACAGGCACTTTTATGCAGTGTTAAATCTTCACAACCCTGTTGTATTTCTTTCCTCCCTCTGTGAAATAATGACAGCCATAAAAACTTGGATTGAAAGATTATCTAGAATTATTACAGAAAAAATATAATTTAAGGGAAAATGGAGTACTAGCAATGTGTACCAACCTTGTAATGAAAACAAGACAACATTTTCACTGACACTACCTATCCGTTTCTGAGTATTAATTATTTTCCCACATTCTTATTCATTTTACAGCTCATATCTTGGATGTAACTACTTAGGAATATTTGGATTTATGTCATAAGGTCCTAAAAGCTGTAGCTGGAGTAACTATAACAAAATATACCTTGATGAACAATTAAAATTAATTTTATTGTTCACATATAAATAGCAGATTACCATTACAAATAAATAGTGGATTGTTAATAAATTCAAGACTGCAGCTTGTCTTTGTTCTTAACACATTTTAGTTGCTGGGCAGTTATTTTTGAGTTTAATTATACACAATGGGAAATAGGATGCCTGACAGAAATGAAACTTCATTAAATAAGATTATTTTAGTAGGCTGAGTTACAGGGTTTAATTCTTATTTACAGCAGGGTCTGTTCATATCACACTGGCAATAGATGTAATAAACACTATATCAGACCCTCAAATACTCGTGTAAATTAGACACAAAGTACAGGCCTGTTTGATGTGGGGCTAAATCATCATTCAAAATTAGATTAGAATCTGAAAATCTCATTTGTGCTAAAAAGCCTTTAGATAATAAAGGCCCAGCCAATGGCTTGGAATCTGGGAAATTATCATATTATATATTGGGAAAATGGACAAAAGACAAAAAAAATCAGCTGGCAGGGTGTACTTAAGGAAATATCCCATCTTTACCAGGCTTGTTTAAGCAAATGAACCAGCAAGTTCTGTGACAGAAATGCTGGTGCCATCAGTGCAAAAGCAAATATTTTCCATCAAAAACCAAGGCCAGTTTTAGCTACCAAAACTGTCCTTTAAAACAGCTCACCCCTCTCTCCTGGTGCGGGTGTCCCCAGGGAGAACCAAAGCACCCGAATTTGGGACTGAAATACAGATTTGGGGGTGGGGTAAAGTCAGAGAAACTGGCCAGACTGAGAGAGGAAATCTGGCACAATTTTAGCCCACAAAGTGGAAAGGTTTAGGAACAGCTTAGAGCAAGGCTGGATTCAATTTCCCCAAGTGCCTTGAAGGTTTGGAGCTGAGGGAGGATGCACCAGAAATGCATCAATGCACATAATTTAGAGGATTGATCAGTGTGACACACAGATGGAGGAGACCTCATTGCATGCCAATAAAGAAAGAAAGCCTGCTAATAAATTTGCACACTAAGAATGGTATTCCTTTTAATTTCCATGTTACTTTGAAGCTATATAAAAAAGTCTCTATCCAAACTCTATAATACCCTTTCAGACATGGAAACCTATTCAAAGGCTATAGCTTATCTTTTATAGAGTTTATTAACTGTGCAGCCATTAATTTTTTAGAATTTTTTCAGGTGATTTTATGAATAAGATAATAACAAGTTAGGTCACCAAGTCCTGTTTATTCCTACCTGTCTACAACACCTTGAAATATTTTCAAGTGTTTTATCTGTATGTGCTCAACCTACTCCAACATTTATTTTAGGATTTTAAATGCTGCTAATGGCATAGTAAATGCTCCAAAATCTTCTGTTCTTTCCTTTATTGCCAGACAAGAGGGGGAAAAAAGAAGCCTCAATGAAGTAACGTTTTTTTAAAGGTCACCTTTATTATGGCAGAGATTATCTCCCCAGGTTATCAATGTTCAACATCACTGTTTTGATTAAACATCATTTTAACCCGCCACAGCTATAAAACAACCTTTCCCCAGCCATCTCTCTATGGATAATAGACAGAAATTTTAAATATAATTAATGGCTGGGCATAACCATCCATTTTATTGGGATTTTCCAAAGCCACAGTGCTGTGACACAGAGGTTGATACATGGGTGCCAGTGATGGTAACTAATCATTTGTGTCCTGGGAAAGCGGTGTTTTCTGTTTTTCATTCACTGCAGCCTGAGAGTCTAATGGCAGACAGGTAATCTAACACCCATTAAAAGTGTAAATTATGTAGTCATTTACAGATGGGAAACAGTAGACAAATCTGTTAAGCACTTTGCTGAGACCATCATTTGAAAGCCACAACATTATCAAACCTTTCCACAGCTAATGCCTTTAAACCCAGCACTGGAAATTTGTTAATGCTGTCAAAGCCAGTTTATTCCTCACTGCTTTATCTGTCAGGGGCAAATGTTTACATTATCACTCCTTCTGAGACATCCCTTTATGTTGTCCTTGTAGCAGAGAACAGAAATAGCCAAGATTTTAGCACTTCTCAAAAGAAGAAGAAAGAAACAATAAACAGATTTTTCAGTTTCCTCCCCATTAGCAAGTTAGTTTTGAATTATGACAGAGGATGGCTCAGTGATTTAAATAACATTTCAATCATTAATCACTCAAAATTATGGCTAAGAGAGTTGAGAGCCACAGGAGAAGGAATCACGCAGTAGCTGAAGCAGCTCCACAATTCAGTAAAACACTTGTGCATCAAGGTGAACATTTGGACACTGTTAGTGCTTCCATTTTTATAGATGCATCTCCAAGCTGTTGTTTGAAATTTATACCTAGATGGATTTAGCAGTGCTTCTAATCCTTATGTAAGCTGGATAAATACAAGAATGTTTAAAATCCAGTTTTTCAAATGACGCTGAATTTTCAGCAACCTTGAAAAACCCAGAAGGGTGGTCATTCCTTCTAGTGTATCACTGCAAATTGGAATAAAAAAATAGTTATCTGATTAATCTGGTACGGGGCATTGAGAGACAGGAAAAGATAATTCTGTGCCAAAGCTGTGACTCCAGTCAGCTTGGGCATCTCTAGCCTGGCCAGATTTGTCCGTGCAAAGATCCCCAGATTGGTTAAAGCACCAGCTCTGCTCCTTCCTCCTCTCTGACCACACAGGTCTAGTGGGTTATAATTCTCTCATTTAACTAACATCCAGCTTTTTCCATCCGGCTCGGATTAGTGCCTGAGATCACATTCCTTGGAGTGGCCAAAACAATTCCCACTCTGATATTTCCAGCACAAACCTCACAAATACATTGGTGGTGGCTCTGTTACCCTGTTGTCTGCAGACTGTTACACCATTTTACAGTCACCACCAATATCCATAAAAAACTAACCTCATGGGGTCCCAATCTGCACCTGACTTGGGTCCACATGTGGAATCAATCTTACTGATGTGTGAGATTTTCTGGGGTTTCGGATGGGGATTTTCTTTCTTTTCACTAAAAGGGAATAGGAGCAAGAAAATGCAGTTTCAGGACTGAATTTGGACCAAGATGCAAATTTCTCTGTGGGTACTCACATGAAAGGCTTTCTTTCCTATCCAAGTGTCTTCTTTTGATCAAGGTTTGATCATTAAACCTTAAATGCACTAAAGGAATGTGTGCACCCATAAATAAACAACAGTGACTGCAAGATGGGAGCCTGAGCTGCTGGAAGTGTCACCCAGGAGGAACCTTGAGCTTAGCACAGGACTGGGTATGCCATGGGCCTTCCATAAAAAGTGGCTCCTGATGGACATGACTTTATCTACTCACTTTTGAGCAGATTAGACATCCTCAGTACATTTTAGATAACCTATCAATCACTGTTTTTGACATACTAAGTCATGACATGAGCTTCCTTCTCAAAATGCTTTCTGAAGGTCTCATTTTATTAAAAGCTTGATGTTCTACCCCATTTCTTGCCATTTGAAAGCTACTAATATAGAAACAGTTGCAAACAAGTGACTAAAGCTGTGAAGATCATCCTTGCTGGTTGTCTAATAAACAGGATCCCTGGCAGATGTACTTCACAAGCAACTCTCCCTCATTAACCTGCACAGAACAGAAGCTGTTGCATTAGTGGGCAATTAAACCCCTCAGATATTTTCCATACCACATTCCAAGCACGTGCCAATATTTAAGCATCTGCCAGACAGCAGGTGGTTTGTAAATCATTATCTTTTCAAATTATGTTGCTAATGGCATGTGTGAAATGACTGAAAAATGACATGTTTCCTCCTCTCTGTCATTAAAATCAAATAAATTGCTGCAGTGCATTATCTAAAGCTTGAGAAGTATAAAGCACTGGCATACCTGGGGTTCCCATTTTCCATCCTATTGTCCAGTAATGATGGGCAATACCCTGGGATATTTGATTTCCATGAGTCCCATCTACCAGGAACAACTAAAGACAACCAAAGGCATCATCAATGAGTTCCCAAATGGAACAGAGCTTGTTAATTAGGAACAATCAGCCAATTCTTCAAACAGTATTGACAGCTAGCACAGTCTGGCTATAAAAATAGTGAAGAATTCCTGTAAGAATACAGGGATACTTGGGAAAACAAATGCCATTGGGGGGAAACAAGGGAGAGAATTGGAAGTTGAGCCCAGGGATAAAGGAGGGGTGGGAGGAAGGGGTGATAAGATTTTACCTACTCAGATTTGATATAAATTCACTGAGTCAGATCTGTCTTGCGCAGGACAGCAATTGCTGAGTGATCTCTCCCTGTCCCCATCCCAACCCACAAGCCTTTAATTACATTTTCTTCCCCATGTCCAGCTGAAGAAAGGGCTGGTGGAAGGGCTTTGGTGACTCACTGGGCATTCACCTGGGCCCAAGCACACCAAGTCAGACAAATCCCTTGGTGTTTTTGATAATCCTTCAGTGCAGAGTTCCCTGTGAATACTCAATGAGGAATTCAGTTTCTTTTCTGGAAGCTTAGGGTATGCAAATATAGACTCATAGAATGGTCTGGGTTGGAAAACCTTAAAAACCATCTCATTCTGATTCCCCACCATGGGCAGGGACACCTTCACTGGCCCTTCATTTGTTCTGAATCCTGTGCAACAGCTGAAATCTTCTGAGGATAAAGCACTTTTCCATGTGCTTGGCTTGGCTTCTGGGGGTGGCAGTGCTTGTTCTACTTTTCCAAAGCAGTCTCTCACAATGGCCTGGTGGGTGATGTGGACACTTGAATGGACACATCCAGGACTGTCCTGTTCCTCTTCACCCAGAAGAAAACCATTTATCACGGAGTCACAGAACAGCCTGAGGTGGAAGGGAACTCAAAACTCATCTGATTCCAACCATTGCATAGATGTCCTGCTTAAACCAGCTGATAACTCAGAGAGAAAGGTCAGGCTGTGCCTTACCCTGTAAGCATGGTGCTTGGAAATGTGGTTTTGCCCTAAATAAACAGACAGAAAAAAGGAGAAACCTGCAGCCCTATAGAACCACCTCACTGGGGCATAAGTTGAAAAGAAGGAATGTTTAAATATATGTCCTTTCAGGATCTCCCCCTGTTACTAAAGACTGGCAGAAAGGATGCAGGCTTCATAAAATCAGGCAGCCAAATTTGAGAATTTGGAAAGCTAACTTGATTCTGGGCTGGAAAAGTTTTCTGAAATAAATTAAGCAAGACAGTTAATATTTTTTTCTTTTTTTTCATGCTAATTTTATGTTATTTCTATTAATGAACAGTTGCTTCCAAAATCCCTACTGTTTCCAGATCCTGAGCATTCTAGGTGACTGGAGACTTCCAGATATTTTACACCAAGATAACTGCCAGTTAAAATGATGGATGAGCAATGGGAAAGGGTTCATAAGTATTAGAGGAGAGCTGTGATGTACTTTAGCTCTGTAGCCTTCTGGCACAGCCAATAAAGACAAAACAATAGTGGAGATTTACTACAGGAAGGAGCTGTAAACAAGGCAGCAGTGAGTGACAAACACTGCTGCAGTGCAGACACAAAGTACCACACAACTCTGGGACATTTCTGTTTTGCCACCTAAAACAAACATATAAAAATCACAGCCTATTCAAACCTGATTTTCTTTTTTTTTTTTCATTTTAGAGAGGATCAGTGCATTGGAAAAGCCTTGCAGTTCCTAAGGACTCCACAGAGATCTCACATTGGAATTAAAATATCATGGCACCACCTTTATATTTTGTCCGTGTCCATCCTTTATTGCCTTTCCCATATTACCTGGTAGCACCAGAAGATCTGGTCCATTTACTGTAATCAAAATTCCCCACAAATCTCCCTGGTTCATATTTAGTCTGAATGAAGCACCAGTGATTCCTCTGAACAGAGTCCACCTCACTGAAAGGCAAAGAGCAGCAAACCCACAAAACTGCTACCATAAATCACACAGAAATGGGTTTGCTCCAAAATATTTCCAGTTTCAGTAATTAAGGAAGCATCACCAAGCTTGCTGAACTCTTCAGTGTGTTTTAGAGTCATGTGAGCAGTTCTCAGAGCCTCTGCATCCCTGTGTATATTGAATTATTTACCTACAAGACAAGAACAGCTCAATATCACAAGTGAACCATTTGAGCTTTCTGCAATGCTTGGATTGAAATGTTCTGACTATAAACTCAGGTTAATTGTTACTAAAATCTTTTGAACTTTTTTCTTCATGATTTTATAGTAAGGGAGGTTAGATGGCCAGCTCAGGCTTTGTTGCATAACCAAAAAAAGAATGAAAATGAAAATCACAGATTTGGGTTCTTTCTGAGTATCTGTTCCCACAAGGGTTCAGATGGATGTGGAGATGGGCAGTGTAGGGGATGGTGAGCAGTATTTGCACATTTGGCTTCAAGCATGGAGAAAATCCATGTTAATCATGTGCATATGATCCAGCAGTATCAATAAGTACCACAATTCTTCCAAATAAACTCAACACCCTCCCCCCACCAAAAAAAAACCCCAAAAAAAAACCTAAAAAAAATCCCTAAAAAATAAACTCAAACTCAAAAAAAAAAAAAAAAAGGGGAATGTGACTGGGGAAAACTGAAAATAAAAATCCTTTTGCAGGTCAGCAATATATTGAATGTTTGCATGTTAGTTACAGCCTATTCAGACAGTCTCCTCTGCATTTCTGCTGGGAGAAAAATGAATTTTCTATTTAGGGTTGTAATTTATTCCTGATTGCTTTAAGGAGCTGTCCTTCACAGCTAATGACAGATACGAATACACTGTTTGGAAAATACATCTCAGATAAAAAATTTCAAACTAATAAGTAGTTTGAGTCCAGGAAGACCCCCTAAAAATAAATTTTGTTTGCAGTAAACAGTTGCTTCAGAAGACCAAAAGCTAAAGGCCATATTTTTAGTGGAATTTACTAATAAAGATACAGAGAGATTTGAAGGCAGGACCCTAGTAAGATTTTCTAAATTTGCATTGTTATTCATGAAATCACTTGTGGAATATTCTCCTCTGTCATGTTTGGAAATCCAATTCCAAATCCTCATTTGTGCAGGCTTTCTGAACCAGGCACCTGCTGTGAGCAAGGCTCATAAAGCAGTTTAAAAGGTATTTACAGAGAATAAAATGCATAAATGCTGTAACAAGCACACTGGGATTGTAATTTAATCTGAAATCCCTTTTGGCATGAAAATCTTACAAATACTCTCGAATTCCTGCAGGTGTAAGAGGGATGGTGATTATTAAGACTTTCCTATTCAGCACTACAGCAGGTGAGAGTTCCTGGTTGTTGTGTTGAGCACAGTGATTAATTTGGTCCAATTAATGATTGTGTTATAATTGTTTCAGCCTACAACCTTCCCTCCATTCCAGCTGAAATTCTCAAACCTAAAAGAGGAATAATTGACCAATGACTGGACCCATTCCAAAGTCATATGGTTTTCTGAAGGAAGTGCCAGAAAAGGTGCAAGAAGGAGGGAGTTGTTTGCAGGGCATTAAATCCCATTGCACAGGAGCACCAAAATTCATCCTAGGCACAGTTTTAAGATGTACACGACCCAGATGAAACTGAAAGACTAAAACCGTATTTTTTTCTGAATTAGGGCAGAGTTTGATCCTTCCATCACAGAAGGTAACAACTTTCAGCAATAAAACATGACTTAGAAGAGACCAAATTGTTCATTATAAACAAGAAGAAAGTGACCTTGTTGATAAATTGAAGGGCACCTTAGTTTGGGTTTATTTTTAAAATTTTCATAGAATTGTTTAAATTGGAAAAGGCCTCTAAGAACACCAAGTCCAACCAGCACTGCCAAAGCCACCACTAACCCATGTCCCCATGTGCCACATCCATATGGTTTTTAAATCCCAGGATGGGGATTCCACCACTGCCCTGGGCAGCTGTGCCAGGGATGGATAGCTCCTTCCATGAAGAAATTTTCCTCAATATTCAATCTACATCTCCCCTGGCCCAGCCTGAGGCCGTTCCCTCTCCTCCTGTTCCTGTTCCTGGGAGCACAGCCTGACTCCCTCGGCTGTCCCCTCCTGTCAGGAGCTATGCAGAGCCACAAGGTCCCCCCTGAGCCTCCTTTGCTCCAGGCTGAGCCCCTTGCCAGCTCCCTCAGCTGCTCCTCATCAGACTTGTGCATTGAGCCTCCAGCAGCTTGTGTCTCATGCTCCTAAAACAGTCTTTAGAGCTGGTTTTGCAGGTTAATAAATGCTAATAACACCTTCAAATGGCTCTGTTATTTCCAAGTGCCTGAAGTTTTGCTCATGCAATGAATCCACCCACCCTGAAGACATTAAATCTCAGTTATCTTTCTTCTATTAAAAGTCAAGAATTCCACCTTCTTCCCTCTGAGGATGGGCTGCATCCAAATTCTCCTTAAATCTTCAGGTTTCTGAAATTGTAGTTGCACCAGGTAAGAACTGCATGACCACTTTATTCAGAGGAAAAAAAATCATTGGATTGGTGCAATGATCAATTTTTCCCTAGGCTGCTTCAGGACAGTTACAACATCTTCATGTGGTATCCTCATGGAGCTCACTGGGTTTCAAGGTGATGGCAGCAATTATTTGAGAAAGAAAACACATCATAGGACAATGTATCAAGTCTTAGACAAAGATTAAATCTCAACACCAAACTAATCTTAGAGAAATTCAAACTTTGTAATAAAAAATTAAAGATTGGATTTAAATAAATTAGTAAGATTTATATTCAGTAACTGAACTTGAAAGCAAGTCTGCAACCTCACTTTGAAACTGGACTTCACTTTGCAAATGGAAGTGGTGAAGAACAACTTTTATGTGCCTGATCTTGATCATCTTTAATGTTGTACATTAACTGCAGATGGGTTAATGGAATAATTATTTTATTTATAATTAAAATCACTACTAGGGAGTGATAGTGAAAGACTACATAAATAACTTCACCACACAAAGAGAAAATAACTGAGGAGAAGTTCAATAATTGTGATGCGGTTCATAAACAGAATTAGGGGTTGTTTTTGCAGATTTGCCTACTTTGTCTGAAATAACACCCTCTGAGGAGTGGGGCACAGAGGGAATGAGAGACATTTTAAGCCTTCACTTTTTAATAGAAAGAGAGCTTGTCTCCAAATCACCAATGTCTGGAAGAAAAGGTTATACAAGTGAATGGGAGCCTAATTATATACCACAGGTAGTAAATGTAATGTTATGTTTCAATGATTTTATGGATAAGGAGCTCATTTGTGTGCTATTTCCAATAGAAGTTTTATGACTAACAGTAATAAATAAAAGAAAATATGTTCTGATTTTTAACAAAATGCAGTTTCTTATCCCAGCAGTTTATCTCAGTCTTATATCCAGGGACAAGGCTATGGCCCAGCTTAAAAAGCAAGTTAAGTTCTATTACTTCTGCTCACCTCTGCATAAATACAGACTGTATTCTTTAATTGCTTACCACCACTATCATCCCTTCCCATAAAGTTAATTGCAATAAACTTTCCACGATGATGGTAAGATTATTAAAAAAAAAAAAAAAAAAAAAAAAAAGAAAAGGAGAAAAGAAAGGAAAAAAGCTCCCAGCCGTTTTTGCAGGAGTCACCTTTCCCTTGCAGGCAGCACACCATGATTACCATACGACAGATCTCAGCATGACTCCTTCTTTTCTAATTTCCTTCCCAGGAAGAAGTGTCTGCCCTTTCCTTTACCTCCAAGTCAGCCTCTTCTGCTGCATAAATCAATACAGCACCATTAGCTTTGACAGAGCTAAGTCAGTTCACCACAATTGATGATACAACCCCTTGTCTGCACACCCAATTAAATATTAATTAAAGATGAGCAAACAAACAAAATTTCTGGCCAGCAGAGGATTTGGAAACCTCTCCAGCATTGTATTATTGCCCCTGTCAGTCAGGACATTAAGGATGAAGGTCTGGAGCTTGCAAGCAGTGAACTGTGGTGGAAGAAGGGAGTGATCCATAATCTCTATGCAACACAGAGCCCAAAGCTCCCCAAATATTCTCTTCTCAGAGGTGCAAGCCCAACGAGGGTGGATCAAGGTGCTGCCTTACACTGAACCCTAACTTCTGTCCTGGTTCACACCAGTCCATGAGGATGTGGGCTTATCACATTTTATAGTGGTGATGTGCTCCCAAACATCCAGTCCATCTCTGGAGAGACAGCCAGGCCCAGGGGAATTTTACACTGCCTAGAGTTATTTCCAGATTTAGAAACTGAAGGTGTAATTCTGTGGGGTTAAAACAGGGAGGAAAGGTTCTATAAACCAGAGTGGACCAGAACTGAAAGAGGATGAAGTTACTCCATAATTCAGCTCACCAAATTTTGGAACCAAATAGCTCTCAAGTCAATCATTTAAAAGCAGAATCTCCTTAAAAGGGGTGAATTAAAGGATTATAAAAATCCTCTTTCCTAACTGCTTGCTAACTCCACAGAGTGACATCCACAGAGAGGATGTCACCCATAACTGCTGTAGGAACTAATGAGCTTAATGTCCCAGCTAAAACCATCAGAGGTATTTGCAACTCATCCCCAAAGTGGGCAATTTACAGCACAAAGTCTGGAACAGTTCTTGTCACACACTTGGGTACAAGCACCACTAAGCGCAGAGGTGAAGGATGGTTCCATTCTTTTGCTGATAAAATGAACTGCCTTTTTCTTTACAAACTCAAGGTTAAAATTGGTGTTAACCTGTTAAAATATCCATTTGCAAACTTCTGTGGGACAGACTCAGAGGTCATTTACTTACCTAGCTACAAAAATAGCAGAAGGTGACAAAAGCTTGCATCAATTTTGAATTTGAACCATTAATGTTAAAACAAGTAAAATGTGGTTTGTTAGAGGATAATAAGATTTGCATTTTCAGATTTTAATTTCAGTTAACCTATTCTATAATCTAGATTTAAAAAAATGTATTCTGATTGGCAATGAGCTTGGTAAGAAAAGGGCTTGCTTGGATCTAGCCTTTATATAAGCCTCAGGTGAACTTTCCCATTTGCACCCAAAAAAGTGCTAATAAAATTTTCTCCCTAAAATAGATTTGCAGGCATAGCTCAGGACTGATGGCATCTTCATTTGGGCAGTGAGATAAAGGAAGACACAGCTCTGGGCAATCTGAGGGCATAAATGGGAAAGGGATTTCTTTCTCCATAGTCCATGTTAATATTATGACTTCTCACATTACCTTCTTTCCAGTATTTATCCTAAATTCACATAAAGGTGTGAAAAAATATTTTTCAAAGGTTTTAGTCCTATGATTTCCACAAGACAGTGAGCTTGGCTGCCTAAAATTCTAGGTAATAAAGTGCTTTTATTGCACTAGTGGGAAATGGATTGTATTTATCTTTTAGTTCTTCCTAAAATGTCATTTAATTCCTTAAATAAAGCATTGAGAATCAACAAAACTTTTCCAGTGCAGAACTCAGACATTTGGCTTATATTCTTCTGGAATAAAAGATTCTTAATGGAATTCGAGTTGTTCAGCTAGGAGAAGATAAAGTTCCAGGCAGACCTCATTGTGGCCTTCCAGTACCTCAGGGAAGCTTATGAAAAAAGAGGGAGAGTGACCTTTGACAAGGGTAGACATTAAGAGGGAAGATAGGGAGAAGTTTAACCAAAAAAAAGGAGAGATTTCAAATAGTTACTGGGAAGGAATTCTTGGCAGTGAGGGTGGTGAGGCCCTGGCACAGGGTGCCCAGAAAAGCTGTGGCTGCCCCTGGATCCCTGGCAGTGGATGGGGCTTGGAGCAACCTGGGAGAGTGGAAGGTGTCCCTGCCCAAGGCAGTGGGTGGCACTGGACGGGCTGTAACTCCAAACCACTCTGAGACTCTGGGATTCCACGACTCAGCTCAGTGCAATGAAAACAGCAAGCACCTCTGATTTGTCAATTCCATCATTATATTTCAATAAAGCAGTTTATCTAACCTTTTCTAACCTAGCAACCTAACTTTAACCTACAGAATTGTACCTAACTTTCACCTACTGAATTCAACCTAACTTTAACCTAAAGAATTTAAGTCTATTAGTTCTACTAGCTCTGGTCCACAAATTCCTGGGGCAGCAGCCACAAGGACCCCTCAGCCATGAGCCTCCTGGCCCTCCAGCAGATCGACACTGCCACTGAGCTTGGTGTCTCCTGCTCAGAATGACTGAGGGTGTCCTCAGTTGTCTTGTCCAGGTCCTTCTTGAAGAACATCCAGGCCATGGTCAGCGTTCCTGGGGGCAGAATCCTGAGCAGCTTTGGGTCTTGCTTTGCCTCCGTGGGTGTTTTATCATTGTCAGGGTGGAGCCATGGTGGGATGGCCTCTATGAGTGGAGCCCTGGAATGAGGTGTCTGAGGCTCCTGAATGCCCTGTGCAGAGCCCTGAGTGCCCTCCTGAAGCGGGACGGGCGCCGCACGGGGACAGCTGCAGCTGAGCGCAGGCCCTGCAGACGCTCAAGGGACCGTCTGTGCCTCCTGAGCAACTGCTGCTCCCGCCAAGTGGCCCCCAGGACAGCCTGCATTTGTCTGCCATAGGTCTCCATATCTTCCATTTGGGACAGGCTTCCTTCTTCCGGCTGCTGGCTGCTGACGCCTGTGCCCATGTGAAGGAGTGGTGGGTGCACATGAGATGGGCACATCAGGGCTGCCTCCAGCTGATCTCGACCATCCTCTGGGGCTGTGCAGGCCCATGACTCACATGGCAGCAACCACAAGGCACCCTTGTCCTCAGCGCTGCATCTTCGGACTTGGTTGTCTGCCCAAGCCTTGTGTGGCAGGGTCACTGAGCCAATCTCCTCCCTGCTCATCCTGCCTGGCTCTGTGTCTTCTGGCAGTGGCTCACTGAGCAGGGACCCTGAGGTGCTCTCTTCCCAAGCCATCCTGCCTGGTTCTGTGTCTTCAGGCAGTGGCTCAGATTGGAGGGACCCTGAGGGGCTCTCCTCCACAGCCATCCTGCCTGGTTCTGTGTCTTCAGGCAGTGGCTCAGATTGGAGGGACCCTGAGATGCTCTCCTCCACAGCCATCCTGCCTGGTTCTGTGTCTTCAGGCAGTGGCTCACTGAGCAGGGACCCTGAGGTGCTCTCTTCCCAAGCCATCCTGCCTGGCTCTGTGTCTTCAGGCAGTGGCTCACTGAGCAGGGACCCTGAGGGGCTCTCCTCCTCAGCCATCCTGCCTGGTTCTGTGTCTTCAGGCAGTGGCTCAGATTGGAGGGACCCTGAGATGCTCTCCTCCTCAGCCATCCTGCCTGGCTCTGTGTCTTCTGGCCACTCTGTGGATGGGCCAGGGCTTAGCTCCTCGCTGCAGGACCCCTCCTCTCCCCACAGCTCTGCCAGGAGTGCCAAGACTGCTGGCCCTGCCCACAGCCTGAGCTCTTCCAGCCTCTGGCTGGGCCGTGGGCTGTGGGGGCAGCAGGGGCTGTGCAGGGCCGGTGCCCGGCTCTCTGCTGCTGCTGCCTGCGCACCAGAGGCAGCAGGAGCTGCTGTCTGTGCCACCCCTTGTGCCTGGGCAGGGCCACTCACGTGCTGCTCCTCAACCTCTGGGGCTCTGGCCAGGGCAGCAGCTGCTGGCTGGGTGTCCGTGGGAGCTGCTGGGGCAGGAGATGAGCTGGGCCGGTCAGAGTCTGCCTCCTCTGCCTCCAGTGAGCCGGGGGCCACCATGAGTGCTGGGCAGAGAGGGTTGATCCAGATGGTTTGGATGGTGGCATTCTCGCTCTTCTGCTGCCACAACTCTTGGGCCTCGCTGTCTTCCTCATCAGACACTGATGGATCTGTGTCTTGGAGAAATAGCTTTAGGAGTTGTCCTGGGTCACTGTAAGACTCCAGTCCTTTGGCATCAGAAGAACTGGACAGTGATAGCCTCTCTGCCCCATCGCTCCCAGCTTGGAAATCATCAGAGCAGTGCCACTCCTCACTCCCCAGCTCTTTAAGTAATTCCATTGCTGCTGGCCCTGCCCACTGCCCAAGATCTTCCTGCTGGCTGGGCAATGGACTGCAGGGGCAGCAGAGCCTGTGTGGTGCCTGGAAAAGGGGGTTGACCCAGGTGCTATGGATGCTGCCATCCTTGTTCTTCTTCAGCCATGACTCTTGGGCCTTGCTGTCTTCATCATCAGACACTGATGGATCTGTGTCTTGGAGGAACAGCTTTTGGAGTTTTTCTGGGCCACTGTCAGAGTCCAATCCATTTGTGTCAAAAGAACTGGACAGTGATAGCCTCTCTCCCTCGTCACTACAAGCTTGGGAATCATCAGACCACTGCCACTCCTCGCTCCCCAGCTTTTTGAGGAATGCCTTCGCTGCCAGCCCTGCCCACTGCCTGAGATGATCCTGCTGGCTGGGCAATGGGCTGCAGGGGCAGCAGGGGCTGTGTGGGGTCTGGAAAAGGGGATTGACACCGGTACTTTGGATGCTGCCATCCTTGTCCTTCTTGTGCCACCACTCTTGGGCCTCGCTATCTTCTTCATCGGACACTGATGGATCTGTGTCTTGGAGGAACCGTTTTAGTTGTCCTGGGCTGCTGTCAGAGTCCAGTTCATTTGGGTCAAAAGAACCGGATTCCGAGAGGCTCTCTTCCCCACCACTCCCATCTTGGGGATCATCGGACCAGTGCTGCTCCTCACTCCGCAGCTCTTCAAGGAGTGCCATCCCTGCTGGCCCTGCCCACTGCCCCAGCTCTTCCAGCTGGCCGGGCGAGGGCCCGGGGGCGTAGCAGGGGCTGTGCGGGGCAGCTGCCCGGCTCTGTGCCCCCGCTGCGGGGGCTGCTGCTGCCGTGGCTGAGCCCGTGGCCCGGTGCAGGCGCCGCTGTGTCCCCGGCTGCCGGATCGCAGCCGCCACCCTGGTGAGGATGGCCCGGCAGCCGCGGCGCAGCGAGCGCAGCAGAGCCCGGCCGCGGGCCCTGGGGCTGTGCGGGGCCGCTGCCCGGCCCTCTGCTGCTGCCGCCTGCGGGCCAGGACCGGCACGGGAGTCCCGGTGCTGCTGGGCCTGCGGAGCTGCTGCCCGTGGCTCAGAGCTCTGCACCTGCACACAGGAGGAGAAGGCTCAGGCCGAGGCGGCGCGGGGGACCCGCAGCGCTGCCCTGGCACAGCGGCTCCCTCCGTGCCGGCAGGCCCGGCCCGGCCCCGAGGCAGCTGCCTGCTGCCATCGCTCACCTTGCGCCTCCTCAGAGAGCGCAGCCACTTCTGCTTGGGCTGGACGCCCGTCGGTTTCTCCTCGCTTAAAAACATCTCTGCCTCGCCTTGGCGCTGCAGAATCCCGGGAGCTGCTGTCTCCTGACGGAGCTGCTCTCCTGGGAGTGCCACCCCCGGGCTCTGTGCGCCCTTTTAACCCTCCTGGCCAGGGCGCGGCCCCAGGTGTCACAATGGGCTCTGGGCACACGCAGCCCCGTGTCACAAAGGGCCCTGGAACGCGCTGCTGTCCCCAGGGCCGCTGCCCAGCACGCCGAGGCCAGCGGGGTACAGAGATACTGTGAGAACTGGGCAGGTACAAGATGGGGCTGGGCCAGCTGCTGGCTCTCTCTGTCTCTCTGCCTCTGTTTTGGAGGAGCACGGTCGGAGCTGCTGCTCAGGGAAGGGAATTCGCTGCTGTCACTGGAGCCCAGCCCAGAGCTGCTGCTCCTGCCCTGGGTTGAGCCTCTGCTTGTGAGAGCAGGCCCTGAACTGAGCCCTCATAGTGGAAGTTGTCCCTGCCCATATCAGGGGTTTTGCACTGGATGGCCTTTGAAGTCCCTTCCAGTCCAAAACTTCCTGGGGTTGTTTAATCACAGTGCTGGGAAACTTTTCCCCTCCTGAATACCCACCATCTGTCACGAAAAAAGGATTCTCCCAAGTCTGGTAATTCAGAAGCAACAGCCGAGTTCAAATATCCTTCAGACATCTTATGGATGTGAATAAGATGAATATCCCAGCACACATCAGAAAGCAATTAGATGGAATTCACTTGAATATAGTTAATATCTTTTCTCATACCTGGGAAATGTCGAAATATAAAATAATATTGTGGGAGCCTACTCTGAAGGAGTATAACGCTGAAATGTAATCCAGGACTACAAGAATAGATAAGAAACAATTTGAATCAGTCAGCACAGATTTACAATTAAGAAAGGAATTTCTCTTTGTAGAGAAAAGAAACTCAGGTTGAATAATGATTACATATATGTACTTTTAGTGAACAAAGATAGCAACATGGTTGAGAAATGTGCATGTGCAATGTATTTTCCTCAGGAATTTAGGACTGCAATGTCCCAGGTTACAGGTAGAAAGGAAACACAATTTTCAGAGGGAAAGAAAAGTACTAAAACTCAGGAAAGTTCTCAGAGGTTGTTAGCATTATTCCAACTGCTAATGTCACCATGCATATTAAATCTTGTTTGCTATGATTAATTGCTTGGTGGTTTTTAATAGCGTTCTGTGGAATACAGAGGACATCTCAACTGCAGTGCAGGTGACACAGCAGGACCTTGGAACATCTGCCTGGATATAGAGACATACCCTGGTTTCCAGCAGATTATCTCTAAGCCATTTAACACTGCTGCCTTGAAAGGATAGTTATGGCAAAGAGTCTTATGTGAAGCTTCTAGAATAAAAAGTTAATAAGAATGAAGTGTGCAGGATGTTGCTCCTTTGAAAAAAGAATGCAAATTTAGGAGACTTGATGATCTTAACACACCATTTCCTAACTGCTTGGTATGGGAAACTATTTACCACATTAGCCAACAATTCTGATCCACTGAGACTTTAGCAAGTTGGCTTCAATCTGTTCCTGGAAATCAGAAGACAGCACATTTAAGACTACAAGGAAAGCTTTAAAACTACTGTTTCATACAAATAAGCTTTTTTGTTCTTTACTGTAGCTTTTGCTTTGGAATTTCACACATTACAAGGAGGAAGAGAGGTTTAACAGTCCTGATGGATCCCTGGATCTGGACAGGTCTCAGGACTCCCTCCTGCTTAATCCCAGCACTGACAAAGGGTGGCACTGACAAAGTGTGTCCCTGAGATGCTCCAGGAGAATATGCAGGTCTTATGTGATAAATGATACCAAACAGATGTCTCACATGTGACATGAAACAGCATTCTGCCAGGTTGCCATATCCCAGGTAGACACCTGAGCAATTCACCCCTTCAGAGCCCTTTTCCATGCGAGTTTTAAAATCCCCTCCTTAAGCCCAGCAGGAATCTCAAGCCTGTGTTTTTAAAAGCTGGTGCCTCTGAGTTATTTTCCACAATTTATTATGTATTCTGTACCAGTAGCACCTAAAGCTCTAAAGCTCATCATTGTCAGTAAAAGTCTCATGCATGTAAACAAGGGCTGAACTTGCCTGTTATTTAAGAACAGAGCTCAAGTCTGTTTTGATCCAAGCCCGTAATGCTCTTAAAATTTCTGAAGGTTAAGACACGCCTGGGTTGTTTTATTTATTTATTTATTTATTTTAAAGGTGACATGCACAAAATCAAATTCTGATTGCAGTCTGGTCTCCAAATCAACATTAAATTCAGCTGTTATTTTGTAAATGTCCTACTCATGACACAATACACAACAATTTCCTTGCATAATAAATAGCAGGGCATTTAAAAAGGAAAGTACTAAAGTGCAAAAGCAAATTATCAAAAAAAAAAAATCCAAACAAACAAAGCCACAAAGCCATGTAGCACCACTACATTGCTGCTGCTGCTCCTACTCCTTTCACTCAAACTGAAATCTATCTGAGGCTCACACAGACCATGAAAACCTGAAGTTTCAAACAAGGCTTGGAGGGTAAATTTGAGGTGAGCTGCCTGGAAGAGAACTCTGCTCTTCCTTCTCCCATCAGCACCTCAGTGTCAGAAAACATGGGATGGAACAAACCCAGAGGAAGCAGACTGGACAAAATGTGGTCTCTTCTGTCCTTTCCTACATATACACCCGAGTGAAGAATTACCATCCTACTTAGAAAGTGGAATGTGAAAACTATTTGTCATTCCTGAGGGCATTTCACAAGTGAGGATGGAAGAAGCTAATGCCAAATTACTAACAAAAAAATCATACTGCAGGAGGAAAACTGCACATTTCTGGCTTGTGAAGTGGCCCTACCATGTACTCCATCTAGGAATGCTGCATTGCACTGGCACTTGGAGCTTGGATTTGCCTCTCTGAGGCTTGAAATATGGAAAGACACACGAAGTTTTAGTATGAGTTCCAAATTCAATAACTGAAGCCTAGCTCATATAAAAATCTTGAATTTCAGCTGTAATCCAGTTTTTAATCCTGCCTGTAAACAGTATTCCAGCAGCACGAGTGAAAATACCCAAACACGTCATTCATGAGTACAATATGAAATTATTGTTTAAATTTCAAAATATGTAAGGGGAACAGCCCTGCAGATGCCCAGGGGCACACCCTGGAGTTGAGATTCCCCTGCAGCCCATGAGGAAGTAGCTGTGCCCCTGTGATGCACAATTTAAATAATAAATTCACTCCAAAATAAAGCATATTATTGTATTAATTAATATTTGACATTTTCGCAGCAGTTCTCAGCATCTTACACAGCTGGGATCAGCTTGTAAGTACCTAAGTGTTGCAGCACTGATGAAATGGTTTTCCTGTTAATATATTCACAAGGTGGTGGCTGCAGGGTTTAAAAAAAATAATAAAAAAAATAAAAAAAGGTCACCTACATCTTTTCAACATTAATCCATGACTGGGTTTATAAGAAATTACTCGGTCATCCAAGAGTAGATGTGTTCAAATGAACTGAAAGCAAACTTCCCTGTGTAGAATTAATTATAGCTGGCATGTGAACAGCTAATAAAAATGGTATTTTTTATGTCTTTGTTATAAAATGTCTTCATGCCATAATTAGGAGTCTACTCTGGAACTGCAGGAGCAGAGCTATTGCTTTGCTCTAGCAGAGCTACTGACATTGCTTTACCAGCTCTTTTCTTGGCAAATAGACCAAGAGGAAAACTAAAGTTCCATTAAGATACCTGGTGAGGGAATGAAAAGAAAAAGAAAATATTTTTGTTGTTTTCTGAGTGATTACTCAGAGCCAAGAAGGCTGAGTAGCACAGAACCAAAAATCTGAAGCACAGACATGAAGTGTAGCCCTGGAGCCAGTTTCCCACAGTGGCAGCACATCCCAAAGTTAAGGGAAATTTAAGAACTTTTACAATGGACATGAGTTAAGCACATCCATCACTATCAAATACACGCTTAGGGGACTGATTAGATCCTTCCCAAAGGAGGTGTGTTGATTTGGTATGGCCTGGTTTTTGGGAGCAGGGGAGTGCCACAGACGTAGTTTCTATGAGAAGCTGCTAGAAGCTCTCACTATGTCTGACAGAACCAATTTCTGTTTAAGTTCTCATCCTCCTCCTCTGACTCAATTAATAATAAATTTACCTTATAACTTTAAATTGGAACGTGTTTTGCCCTTAAAGTGTTTTTTCCCAATTCTTATCTCAACTCATGGACCATTCATTAATTTTTGTTTCCTTCTTCTCTGCCCAACTGTAGTCAAGGAGAGTAAGCAAATGGCCTTTATGGGGGGCTCTCAGATCAGTTTACCATCCCCTCATACAAAAGACATTAAAAATCTGACATTTTAAATTGCAACCTACTAAAAAAGATATTCCAAGACTGTGTTGGTTTGTGCAAACCCATTTTTATTGCAAAACATAATGTTAGAAAGTTTCTTTACAAATGTTGATGGATATTTTAATAGAGAGTGTAATTTAATGAAACAATTGCTTTCTTTTTCCATGCAAGAAAAATTGAAATGTTAATTCAAATTGGATTGGACAGATCCAAAGCCTGACTAATTGAATGTAAACAAAAGAGGAGGAGGAGGAAGAGGAGGAGGAGGAGAATGCCAAGTTGGCATCTTCTGCAGAAACAAGGAAATTGTGGTTATCGTTTCTGTTCTTTAATGTTTTCCTAAAGGAGTTGGAAGACTGAGAAATAATCATATTACAATAACTGTTAAATTAAGCTATATTGGCAGGCGGTTGACAGTACAAAGCCAAGCAAAGCAGAAACATGGGGAAAGGAAAACAAAAAAAAGTCTAATTTAGATACATCTGAAGTTGGGGGAAATTCTTAAAGAATAGAGATGGTAATAAAAATGATCCAAAGGATTTATCCTTTGAATAAAGAACAGGATAGGAAAGTAGCAGTCAGCTGGCAATGATGGAACTGAAAAAACATGGCTGAACATAAATATGTACAGAATAGCACGTCTACAGAGTGGCCATTCTGCTGCTTAGCAAAGGAATTGCTCCAGCAGGATTTCTTTTCCCTGCGAAGCCTTCTGAAGATGTTATGAATATGAACAAGGCCCAACTTTCTCCACCGAGGTTCTTGTTTATTAAAATAGCTACAAGGAATGCAGTACCCAGGGTAAGCCCAGGCACCCACACAGTGAGCCAAACACAAAACAGCGCACTAACACCAAATGCACGAGGCTCCCCCCAAATAAAACAGATATCTAAAAAGAAGAACCCTGACCCCCCAGAACTCCCCCATTTATAGCCCCTTTTGAGTCCAGGATTGGTCCATTTTGGATCCACATGCTGATTGGTCCATTTCCAGGCTTCCCATTGGTCTTCAACGCCGTTCATTCTGGACCAATCGTTTCTGCAGGGCTTCGAATGATTGGTCAGATCTTCCATCCAATCTGTCTTCAACCTCGCCTTGCCCCGCCAGACTGCCCTTCCACCAAACCCTGGACCCTTCTCCTAACACATTCTAATAAGCCTTTCCCTTTTAACATAATACAAATAATATAACATAATTAATACAATATAATTGAGCTATACACTTATTTAACTTAACTTTTATGTATAACAGAGGCAACTTCCAGGAGCAGTTTGGAGGAATTGCAATGAGGAGAAAATGGGAGCACATGGATGATGGATGAGATGAAGTGTGGTGTGTAAAGTGATCATACACTAAAATGCCTTGCTAAAAGAGGTCTCAAGGACCAAAATGCTTGCAGCCAGGATGAAAACAGCTAAGAATTAGTTTACACCACCCCATATATATATATATTCTTTTTACCTCAGCCAAAGCTGAACTTCCATGAGTCCTTCATTCCAGCACAAGGTGGGTTTCATTACAAGATGGTATCACAAAAAAAGAACTTGATGTGATCATGTGAAGTACATGACCCGGATCTGTGCAAAGAAAATGAGTGATTCCACATGGGGAGCTGGACTGTGGCATTATTGGATAAAGAGAAAAAAATGAGCAGAGATTAATGGACTGAACAGCCATTAAACTTCCATGAAAGTCTTCTCAAGGAGTGCTGGAAGCTTAAAGGAGGATTGAAGAGGTGCTGGGAAGTGAATAGTCCTTCTGATCACAGGTGGCTTGCTTACATAATAAACCCGCTTTCCATCTATAAATTAAGACTTCATAATAAACAATTTGAAACAGGAAATTCAAACATCTTTCCCTACTTTTATGCATGTGACTGGCATCTCAATCAACAAATGTAATTGCAAATTTTAAAGAACATTATAAATCACTCTTCTTTCTCACTGCAGTTTTCAGCAGAAATGGAATTTTATGCTCCTGAATTTTGAAGCTGACACGTTATTAGCATCATACATTATGTCTAAAACAATTGAAGGAAATAGAATTGATAAAACAGAAATAAAAAGCATCCAGCAATGAAAAAACTAAACCAATAACAGAATCTGAAACATTCATCAAAACATATTAGCAATAAATTTTAATCAGCAGGATGTCACTTCCCATTGAGTGAGAGCAGAGAGGCTGTGCTGTTCCCACTTACTGACATAATATAACCAGCACTACAGAAAAATTGGTTATCAGTTGAACTCTCAACTTGAATCAGAAGAAAGTAACAGGATGAAATAAAAATGAAATGGAGCAAATCAGAGCAGAGCAATGTGGAAGAGTTTGTATGGCCAGGAAGGTAGGTAGGTACAGGAGGTACAGCTGCTGCAGAGGCAGTAAAGGCCTGAAATGATGCCTCATCCCTGTGAAGGCAATGACATTTTTCCAGCAGCAAAGGCTTGTGGCATGTCCCTGAATGATTTTTCAGGAGCCAGGCATGCAGCCAAGAGTGCAATACCCAGCTCATGGCCTTTGCACATGCAGGGACCTGGGAGCAATGCAAGAGCCTGAGGGCAATCCCAACTTAGCATCCACCTTCCCACCTCCTGGAGAGAGGAGCCCAGGGCTGGAAACTCCATCCCAAAAGAGGAGAGTGCAGGATTGTTCATAGCCACATTTTCCAGGTGAAAGCAAGGCTGCAAGATTGGGTTATAGAATCATCTTGGAGTAAGAACACAAATTAATCTGCAGAATGCTGTTGGCTTAGTGCTGCTGCTGCTACTACTACTACTGCTACTACTATTACTACTACTACTACTACTATCTTAGTAGTACAGAAGAATGGGAGCTTCAGACAAGGTTTTTCATAGAGACCCTCCCATCATAATGTGCAGAAGGAACCTCCCAGCACCCTGAACTCCTTCTCGGGGAACATTTTGAGTGCAGCTGGATCCAGTCCTGGTCCCACATTTGTGGGAAAAGAGCCTACAGGTGTTATCAAAGCTTTATACAAGTTTGTCCTGAAGTATTGAGGATGGAATCCCAATTATATTTATATCAATTAAATGAATTATTTGTTTAAAAGTGAGATGATAATTATTAGATTGAGAGATCTAATCAGAATTATTTACACAGTACAGACAACTATAACTAATATGGTGCAAAAAAGCTAAAAACTGTTATTAAGTAAAGATTGCTGTCACTCACTCATCCCAGTGACCAAGTCTCTCTCAAGGAGTGACCCTGAAGGGTCCCCACTCCAGGGAGGAATCTCCACACAGTTCCAGGAGGAGGGAGGTGTTAGAAGATCCTCCCATTAAAAAGTGGGGCTGGGCTTTTATTGGCACAAAGTGACTGATGCCAGATGTCCCCAGGGTGGGTTAGACCAGGGGTCAGCACTGTCACCTGTTGGTTCCTCTGTCAGGATCTCAGGAACCACTCCTCTGACTCAGGAAGCAGTCCATCAAGAAAGCATATTCTGCCATAGTCCAACTATATGACTACATGGAGAGAAGGTTCTGAATCATATTTGTACAGTCAAGCCAAGTATCCTGTAAGATCAAATATTCACTTTTTAAAATCCATTCCCTTTTTGAAGGATACGTTTCT
This sequence comes from Ammospiza caudacuta, assembly GCF_027887145.1. Lineage (NCBI taxonomy): Eukaryota > Metazoa > Chordata > Aves > Passeriformes > Passerellidae > Ammospiza > Ammospiza caudacuta. Next base: position 24,050,785 of record NC_080599.1, on the reverse strand, counting down.
AATATCCACACCAGAAAACTTTCACAAGTTCAAGAATAGAGAGTCCAAATGAATTACTTGATTAAAATTATACACTCAGAACAAAAAATCAATTTATATGGTCTACTGTCTTACTGTAATTTAACAACTTTGCTCTGTTTTCTACCTCTAAGTGATAATGCTTTACTGATTGCAAGAAATTACCTGCTTTGGATCGTGTCAGAGTCCCAGCATTAAAATCTAGAAATCTGATCGAGAGCACTGCATTTTTCCTTTTGCTGGAAAACTTAGAAAATCCTTTTCTTTGACAGACTTCATCATTCCCTGCTTGCATCCTTCCCTTTATGTGTTCAACCTATACCTCTAATCTTTAGTTAATGAAAGAAGTTCACAGAAAAGTTAATAACAGCATTCTGGAACTATTAATTAAAACCTGAAGTATCCCACCTTGGCTTGAATGTCTCCCCATATTTCTAAAGGCAAATAATGATACTGAAATCCAAAGTAATCCATCCTCAATGACTACCACTCCTTGTCATTTGATTGCCTCGATACAGCAGATAAATTCTAATGGCTCCAGTCCAATTTGAGGCATATGAGTGTGAAGAGCACAGTAATAATAAAACCAATTGATTCAGAATGGCTCTGCATTTGTAAGTGACTGCAAGGGAGAGCTCTCCTTCCACTGTTAACAGAGGCAAGGAGGCTCAATTTCTGCAGCCAGGGCTGTAATTATAAAATAATTAGAAATAATCTACAGCTACCTAGACATAGAGCCTAATACCAGGGGTAGGTATATAAATGCCGAATGTATGGGCTCTAAGCTGATTAGCCATGGGCTTCCCTGAAAGGCAATTTAAATCAACAGGAGTAGGCTCAGTGCAAAGGAGCTTTCAGACAAACTTACCCTCAGATTCATTAATTATTCCATCTTTCTAAATGAGCTGCCACAATCTTCTCTTTGTCTAAAAAACATATCTAATAAATAGAACTGAAATTAACGTAAACCAAAATCAAGGACAAACAACAGAGAGGACAAGGAAGCAAAACAAAAACATCACGGTGTGAAATGATGCAAACCAAAACAACTTATTAAGAGAATTACCGCCCCCAAAAAGGTTAACCAACACTGAAAAGCTTTTATCTTCATGGAAATCAGCTCTAAAATCCCTCTTGCAACAGAAAGAGTGCAGCTGTGGCAATCCCACTGCACATTAAACTGTCTCTTTCTGAAATTCCCTGCTCCCCAAGGTAAGTGATCCCCAGAGAGGCAATCTCAAATTATGGCTGATGTAAAAGTCAATGGATTTGGAAGGGGCCATTGTCTTTCCATCAGAATAAATCAAAGATATAGTCTCAAAGGAAAGGAAAGGATCCGACCTGCTGCCTATGGAAAGGCCTCATGCATATTCAAAGCTGTGCTGCCCCACAGCCTTCCCTGTCGTGGTCCTGCCAGCTCTCCCCTCCCTGTCTGGTTTTGGAACAGCCACGGTTCCTGCTGTGTTTCAGCCTTTGCATAGGCCCATGATGCAAAGCTAAATGAAGAATCCTCAGAAGTTATCCCTCTGATTTCTCAGCTGAGGATGCTTTAATTTCACTTAAGAGTCTCAGCATCATAATAAGCATTTTGTTTTTCCAGAGGTCTAAGTACATCCTGGGGTTCCACAGACATTGACGGGGACAGGGGCTCAGGTCACTGCAGGGACAGCTGCTGTTCCAGGTTCCATCCTGTAAGGAAACATGAGGGAGAATTTGTCTTGGAGAAACCATGGAGAGGAAAACTGTGTCTGTGGATTGTTTTACTTTTTGTCTGAGTTTTGTTAAGTTTCTCGTGTTTCATATCTAATTAGAAAATTGTTTGTGGCCGGGCCTTGAATGTGTTGTAGCAAAAAAAAAATCTGTGTTCAGCATGTCAGTTACAGCTAAATGAAAATGAAAGAATTTTGGGCTTAATGATAATTTCCCTCATTTTAAAATGTTTGTTGAGGTAGCAGTTTGGGATGCAGCCTGGGGTTCTGGCCATGTGTGATGATTTTCCACATTGCTGCAGCCAATTTGGGTTGGAGTCATAACTGGAGTTATAGTCTAGCCTTTTAAAAGTATTTTGCTAATAAGAAATGAAGAGTATGAAAATATAAAAGCAAAAGACAAATGACACCCAAGCCTAAAATGTTTATCCATGTAAAGGTTTTAGTGTAGAGGAATTGTACAGCTCAGCCTTGTTTAGCAGTTTCAGGACTGGACTCCAAATTTGTTTATTTTTGTCATAAATCATGTTGTTAAATAACGTACTTGTGTTCTTCTTAGTTTCTAGATATAATAACATTTTTGTGAAATGGCTAAAAATGCTTAAATTTGAATGTCATTAATATATGTAAAGCACAACTTCTGCATCTGACGCTATTCATCAGATCCCAAATTAATCATCAGGGACAGAACCCAATAGCTCATTTCAAGCAAAGGCCAATAGCTCTTGGGGAAATTAAATCATCTTTCAGAAATATTTCATTTTGGAAAGCTAATAATTCAATGGAAATGGATTTTTAGAAGAAAAACCTGAGTGTGTTACATAATCTTTCTGTAGGGTTCTCCATCTCATACATTAACATTTCATGTCACATTTTAAAGCACATTTTGTTGAAAAATAGTTTACACTGTTGTGTTGAACATCACAGTCCTTTAATATGTCTGAAGTGATAATAATATCATTAGAAAATTCAGGGGAACATCACTTAAATGTGATTGAAATGGAGACAAGCACAAAGGATGCAACAGATACAGAGCAGGAAATTCTCATTTTTGCAATGGCATTTTTATCTCATCTCTTCCCTATGTTGTACTGGAGGATGGGATGTCCAACCACTTCTACAAAATGCTGTGCAATCTGCTGTTCTCTACCCCTCCCCTCCTGGTGTGACAACTTAATGGAGAATGGAAATGGCATTAAAAGCACATTTATTTTTAACTTTGCTCCTCAAGGTACTAGACAGCTCATGGCTGTGCAGGGAGGGAGGAAAGGAAGGACCTGCACCCTGTCCTGATGGGAATAGGGGAGATGATGTCCTTGGAAGGAGGAAGGCTGGTTTGGGAAGTTTTTTGTTTCAATAAATGTTTATAACTTTTGCCACTTGCCAGTTATAGTGGTCATTTAAAAACAAATCTATCATAAATGTGTATTATTATTATTATTATTTACTTATGAAACAGGTTCAGGTTTGCACTCTGAAAGGAGCAGTTCGACTGCCGTGTGTTGGGTGTTGATTCATGGTACTGCCGTCAGAGAAGTTAGCAGTGAAGTCTTCCAAACACTGGGATGATAGGAATGCCCTCCAATGGCCAAAAGAGGGGTTGTTTTGTACATTTCCAGAATGTTTTTTTCCCCCTTTGTTGAGATTCTCTTTTTCTAAATTACTGGAGGTGCAAGGGGTGTGACCATCAGCAGGGCCACCCTTTGGCGGAGCTGTGTCCCCATGTCACCCCATGGTTATTCACCCCATAAAGGAAGGGAATCCTGGCCCTGCTCACACCTGGAGCTCCACCATGCTCCACAAACCATGGGCCCCATGCTCATGAATCCTTCTGGAACAGTCCTAGCACAGGCAGAACTTAATCCCTATGTTTCGTCCAAGTGACATATTAATTATTGATTATGCCTAATGAATATGCTAATGGACAGGATTCCAGAGTTCCTGCTGTGCTCTCCAGGCCCTCATCCATTTTTTAAGAGGTGTCTGGAGGAGACAGCATCTGGGCCTGTGCCAAGGCTCCATAATGAAGGCCACACACAGAGTTCAAGGGCTGGAGCTCGTCCTTCAGGGAGAGCAGCAGAAACTTGTTCAGTCTGGCAGTTGTTCTTGAGGTTTGGAATTAGATTATTCACTCTCTCCCAGTGTAAATGGGGGAAGTTATTAGTGCTTTTACATTCCGTGGGGGATAAGGTGTGACCTCATTTTCCACTTCAAGTGAAGGGAGAAGGGGGGAAAAACAAGTGGAAAGAAGTTCAGCCCAGTGGTGTAGTCGATAATACATTAAAACTGAAGCACTCCTTCTGCCTGCATTTGCAATGAGATTACAGAAGCTGTCAAGCCTCTCTGTCTTCTTGCTTGTTTTCATCCTCAGGTGAAATAACAAAAAAGGAACAAAAAGTTCCTCTGGCGAGGCCTTGACAGAGGGTTTTGAATGCAGCCCCAAGTGAAGGCTGATGTTGAAATTGCTTCACTCTAAAGAGCCCTGGGTGCTCTGGAGTGTCTGTAGGGACCTCAGCAGGTGCTTTCATAAAGCTCCGTGGTTGGAACCATTTGTGTAAGAGCAGGGACAATTAATGTAATAACAGAGATGGGAATGGGAATAGTTTGGTGCACCAGGCTTGGAAAAAAGTGCTATTATAATCCTTTACAAATAGGAGACAGAAGTGCATCTTGAGAAGATTACCATGAGCACTCATGAACTGATAAAATACCAACCTTGAAGATATCAGATTGCAAAGGAACAAAAAGCCCCTTTTCTGTTTTTTGGACACTGAATTATTTAATTTCAGCAAGTGCTATTTTTCTGTTGTTTTTCAAATGTTAGCAGGCTCTCTTAGGTACATCATAAATAAAATGATGCTGCAGCTGCAGGCCAAGGCCCTACAAGAAATCTAATAGTACCTAAAGAGAAGTGCTACTAAAGACTTGACTCCAAAGCACAGAGTGGATATTAATGAGTGAGTGAAGTGATTAAGAGTCGCTCCCACAATCAGTTTTTCTTTCTTATAATCCTATTTCAAAATTCTTTGGAGGGTTTGGAAAAGTTCTTTCTTTGGTGGGGATTAATTGAGGGAAATGTCAAGTTCATCTATGAGGAACTGGAATGGGACCATGATTCAATCACTGATCATGATTTTTAATGCATCTTTATGTACAGGTTTAAATGTTTTAAGTTTTAACTTTAGTGTAAACCAAAGCAGAAATATGTAGCACGAACTTGAAGAGAGATTTTTCCCCCAAAGCCTGGAAATGCAGCTGCCAACATATGTTGGAGATCTTTATAGTTTGTAAAAAGGGAAGTTAGATTACTATTAGAGAATATAAACATAATTGTAACAAAATCTCAATTTTTTCCCTTGCAGGAGCAGATTAGATTCCTCTTTCAGCCAAGGAAAAATACTTTTTATTGATCCATCAGTTGTGCAACAAGAGTGTTGAGATGAAATAGTTTAAACTGCCCTAAGGTTTCCTAAAAGAGTAGAATAAATTGTGTAACAGTAGGTTGTTTTCTTCAGAACTAACAAAAAATCGAAATCTTTTCATAGAATCCCAGGATGCAGAACATCCCATGTCTTCACTGACTGGAAATACTCTTCTAAAGAGCATGAAGATTTGTTTTTAGGGATTTGCATTGAAAAAATAGGGATTGTCCCTATTTCTGAAGCTGGATAGCTTAAAAGAAGGCTGTCCTGTAAGGCTAGGGTAAAATGATGATTGTTTTTTTTCTCTGCTAATCACAGAGCCATTGAGTCACTCAACACCAGCTGATGAAGAACCCTCTCTACCCTTTCGATACTTGCTTTTGTATTCTTTTTTTCTTCCCCAAAATTGAAAATGGGATATAAAAAATAGATTGCTGGAAACTGGTAGTCTGGGCAGAAGTAATACAGAAGGTGCTACACTGAATGAAGGGAAAGGCTTCTGCCTCAAAGGTAAACAAGAATAAACTGTGTTTCTGCACTTGCCCTTGGGGGTCAAAGCAATAAATACTCTGTTTTCCTTTCTTGAAGTTTATACTTTCTGTAGGAATGTGATTTTGCTTTCACAAAAAAGGCCTTAATTCTTCTTCCTTGTGAAAACAAATTTCATCACCAACCCATAAATAATCACAGGAAAAAAATAATAGCAGCCTAATTTACATCTAACCTTTCTTTTTAATGATTAATGGATACTATTTATGTAAACTGTTTCTACATTCCAGCGTGAAATGAAATTTAAATTGCAAATTTTACAGTGGTGTATTTTAACTGGTGACCCTTTCCCCAATCACAAATTAAAAAAAAACCCAATTACATTTGTAATAAAGATGCTAATGCATTTCTTGTTTTTAGGGCATGTAAAGTTCTTGCTACTGGCAACTTACATTCTCCCCACCGATCAGCTATTAAAAATGTATTTTCCAAAGTGCTCCAAGATGTGTGGATGTGGAGGAATTCTCAGCTCATCCACTCTGTGACCATGGCCAGGTAAACCTGTTGAAGGCTGTGTTGTCCATTATTTCCCCTGGACAAGGGCAGCCCTTGGAAGGATGGTGGGTTCTCCTCACTTTAAGGTGCTGAACTTTTGTCATGGACATATTTTATGAGAAATCCTTTTGCCAGGATCTTTTCTTCTGAGAAGCTGAGAAGCGTCAGCTTCTCCATGTGTTGCTGCTTTGGAATGTGCTTTGGAGAATTGTTTACCCAGCATGTGAAATTATTTTTACTTGATGACCAGTGACAGCCACCTGTGTCAAGGCTGTGAGCAGTCACAAGATTTTATTATCATTTCTTTTCTATTCCTTGCTAGCCTTCTGATGAAATCCTTTCTTCTATTCTTTTAGTATAGTTTAAATATATAATTTTCTTTTAATATAATATATATTACAAAATAATAAATCAGCCTTCTGAAAGCTGGAGTCAAGATTCTCATCTCTTCTATTGTCCTGGGACCCCTGTGAACACCACCACAAACTTTCACCCAGAGGGCTCCAGGGATTGCTTGGTGCTTGTACACTGGTGTGGGAGATGCTCCTTCCTCTCTGCCTGCTGCAGGCTGGCCTGTCCTTCATGCAGGGCCTGGGAATGGCCAGGAGAGGAGCCTGCAGGTCCCTGGGCTCTGCCTCTCCTCACTTCTTTGTGTCCCACAGAGCTTTGGATTGAAGGTCTCAGAGGCAATTCAGTCCAGCCTTGTGGGGGCACCAGTCGTTGGTTTTTCTGGGTCTGGACTGAAGACACTTGAGACAATAATTCTCAAGTGTTTATTATTTCTTATCAGTAAAACAGTCTCACTACTGTGAGTTGGGCAGCTTTTCATTAGAAGGCACAAAATGGCCAACAATCTTTTGTTACAAGATCTTATAAGACTAAACTATCTAATTAAGAACTGACACCTGGATTATTTTCCCTTTTAACCCAATAACTGATCCCAAAGAGACCTCAATGGGGACTTTTCTGCCCAATTACAAAATGCCACCCAAACCCATGAAGAAGAAGGAAGAAGAATCATGAAGAAGAAACCCAGGACAACTCCCTGTGCCCTCCATCTTGCTTCCATCCACAACATACTAAAAACCCCAAACCTAAATTTCTCACCAAATGAGATCCACCTACACTACTCTCTATAATCTATTTCACACTTTTATGGATTCCAGTCTATCTTGAAGTCTAGGAAATTTTTCCCATGAATGAGGGTCAAAGCCAGTGCTCCCCTGGGGGTCAGGGCACCCCAGAGCAGACACAGAAATATTCCCAGTGCCCTGGGTTTCCACACAGCCTGAAACAGTGATTTCTGCCTTTGCTTCCGGTTGCACTCAGGACCTCTTTGGGGATTTAAGGAGAAATTATTTCAGTACCTTGCTGTTGCTCTGTTAAAACTACAGAAGGATCCAGGAGTGGAGAGGAAACAGCTGAATGTTTTCCTGTGTCCCATTACACCCAGGACTGTGTTCAGCTGTGACTTTCCAAGGGCAGCAGCTTTGCACCCTCTCTGGAAGGGTTGGGGGATGCTGTGAGCTGCACAAACCCTCTGGGGTGCAATTGGAGCCCCAAGGCCCCTGCAATGTGTCACATCCAGTGTGTTGGGGATCTGGAAGGGAATGAGGAGAAACAGGGTGTGGGGAGGAAATTGTGCCAGAACTGGGTGCACTTTGCTGCCTTAGGGCTGCTGGCCTCGTGAAGGGAGCAGAGGCAGAGCTTTCCAACTGGGTGTACTTCCCTCTCAAAGTCAGAAAACAGGAGTGAAACACATCAGAACTACCTGAGAAGTCTTTTTAATTTTGAAGGCCTTTTGTTTTGGTGGGTAGAACAGCTTTATTCTATTTTTGTAGCAATGCACTGTCAGGAAAGTGCAGGACTAAATATTGTATTTGTGTCTGCACTTCTGCAGGGCAAGAAGAAAGGTGATAGGCACAAAAAATAGAACAGTTTGAAGATAGGCAGAGTTTGGGGACTGCATCAGGCTGTTTCTAACAGTGACAGCAGACAGAGCACTGCAGTGCTCATCACTTTTTGCTGGTCTCTGTGTCCAGCAGTATGAAAATATCGTTTTACCCACAGACTGAGCAAACTCATTCTGTGAAACATTAAATGTGGAACCCCTGGGTGTCATTCTGAGATTTGCTTTGCAGACTAAAAGAGCACTTTAATAGCAGGTATATAAACCTGCTTAGCAATGCTTGTGAAAGCTGTGACAGAGATGACCCCAAGGAATCTCAAGCTGTAACTTTTGCAGCACTCAGTTGTTCCTGGTTGTGACAGATACCTTGGGAGAGGGAGCACCATTGTGTGTGGGTATTCACATGACAGAGCTGTGCTAAGGCTGATCAGGACAGTAATTCAACAAGGGAAATCACCTCTCTTTACCTTGGATGGGAGCAACTTCTGTGTATCACAGGGGCTGAAACCGGATAGGTTTTAAGGTCCCTTCCAACCAAACCATTCTGAGCTTTCATGACTTTATAATGACTTGGACACCCACGCTCCAAATCCAGCCTGATGATCTCAGCCCAGCACATCAGGATGTGCATTTGCAGTTTCTGGAGTCCATGGCAGCCCAGTGTTGGTGTTTTTGCTGGATCATTGATGGTACACAGCACCCACTCACTGCTTGTGGAACTTGGCTCAGCTCTTGTCACACAATTCAAGAGGCCTGAAATCTCAGGGCTGGTTGTAAGCACTTCTTTCTGTCACATGATATAATTGCTTGCCCTGACAATTTATTAGCACATAATGCTTCCTTTGTGTTGCCACCAGCCTTGAGCTCTGCTGTTCTGTGGTTTTTAGAGTTCCCTGCTATTGTTCTGGTCAGCAAAGGCTCACCTGACCTTACCTCTTTGCTTAATAACTCCTTGGGAAGACTAATTTAGTCTGATTTCTCTGTGCTCCCAATGCTATCTTATTATTTTCTCATTTAATTTCTAGCTGAAAGTGTTATCTAGCTACAGCTAAGAGGTTGGATCCCTTCAGTAATTTATTTTTTTGTCATTGTACAGTGACCAAAGCACTCAGCTCAAGCAACAGAATTCACACAAAGCCTGATGCTCTGGCTGCCCTTCAGAGGAGGCTTCTGGGTTCAGATCTTTCTTGACAAAGAGGCACCAAATTGATTTAATGGACTGGTACAACCTCAGCCAAGGCTTCAGATTAGCATAAAACCACTTTTTGCACCCTCAGTTACTTCCCTGTGGAGGCTAGTGGCTTTTAGTGAGCATGAACTTATTTATGCTGATACAAGAAGTAACAGGGCTGGGTTTGTAAATGAACATGGTTAAACAGAGTCTATAACAGACAAAAATGAAAATTGCGCTGTTTCACCTTTAATGAAGGTATTCAGGCAAGGTATTACTTAAATTGCTTAAGCAGTTGTGTTTATAATACAGCACTGAAGATGCTGAACTTGTTAGCTTGTTGATTGCATGGTTGTGTCAGGGCTAATCATGACTGACAAATAATTGAAACAGTCTTTCTAACTCTATTAAAGGATATATTCAACAACCACAAAATCCTCATCTGAAAGGCAAATCCTGAGTGCTGCAGCCCACTGAGAATCTTTCCAAGCTGTGCACACAGCCAAATGTTTGTTGTGCTACTAGATGTGAATATTGACTTTTAATTTACTCTTTAAAATGAAAATCAGAAGGGGAGAAAACCTCTTTGAAAGGGTTTTAGTCCTTCTTATTTAGGCAATTAGCAGAATATGCTTAAGGAAACACGATGCAAGGTCCCTCTTCCGTGACTTACAGTTTACCCTGTTGGGCAAGGGGAGGCTTTGGTTTAGTTTTGTTTTTAAATGAAATTATTAATTTTATCTTATTGTGAGGGCAGAGAATGAAACCATTGCCTGTTTCTACTCCTCCTAAGTAAATGCCTGCAGTGACACCTTCCACTAGCCCAGATTTTTCCAAGCCCTGGTCTTGGACATTCCAGGGATCCAGGGGCAGCCACAGCTTCTCTGGGCACCCTGTGCCAGGGCCTCAGCACCCTCACAGGGAACAATTCCTTCCCAATATCCCATCCAAACCCACTCTCTGTCCGTTTGAAGCCATTCAGTCCTGTCTGAGATCTGGGTCTGTCCCAGACCCCTCAGGTGAGAAGAGGTTGTTGTTACCTGGCCCATGGTGCTTATCTCCTTGCATCCAGATTTTGGGGTGGGTATGAAGGTATAACTGCAGTGTTTGGGGCACATTCCTGCTGTTAAGGATCTGTCCAGGGACAGGATTGTTCCAGATGTTCTCTTGGGGACAGCCAGAGCACAGATGTGGATCCTGTGCCAGTGGTTTGGGCACCTCTGTCCCTTCAGCCTCTGCTGCTCCACCTGCAGCTTGAGGCTGGCCCACAGCCCAGGGCTGCTCAGGGGGCAGGAAAGGATCCTGCAAAGCATCCTGGATCTGCCAGACAAGGATTTCCTACCCAGGGAAAGATTTTCTTGTGCTGTTCTCAGAGTACAGACTTTAAAACCATTTGAAACCTACTGAATTGCTTTTTTCTCTCTCCTTGTAGAGCACTTCTGAAAAAAAACCCCATCTGCCTTCCTTTTATGCTTTCATGGAATAACCTGAGCTGGAAGGGACCCACCAAGATCATCCAGTCCAACCTCTGTCCCGGCACAGACACCCCTACAATCACACCCTGTGCATCCCTGGGAGCATTGTCCAAACACCCCTGGAGCTCTGGCAGCGTGTGGAGCACTACATCACACATCCCTCAGAGGTATTAAGCTCAGGGCTCAAATCCATATGACTTATTTTTATTTATTTTTATGGATGCATGTTTTTCTGCCAAAAATAAAATGAAGCTCAAGCAGAAGCTTGTCTCTTGGGCATTGTATTTCAAATTTCAAATTGTATTTCCAATGTACCTGAAATAAAAATAAAAACATTAATATGAAAAACATTAGAATGGCAATAATTCAACCCGTGACATTTAAAAAATCAAAAAGAATCACAGGTCCATCATTTTAGGCCTCTGAAGAACACCTGCATCAGTGAAACAAGCTGGACAGGACTGTTTCAAAAGGATAGTTTGGAATGTATTTTGGTTCTATTTCTTAAATTATCAGCTTAATAACTCTGAGGAGGGCTGTGGGTTGCTGCAGAGCTCAGTGAGTGGCAGAATGTGCTGTTCCCGTGTCATTTCTAGGCTGGTCTCATTTCTGCTCAGCCTGCCTTATCAGCATGTCAGATGGAAATCAGATCTTGCAGAAGCTCTATTATTATTGTTTTTATTTTCAGCAGCCATAAAACCTGACAGTTTTCTGACATTTTCAGCAATTGAGGGCACAGACATTCTGGATTGCAATGTTTCTCTGCACAAAAGCTTAATAGACTTGACGTGCTTTTCCATCTCTCCTTGTTTAGGAGGGACACAGGAGCCAAAGTGAGATGTTAACTTCCACAAAGAAAATCAGAATCTGCCACTTTCTCTCTTGTCTGCTGGATCAGAGCCTCAATTTCCATCAGCTGTCTCCAGTTCTGCTGAAATATGATTGAACATTCATCTTGTTCCCTGGCCTCGGCGCACGCCGTACAGCACAAGTGACTACAAATTGAGAGCTCAATATTGGTTGTTATTTTTATTTGTTAAAAAGGTACCAGTTTATGCTCTATTTGCTCATAGTAGCATAAAAATGGAGTTAAGCATTGCTATGGCCAAAAAAATGTGATATATTCAGGCTTTGAATGGCCCAGTTTTACTCTTTTTCTGTCCTTAATTTTGCTTTTGTTCCAGTGTCAGCCTGCAGTAATGTAACAACCTCAGCTCATCCTGGGTTAAACATGATCCAGTGTTTGGGGCATTTTAAACTTTATGGATGCTCTCAGACAAGGCTGTGAAAAGGGGAGAGAGCAGTGAGTCACTGACCATTCCTGTCAGAATTGCCCTCAGAATTCCACAATTTCCCCCTTTCCTTCTTCCTGTACCTTGGTGCGTTTTCAGCAGTTTTAGTGAAAAATTTCAGAGCAAGGTGGGTGTTGCTCATTAAAAGGATTCATGGTGATGAACATCCTGGCAACTACACTTACTTTGGCAGTTTCTGAAGCACAGAACAGCCTTTTCCTACTGACAGGTCTAATTTCCTACTGACAGTCTAATAGGACTTTTCCTTTTGCATTTTTCCCATTGTGGATAGATAAATATGCCTATTGTGAATAGATAAATACTGCATAGCTGTATGGGCACGATTAGGAGGCAGGACTTGGGCTTTAGGAGCCTTCCACAAACATTTAGGGAGCTGCACAATGAGCTTTCCAATTAAACTTGCTTTTTGTGGGTCAAGTAGTCCTGAAAAACCTTGGCTAGGGGCACTCAGCACCCAGGCAAAATTCAGCTTTGCTGGACCAGCAAGAAAGTCCCTTGGAAAGAGATGCTGAGGGATGAGGTAGGAAGGGGCAGGGGGAAATTTGGGCTTGAAAGAAGAATTCAGAGAGGATTCAGGTGGGCCAAAAAGTGTTGCTGGGACTGGAGGGTGGAAGGAAGGGTTTGGTATCACTGCTTTCTGCTCATGCAGCCTCCCAGTTCTACATCTGTTGAGTCTCAGGACTGCCGCGTTGTGCCTCCCTTAATGCTGAGGAGAGACCTGGAGAAGATGATTAGAACAAAAAACAAAACAAAACAAAACAAAACAAAACAAAACAAAAACAAACAAACAAAAAAAACCAAAAAACCAAACCAAACCAAAACAAAAAAGAGCAGAAAATCCTGAGAAGGGATAGCAAGGAAAAGCAGGTGAGTTTGGTGGGAAACTCTGGAGTTTTCCACTCCTGGCAGCTGGTGGGACAGGATGTGGTGGCATCTCCTGAGGTGTTCATCCTGCTGTGGATTTGCTCACATGTCCTGTTGTCTTGCCAATAGGAATTGGGATGGATGGATGGATGGATGGATGGATGGATGGATGGATGGATGGATGGATGCATGGACAGCTGTCAGACAGAAGGGCTGAGGCTGCCAATCTGTGTTTCAGCAGCTAAAGGAGCTGAACCCATGAGTTACAAGATGTTTACCCAAAATAAGAGGGTTGCTACATGAGGCAAGCTCATTGCACACAGTAATTTTAATGACCTCCCCAGGAAGGAATGTAGCCAGGTAGGTTTTAGCACATAGAACATCTGTCAGCTTTATGTTTTGTTTTGTTTTTATTGCATTTCTATGCTTTTTTTTACTTTGAAAACTTTTCCTTTTGAAAAGCAGCAAAACTGCACAAACCTCCTCAGCCTAAGCCTGTGAGGTACTTTCCCTGTATGCTGGCTGCTCCTCATATAAAACTGATAAATAATACTTTTTGGACATTCAAACCATGTACAAATCATCATTCAACTCATCACTGCCATTTTGTTAGTGACTTACAAATCCAGGAGAAAAGTTTTTATAGCTGCTATCCTGAAAACTCCCATAATGAACTCCCAGGATACAGCAAAGATTGCTGCCAATAATATAAATAAATGTTGTATCAGGCTCTGAACATGAAATGGAATACAAAATAGAACAACTGAAAGGTTGAGAACGGTTGTTCTTTGGTACCTGGTTTATATTTTATATCTATGGGAACTAAATCAATACCATAATTCTTTATGCACAGATATTTCCTATTTTGCTATGGAATTCTTATAAAATATTCAGAAAACCAGGGGGAAGACAGTAACTTGAAGAGCTCAAGTTATTTTCTTGGCTGTCGGGGGAGCATTGTTTGAGAGAATTAAAAAATATCCCAGAGCATTTTTTCCTGGATGGTGTTTCAGGCAGCTATGTGCTCAGGGATGGGAATAAACCCACAGTTTTATGGAATTGTGTTAATCCCATTGATGCCTTGTGCAGGCTGACCTAGAACAGAGGCTGGGCAGAGTTAAAGAATAAAGTAGGGATTTATTAGGAGGCCTCAATGGATCCACCTTGGGCAGCACAAGAGCCCATCCAGGGCTTCACCCAAGATGAACCAAAATGGTCACAAAATGCACAACTGGTGACCGGGTCTCTCACTTTTATAAGTTCTGATCCATTTGCATATTGGAGTTCATTGTCCAATTACAGATTTAGGTTATGCAGTCCCATCCTTCTTGTTTTTTCTTCAGTCCACGTTGTTTGTGCTCTTGGGCCTGAGATTTGGATCATTTGTCCTTGGTCCCCAGCTAGAGAAGGAATTGTCTCATCTAGCTGCTCTGTGAAGAGAGCTCACCATCCCCTGATATGAAGCCCAGACCCACACACTAAGGCAGCACAGAATCTGAAAAATAGAAAAGCTAAAACCGGAGGCATCAGCATTGTCAGCAGAGGTTTGTACCCACAATGGCCTTTGCTAAATGAGGCCATGGGCTGGGGGAGCACAGCATCCCCTGGGGTTGCACTTTCCCTAACCCCAAACTCTGCCCTAAAATGCAGAATCCCAGAATCTCTGAGGCTGGAAAAGCCCTCCCAGACCATTGAGTCCAACCCATGACTGATCCCCACCTCATCAACCCAATCAAAGCACCAAGTGCCACATCCAGTTTTCCCATGGACGCCTCCAGGAATGGGGACTCCACCACCTCCCTGTTCTTCTCCAAAGCTCTTTTTTAAACTCATAAATTCTTTTCCAACTTACCCATAAATTTGCTTTAAATGTGTGCTTAAAGCAAAGCATTTTAATACGAGCACCTGCTGCTGTAGAGAAGATGAGAGAGCCAAGTTTTCCTGTGAGTGGGAATCTAATTTGTTATCACCTGTCTTAGGTACTTAGGAAGATGATTTGTGGCCTACATGAAAAATGGAGTTGTTTCATGTAGTAAAGCTCAATTTTGTACTTCAAAGAGCACATAATTTTGTAGCTGCTTCTCAGAATAATAGAATTTCACTTTATTCAATTATTTATGTTTTATATTTGAGCTTACCCTTTAGTTAGTAAATTAAGTTGTTTTATTTATTATTCTGTTAAACAGGATAATTTTATTATTTCTATTTCTATTAATTCCAATTCTTTAATTCAGAAATGTTCCTGGGGTCATCTGCATCTTCCCTCACTTAGAGCACAGCTAATTTTGAAGGTACTGCAGCTTTCTCAAATACATTATATATTTTTGTTGTTGTTGATCTTTATTCTTAGGGATGGAAACTCCAACACCTCCCTATAACAGCATGAGAAACCCATGAAAGTCTTGGTCCAATTCTTCTCTTGTAGAGCTCAGCACAGCACTAAAGGGGCACAGAAACCTCTGCCTTGTACCGAGGAGGGTTTATTTTTGATGGACAATACAGTTCAGGGGAGATAAAGCAGTTAAATACAGTTTATACTGCAAAATTAATCCCTTTATTGACGAATTGAGTGACCTGTAACATGGCAACTACTTGTTTTTTTAGGAGAGTCTATAAAGAACTTCATGGAGGAATTTGTTAAATGCTGCATTCATGAAGAATATTCCAAGTCTTTCCCTTTTTTTTTCCAAGAAGAAATGCTTCTTTAGGAAATGATTCATTGTTCCTTAATGCTTAAAAAAAATTGACTTTTTCATCCAGAGGGAGTCTCTTTTTTTGCCTTTTGGGTGAAAGCACTTAGCCTTGTGCACATGAAACATTAAAGACTCTGAGCCAGGCCTGCCCCACATGTCTGCAGCAGCTGTGATTTTATTCCTTTAGTTTCTAAGGCTCCTTTTCTTCCTCTTCTCCTCTGTGGCAGCCTGGTCATTGTTTTCATATCTTTCATATCAAATCAGTGCTATAAATTCAGCTGTTACATCTGGAACCATTTCTCTCTAAGGAAAGCAGAGAGTCTGACAAATTCCCAAGGACTCCAAGGATGCAGGAATTATGGAATCCTTATACAAGCAAAATATAAGCAACAAAATTTAAAAACTGTGACTGTATCTCTGTGTTTACAATTAGGACAGATTCCAGTGCAAGGAAAAAAATCCTGGATTTTAGGATAGACTACTTTTCTTTGATACTTGAATAACTATTATTTTCCCTTTCTTTTCCTTGCCTTTGCACTTCCAGGAAAATCACATAGAAAGGTAAGATGGGTAAAGAGGCACCAAATGATGGTGGTGATGTTTTCAGCTAAAGACCAGTGTCCACAAAGAGATTTCAGATCTGTTTTGTAAATAAAATAAAATAAAATAAAATGAAAGAAAATAAAATAAAATTCACAAAACATGTTTAGGCTTGATGTAAATAAGCTTTTGGGGAGTCGGGTGAACTGTGGATTTTCTGACATCTATCCAACCCCTCCTGTCTTTGGTGTGTTTCCATACAGAATATGTTTTGCTTTATCAGACCTCTAGATTTGATCAATTTGTGCTGGTATTGATGCAGAAATGAAGCCAGTGCCCCACGACAGGTGTTGCAATAAAATGCCTGTAAAGCAGTAGCCTGTTCTCTCTGCGCTGACTTTCCCTTGATTTGAAGGGCTGCTATTTTTATATTCCATGTTTTTTACAGGATTAGCTCTGGTTGCTGGAATGGTTTCAGCTCACTGCAGCCCTGGCAATTGCAGTCTTTGGAATTAAATTACAGACTTTTCTGCTGTGAAAGACCCAAAGGCTGTGCACTGCATTGTTTTTGAGCTAAATATAACACTGGGCTAAGCACAGGTTTGTTCCACTGCAGGCATGAAGGTCCCAGAAAAATCAAACCACCCAAACTCCTCCATCTCATGATTTTATTCCAGGACCTTCTTCCTGTAACCTCTGGTTTTGGGAAGCAGGAGGCTTGAGCTCCACATCTCAGCTGGGAGAGTGGCTCAGCTCCTTTGCTCCTCTTCCTCCATTGGCCTTGCAGAGGTCAGGATTTCAGAGAAAACAAACCTCACCCAGTGCCTTCCTTCATGTAATGAGCCCTAATTGGGATCCCTGATAAAATTCTGAGTGTTTGCTAGATGGAAGAAGGCTGCCAGTGCCAGTAAGAGGTTTTTTTCATTAAGAATTAATGTCATAAGATTTTAAACAATGTTTTATTTAGACACTGTTAGACTTATTACAGAAAATAACAGAAAACCCCAAACAAATAAAGAGCAATCTCTAAGGTCATTGCTGCAGTGTGATTGCTTCACATTTCTCTTTATTTCGCAAGGTCTTTGCCCTTCAGGTCCTGTGAAAGGCAGAACAGGGTTTTATATGTACTTTATTATGTTCCTTTAAAAAAACCCCAAACCCAGCTGTCTCCCCCTCAAATGAATTGTGTGAAATTCTTGCTGTGTGTTCTCAGTGGTGAACACACACTTTGAAGGAATTATTTGCTTCTCTTTTCCAGGTGTTTGGTTGATATTTCTTGGTTTGTTTCCCTTTCTAGTTGTATTCATCCCATATGCCGTAACTTTCTGGGGTTGTTCAGCCTGGAGAAGTCTATGGGGAGATCTGAGAGCATCTTCCAGTGCCCAAAGGGGTCCAGGAGAGCTGGAGAGGGACTTGGGACAAGGGATGGAGGGACAGCACAAGAGGGAATGGCTTTAAGTTGCAGGAGGGCAGGGACAGATGGGCTATTGGGAAGGAATTGTTCCCTGTAAGGGTGGGCAGGCCCTGGCACAGGGTGCCCAGAGAAGCTGTGGCTGCCCCTGGATCCCTGGCAGTGTCCAAGGCCAGGTTGGATGGGACTTGGAGCAACCTGGGACAGTGGAAGGTGTCCCTGCCCATGGCAGGGGTGGGATGAGGTCTCTGAGGTCCCTTCCCACCCAAACCACCCTGGGATTCCATGGTTTACACACCAGAAGGCATCTCTGTGAAGTTCCCAAAACTGCAGTGTATTTAATGCATCTCGAGCTCATCAGGATTAGATTTTCTGCCTCTCTTTAAATCATGGTTTGCCTTGCAAGTTTTTATTGTGTAATATTTTATGTTTAAGCCCAGCCTGATTCCCTCAGGAGCCCGTTCATCACGGCTGGCTGTTATCACAGTGCTGTAACTCTGCAGCCAGGCTGGTTTATTGAGTTGTCACCTTTGTTTGTCACGTAAATGCCCCGAAGGTGGTGGCACCCCTGGCCTGGAGACAAGAAAATTGTGTCCAAGAGCCCACCCAGGAGCAGGATACCCCTGCTTTACAACCTGGAGTAGCTGTGCTGTGGGAGCAGCAGGTTCCTGGTCTCATGAATCTTGTTAAAAATGCTTTTAGCAGCAAAGGCAGCATTTATTTCCACCATGGAAATATTAACAATGTTGGGATATTTATTCACAGCAAGGAGCATCTTATTTACTGCCGTGCTAAACTGGCCAAAGTTTTATTGTGTCTTAAAAAATCAACTAAATAGGTAGCAAAAAGTGAGACTCAATAGCATAATGATCAAAGCTTTTACATTTTGAATTTGCTTGGGAAAAGAAAAATCTTAAAGTAGTTTTAAAAAGAGAAGTTTTCCAGTGTAGCTGAGTGCTACTGAACTGACACAAACCTTGCACTGGAAAGGAATGACTGGAAACCTAACACACCTTTGGAGTGAATAAAAACTGAGATTATTTGAGGAACAGTGTAAATTAGTTTGAGAATGAGGTAAGAAATCTACCCCATATCACTCCACCTTTTGTTTATAACACTCACATTGGTGTTTTCTACTGCACTTGGGTGTTAAGAATATTCTCTGCTGGTTTTTCTGATGCTTAATAAATGTTGCCCAGCCAATAATTCCTAGACAGCAAAGACACTGGTGGCTCCTTTTGGCTACCCCCACTTCAGGAGTAAAGAAGCTGTATTTTTTTATAATTATTATAATCTAAGTTGATATTAGTATTTATTTTATTATTTAGTACTTTTTAAATTAGTTTGATCACAGCTCTTGGATGAGATCATAAGGTCTTGGAACTCAATAAAAGCGATTAGAAGGTAAAAATGTTCAAGTGCTCCTAAAACTCATGCCTTGTTCCAGCTTTTTGAATTTTGTTTTTTTTTTTCCTCAAAATTCATCCTCAGCCAAGGCATAACTATGAGTGATAAAATCAGAGCACTCCAAAGTTGTGTTCAAGCAGCAGGCAGGTGCTTCCCTTTATTAATATATGGGGCTTGTCAGAAGTACAAGACTACAAAAATTGGGTTACTTTGATGTATTGAGCTGTTTAAGAGAAATATTATGCCAGCAATTTCCCATCCCTTGGCCTCAGAAGGAAATGTGTGTCTGAAGTGACTCTGGGGAGAAGGAATGGTTCCCTCACTGCTCCAGGAGGCCATGCCTAAGGAGGTTTGGTGGATGGACGTGACCAAATCTGACCTTTTTTTGTCATGATCTTTGCTGAGTGGAAGGAAGAGATCCTTGCAAAGAATGATTTTCCTGGTGATGCAGTATTGATGGGAGGAATTCAGTCTTTGAGGTTTGGTCAGATTGGGGCATTCCTATGGATCATGTGCCCTTCTCACAAAGTCGAGTAGCTGTGCCTTCTGTGAATTGCCCAACATGGAAAGGATTATCCTGGTGACTAAAAAATGCCCTTTTCCTGTCCCTCCTGTGGGATGCAGTGTGGCTGTAGGTGACACACATCTCCCCAGCCTCTCTCCCCTCCTGTTCCCGTTCTGACATTGGCAGTTTTTAACTCTGGATTGTGCAGGGGACAGTATTGCTGGCTGATGGAATTAAAGTGGATCAAGAACTGCCTGAATGATCCAATCAAAGCGATTAAAAACTTGGAAAGTTGGCCCTGTGCTGCATCTTTGTTGGGCTCTGCCTGTGAGGATATGACAGGAAATTCTAAATGCTTGTTGAGACAAGTGTTATTCATGTTTGCCATTTGTGCCATTTTGCTGGCTGTTCTCCTAATTAATCATCCCTTCAGGCTGCCATTTAGATTCTGACAATTGCTAACACATGCTTTCAAAGCCTGCACCCTACAGACCGTGCTGTTGGTGGGTGTCTGAGGGGAGAGAGGATGTGGCCATATAAATGCATTCCACAGCCTTTGAAATGAATTCCCAAGTGCTTCAATCACTCTTCCCTGCTCTAGGCCAAAACCAAACATTGTTCTTACTGACTGAGATGAGAGTTTCATTTACCAGCGCTGTGATATTAAACTAACCAAGATTCCATTACACAAGGAGTATTGAAATGAAATATTATGGAAATGGAGATTGTCTAACCCTCTGCATGAAATCAGTGTGGTTTGAAAGGGAAGGTGGATGTGCTAAACACTGTTATCTCTCCACGGTGTCAGCTCCCTGCTTGCCTTTGAGAAGGGAAGAAAAGGAGGAAGAGTGGTGACACCCCTTTAGTGCAGCCTCAGCAAACATGAATTTGATTTTAGTATAGGAGGAGTTTGCAGGGCTCTTCCCTGCTGTGTGCAAGATGAGCCCGGGGAGGAATGGATCCTGCTTTCCTGTAAAAGTATTTAAATTATACAGTAATTAGCTGAAATTTCTAAATAGATGTTTTCACAAGGACTGGAGCCAGACAGGACTCACAGGAATGTGTCAGGCTCCAATTTGCTTTCCCTCTCCTTGTGCTGAGTATCCTAAGGGATGTTCAGGTTTGTGCTGAAGGATTATCCTGGTTTGTGTTGGAGAGCATCTTTCCGGTCCCAATAGAAGAATAGCCTTGATTTCACTTGAGCAGAGCAGGAAATGGAACATTCTCACTTCTGGGCAAATAAGTGCAGTGTATAGATATTTTCTGTGGGTTGGGTTTTTTCTTTCTTCCTCCAGAATGTTGTTTTGAGATACCATTCCCCTAGAAATGGAGCTCAGGTTTATGCTGTGTTCAACTATTACAAATAAAGATTTTTAATTAGAATATAATGATTTTGTGTACAAGGTACTGATTTGGGATGTTAGAGGTGTCGATTCTGCTGCTGATTTCATCATGGACCTGCTGTTTACTCATAGACTTATTTCTTAATTGTGTCTGTATTTCCTTTACCTTTTTTCTGCCTTGTCTCTCAAACACTGTACATGTTTTAGGGATTGGGATTTTTTCCCTACTGAGTTGTATGAGGCAAACACAAGGCAACCCTGATCTCACCAAGGGCTTTAGTCATTACCATGTAACATTTATAGTACTCCTGATTAATAATATATTCCAGATGAGCTTCCTAAAGCCCAGCTTTGCAAGTTAAATCAGTTAGCAATTTCTGAGATAATTCAGATACTAAAAAAAAATCTAATAAATTGATTTCTCTGTGTTCCTTTCTTGACATTGTGGTAACTCAGTTCCCAATCCTGCAGTGATTTCCCTGCAAACCTGAGTGTACTGTTGAGCAGCTTCCCTGATGAGGGGAGCTGCTCATGTTTGCAATGTTAAGTGTGTGTGAGCTATTGAATTAGAAGAAAACATAAAACCCCAGATTATCTTCATTGTTCTGAAATCCTGCTTTGTGTCCTTGCATACAAATCTTTGCCTTGTACAGGGGATTTCTGTCTTCTGACCTTTACAACCATGAGTTATTGCATGTACTCAATGTTTACAACCCCTTTACAGCAGCCCCAAAAGCAGGCATTTTGGGTGAAAATGCTGTCATGTTCTCTGTGCTGGCTGTAGGAATATGGAATCTGTGTCATTTCAGGCTTCCTTAGTGTCTTTAATTATGTGCAAACCAAAAATTAATGAGCCAGCTCTCTGCATGTGAAAGAAGTCAGCAGTTTTTGGGTATTTCTGCACGAACACTTCACAGATTCTGACTGAGGTTAGGGAGCTACTGTGCCACAAATTAATCTCATTCTGCAGGGGATGTCTAAGGAAATTAGGTGATTACTCTCTGAGTGCCAGTTCCTCTCCAGTGTGAGAAATCTCTAACAGCAGCAGTGTGAGCAACCAGCTCAGAGGAGCTGCCTGCTGCTGGGTGAGATGAATCCCCTGGTGATGGGGGAACTCTGAGGGATCAGAATTCTGGATTCCCCACAGGGTGGAGCAGGAAGCCTGCCCTCACTGCTCTGGGTGTGGTGGTGTTTGTGGATCCCCAGGACGAGGGAAGAGATGAGAATCTTGACTCCATGTTTCAGAAGGCTGAGTTATTATTTTATTATATTATATTATATTAAAAGAAAATCATATACTAAAACTATACTAAAGAAAGAGAAAGGGGACATCAGAAGCCTAGAAAAAGAATGAATAATAAAATCTCATGACAGACTCAGAAAGTCTGACACAGCTGGCTGTGATTGGCCATTGATTAAAAACACTTCATATGGTGGGAAAACAATTCTCCAAATCACATTCCAAAGGAGCAAAACATGGAGAAGCTGAAGCATCCCAGGAGAGGAAATCCTGGGAAAAGGATTTTTCATAAAATATGTCAGTGACACTCTGGGGATTGTTTCCTTCTGTGAGAGCACCCAGAGTTTTCTTGCACCTTCAGGAAGGTAGATCCTGTGATTCACAAGAAAGGAATTTAAAATGCTTCAGAGGTTCTGACTTTGCCCTAATGAATGTCGTAGGCTGGGTGAGGCAGGTAAATATATTTTGGGTTGTTTTTTTTTTTTTTTTTTTTTTTTATATTTATAAGTATTGTTTCTGGTCTGGCTGTAGGCAGTTTCCTGAAATCCTGGAAGAGCCCTTGTAAATTCCCCATTGTTGTTTTGACATTGAATGTTAGAAGAAAGGTTAACCCTGAATGTAACTCATCTAGAGAGGTGGGACTTTGGAAAAAGTGTGCAATTTCTTCTCAAAGAATAGTGCTTGGTGTCAAACTACTTTGTGCAACCAGAGTTAGGAGAAATAAGTTACAGAAAACCTGAGAAATGACAGTTCCACAGGTCTGAAAAGCCCCCAGTACAGGGTGAGTTGGTACTAGTGGCACTAAATGATTTCATGTCACATAGAAGCACTTACTGGGGTTTTTTTGGTCATGCCAATACATGGGGGCCATTGCAAAACCTAATTGTTTATCCCAAGTCAAATTCTTCTTTATTAATATTTGCTTTCATCTTGTCTGGAAATAAAAAGTTTAAAACATTTGTAGAAAGCAGAGACCTTTAAAATATCAGCTGGAGATCCCTGAAACGTTTGACTTGGTCTTGAGGTAATCCAGAGCTGCCTGCACTGTCTGATATCTGCTCTGAGCCGGGGTTTCACTCTTGTGAGGTCTGAGGAGCCACCAACTATGAATCAACTGCATTCCACCAACTGTGGAATCAGCAAGGCTGAGGTACAACTGTGTCTGGAAAAGGTTTGGTTTTGACTGTAGGGTGGGAAGACCCTACAGAATGGTTTGGGTGGGAAGAGACCCTAAAGATCAATTTCCAATCCCCCTGCCATGGGCAGGGACACCTTCCACTGTCCCAGGCTGCTCCAAGCCCCATCCAGCCTGGCCTTGGACACTGCCAGGGATCCAGGCACAGTCACAGCTTCTCTGGGCACCCTGTGCCAGGGCCTGCCCACCCTCACAGGGAACAATTCCTCACCAATATCCCATCTAACCCTGCCCTCTGGCAGTGGGAAGCCATTCCCTGTGTCCTGTCACTCCATCCCTTGTCTCAAGGGCAGGGATGGCCTGTGGACACCCCTCCTGGGACACTGCAGCCATTGCTCCCTGTGCTGCTGATAAAATGCACCCAGGAGAGGCCCCAGGAACAAACCTGAGAGGCCAACTGAAGTTTGGTCAAGCTGAAGTGCCTGAGGGTGGTGGGCAGTGCTTGGAGTGCATCCTGAGCAGGCTGGGAGGCAGCAGGAGCTGGACCAGCTGCAAGAGGACCCACCTAGGACTGGGATGAGAAAACCTCACTGGTGTACCCAGAAAACAAAGATAAGGGTGACATGTCTTAGGTAGGCCATCTTGTCATGACGTGAAGGACCTGGTGGTGACCTCAGTTGAAGCTGTTTGGAGTTTTATGCCATTCCATTTTTTTCAGACTGGTTTACATTAGAGTAATAAGTCTACAGACAAACTCTACTTGGGTTGGGTAAATCTGTTCCAGGATCACCTCTTAACCCAGCTATGGACCAGCGAGGGCTGGAACCTCCTGCCCCAGGATCTTTTGGCATGGCAGTGCTTGGATGTGACCCCTGGTGTGGTGACACGGCCACAGGAGAGCAGCAGCCCCAGGGTGATCACCAGGCACACAGCACAGATGTGATCCCAGAACTGGGAGCGCTGCAGCTGGGGAGAACCTGACCCCACAGAGATTGCCTTTGATTGCCTTAATGGATTTGATGCGTTTGCAGCAAAAATGATGTTTTGCCACAGGGAGAACACCGAGTTGGAGAATTTCCGCTCGCTGTGACGCGCAAGGTGCTTCTTCATTTAATCAAATCCTTGACAGGCACATTTTACACATCTCTCACAGCAATTAAAGGAACCATTTTCCTGGGGTAAGGAAGGCGTTTGGTTAGACATTATTTTAAATATAAAATATGACATGTTTTGTCAAGACTATCTTTAAAATGACAGTCTTGCTCTATGCTCGATTCTCGCTCCCTGACTGACTGGTGAGAAGTGAGATAGCTTTTAGGGCAATAATTTAACATGTTTTTAATTAGTTTGCTATTTGCATCTGATATTTTGCTCAATAAAAAACACTAGAAAATATTTTTTTTCCTGCAAAAGGGCTGCATATCAAAATTCAGACACCAGCATGGAAAGGTGCAGAACATTTATGACCTTGTGTGATTAGTGATCTCTGAATCTAATCTTAAGGTACTTTAATGGACTATAATTATCTACAGTGTATAGTTACTGCCTTTCCTGAGATTGATTTAAAATTGCCTCAGGAGGCAAGTGCTGTGTAATTATCTGATAAGAACTAAACTTGATACTCTGACTGGAAACTTTTGGAAACACAAAAATAAATATAGTTCAGGACAAAACTTACTGCTGGCCAGCTTCAGAAATGAAATCTGTTCTCTCAGGCTGTCTCTGCGGTGACAGATAAAGAAGAAAAGGGGAAAAGCTTACAACCATTTCCAAGATATCAGCCTAATTCAGCAAACTTAGTGGAAGGTGGGCTTACCCTCTGCCACAGATGTTCCTACAGAACCCTGAGGAGAAGAGGGGAAGCTGAGGAGAAAGAGGTCTGGACTCCTCTGACCCAGATGCTGAGACAATTCTAGTAAAATAAACAAGGTGCTCAGGAGGTTTTTCCATGGAAATTGGTGACACCAGGAAGGGAAGGAGGCTTTGCAAACATTCTGTGAGTTGTCGCTGCTGATCTCTGCTGGAGTTTCCAGAAAAACAGAAGCCCCATCCCAACGTGACATTGTCAGTAGAGGTGGTGACACCAATGCCAGCTCACAGCTCCACCGAACTCGTCCTTTTTTAGTATTTAACACATGGTGCTGACAGCACTGCTAAATGTAGCATGGAGCAGGGAAATGAGGCATTCAATTACCTGTTTTTTAAAAATTCAACTCTCCTTGCACTTTTCCTATTATTTCAAACACCCCTGTTCTTTGGACCTACCCGATTTCAGAGATTCCTTGGGAAATTTTCTGTGGGAGGAGGATGGAACTCTCTTTAGACTCTTCTCATGTGCTGACTGCAGTAAGAGCTTGGGAGTTCATTCAGATTAATGAGTTGTCATCTCAAGGCATGATTGATTTTGGTAGGAATATGAAGGTACACAGATCCCATCTGTGCTGGGACAAGGAGCAGTGGCCTTCAGGGTGATCTTCAGGATGCTGAGTTCTTGATTTGGGCTCTGTCCTTTCTTTTTGATTGGCCTAGGTGGGGCTGAAAAGCTGTGCTTAGGAAAATGAGGTGTGCAGGTGAGTCAAACTTTTCCATATTCAGTTGCTCCTCATTGTCCAAAAATGCATTGACAAGAGTTTGTGCCAGTGAGACAATCCTGGGAAGACGAAAGGCTCAATACCCCTGCCTCTCACAAGCCCAAGGGCTTTCAGGTCCAGTCCTGTGGACAGCCCAGCTCAGCTGTTCCTGAGGGATGGTGCACTGAGGAATGATGCAGAATTATCCTGTGGCACTAAGGAGGTCTTTGGTTAATCCCCTGCAGTCTTCTCAAACTGTCTGAGATCCTTTCCTGACACTAAAGTTGTTGTATTTTCCCCAGTGCACCTCAGTTTGGGACATTTTTGGATGAGGAATGGAGACAAGTCACTCTGTGGGATGGGAGTTGTTGGCTGCTGAGGATCCCAAAGCGGTTTGATGGTGCAGATAGAAGGCAGTCCCTTTGTTCTTAATGTAAAAGTTCTTCAAGTGGGAGAAGTTAAAAGCTAAAACTATGTTGTCAGGAAAATCTGAAAGAATAAAATGTGAATGGAGTTTGGAGCCTTCCCACCAAAATGCCACAGTGCAGCAATAGAGGAAGAAGGGTGTTCAGTGGAGAAGTGAAGGAAATAAAAAGGGAAAAAAGCAACACAAAAAAGGAAATTAGCTGGCAATATGATGTGGAATCTAAAAACACAGAGAAAGAACCACAGCTGGCAGCAGGATTTTCTTATGTAGCTTTGGAAGACAAAACCTTTACTGGCCCATTGGAAGATGGAGGTGATAAAATCTCTAATAGTGACTCAGAAATGGCAACACAATGAAATATTCAGGAAGAATGACACTCTGCATCACAGTCCACATGTCATCTGAGCACTTCCAGCTTGGGTAGCATGACATCAGTTGTGGATCTAATATGTTATTCAATTAATATGGAATGAGGGGACAGGAATAGAACGATCATGAGAGAACATGGTTTATGGAAATAGACTCTGGACTTGTTCAATCATGAGGAAATTACAAATGTAGGTGGCAAAGGGAGTGGGGAGCTTGATATACTTAGTCCAGCAGGCTTTTGTAAGGCGTTTAACCCAGTCTGCTTGACATTCTGTAAAAGAGCAAGTGATACCATGTCAGGGAAGCTCACTTTAAACCTGGATTGAAACCTGACTGGCACAGCTCATGTCATTACTGCAGAACAACCATCAGATTTTTTTCTGATTTTCTCTCCCCAGAGCCAAGATCTGCCTGGATTAGGAGTTGGCAGAAGCTATTGAATATTTTTATCTAGAGGCAGGGCAAACTAAATGCAGATAAAGTGTGGAGATAACAGAGGGCCGATGAAGTGGTAAATAATGAGGAGGCCTGGGAATGATCTAGAAAGCTTGACAGGTCAGCCCACTCCAAATGAGCTTGTTTTAATATCATCAAAGTCGGGACAGGAAAGGTTTATATCTCTTTTTATTTAACAATTGCTGTGGCTGGAAAAAAAACAGACAACGCTCAGGTGCGTAAAACTCTGCAGCCGCCTCACTCCCAAAGCCTGGCCATGCCATCCCAACACAGAGGAGAAGGTCTGGGAGAGGTCAAAGGGGTCAAAGGGTCCAGGGGACCACGTGAAGGGGCTGGCTGGGGTTGCTTGGTGGCACTCAGTATTTGGAGATAAGACAGCATGGGAAAAGTGTCCGTGGAAAAGTGTCCCTGACTCCTTCCTAGTCAACAGGCAAGTGTCCCTGACCTCTGCCCACCTCAGGGTCCAGACAGGTACTTAGTGGGGAAGTGGAAATGTTTCCCATGGATGGTTCTGTACTCTGGCTGAGGTTTTCACTGCAGTACCAATCTGAGCAGAGTTACTAGGTTTTTGTTCTAGATATATAATTTACTGGCTGTTTTGAAACAAATGTCACTTGCTTTTCATATTTACGGACAGCTGGGGACCATGAAGCAGCTGTTTAAAGAACTGTATTTACTTTTAGATGTAAACAAAATATTAAAGTGCCCTGCAGAAATCTCTGTGCTCACACAAACAGCTCATATTCTATATTATTTATATGTGAGAGTGTGTGGGTCGCTGCAGCCTCTCTCTGTCTGGTGCATTAACTCTCCTTATGTGACAACTCTCTCTGGATGAAGCAATCTGCAGAGGTGGACAGACAGTTGCTGGAGGGCCACTCCAAAGACGTTGTTAAGGGAAAAAAGTGTCCTTTTTTCTGTCCTCTTAGATGAGCAAGGTGAAAAAAAAATCCCCATAAACACAAACTCTTCTTGCTGGCAAAAACTTGGTAGATTTTCCTCATGAAAGAATGATGGAAATTTAAGATAAGTGTTTTGCATAATTTGGAAGAATGCAATGGGAAGCTGTAGCTCTGAGAGACTGTTCTTGCTCATGATGAGCAGTGGCAGACATGCTTTCTCTCAATTTATTACGTGCATTCAGTTGCAGCCTTAAAATTCTCCCTGAGTAACCCCGACCCCCCTGCCTGGTGGGGAGATTCCCATTGACCTGTGAGCTGCTCCCATTTATTTTAAAAACATGGGGAAGGGGAAAGCCTCTCCTGGAGGGTTAATGAGAGTGTCCAAGGCTGCTGGAGTGTGGTTCTCCTTCTCCCTGAGTGATTCCATGGGCCATCCCCTGATGCCAGTCGTTCCATGGGCTCTCCTGTCCCAGCCCTGGATAGAGGCATGTGGGGACATGTCTCTGGAATGCAGGGTGACAGGGTGACACTCTGGGTGGAAATGCTCTCAAGCAGCTCTGCAGAGGTGCTAGGGACAGGCAGGAGGGACTGGAGCTGAGGAGTGATTCCTGCTTCCAGTGGTTTTGCTCAGGGAGGATTGCCCAGAGCCTGAATCCAGTCACCCCTGGGGCTTTCCTGCCTCACACCATCAATTTTGGCATTTTACCTCTGCAGGAATGAACATGACATTTGAGTAGGAGTCAACCTACTCAAAATATGGGGGATTTTGGAATGTTTTCAGCCTCCATAGAGGTCAGGGTGTTATATGTGGACACTTCTCTGGGATATCCAGTTCAGACAAAGAAGATGTGGTGGGATGGATTTCATTTAATGAGTGCTGCTCCAGTACCACCAACCTTATAACTTTGGTGTAACTTTGTCTGAGACAGCTTGTGTTCATATTGACTCAGACACATTATAAATTTGGGTGATATCCATAGTATCAGAGGAGAATTTTTATGATTACATGACACAATGCCAGAAAAACCCCCAAACAAGCCGAGGCCTTTGAAAATCAGCAGTATGTGCTGAGAAAAATCAATAAGCAATTTGCCCAGCGAATCCCAAAGAGAATGCATGTTTTTTGAGACTTAGAATAACTTTTGCTTATTGATTCCTAAAATCTCCCAGACAGGGAGAAATGTAAATACAGGGATCCTGCTCCTCTGGAGTTCAATGGGAGGAGGATCGGGCTGGCAGCTGTGGGATTTACAAAGGTACGCTCTGCTGCTTAATGAAACTGTTTAATTAGAAAACTTTGTCACAACCTATATGTGGCTGGAAGGCAGTTTTACCAAACAGGCTGAATAATTCCTGGCAAGTATTAAAGCTGATTGGCATTCTCAGCTTGGGAGGGAGAGGAACACGGAGAGCACTGATAATGAGAGTGGGGCGGCTCCTGGGGACTCGCCCTTGTGGGCTCGCTGGGACTCTTTGTCTTTTGAGCAGGTCCTGGTGTCTTCTGCCACCTGACAAGCCAGAATTAAGCTGAAAAACTAATAACTATGTATTTTGACTGGCTTCAAGTCGGCCTGTGAAAAGCCAGAGTGCTAAATCAGGACTAACTTAACTCAATGTCACTGTGCGTGTAACCACATCTTGCTTTTAACCAGTTTAATTCTATGTTCGCATTGATTTTTTGATTTTCATCTTAAAAGCTCCCGCTTCTGTCAGAGAATGGAGTTATCTATTGCTAATTCAATCTGTGTTTCTGATGTTTCTGTGTATCTGATGTTTATTTGTTTGAAAAAATGCAACAAAGGAAAATTACATTGAGAACCCAATTTTTAAACTCAATTGCAGCACAATTTTAAGTGAAGAAAAAACTTTTCATCTTCAGGGTAATTTTCTTATAAAGATAAACCTCACATTTTGCATATTCTCCCTTTTTCACACTGCTGGATATTAAAGCACAGTTGGTGCTCTCCACAAGTGAGATTGGCAATTCTCTTCTTCTTAAAATGCCAAAGGAAAAAAAATCTGTGTCAGTTCTTCAGTCTGATTTTTTTTTTTTTACAGCACAAATGTATCCAAAATATTGAGAACTCATGTGAGGAGAAAGTGAAAAATTGTGGCAAACACATCCTTGTCTGTTCTTAAAAATGTCATTGTTTTTGCCTGCCAGTTATTGAACTGCTCCTCCTGACTTAGTGTGGTGCTTGATCTAATTTTACTGCTGGGTACCTCATATCATCATTCTCTGAAACTCGGCCTCATTTCCATCTCCTCACAAAACTCAGCTCAGACAGAAGCAGGCTGCTCCTTTGATTAAAATGTTAAGGCAAAAAATTTCCTGGAGAAGCATTGAACAGATTCTTACCATGGTCATATAGGAAGAGTATTCAGAAGTTAGGAAGAATTGTTTCCAAAAGGAACAGCTTCACCTTAATGTCATTCTTGTAGATTTTATAAAATTAGCTCCATAGAGTCAGATGTTTAAAAGACATGCAGCAACCAAGTACAAAAAAACAAGAGCAAGGGTTTTAGAGATGCTCTGTGACCATGGGCACAGGCCCTTAGGACATATTTTGAAGCTTATCAGTATGATGGGTTTCTTTGTGACATGTGGCCTCATCTAATAAACATTTCCTTTGTTTCTGCTCATGTCCACTGGCTCTTGGTGCACACTTTTGAGAACTGTGTGGTCCTGTCTGATAGCTGAACATGAGCAGTGGCAGAAGCCGTGCCCAGATGCTCCAGTGCCTGCAACACTTGTGCCCTTCACTGGACTCTCTCTGGAGCCCAGATCTGGACATGTGCTGCAGATGTGGCCTCTCCAGGGCTAAGAAGAGGGAGAATTTCCCCTCCTGTGAGTGCTGGCAGCATTCCCAGTGCAGCCCAGGTCCCTCTGGCCTCCTTTGCTGCTCGGCCACCACGCTGGCTCATGTACATGCTGGCATCCACATTGACCCCCACCTTCTTCTCTGCCAAGCTGCTTTCAGCCCCAGCCTGTGCTGAGCTTATCCCACCCCTGGGGCAGGAGTTTGCACTTCCCTTCATTACCCTGATTGAATTTCAGGCCATTCACCCCAGCCGATGTTTCCATCCAGCCAAAGTGTCGCTGAAGGGTGGCCAGAGCTGCCAGCGCACCCAGGGCTCTGCCAGTGATGAGTCAGGTGTGAGGCTGATGGGAGGGCACTCTACCCCTGCAGCCAGATCATTTATAAACTCATGGAGCAGCACTGGCACCAGTGTTGGTCCCTGAGGGATGGAGATTGAATTTTCATGTGTCCTTTCTCAAGGAAGCCTGTGGTATTTTCTGGGTCTGCCATCAGAGGAGGAAGGAATGAATCTGACTCCATGTTCTTAGAAGGCTAATTTATTATTCTATTCTATTCTATTCTATTCTATTCTATTCTATTCTATTCTATTCTATTCTATTCTATTCTGAATGCTATACTAAAACTATACTAAAGAATAGAGAAAGGATACACACAGAAGGATACAAAGAATGATAAAGAAAAACTTGTGACTCCTTCCAGATTCTCGACACAGCCTGACTGTGATTGGTCATTAAGTCAAAACAATTCACATGAAACCAAAAAAACAATGGCCAGTTGGTAAACAATGTCCAAACCACATTCCAAAGCAGCAAAACACAGGAGAAGCGAATCAGATAATTATTGTTTTCCTTTTTCCCTGAGGTTAGTTAGCTTCCCAGGAGAAGAATCATGGTGAAGGGATTTTTCAGAAAATATGACGGGGACAGAAGCCCATGGAGCCTGTCAGAGGTGGCTGCTCCTGACTGTGGCAGCTCCTCGTGCATAGACACAGCATCTTTGAGACATCAGGAGCCTCTCAGATGTGAATGCTGAGAGAATTGGGCTGCACCTTCTCACTGATGACAATTTCAGTCCCTCACAATGTCTGGAGTCATGTAACGCCACAGAGGTGTTAGGTTTTCCATTTAGGTTGGAAAAATGTTTTCCATTTTGGTTGGAAAAGGCCTCCAAGATCATTGAGTCCAACATTTAACTAATATTTAATGCCCTTTTGATATTTTTTTAAGATATTTGCGTGGTTGTAAATAGCATTGCCTTAGCAATGTTACACAACCCAGATAAGAAGAGAGCTCAGCAGTTCCATGGGCTTTGTTTACCCTACCAGATTAGGGGAACTGGATGCTGCACCTCAGAGTTTACCACACCCCTGTCACAACAAATATCTTCTGTGAGCCCCATCCTATGGTTATTCATGGAAATTTTAGGCAGGAAGAATATTTTCCTTGAAGGTCTCACAGTGGTAGGGAGTTTAAGACAGAATATGGCATTTTGTGGGGTAAACTCAGGGCCTTCCATCCCTCTATATGCATGTGACTTCTGGAGGTAAATTTTACACTTCAGTAAGATTTGGGTAGAGTTTTAAATGAAAATAAAGACATAAAGTTTTTATTTTTCTCACTGATTCCCTCTTATAATGGAAATTTATGCTCTGGATTTTAGGAAATCAGGCACAAAACCCCACCAGCAGCTGTTTGTCATTCAAATCCTTTAAAAGGCTATCCTGGTTATTCTGAATTGGAATCCTGACTTATTTCCTGCAACTACTATTACTACTGCTAAAAATCCTACAACTGGGTAATAGGACATGAAACCCTTTCAACTGACTCCTTGCAGCTAAAGCCCACTTTCTGATGGAAGAAGTTTGTGCAGGATAGTTAAATCCTGTGTGGGAAAAGAGCTTCATGCAAGGTAGGAAGCTCCTCTTGGAGTTGTAAATGTGTTTACATGAAAAGAATGCTCTGATTTTTCCTGATTTTGCCTTAGGAGCACAACAGTGATGGCTGAGGTGCTTCTCCTGCTTCTGGAGTTGCTATTCCCTCAGCAGCAGAGCAGATGATTTAAGAATATGGATAAAACTTTATTTGGTATGCAACTCCTCTCTGGCACCTTGTCCAAGGTGGTGGAAAGAGTGAGATGAGACAGGATGAGAGGAAGCAGCCTCAAGCTGCCCCAGGGAAGGTTTGGATTGGATATTGATATATATATCCAATATAAATTGGAAAATATTCTTCACAGAAAGAGTTGTCCAGCACTGCCACAGGCTGCCTAGGGCAGTGGTGGAGCACCACCATCCCTGAAGGTGTTCAAAAAATGTGGGTTTGGACAGGGCTTGGAGCATCCTGGGCTAGTGGAGGGTGTTCCTGCCCATGGCAGGGGTGGGGTGAGATGATCTTCTTGGTCCCTTCCCACCCAAATCATTTCAGGATTCTCTGCTCTCAGTGCTGGCAGGACCCCACATGATTTATTTTTATAATTCATTATCTGTTAGTGCTACCACTATCCTGACTGGACACTAAAGCAGCCTGCAAAGGGAAGAGCAGTGTGGCACAGAATGTTTCAGACTGCGAACCTCTGCCAAAAAACTCTGCAGTTTGTGAAAATAGAATAATAAAAAAAAACCCTCTCCTCTCTGTGAAAAGATTTTGTTTTTCTTCTCAGGCTCTGTTAGATTCTGCCTACAGCTGTCATAATTTTCCTAGCCAGTTACAGACATTAGGGAAAAATACCTTGCAAGGATGAAGTAAATGGAAATTTCTCTCGTCTGTCAAGCTCAGCAGGTTGTAAAGGAAAATATCCATACTATTTATTTCTATTATATTAAAATTGCTGCCTATATCTCTCAGTGACTTAAAAACAACAGAAAATTAGATTTTTTTTCCACATTGCTGGACATCCTGTTGTGTTATGCTTTTATTTTTTTTTTTTTTTGGTACTGACTTTGTGCTGTTAGCCCAGGCTCTGTCACTTTGCTAAGTAAGGAGCTAAGGCTGCTGATTTGTGTAAGACCTGTCATTATTTCCAAGCAGTCTGACAGCTTTAATAAACCCTTTTTTGCAGGGAAAGAGGGAGCTGTATTTCATGGATCCGGAGGGAAAGCTGGCATCTCCCTGCCTGCTCCATCCCGCCTGCGTGTGGTGGTGCTGAATCAATAACTGCTGCTCCCATCCCGCCAGAGCATCCCTCAGAGCCTGGCAGCTCAAACCAGCGAGTCCCCAAACAGCACAGCCTCTTCCCCAGGCTGTGCATGCCTGTTAGCTTCCCTCTTCCCCTTATTTTTCACTGGGAATGCTGTATATGCTTCATTACAATAAATGCTTTGCTGTTAGATTTTCTGCAGTACGTTTTGGCAGCTGCATAACAGATGGATGGATTCTGTGCCCACAGTGCAGGAGGACCTGGAATGAGGAGTTCATTTACCTTCAGCTTTGGGGATTGTCTTGTTTTACTGCTTTTCAAGGTGAGGACTCTCTCATATATGAGAAAAGGAGCTCTTCAGAGACCTCAGTGGGAACAAGAAGAAATTCCCACTTTGTCCTTGTAAATGTTCAATAAACACATAGATGTGGTACTGAGGGATGTGGTTTAGTGGTAACCTGGCAGTGCTGGGGCAATGGGTTGGACTGGATGATCTTAGAGGGATTTTCCAAGCACAATGATTCCATGATTCTGAGTGGGTTGTGACTCAGGAGTGCCACCATCACATTTTCTGAAAAATCCCTTCACCAGGATTTCTTCTCCTGGGAAGCTGAGAAGCCTCAGAGAAAAATGAAAACAATAATTATCTGATTCGCTTCTCCTGTGATTTGCTGCTTTGGAATGTGGTTAGAGATTGTTTATCCAACAGGTGAATTGTTTTTATTTAATGACCAATCTTGGTCCAGCTAAGTCAGGACTCTGGAAGGAGTCACAAGTTTTTCATTAGTATCTTGTTAAGCCTTCTGTAAGTATCCTTTCTCTATTCTTTAGTATAGTTTTAGGATAGCATAATATTATATGATTAATATAATATAATAATAAATTAGCCTTCTAAGAACATGGAGTCAGATTCATAATTTCCTTCCTGCCACGGGGGACCCCGAAAATACCACCCAGGAGAGCAGGAATACCTGGCACAGAAATGTGTTTTGTTCCTCAGTGCCACAAAACCCAGCACTGGAGGAAGGAGACTCTGCCTTACCCTGATCCCTGATGTCAGGAGGCAGCAGGGAGTGCAGAAGGTTTCCTCTCCCTCAGGTCTCCTCTGCTCCTACAACAGGGGATCAAGGCTAGCATTTCAACCTCTCATCTGGGGCTGGAATCAGGGAATTCCCTGCAGTCCCATAGCAGTGGAGGAGGAAAAACATGGATTTAAATTAGGTTGTGTTGGTTCAAAAAGAAAACTCCAGGTGGGAGTTGAAGATTAAAGAATCCAAGTTAGGCTCTGCTCAGCTCCCTTGTATAGGCAAGCCCTCCTTGCTCATTTTCACTAGTTCAAACACTCAGACTGCTAAATGGACTGAGCTGTAAAATATTTAATCAGGTTTCCCAACGTTTCCTTATGATATGCAATAATCGTGATGAAGAAAAGGGGCTGGACGCCACACTTCAAGGCAACCCAGGAGTGCATTTTAAATTCTTCCTGTCACTAAGAAAAAAATCTCAGCTTTCTGGTGAGATTTTTAGAAAGTTGAGATTTCTTTCTTAGTGGGAGTTGGTGTGTGTGCACTGCCCCAGCCCAGGCCTAAGAGGTGCTGGGTGCTCCTTACACACAGCCAGGGCCAATGTTCTAAAGGCATTCAAAGATTATGCTTCACCCTCTCATAATCCTCTACTTCATGTTAATTTATATTATAAAATCTGCTTTGCAAAAATGACCCTAAGCACCTTTTTAAAAGAATATTCTTGAAATATAAGAATATTTAGGCTTTTAATTCCCTGTGCTTTTCAGAAGAGGCTCAGGATCAGATGCAAAGCCAGACTTGAGAAAAGAAGGAATTAAAGATTTTTCTGAGTGATCAGGGGAATGTGGCAGGCTTGGTGGGATGATGGTGACCCTGAAGGGAAGGGCTCACCTACCAACAAGGGACAAAAGGAAGGGGAGACAGTTTCCTACCATTCCTTTTAGCTGCTTTCTGTCCCCTTTGTGCTGTCTGTATTTTAAGAAAGGTTGACTGTGACAATTTTTAGCCTCATTTTGGGGTTAAAAGGCTTCTTTCTAGTTTCAAGGGTAGACTTCCAGAAGGCCTGTGGCACTTCAGAGCTTTGACAGGACTCAGCATCTTGTCACACTTGTGAACACGAGTAGCAACATGAAGAGATTTTGGTTATGTCCATATTCCATTTGCTATTTTTGCAGGCTGGAAAGTGCGAAATTACCTAAAATCTAATCAGAGGGCAATGGATAGGTCTGTATTTTCTGTCCTATTTCATGTACCACTAAGCCATGACTGCAGTGCAGGTGGTGGAGCTGTAGGAATAAATGACTGCTAATGAGATTTATCAGAGTTCAACTTAATGTGTTACTTTATTTATTTACAGACTGAATTTCAGGCAGGAGTTCAAACCTTTGCTAAATGCTCTTGTTCAGGCAAAATTCCCATTTCCCATTTCCATGGGCAATGTTTAAGGATCTCAAGAAATTATTGTTGGTACTGGTTCCCATGCCAGTTTATGGAGTGAGGTCTCACATAGCTGGATTTAAAACAGGGATCATCTGCATTTCTTCTCAGGAGGTGGGAATGGTCACCTCTGACACTCCAGCTGAAGTCCCAGGTCTCTGGAGGTCATTACTCCATCCAGAGATGCTGCTGCATTTTTTATTACTGTGGTTGTGGCACTGCAGCCATTTTGCAACTGGTTTTTTTGAGCATCTCCATCCTAAAGACCAAGCTGGGGGTTTCCCCCAGGGAACTTCCCTTGCTTGTTGCTGTGAACAGATGTATTCTGCAGAAGGTCCAGCACATTAATCAACAAATTAATCCACCAAATCCAGCAAATTAATCCAAACAATTAACAAGCTACATATTTGTGTCTTCTGACACAATTTTGTGTCTTCTGGCACAAATATCATTCTGTACTCCTGGTTAGGGCAAACCCTGAAACAACTCCCAAAGCACTCCAGTTTGAGTAAGCAAGATTTCAATGCACATTAATGGGAAGAGAAATGCAGGATTTTCCAGTTCAGTGCTCTAAAGCTGATTTAATACTTTACAAGAGCTGCATTTCACACTGATGTGAGCAACCTGTTGGAGCTGAAGATCCCCTGCTCATTGCAGGGGAGCTGGGTCACACGAACTTTAAAAGGTCCCTTTTGACTATAGCAGTTCTGTGGCACAGAAAAGGATAACCAGGAAGGATAACCAAAAGGATAACCATTCTGTTTACTGTGCTGACTAATCCCTGTTTCCAGCCAGGCACATACAGGGATAAAGCCCTGGATTTTGCTGTGCTGCTGGTTCCCCAGTGACAGCTGGGATGGCTGCACTGTGCTGGACATTACAGGGTGCTTCGTGAGCTCTGGAGATTGCAAACCTTGGCTGCGGGTTTCCAAACCCTGGTTCCCACCCAGCAGAGACCTCATGGCAGCACAGGCACGAGCAGGTTTGCAGAAAGCAGCAGGCAGTGCCAGGGAGCAGGGAGGGAGCCCAGCGTGCTCCTGTGTGCGGCTCTTGGAGGCAGATGGTGCTGTTGGCCAAGGAACGCTGCGAAGAGGCTGCCGAGCTCCTCAGACAGACCCCCGCAGACAATTGCAATCATGATGGCTCTCAGAGCTCCTCTGAGATCAGCAGGCATCATTCTGGGTGCAGATGCTCCCAGAATTTAAAGCAGTGCTGTCATGGTTTGTGGGAGTTGTCTGCAGGAGCGTCAGCAGCTTCGCGCGCACCTCTGGGTGGGTTTGAGCTGCTCAAACCTTCCCTGAGCAGGAACTCTTCTGGAACAGCCTCTCCCAACATGCTGATGTGGGAATTTCAGGGTTCCAGATGTATCTGGGAGGAGCAGAGGTAAAGCCAAGCAGGAATTGTCTCAGGAATTCTGTTTCTGGGGACAGAGTGGCTCTCTGCTGGGCTTGAATCACATTATGGAAACACTTTGAGGTGCTCACCACACTCCGGGCCTCATTGACCATGTCCAGGCTGCAGTCAAACACAGCCCTTGCTCAGGATTACTGTTGAATATGAGTTTATGAACAGTGGGAAAAGGAGCTCTAGGCATTTTAAATGTGAAATGTGACATTCTTAGTGGCACTCGGCAGAATGAGAACTGTCTTTGCACAGAGCTTGAAGGGAAGCAAAACCTGTATTTGATGAACTGCATAGGCAATTATTGTGCTGATCCATGAGCCACAAGCCAGTGCAAGAGTCTTGGGAGTGTCCCAGCCATCAGCAAGGTCACTGCTGCTGGCAGGAATGTGCTCTGGGGCAGAGGGGTTTGGGATTTTGGGCACCACCCTGGAATCTCTCCCTGTGTTTGACTCACACTGACAGAACTGGATCAGAGCATGTGAGAGGGGCACAGCCAAGGAGGGCTGCGGTGGCACCTGAGCCTAGAAGGGGCCTCACCTTTTCATAAAATAATCTCCCTTCTTTTTCTATGAGCTGTGTAAGTGCTGTTTTTATGGTTCTGCTGTTGCTGAGCCCAAGTGTTGTGGAATGATGAAATCTAATAAACATGCCAGGCTCTTTTATTCATCATTAGGCTCTGAACACTTTAGGATTCACTTGGGTCACATTTGGGAGCTTTTCTCTGCAGCTCTCAGGGTTAGCAGGGCCATTTTATCCAAACAGGCCTGAGCTATTCACACATTCACAAGAATACTGAGGAATGAAGGAGCTCACTGCAGATCCATGTGAGCTGAATCAATATCAAGGGCATGGAGATGAGGACTGTGATTTTATGCCTCTGTCTTTTTGGTTGGTTAAGTTCTCTGCCAGATAAAACTGGAGCCTCAGAATTTTTTTTTCCTTTATCCAGCCCTCCTTTAGTCTCAAGTTTTTCAGAGTCAGGTTAAAAGTGTAGCAGAGGAAAAGAAAAGTCTCCATTTGTGATACAAGTGCCTCTAAACCAAAAATACTTTTAGAATTCTTCCTTCAGCTTTCCTCTTTTTCCTCATTTTTAAGGGGCAGGAGAGAGGAAGCCATGGAAAAAAAAATTCAACCTAAAATTTTCATCAAGGCTCTGTGAATTTTAAGCCACTAACTTAGAGAAGCAATTTAAACTCAACAAGGAAATCTGTAGCTTCCACCTAAATGCCTTTCTTGAACAAAGTGCTATTTTTTCCCAGACAATTATTACACCTGTTGTAGATTTATTTTTGTCTACTTGCAGTGTTTGTTTATGATATCTCACCAAATAAGAGCTCAAAAAAGTATCTACTGAAAACATTATTATCAGGTGAGAGATTTATGAGCTCAGTAGCAAATTTATGATGGATAAGTAAAATTGGACACAAATAATAATGGAAAATCTCACTTATTCTTGCACTGTCAGTGAAAGAGCTGTAAGGCAGATTCATGTGACACAGAGCAAATATTTATTCCCAGTTAGAGTTATTTTATTTGAGTGTAGTGGGTGAGCAGCTGGGTGCAGTTTACTTATAAATTAAGCTTTGGGATCTTGTTTTCTTCATTTTGGGTCTTGGTCAGGAATAGTCCATTCCTGGCAGGAAAATTGCTTTCTTATGAACCTCTGGACCCTTGTTATTTACCTTTTCCTTTGCCTGACATCTGCTTTTTTTCTTACTATTTTTTTCTACTTTTGTATTCATTTTCAAACTCTGATTAGATATGAAATGTAATCTTTATAATTGTTTTGGTGTAGGAAAAAATAGTCCTAAAATAGCCCTTTGATTTTCAGCTTTTGGCTGTGAAATCAGTGCACCCACTGATATTTTATTGGTAAAGAGCTTGTTCTGATGAATTCTTGAGGATATTTAAGAATTATTAGTACCAAAGCCACCACTTGACAATAAACATTTCAAAGCAGATTTGGGAGGACATCAGTGAGTTAGAAGAATACACAGTTCCAATTTTTTTTTTTCAAATCTGAATGTGGAGGGTGGAGTTTTAAAAGGCTGATACATTTCATTGGTAGGAAAAGAAATAAAATAAAAATAAACCCATCAGTTTTTTTTTTTTTTTTTTTTTTTTTTTTTTTTTTTTTTTTTTGGTAAGATTAGAGAGTGGTGGTTCAAACTGTGGTTCTACCATCTACCAGAGCCTAAAAAAGGTAATTCACCATGTAAGGATCCCAGGTTGCAAAGCTCCCATCCCATGCAACAATACACAATTAATCCAGCCTTAAGGATGTGTGCTATAAATCCTGATGACCCTTTGGCAGTGTGAGTGTTACAGAATGAGCAGCTCTGGGCACAGAGAATGAAGTTCACCAAAGACAGGACACCCTGGAGGAAAAAAACCCCAAAACTACCTGGAAAATTAAAAAGGGAAATATCCCTTTCTCTTCCCCCATGCTCCCCTCCCATCCCCATGCCTGCACACAACCTTTCACATCTTAATTGATTTATGTGTGGGCAAACATCACCTGCATGAGTTATTTCTGAAAGGATTTTAATGCTTCGGAAGTACTTAAGGGGGGAACAGCCAGATTCATAGCTGGCATAACTCTGCACAGCTCTGCTGAAGTCAGGGGATTTATAATGACTTGAATACTTAGGAACCAAGCTTAAAATATGCAGCTAGAGAGCTGCAATGCTTCCTTGCTTGGGAAAGTTTTCCTTTGGGTGAATCTCAGGCTGGAAGATGAAACACCTCACCCCTTCCACCAGGAAAAAAGGGGGAATGGTTCATCCTGGACCTGTCAGAGCTGCTGCATTTATGGCCAGTGTGGCTTAGGAAGATCTGAGCACCAGCATGAGGGAGACAGCTCTGTGCAGGGAAGAGCAGTTTCTATGGATATCTTGCTGCCTTACCTGCTCTGATGCTGTGGCAAGGATTTATTTATGTCTGCAGTGCAGCTCCATTGCTGCTGCATTGTCTGAAGACAGCATTTGTTCCCTTCTGCTGATGCAGGGAGGAGCTGGGTGGGAAGGGGAGCCCATGGCCACAGTCTGTGCTGTGGATACTCTGCAGGAAAAAACCCCAAAACTGTTTTGCAGGAATTTTTTGAATAGGGAAATGGTTCTGTGGGGAATCCAATCTCTTCCCAGGACAGAGCCTCATTTTCCAGGTGAGCTGAAGCAGGGCTGTCTCCAGGGGATCCAGTCAGACTGCCCAGACCTGCCCTGTGCTCCTGCCTGACCACTGCAGGGAATGCAGATTCCACTGCAGGGAATGCAGGTTCCACTGCTGCTCATTGCCTAAAACTAGGCACAAACCAGCCCCACCTGTTCAATTGTTTGGGGCAGACTGGGAGGTGCCCCTCAGTTCCCCTGTGGCACATCCCTCTCATGGAGCCGAAGAGGTGATGCACCCAGAAAAAAGGGATGATTCCATCCTTACCTTGGGGTCCCAACCACAAAACAAGAGTCTAAATCAAGGACCAGGCTCAAAATTTGCAGCCAGAGGGGGGAATCACCTCATTCACTCCAAACTTTCCCTCAAATAGGTCTTGAGGAATTGTGCCCTGCAATGGACTCCAACTTCATTGCTCTCTGCAGGGGAGAAAACAGAGGAGTGAAATTTGGAGGAAACTCAGAGAGGGAGTTGGGTCTGGAGCAAACTCAGATAAGGAGTTGGATCTGGGGCAAATAAAATGTTTAGGGTGGAGCCGCTGCACTTCCACAAGATGACTTTATGTAACTAAGGAAAGAAACCCAGCACCAAATCCTTTTAAGGAACTCCAAACACAATTTGTGTGCCAGACACCAGCAGCATATGTGAGAGGCAGAATTATGCACCACGAGTAGCCCCTGTGTTCCTGCTGCTTATCAGCCCTTCCAAGACAGTTGGCTAACAGCCTCATCTGGGAATTTTGAGCAATACTCAGAATTCCTTTGAACACAGAGTTCCATTAGCTGCAAATTAATTGGATCTGTGGGTCAGTGGGAAGTGGATTACTACAGTGGAGGAAAGTGGTGAGCACGCTGCACATTGGTAGCACATTAGAAATCCTCTTTGGGAACAATCTTTGGAATATTTCTACACAGGATGCATCTTATGAATCTTAGGATTTCAGCAGTAGCCTGTGCCTCCAGCAGCAATGAAGAGCTGCTGGGAACAATTGCAAATTGCTTTTCATTGTGCTGCACATCTACTGGAGATATTCCTATTCTATCTTAGATAATAATAAACTCTCATTCAGAGTGAGTGCCAGAGTGGGTTCAGTTGGCAAGAAGGAATCCTGGGCTGTGCCAGCCCTGGTGTGGGCATGGGCCCAGGGCAGTGGCTGTGCCCTGTGCTGGCCCTGCTGAGGGACCTCGAGTGCTGTGTCCAGTTCTGGCCCTCGTGGCCAGAGAGGCCTTGAGGGGCTGGAGTGTGTCCAGGGAAGGGAACAGAGCTGGGGAAGGGTCTGGAGCACCAGGAGGGGCTGAGGGAGCTGGGAAGGGGCTCAGCGTGGAGAAAAGGAGGCTCAGGGGGGACCTTGTGGCTCTGCACAGCTCCTGACAGGAGGGGACAGCCAGGGGGGTCGGGCTGTGCTGCCAGGAACAGGGACAGGAGGAGAGGGAACGGCCTCAGGCTGGGCCAGGGCAGGCTCAGGTTGGACATCAGGAGGAATTTCTGCATGGAAAGGGTGGTCAGGCCTTGGCAGGGGCTGCCCAGGGAGGTGTTGGAGTCCCCATCCCTGGAGGTGTCCCAGGAAGGCCTGGATGTGGCACTCAGAGCTCTGGGCTGGGGACAAGGTGGAGATTGGGCACAACTTGGGCTTGCTGGTCTTGGAGAGCTTTTCCAACCTCAGTGATTGTGGGATTCTCTGAGCAGGCTGGCTTCCAGCACTTGATAGCACCCAGAAGCCACATGTGTGTATTATAAGAAATATACAAGAAATATAAGCTCAACATCACAAATTTAAAGATAAAAGGGTGAGAATGAAGGTATGGTCTAAAAGGACGACTATGGCATAGCTAAAGCCTCTGATTTTTTTGCTTAATTTTAAGCAAGAAGTGCCCAACATCTGCTGAACTTCTGAGCTTTCCTAAGATTTTTTGTGGACTTCCATCTACACATTTACTATTTTCCCTTTGCTTTCTGCTTAGGGATTTTTTACCTTTGTTTGGGTTTTTTTTTTTGCTTAGTTTTATACTATGTTTTGGGGTTTAGGCTTTTTTGTTTGTTTTGTTGTTTTGATTTTTTTTTTTGATTACTGTTTTTGCTTGGTTTGGTCTTTGTCTTTTTTTTTGGAGCAATTTCCATGAATTTATATAAACAAATCCCTAGTTCTTGTGATTTCCATCTATAGTCTCATCCCTTTCTGTTGTCCCTTTTAGGTTAGATCTTTACCATCAACTTCCTTCCTCCTTTCCTTTATTTCCTGTATTCTTTATTGTCACAGACTGGTCATGGTTTTCCATGTAAACTCCATGTAAAAACTCCATGTTTCCATGTGAAAAACTCCATGTAAATCCCAATTTTCCCCATATCTTTACTAGGAATTAATACCCAGCTAACAAGTCATATATTTCCCATCAGCTGCACTGAGCTGGTGCTTTAGATTAATTCAGTTTATTGTTTCAGCAGGTTCACAGGTTTGCAGAACTGCACAGATTTCCGCATTGCTGGGGATTGGTGATGTTTGTATGGATTGGCCTGTTCCCTGGTGATGGAGTGTGTGTAATCATCATTTCCAATATGCAAAAATTAGGAGCAAAAGCAGCCTAGTGCCTCCACTCTGTGATAATTGATGTTGGCTTTATGGATTATATTTTCTTTATTGAGGACCTTCTTGCTGAGCAAATTTGACAAATGAAAACACTTGCTGAGATTTTTATTTCCTTGGCAATTTTCTGTGTTTTCTTCTACTAGCAATATCATATTTTTATTTGTGAAAGGAAGAGTTATTGTTTATCCTCGTTATTTGCCTCTTAGAGCTGAAGTAAAAATAACTGATATTGAGGACACATTAAAATGGAAGCAGGTGGAAAAGAGCAGCTTCTAAAAAAAAAAAAAAAAGCCACGATTAGACAAAATTTTACAGACTTGCTTGTGGAAAACTACAGCAAGTTACTCCAGAGGACAAATGATGATTTGACTTGCTGGGATATTTGGGTTTTTATAAATCTTTCTGGACACGTTAAAGATCTAAAACATGCTTTTAAGAATTTCATTTATTTATGTTTCTCTGGTAAGCACCAAGTCCAGGCTGTGCTGCAAATGCAGAGCAGGAGGCAGCTCAATTTCCTGGGCATATTA
Source organism: Ammospiza caudacuta (assembly GCF_027887145.1). Taxonomy (NCBI): domain Eukaryota; kingdom Metazoa; phylum Chordata; class Aves; order Passeriformes; family Passerellidae; genus Ammospiza; species Ammospiza caudacuta. The sequence continues at coordinate 24,006,757 of NC_080599.1, read as the reverse complement.
AGCAGCTTTAGACATAGGATATATTGGAAAAGCTGAGTGACAACCTCTGTTTTCCAAGCTCAGTTTCTGGAAGATCCCTCAGCTTCCAACCCTCTTCTACTGTCAATTTTTGGGAAGCAGGGTTCACATGTGGCCCTTGGGAGATGGATGAGCAGCACCCACAGGATTTATTCTTTCCATGGGTACTTTGGGAAAGGGAAATAGCTGTGGTGTGCAGCTGAAATTTGGAATCTGGGACATCCTTGTTGTGGACCTGTGGTTTGTGAGGGGGCACCACCAGAAGTATCTCATTTATTCCTTCTGAAAAAAAAAAAACCATCATCAAAGAGAATTGTCCATGGAATTGCCCACAATAGAGAGAAGAAATGCAGTGACTGCCTTTGCAAGATGACCTTCAGGACTTGCATTAATCATTCACCTCCATGTGGCAAAAGAATATTTGTCATAAAAGAGCTGTCATTTATCCAAATGGCATTTAGGCATCAAATTAATCTTTGGATTGTCCACAATATCCCTGGAATCCCAGAATCCCAGAATGGTTTGGGTGGGAAGGGACCTTAAGGGACCATCCAGTGCTACCCTCTGCCATGGGCAGGGACATCTTCCACTATCCCAGGTGGCTCCAAGCCCCATCCAGCCTGGCCTTGGACACTGCCAGGTTCTCTCTTCTCTGCCTGGGCCACACAATCCAGTCTTGAGATTCTCCCCAGAATCTCCAGGGAGTTTTGCACATCTCCCACCATTTCAGGAATGCACAAAGCAACAAATTGGATTTGGGTTTTAAGGGTTTGCAAAATAAAGAAGACAAATAGACGCAAAGCTTTTCAAGCAGGCGCGTGGCTCGGTGCCATGCACGGAAATGAACTGGAATTAATCCCTTTTCTCTGCAAGTCTTGCAGCAAAGGTGCCTCCAGATGCTCCTCACTGGGTAGGAATTCAGGATTTATCAGCAGATGAATGGGAGAGATGTGTTTATACAGAAAGCAGGTAAGCTGAGAGCCAGGATAACCACACTACCCCAAGGGAATGGCCTGGACAATGTTTGGTTTTTTGTCAAAAGCTGAAGAAAATGTCACTGTTAAATTTTGATGAGGAGATGCACACCCACACCCCCACTTACAGCATCAACTGATGCTGATGTCATGAAATGTGGATGAAAAACATGATTTTTTTTTAAGTCCAAGCTGTCTGCTGCAAAATCTGTTCTTATTCAATCTTCCTTACTTTTTCTTTCTTGTTTGTTTGTGAAGTGATTGAAATGGTCAAGCCTGGAAATTTCCATCACTTTCTTTCTATAAACTAAAAACTTAATTTAATGCCTTTTTAATTGAAAATTTTAACTTAATCTAACAGCATTTAAAGTAAATATAAAGATAAGCTTTGAAAAAGAATATTTAATCATTTCACTAGTGTAAAACAAAATTTATTTCTAACATTAGATTTTAATCATGCAATGAAGAAATAGTTTTAGTAACAAATTAATATACTGGCTCAGGCTCTAAAATATTATTTAAGGTGAACAGCAGAACAGGGCATCTTTAATTGTCACTCTCTAACACTCTTTTAAGAAAAGTGTGATTGATGTCCTTTAAATGTTTCGTAATTTTTTCTTTAAAAGAAAATAGATTTATTGGCATTCACTGGGGCCCAAGTTCCTCCATTATGTATGTCTGGAGCTACTTAGAAATTTCAGATGTAGTCACATCTCTTTTACATTCTCTTTTCTTTAACTTCATTAAGCAGCCTTAAAGCCATGGGATCAGACCTGGTATTACTGATTTACGATTATCTTTTGAATTCCTTTCGTAACCCCCAGATGAACCAATCCACAGAAAAAAAACCCTATTTTTTTAAAGGCAATCAAAAGGCAAAGTAATTCCATATTTCTTCTTTTCATGCTTTACTGTTTGAAATCCCACTAAAATATTATTGCCAGTGTTTTTTACCTTCTCTGTGCTTTAAAACAATTTAAGAAAAAGTCTAATTAAAGCAGTAGCTGCTTGTGATAAGAAAGAGAAAAGAAAGTGTGACAACAATTCTTCTGTACTGTTAATAAAGCATAATTCCTGGTGAGGGTGGGCAGGCCCTGGCACAGGGTGCCCAGAGAAGCTGTGGCTGCCCCTGGATCCCTGGCAGTGTCCAAGGCCAGGCTGGACAAATCTTGGAGCAACCTGGACTGATGGAAGGTGTCCCTGCCCATGGCAGGGGTGGAATGAAAAGATTTAAGGTCCCTTCCAACTCAGGCTGTTCTATGATTCCTCTTTTGTTGCTATTAATTATAATGAAATAAAATTCTATTTAAGTGAAATTACCTTTTCAAGTGGTTTTTTTTTGTTTTTTTTTTTTTTAGTACTTTTTATTTTAATCTCAAGGTACTTCATAAGAAACAAAACAAGCTCCTTAGGATCTGTGAACTGGCACATACAGGGGGTTTAACAGCTTTGGAAGGGTTGCTTGTGAAGGTGATGTGCATGAAGCAGGTGTCTTTTCCTGTGCTGTGAACAGTGGGATAGCTCTGGAGTCAAAGCAAGAGGGATGTTAAAAGCTGTGGAGATATTTGTTGATAAATTTGCAGGAGTTGCAGTTGGCTGAACTGCTTCCCTCCCCCACATCCTTCAGTGCAAACTCAGTGCTGAGTGACTTCCCACCCACTCCCTGTCAAAAACACTCTGAGTGCTTGGTTTGAAAAACATAATGTCTGAATTTGCTGTTGTAGCTGTTGCCAGGTTGTCTAAACTCACACAGCACCAAATTTTCTCCAAGCTCTAAAGGTAGAGCTCCTGTTAGAAAATTACCTTCCCCAAATTAGCGAGGTTATTTAAAAAATTTGAAAAAAATAATAAAAAGCTCAGTGACTAATGCCTCCATTAGCCAAATACACAAAGCAAAGAATGTCTTAAGTTGTGTGCTTTTTTGGAAATTCCAAAAGTGATGGCTCTCCTGGGGCCTGTATAATTCATACAGCACTTTAACCTATGATTAATTACAAAGTCAGCAGAAGCTTTGCTCCTTCCCACTTGTGCTTTCATCAACACTGAAAATCCTAAAGTAAATCTGGGCTAGGCTCTGAGAGGATCAAGTGACTTGCTGGGTTGATTAAAAACCAGCCATCCTGACCAGCCTTTGGACTATACTGGGGAAAACCAGGATATCTGGGAGGAAACATCCACCAGACACCAACACTGGGGAGAGCGACTTTGTTGTTGTAAGGGAAAAAGTGACACTGAAAGAGCAAAATAAAAGGTTCTGCACAAGCGCAGAGCTGGTGTGTGGCAGAACAGGTAGGACTTTGGGATTTGGGAATAGTGTTTTTTATGGGGATTTGTGAATTTTTGATGTGCTCTGGAGGTGGAGAGAGGAAAATGTGGCATGGGAGCACCAGCTTCAGCTGAACCACTGCAGGGTGAATCACAAATTGGGGAGTTTGGCCATGCAAAAAAAGCCTCTTGGCTGATGCTGTTTGAAGTGCACATCTTCCTGGCTGAGGGTGAATGATCTGTGAGCAGGAGGTTGCTCTCACTGCAGCCTAGAAATAAATGTTCCACAGAAAACCCAACATAATGATGTGAACTTCTCTCCCCATGACTACTCCGCTGTTTTTTGTGTTTGTGTTCCAGAGTCTCTCACAAAGCTTTGAGGTTATTAGAATAAGGTGAGATGAAAGGGTAAGACAAAGAGGGGCGGGATAGGATGTTGTTCTGGATTTTTGTTTGGTTTTTTCTTTGTCCACTTGTTTCAGCCAGAAGCTGGGTCAGCCTTGCATGGGGAATGGTTTTCTGCAGGTCACTGCTCCCTGCCTGGGCTCTGCTGTGCCTGTGGCTCAGGAGCAGAAGAGAAAGGAAGTGGGAACACAAGATCCACCTTCTTGTGAGCGGAGAGTGGGCACAGCCCAGTGTGCTGACTGAAAAGGAAAAGATGGGTTTGTGGAAGGCAGCCAAGCGTTTCTTGGGAGAGCTGGGGAAAGCAATCAGGAATACCTCTAGGAGCCACAACTCCTTGGAGTGTGTCTCACCCAACACAGGATGCATTTGTCAGGGATTAGGATCACTGAGACCACACAAAAAGCTGTTTGCCATTATTTCCCCATGCCCACTTTCCTCCCCTGACAGATTCTACAAACTTTATTGCTCTCAGCCAGAGGAGGGAGTGCAGAGCTGTAGCAGTTGCACTTTGGGGCTCGTTGTTGTCACTGTGGTGGTGGCACTGCCCCAGCTGTGGCTCCCTCCCCTGATCCTGCACCTGCCCCGGGGCACAGCCGCGCTCTTCTCCCTCCTTTCAGAGATATTCAGGGAGCTGCAAAAGGAAGTGAGATAACCCACATGAGCAAAACAAATCAGAGAAATAAGGAAGTAAATGGTTCTGCCTTTCAGTTTTTGGAAATGCACGAGGAGAGGCAGCAGCTGGAGCTGAGCAGGGGAAGGGCAGAGCTGTAATCAAGATGCTCATTTTTCGGCAAGCCCCAGATGCAGATCAAGAAATGCAAAGTTTGTGCTGACGAGGAGACAAGGGCCTCAGCTCTCATCCAGCAGAGGGTAAATTAAAAAATAATTATGGAGAACAGCAATTTCTCTCAAAGTGTTCAATGCCTTGCATATTTACCCCAGAGTTATTTTCTTTCTGTAGATGAAATAGAAAGGCCTGGGGATATTTAATGTCTGTTTGTTTCTCTAACAGCCCTACTCTGCCCACAGGGCAGGAGCCCTCCAGCTGGCAAGCATGAGCTGGTCTGGAAGGGGAGTTTTCCAGGTGGTGTGGTTGTGTGATTTAGGAGACGTTGGGAAGAGAATAAGCAAACTTGTAAAGGAGTGGAACTCCCAGGCAAGGAAACTCAGAGACAGCAAAGACAGGTTTTTCTCATTTGATATTGCCATGGATTGAGAGAATTCAGTTTTGAGGGCATAAACATGAGCAATATTTGCACACCTAAGTGAATATTAAACAAGTTTCTCAAGCTTGTCCTAGAAATACCCAAGCAACCCCACTGCTAAATCATGGGTTCAGTTCAGCATAAGCATGAAATCAGTAAAAAAATCTGGGTCTTTGGTTTCTGACCCTTTGGACAAGCTCACATTAAATCCTGATGTTACCCCTATGAGATCTATTCTTTGTCCTAACCAGTAACAGAGATAGATCTATAAAGAGCATGGTTTTAAGGAGAAAGTACAGGTTCTTGGCCAGTTAAGTGTTTTGTATTTTATATTTCCATTGCAGTGTACATTACAGCATAGGCTGCTCTACAGTATATCATGGCAATGCAGAGAAAATATGAATAGGTTGGCTCATAGATTTAAAAGCACTGGATTGTTCCGTGTGTGCTCCCAGCTCCTCTTTGAAATTATCCTCAGCATAAAACATGTATTTACATTCAGATCAGAAGTATCCACAAGAGGCATGCAGCTGTGGAATGTGTTACATATTGTAATTATAAAGATATGTTTGCTCCCTTTTCCTGGGAATAGATTCTGGTATTGATTTGTTCTCACTTCTGCTCACCTCCACCGAGGCAGTGGGGGGAAGGTGCATTTTATGGGAAACAACGTTAATTGCTTTATCTCTGGGGAAGAAATACAGCCATTGAAAACCTCACTTACAACTGGGTAACAATTCCTCCAAACAGACTTAGAATAATGATCCAAGCCACGTTCTTTCTTAATTAAGACTATGGTTATAGGTGGTTACTGGGACACTAGGAAAGTTTGGGCAAAAGAGAAAGCCTAGAAAGTGAAAGGGGGAAAAATATAATGTTGAGAACACATTTTTAAAATCATATGACAGCTGTAGCTTCTCTAAATTGTTTTGAGAACAGGAGTTTTCCAGCAGATTCAAAGCCATCTGATAAGAGAAAACCTGGACAAAAGCTCGAGTTTTACTTTTAATCCTTCAAAAAAAAAGAACCAACAGAGAGTCGAAGGAGCAAAAAAAAAGAGAACCAACTCAATCCCCAGACCCCACAAAGAGATCTTTGTGGAACATTCTGACCCTCAGGCCTGGCTCTTGTTTTCCTGGACATCAGTGGAGGCATGCTCCACCAGAATGAGCAGATGATGAGGCCAGGGAGGCACACGAGCTCTGTCAGTCCAGCCTCAGCTGCATGAACAGAGAGCATCTGTGGGCTTTCAACCTTCCTTTCACCTCTCCTAGAGGCAGTGCCCCAAAACTGCTCATGGGCTGGATTGCTTTGGAGGTGCTGCTTTGAAAAGCAGTAATGAGTGTGAAGAACTCTTAGCTTGGCTGTTTGTCTTGAGCTGCAGGGCTTTTTTAGGTTCTGAAATATGAGAGCCTCCAGAATTACTGCAGCAATATGGATATTGTCACTAGAAAGTTCTTGGTGGTTGATGTAACCCTTCTATTCCAGTTTCTTTTAAGAATGGTTACAATATGCCAGTTTCCAAGAAAAAAAAGAGAGGCGAGGAAAAACAAACCCTGTGTTGCAGAGACTGTTGCATCAGATAAATAGATCCATTTTCTTGGCAGAATAACAACATTTTTCCTTCTTTGATATGGGGCAAATGGAGCTGCTGAGCTGTGTTCTCCGCTGAGATTAGAGATGTATTCGGAGCCCAGAGCTCCCCTCTATCACAAGTCAGTACTAACAAAGCCACAAAAGCTTCTCTGCTTTAAGCACTGCTACTACTGCTATTAAAGAGTGTTTCTACCTGAAAGTAGAACATGAATGGCTCTGGCTTTTCATCCACAAAGAAATGTATTCGGCTGCTTTGCTGAAGCGCTTCGCTGAAGCGCTTCGATTCACGATGTTTGTTCTGCCGTGGTTTAGATTAAGGCAGCACAAAGGTTCTCCCTCTTACACCCCCAAGAGAAACATCTCCCCTCTCATCTCAGCATCCGGCCAAGCCAAGTGTTCTTCCTTTCCCCATTCTGGGTTTTCCAAGAATTTTTTTCTCCTTTTTTTTTTTTGTCTTCCCCCTTGCAATTATCATAGGCACCTTTTGGCCCAGATGGTCTAGCCTTGCATGAAAATTAGATTTTAATTAATCTCTCACAAAAATTTCTGCCTCGTGTGGATGATGTCACGTTCCCATTATCTAACCCTTAATAACTGATTATAGCCTAATTGAATGTACTAGAGGAAAAACGACAGGATGTCAGGATATAAAGTTCATTAAGGAAAATCAATTTGCAAGGCTTTAAATTGCATTAAGGGCTACCCTTTAAATCATATAATGTATTTCTTCCTGGTTTGGGAAGGTAAATAGGCACACTGTGGAGAAATATGTGCAAGGAGAAGTGGTAGGTTTTGTGGGTAAATTACATTGCAAATGACTGAAGATCAGACGACAATTCCATTATCAATGACAAGCTGCCAAGGTACTCAAACAAATACTTTGCCAAGTGCCTTGTGTTTTCCATTTCTTTGTCATTTAGAAATAAATAAATCTTGCTTGGAGGCTGGACCGAGATCTCTCTCATTTTATTAAAAAAGCCAACAGAGAAGGGTTAATGAATATCAACTCCATTACTTGCTCTCCAGGATGGATTTGGCAGCCCCTTTCCATGCCAGACCGGATGTTTTCATCTTTTTCAAGTCTATAAACAGTGGAAGCTGCTCAGAGTCATATTCCTGGCACCAGCAGCAGCTTGGATGCATTTCAATTCGTGTCTTTTGTGCTCTGGAGTGAATTCCTACCTTCGTGAATTGTTTAACAAAAACAGGCACTGGGAGAGAACCTCACCTTGGCAGGCAGCTCCTGGGGCTTGATTGAGCTTGTGGTGACACGCTGGTGACAGCTGATGTCCCTTGGAACTGGGACACAGCAGACAGGGGGGTGTTCATGGCAGGGCACCTGCACCTGCTCCTGCCCTCCTGGCTGCCCAGGGGAGGAGTTTGGAACAATTCCAGAAGGGAGGGTGAGGATGGGCAATGGACTCTGAGGGGTGGAGAAAGAAGTGAAGGATGATAACTGCACCTCGAGGTGTGGAGAAAGAGGATAAGGATGATAACTGCACTCTCAGGTGTGGAGAAGGATGATAACTGCACCCTGAAATGTGGAGAAGGGAGATAAGGATGGTAACTGCACCCTGAGGTGTGGAGAAAGAGGATAAGGCTGATAACTGGGCCCTGAGGTGTGGAGAAGGAACAGAAGGATGATAACTGCACCTTGAGGTCTGGAGAACAGAGATAAGGATGGTAAATGGACCCTCAGGTGGGAAGAAGGAGGAGAAGGATGATAACTGGAGCCTGAGATGTGGAGAAGGAGGACAAAGATGATAACTGGATCCTGAGGTGTGGAGAAAAAAGAGAAGGAAGATAACTGGACCCTGAGATGTGGAGAAGGAGGATAAGGATGATAATGGGACCCTAAGGTTTGGAGAAAGAGAAGAAGGATGATGACTGGACCCTGAGGTGTGGACCTGTCTGTGCCACCTTGCATGTGCTGGTGTGGTTTGGCTGGGACTGGACCAGCCCTTGTCCTTCATGGCCTCTGTGCTTTAGCACCAGGCAAAAATGGGTTTGTTCAAAACTTAAATAAAGTTATAGGAAACCCTAACAGTATTACAAGACAAATTCACTGAGATTCCATCCTGGAACAGAAGGGTTTTCTCTCCAGCACCCACCTTTCTTCTTGATGCTGTTTTGGGCTGGATTTGGGGATCATAACAAGGGCTGGTGCATTTATACCCCTTCTTCTCTGGTCTTTGGTGTTCGCACATTCCCAGCACTGACAAAGGTTCCCCTCCTATCTCTCATTTCTTTCTAGGCTGGGGGCAGCAAGTCCTGTGTTGATTGCAAAGGTACATGAAAATATGTCCACAAAATAAATCCAGCATCGTGGACCTGAGCCAGTCTCATCCTCCTCCTGGGATTCTTTGTCCAAAATCCAGCTGCTCACCAGAATTCCAAGGTCTTTCTCGGCCTCAGTGGGATGAGGAACCCAGATATCTCAGGATACAACAGCAGCCTCCTGTTTATTGTGATTCTCAGGAAAGATAATTAATTAGGACTTCAAAGGGAGGAGGTGGCATGTGTAGCAGAAGCTTTAAGTCACATTTTGTCACCTCCCCAGAAGTTGTTTAAAGAGGGGAGAATTGGTACAGTGTGTCTTCCTCTTTGAGAGGGTTTATACAGGGCTTTTTAATTACTTTGGAGATTTCTTAAATGTAATTTTGTATGATGGCATCTGGTACAAACTGGATGCCTCTCTTTGATCTGCTGGGGAAGAGAGGGTGACAGTTTTCTTCAAATGAAGAGTAACATCAGCAGAAAAACAGAGAGGGAATTAACATATTGGAGCATCACTTTTCTTGTAATCATCACCCTATTAAATATGGAGGGGAGGATTTTGAAAATCAAGTTTGCATTTTGAACAACATTACTGGGGCTGAGTTGCCCTCATTAGCTATTTTGTATTAAATTTGATAAAAAACCTGCTGCTGACAAGCACTGGAAATGCTTTTTTTTTTAATCTTGTTTTTAATAATTTTAGATCACCTACTAAATATCTTTTAATATTTTAATGGGTCTCTTACTCATAGTAAAAAGAGGTGAATAAATTGAATGAAGAAAATAAAAATGCAAAAATCTTCTCAGGCTTTTGCCTCTCATAACGGTACCAAAATGAAATTTATGGTGCATCTGTGTTTTGCTTTACTTTCAATTTGCAACCATATTTTTGCATATTTAATGTGACTGGAAAAGCATATTTTTGCAATGAATTTGCATTACAGGTACTAAATTTTGGCCAGTTTTCTTCTAAATTTCACATGACTTGAAGGCCATTTAAAGCTCTTTTTTCTTTGCAGGATTTTATGACATTCCCAGTCTCTTCCCTGAGTGTAAATAAGATGCATCCAAATATACAGATGCTCACTTTTATGTCTTATCATCCCACAGATGAACTCCCAGTGAACATTTTCATTCTGAATAGGTTCCATTTTGTTGGCTTTATTTTCAAACCTACATAGTTGGGAACGTTAAAGAGGGAGAAGATACTTTTTATAATTCTTTTGGTTTATTGTGAAAACAGATAAAAATTCCTACAAATATTCATTGAAGCCTTTCTTCATTGAAGGCTTTTATTCCTAAGGGATATAATATCTACGTTTTGTGTGCCAAAAGCATCAGATTAAATTTTTTCCAGGGGACTCACTAAATCCTTTCTTTCAGGAGGAAGTTGCTGCTGGAGGGTTCCTGGTTTTATTTCCAGGCATTGATTCCTTGTGAGACATCCAGAGAGAAGGGAAAGGCCAACGTCCTTGCATTGACAATTCTTTTCTCAGATGGTTGAAGGGGGCTTTAAATATGGTTACTCTGCTTAATTATGATTTTGTAATGCTCTTTTAATGAAGATTTGGTGTGCTGCAGCATCTCCATCAGAAAAGCCATTGGATTTGGGGAAGAGCTCTTGGGCCAACAATCCCAGCCTGTGCCACCTACTGGGGCCTTGGCAGCTCATCCCAGTGGGTCAGGGAATCATTAAAGTTGGGAAACACTTCAAGATCTTCAAGTCCAACCTCTGGCCAAATCCCCCACACCACCAGCACCCCACATCTGGCATCTCCACAGGGTTTATGGGCATTTCCAGGGATGGACACTCCACCACAACCATTTGAGAAAAGAAATAGCTTTATTTTTGTTTGTTTCAAGAGCTCTGTAAGCCCTCCCCATGACTTCATTTGCATCAGGACAGCAAAAATCCCGAATTTCATTCAAGATGGAATTTGGAATTGTCAAATTTAATTTCAAAATACAAAGGGAAGCAGAAGAAGGACCCAGCAATGTGAGGTACCAAAAAAAGCATCTCTTGGTCCCTCTCTGCAGTGGTAGAACCCTGTTTTGGGTTGGCAGAGGGGGTTTTGGAGGTAGGGAGAGACAAGTGCCGGCAGGAAATGGCACATCCTTGTGTCCTGTCCCTTGTACATCCCTGAGCCTGCAGGCTCCTGATAATTTGAAGGCACATTGGCAGTGATGGTGTCCTCTCTCTGTCTGCACAGCTCAGCAAAATCCCTGTCCCTTGAGGCAACTGTGAAAATATTGAACCAGGCAGCCCAGGATTCTCATTTTCATAAGAGTTGGGACGCCTCTGGAAAATGATCATAGTAAAAGCACAGTAATTATGGTTGACTTGCTCTTTACAATTAGGAAATTTTGTCATGCAGGGATTGCTGCTTAGCATGACAAAAAAGCCAGACAGATACAGAGCAGAGCTGTGACAGGAAAACAGCAAAAGTGGTAAGAAATGAGAGGGAAAGCAGGGCTTTGTTAGGTTTGGGACAGCAAGGGGAGTGATAAGAAAATCCATTGTGTGTTTTCCATGCTGCTGGAAATCAGTGCAGTTTAGGCAGCGTGGTTGTGCTGCAGGGATGGCAGGGAGAGGGAGGCAATCTGATAAATGAAATGATGCATAATTCAGTGCTGCAAGGGCAGTGTAGGAAAACAGTATCATCTCCAGACAAATTAATCTGTCTTAGGTTTATGACTATCTCAAGGCCATTTGTTTCATTGTCAGTTCAGTCACAGGTAGAGATGTGATTATTATTTCAAATGAAAAGTTCTTTTCCAACAGCCATTTTTGAAAACTGCTGTCTCAGAGCAGAGTCCCTTCCCTGAAGTAATGCTTTCATTTGGAAGTACAATAGCAACTGTCAGTTTTGCTTCCTTTTGTTTTATTTCCATCATCTGTGTGTTATCATTTCAGGGAGGAAATGTGTCTGTGAGCAGCCAGTGCCAGATGTCTGAACTTGCACTTGTCATTTGAGGTGCTGGCAGCACCACTCACCCACCCCAGTCACAACCAGCTGCAGGAGCTTGGCTCCACTCACAAACTGCAACAAAGTCGTAAAACAGAGGGGGAAAGGAATGTTATGGCACTTTGCAGGAGGCTGATGCTTGGAAAGGTTTGGCCCACAAAGTGTCAGGGATCTGTTGGAGCCCCTTGTGCAGCTCTAGAAGCATCTGTCTGTACACTGTGATTAAAGTCACTCATTAAAGGGCTGGTGCAGCTGGGACTGGAGGCTTGACCTCCATGGACTGGCCTGAAACCCCTGAATTTGTGATATCCCACCTTTGGCAGCACTGAGGTTGACTCTAGATGTCACTAGAATTGATTATGCTAAACAATGAGTTTAATATAAGATATTTGAAATTATAATGTGTATAATTATTGTACATAACATAATACAGTATGATGCAATAATAGATGTTAAATATAATATATGATAATACAATTATAAACCCCAAGCACCTGTTCACCTTCTGGAGTGATTTGTGATTTCTCTCCTTTTACAGAATCATAGAATGATAGAACAGTTTTGGTTGAAGGGACCTTCAATCTCATCCCACCCCTGCCATGGCAGGGGCACCTTCCACTATCCCAGGTTGCTCCAAGCCCTGTCCAACCTGGCCTTGGACACTTGCAGGGATCCAGGGACAGCCAGGAGTAGGGGCATTTCCCCAAATATAACTCTTATCTCTTATTTTCCTTCAAAATAGGTTTTCTTTCCTAGACATGACCAACCTGCAATGAACCCTGCCCTGCCCAGCCTGCAGCCTGTGACCTTTCCAGCTGGGTTTGGTTTTCCAGCTGAGCACACCTGGGCACAAGGAGTTCAAATGTGAACAAGCTGCATCCAGGGGGAGATGGAGGTGGAAGAAAGAGTTGTTTCAGCCTTGGCATTAGGGATTTCATGTATGGAAATGGAAGGTGCAGCAGCTTTTGTTCTCTTTAGGGCTAGACATGCTGGGAGCATGTCAGTGGCTCTTAGCCCTCAGGCTATCTGCCAAAATTACAGATATTTCCTGTGCTGTGGTGACACACTGAGCAGCCACACACCTCATTCATGTCTCATTGTTCACAAACAGGGTCATGGCTTGAACATCCAGGGACAGAAAAATGTCCTTTTCAATTAGGCCAGCCCTTGTTCTGTGCTTTTTATCGAGTTCCTTGCCCATTACAAGAGGGCTTTTCTGGAAACAATAGAAGGCAGCAGATAAGGGAGCAGGCTACAAGAGATAGGAGCACTTAGTTTCTGTCAGTAGACAAGCAGCTCCCTTCCTCCCTGATATAATGCCTAGAAAAGGAGAGCACAAGCACATTTTCATTCACCAAGTTCCTTCAGTGCTGGAGCTGATAAAATCTGAAACATTCATCCTGAGCCATGGCAGTGGGAGAGGAGAAGGGACTCTTCCTCAGAGGGTACCAAACAAAGGGAAGAGGAAAAAAAAAAAAAATCCTGACATTGCCCAGTGGGGAGCAAATATAATTCAGGGAAGAAAGGTCAAGGGAGCAATGCTGTGATTGAAATTTCTTAGAATTCTAGACTGGTTTGGGTTGGAAGGATCATTAAAGCCCATCCAGTGCCACCCCCTGACACCTTCCACAAACACAGGGTGACCCAACCAACACTGCCAGGGATCCAGGGGCAGCCACAGCTTCTCTGGGCACCCTGTGCCAGGGCCTGCCCATCCCCACAGAAAAGGGAAGAGGGGTAGGAATGTTCTCAAATTTTCCTTTTTTTTTTCTTTTTTTAATTATATGTACATGCCTCATCTTTCTGGAAAATCTGCTACAGGAAGTAAGCAAGTTTAAACAGCCAAATCAGAATGAGTGGGTCTGAAATTATCTATTTAATTAGGTTTTATGCTTTGAATCTGCAAATGTTGGTATTAATTTATACTTAATTTTACAGAGCTGCCAGCAAAATATGCTGTGAAGGAACCAATAGTGTGTGTTGCTCACTTATTTCAGATTGGACCCAGAGAGTGTTTTAGGGCCCAGCTGAGGTTTATGGAAGGTTTGGGAGGAGAAACAGCACCACATTTCCAGACTGGTGCAGGTGGGGAAAATTTCCTCTCTCAACAGTGGCTCATGGCTCTTTTCCCAGTGAAAACTGTGTTAAAGTATTGGTTGGAACATTTCTAAAGCCAGTAGTTTTTCCTTTACAGAATATTTCATGTTAATAATCAATGATTATGGCACATGTTCCATCTGCTTCCATGTTATCCTTTACAAAGCCATAGAAGGAGAGATTTCCAGAATAACAATATTATTAAAAAAAAGGAAGGAAATAAAGAAATTTCTCTGTTTCTCACCATAATATATTTATATGGAGGAGATTAAATTTCCTCTTAATCATAACAAACCAGAATTGCTCTTTGTGTAGCCATCAGGACTGAGTCTATATTTCTAAAGGTTTCATTTCTGAGGATCTTGGAAATCAGACTTTGTTCTTTGTGCACTGAAATAGAGACAAATATTGTGTATAAATCTTTAACTTTTATTTGTTTCACAGGATAAGGCTCATAAAAATATCTCTTGCTCCACTTCCTAATATCCAAAGCAGGTGAAGAAGCATTAAGACAGAGCACATAAACACAGCAGAAATGTAAATGGAAGAATTCTGGGAACAAGTGCTGCCTGAAGACATCCCCACCACACAGTGATATATATTTCCTCAAAAATAACTTGAAGATCTTCTTCTCTGCCTCCTGCACATTATAAAACACTCAGGGAAATATAGATGAAGTCCTGGAATGCATTTAGATCATTATTTGCAATGACAACAATGCAGTTCTCTGAACAGTGTGCATGTCATATATACAGAGGCAGTGGAATAAATAAGGCATCTATTGCATTAGGAAAAAACTACATGTCATCATTCAGGGGCTTGGGAGAATGATGGGGACAGGGAGAAATCCCCTCAAAGAGATTATGAGAGTAATTGAACTGATTGATGAAATGGAACTGACGCTGTGGGTAGTTGGTGAAGATTCAGTGAATAATTGCTGGCAATAATTTTGTTTTCTGCAATGCAATGTAGTGTTTTACAAGTGTATCAACAATGGGGTGAACAAATCTTGATAAGCCACTGCTCTCAGTGAAGTGCCACTGTCAGGGCAAAGTCTGGTTGGTACAGGGCTCACAGAAACACCGAGAAGTTCAGAATAGTCCCTTGGAACTCTGAGGAGTCCTGGAAACATCCAGTGCCACCCCTGCCATGGGCAGGGACACTTCCACCAGCCCAGCTTGCTCCAAGCCCCATCCAGCCTGGCGTGGGACACTGCCAGGGATCCACAGTCTAACTGCTGAGTCTGAGAAGGTGATGCCATTCCCAAGAACCTGCTGCTGGCTGGGTTTGCTTTCACTCTCAAAGACATTGTGGTGTCACAGCAAACTCCAGTGACCACAGGGCAGAGGGGTGCTCATGGCATCAGGTTGTGCCTGAGTCGGTGGAGAACTGACAGAGCCAAATCTCACTGCACTGAGCACTCCTGTTGTCCCTGATCAGCTGTGGGAGAGACAGGAATGGAAAGCTGGAATTTTTCAGGTTGGAAGTGGCCTGTGGCAGATCAGAATTTCATGTCCATTTTAAAACAGAAAAGGGCTGGGAAAGCAGGAAGCAAAGTCATTAAAAAGGATACAACAACTGCCCATGCCTTGGGGTCATTAGGTCTGTGCTAATCATTAGGGCTAAGGCTCATTAGACAGCATTAATGATGATCAGTGAGCCAAGGGGAAGAATGCTCTTTAGATTGCACTGAGGACTGGATTAAGGACAGATCCACCCCAAAAATCTGTACCTGCAACATTTGGGCCACTTGGACTCTTCTACCTACAGCACTCTGGTGGTTCTGCCAGAGTCTGCAGCACTGGCAGCCTGGGAGCAGCCAAGTCTCATGGCACAAACCAGAACAAACAAACCCCAACTCAAGGGCACTCAAAAACTATTCAGCATCAAACCTTCACCAGCAGCAATTTGTCAAGTTCCATGCCTGTCATGCTGGAAACAGCTTGCTCTGATTGCATTAATTTTTGGGGGGATGTGATTAGGAGTCACTGACATGAAATCAAGTGTGATAAATATCAATAATTGAATGTTGGATCAGTTTTCCCTAGGACAGCTTAATTCCATTCACCCTGATTTGAAGACCTCACCCTTAATATTGTTTTGTCTGTGTTTCTTTTTAAATTGTGTTTTCACCAATCTTGATATTAAAAAAAAAAAAAAAAGCCCTTTGTAATAAAGTGCCTCAGAAATCCTGGCTGCTTTACAGTATTTGTCTGGCCTACTTTGGAGATTAGTTTAATTTAGGTGATATTTGATTTTCCTGCTGCTGGTGGTGTGATTTTTTTGTTTTTATTCAGTTTCTCGTTTTTTTGTGCTTCTTGTGGAGATTAGCTTTCTATAAACATGTTATCCATAACATAAATCAAAGAAGCTGGAAATAGTAATATAGTATGGTCATGTATATTAATGGTTGTTTGATGAAGGAAAGATATTAACATATTTCAGATTCTCTGTCATTCCCTTCAATTTTTTTTTATTCAGTAAAAAAGAGAAAGAAGGAAAATATTCTGGTAAATTCACCTATTTAGGAGAGTAAAATTATCAAAACAGGTAGGGCAAGAAATCTCCTTTTCTCTCTGATTTGGTGATTTGTAAATTAGTGAGAAAAAAAGCTGGGGTTTTTCTTGGTTCTGTTGATCAATGATGAAGCAGATTTTACTCTTCTAATTTGGTGCAGTTTTTTCTCGTCCCCTTTACATGGAGAATTTAAGAGGAAATCAGCACCAGCAGCACTTTGGGAAGCAGGACCACCTCAGGTGCTGCAGGTAGAGCTCAGAGCAGCTCTGCACACCCTGTCAGGTGCATTTCAGTCCCTCCAGCCATCTCGGGCCAGGGCAATTCCTGACAATTCCTTACCTGCTGCTTTGGGTTATAGCTGGGACAGCCCTTCCTGCAAGCTCTGGGCAATCTGCTTATCCAGGAGAGGGGAGAATTCTCTAACTTGGAGAATTCAGAGGTCATCCTACCCTGGGCTTATTCATGGCTTTTATATTTAACAGTCACACCAGAGATAATTCTCTCCTGGTGCTACACCCTCTGTTCTCTTACAAGGTGACAGAATTACTGCTCACCAAGTCAGGTAAGTTCTTCCTTAATTTAAATTAGGGTCATTCATTTATTTACAAAATCTCTGTCATTTTCATTGACCTGATGAAGGTCATAAGATCAAGTTCTCCCTCATCCCTGAAGATCTCGTGGGAGCTGTCCCAGAGGTTTCCCTTGGTCAGGAGATCCAAACTCCTGGATCCATCAGGGTTACACACAGGCCTGTGTGTAGCATTCACATTCTCTGAAAAAATCCCTTCACCCAGGATTTTTCTTCTGAGAAGCTGAGAACCCTCAGAGAAAAGGAAAACAATTCTTCTCTCATTGGCTTCCCCTATGTTTTGCTCATTTGCAATGTGTTTGGAGATTGTTTACCCACAGGTGATTGTTTCATTGCATTCTGGTGTGAGTTGTTTTAACTCAATGGCCAATTGGGGCCAAGCTGTGTTGGGACTCTGGAAAGAGTCACAAATTTTCATTATTATCTTTTTAACATTGAGTAAATATCCTTTCTATATTCTTTAATTAGTATAGTATTATTTAATATAATATAGTATTATAAAGTAATAAATGAGCCTTCTGAGAACATGGAGTCAGGTGCACCATTCCTGCCTTTGTTGGGACTTTTCCCTGCAAATACAATCCCTGTCTGTGCACTGAGCCTTCAACATGCCCTGCAATGGGAGGCTGGGCTGTGCAAGGCTGGGTCAGCACCTCTGACAAGCTGGATTTACTCCTCCTGCATGGAAAAATGCCAGTTCAGGCTTCTTAGGTCTCCTAAGGATTCCCACTGGAGCCAGGGAGAAAGGGGTTTCACTGGATGTGAGTGTTGAAATGGCTTCAATGATTGCTGAAGTCTTTGGCTTATTTATTACTGAAGCTAAATCAACAAATCTCAGCAGACCACCTTTGAGCTAAGTAAAACCATAGCTTCTCCTTTCCTTTAAATATTTTTTACTTAAAACAGATGAAAATGATTTTTTGCAGTGGCTTTGGTTCTGTCTGAGGTGGAGCGGATCAAAGGTGAGATTTTCTGTCTGTGGGATATTTGTGATTCGACAAAAAAGGGGGAGAGGTCATTCCTGCATCTGTGAATGAAAAATTGGAGTTCTGAAAGTTTCCCAAAGAGGGGAAAAAGCAAAAAAGATGAAAGCAGCTTGGCATTAAATGAAATTGTAAAGCCTGCAGTGAGCTGGCAGCTGTGCCCAGGCTCTGGGGGTGCCCTGCTCAGCCCCTCTCTGTTCTGTCACCATCCCCAGCCCAGGGCAGCAGCCAGGACAGGAGATTTTGGATTCTGCTCCAGCAGCAGCCCTGCCTTCAGACCTTGGGAATGTGCCAGAAGCTCTCCAGGTTTCTGCAAGCTTGAGAGGTAGGAGGGAAGCCCTGATTAACCCAAGGTTCCTTTGCAAGGCTTTCATCACTGCCTTGTTGAATGAGATAAGTGAAGTGAGACTTAGCACTGCAAGCTTAGATAAGCCTGAAGAAAGGGAAAACTGACAATTACCAGTTTGATCTAATAATGCAGTAATGTGAGAAACTGAATTTAATACACAGGAAAACAATATGAGGCAATGGTGATACTATAATTAAGTAAATAACTTAATACATACATGTTTAATTAAACCCCCCATTTATCTGAGAACACTCTCTCTGTTTGGAATAGCAATTTGAAATCACTAAAGCTCAAGCTGAACAATATAATTTTCATTTAATAGTAATCTTGGACCAGCACATTGAAGACATTCATTCAGCATAGTGGAAATTGGATTTTCAGGGAACTGTATTATGGGTTGTCTCTTGGATCCCAAACTGTGAAATCGTGGATCATGGAAGCCCAGCATATAATTACCCTGGTTGCATAATGCAGTGTCCCAACTCTGGAATAATATTGTGAGAGTTTCTATTTGTAATCTCTACAGCTTTGAGAAAACCCCAAATTTCATTCAAGATGGAATTTGGACTTGTCAAATTTAATTTCAAAATACATTCACATTGAATAAAATCACAGTAAATAAGTTGCTGTGTGTTTCCTTTGATATTTTATACAGTTTATTTACAGAAGGTTGGAAAAATAGTATAGTAATCAAATATTAACCCTTCCCTTCCCTCTCCTCTTTCCCTTTTCCCTTTCCCCCTTTTTGTTCATTTGGGATTTTTATGTGTTTGGTTGCTTGTTGTGGATTTTCCCCCTTCTTAACAAAATATTATGGAAAACCACATGCATTTTACCAAATGCTTCCAGAACCGAGGGCCAAACAAAATGTATCCATGAAAATGCAGATAATAGAAAAAAATGAAAATTACAATTTCAGAGTGCAACACGGTGTGAAGTGAAGCTGGATTTGTGGAATGATGTTTTCCAAGGCATTTCTGATCAGTTCCAAGAACAGCTTGGGGCTTAATCACTTAATTATCTCATCACATTCATTCTTTTCATACTTTCACAGATATTTTTCTCTTTGTTTCTGTTTTAATTTTGCAAGAATTAGAAAAAGGCTTATAGAATTAAAAACTTGGCTTCAGCTCTCATAGAAGCTTCTAGAATGTGATGTTTTTCCTTTGAAAATCATGAAGCTTGACCTCAGCTTTCTTACCAGAACTCTTAATCCACTTACAGGAAAGAATGAGACATTTCACTGACTTTTCTTTTATTAGAGTTTCCGCATGTCTCCTCTCGTTTTCTCAGCTGGGCACTTAAGCTGTTTCCCAGGAAGTTGTAAATGTCATTTTGTCAAGGTTGCTTTAGGGTACTCAGGTTTTTGACAGCCTCAGTTATTTGGAAGGTACGGACCTTCCAGAGTGTGGTGATGGAGTCAGTGGAATTATGGATTTGGTTGAGTTGGGAGCGGCCTTAAAGCCCATCCAGTTCCACCCCTGCCATGGGCAGGGACACCTTCCACCAGCCCAGGTGGCTCCAAACCCTGTCCAACCTGGCCTTGGACACTTCCAGGGTTCATTCTTCCACCTTGTTCCTTCCTTGTTCTTCCCACTGTGGGAATTTTGAATTAAATATATCACAGCAGATTTCCATGCCTTCATATCGCAAAAATTATAAATGGAAGGTGGAAATGCTGCTGGTGGTGTGATCCTGGTGAATGAGTATTCCACAGGGTCAGACTGAGCAGGAGGAAACCCCTTTCTGCTCATGGGAAACTCCTGCTGAGTTGTGAAAACAGGAATTCCTCCCCTAGTGAGGGGTTGGGTAGCAAAAACATCAGATCCAGTGACGAGTCAGGAATAACTACGGAATCCAGCTGGAGCCTGGCCAGTGCTTTTTGGGAAGACTTTGAGGTGTTCTAGAAGCCTCTGCTTTTGATGATTAACTGTGTCTCGGTCAAGGTAATCCCTCCAAGGGCTCTCTCCTTAATTTCCAGCTCTAGCAGAGCTTCTTCAAACTGGGAGATGTTTTGGAGCAGTTTGCCACTCCCATTGATTTATGGGAACAAAACAGAGCAGCGGGAAAATGCACAGGAATTGCTGTAATTTGGGCTCCTCATTTACACAAAAATTATTTTCTGTGCGAAACAGGAATATTGGAGATTTAATAATCTGTGTTTTAACAGATTGAAGGCATCCAGGAAATGAACTACACAGGTTTTGCCCTCTGTTGTGCCATGAAAAAAAAAAAGTGTGGAATCTGAAGGCTTTGGTGCTGGAAGCCTCATGGAGAAGATGTGTGTTTTATGTTTAAAGCTGATCACTGGGTTGTGGTTTTGGTTTGGTTTTCTTTTTGTATTAAAAACTGAAACTTTAAAAAGAGGCTTCTTTCGATGAATTTCCTGTTCTGTGTTCAGGTTTCCTCATTTTCTTTAACAAATTCTTTCAAGATATAAACCCAATTCTCAGTGGAAAACAATAAGAAAAATAAAACATTGTACCAACAAAATTTTAAACTTAGTTGAAATGAAATGTTTCAGGGGATCCAATACAACTTGGGGGAACTTTAGGTCTGAAATATCTCAACTTCTGCCTTTTGTCCCAGTTCAGAGTAGATTTTCCTCCCAAAGTTCTGGTGGAGCTTGTGATGTGTTTTTGCCATGCTCCATTTAATAATGTTCTAACCTCGGATGGTCCCCAGATTAAATTTTTGTTTCAGAGGATTTGTAGAGGGAGCAGCAGATGTTCTAAATTCTATTTCTTTGGAAACTCTATTATTTCCTTGTCATCTTGGCAACTGGTTCTGTATTAGCTTCTCTTGTCTTTCCCTAGACAAGCCCAACAGCCCTGAGCCCCCAACATTTTCGTGACCAGAAAAATCCCACCCCACTTGAGGCCTCACCATGGAGGTCACCAAAGTCCTCACCAAAGTCCTGCATATTGTGGGTATTTGGATAAAATTAATTGGATTTTTTTTTTTTTATATTTAAAAGAAAAGGCTATTTTTCTTATTGACTGTGTATTTTAAAACACCACAGTGAGCGAAGTGGTAAAATCTTTGGGAAGCATGTGATCTAAATGACTGGCATGTGGGAAAACAGATTTTGTGTAAAAAAATTAATTTATTTAAATCAACCTGTGCAACCAAAGTCATGCACATCACTGGGAGCATAATACCCATGAAATCTCTGCTCACCACAACCAGAACAACACGGGGCCCTCAAGGCTCCTGATTCCCTGTGCATGTGGAGCATTTCAGGGGCAGAATTAGGGATGGGAGAAAAGCAAAACAGCTGAAAAAATCTTGGCTGATTTTCCAGCTTGAGTGGCTTTTGCAGCCATGCTGAAATAATGCAAATTTAATGTCTCCTATTTTGCATCAAGCTGATAACTGTATTAACAGCTTTCATTTTCTTTAGTCTTTGATTATTTCTCCTAGATGTTAGTTATTATATTCTAGAATCCAAATGGTTTAAGATGGAAGGGACCTTAAAGATCACTTGTTTTTAAAGAAACTTAAAGGTCCCCTTGTTCTGCCACTCCAAACCCTTGCAAACAGTCTCTCATCCATGTCCATGAGGTTTCTCACAACTGAAGTGTCCAAGCATGAGGGGACTGTACCAATTTAGCCAACTGGTATTTTAAACAAAAATGGTTATATCAGTGTGCCTCTATATGTATCAGTGTGCCTCTCCATTTATTTCTAATTTAATTGTTGTCTCTAACAGTGGTTAAAATTTAGTGGTGGATAACTACAAGAGACAAAATGTCCCCAGAACCACTTCTCTGGGAATTACCCAGGAGAACAACAGGATTTCTGTTCATGAGGTTTAAACAGCGTCAAGAAATTGCTTGTTTATTGCAAATCTTGTTTGGATTGTTAGCAGGCCCATCACAGCTGAAATTCAGACTCTTATATCTTGGGCACTCTTTTCCTTTCTTTTTAACATTTCTGGAGAATGTATTTTAAAAACATCTAACCCTGAAAAAAAATCACATTTTAGGAGTAAGCCCTTCCTGATATGAGGGCGCTTTTGGAAAGAGTCTCTGATTGCAATAAGCTGAACCCTCTAAAACAACAACAAGAGGGTTTGGGCACCAAAATAACTCTTTTACATCATGAAACATGGGCCAACAGAGACATTTAGCTCTGCAGCACTACCCACAGCCAGCCAACACCTCAGATAATTGCTTGCAAGGCTCTATCCATAAGGGAATTTGATTTTATCACTGCTTTCCTTGCTAACATCCCCCTCTGCTCTAAAGCTGCTAACCACCATTTCATCTCAGATTGTCAAACTAATTAATGTAATTAAGTTAAACTCAGGCTGCCATCTACAGCTGTAGGTGGCAAAGCCATTTTTTAAGGAGTTTGTGCCTTTGGTCCACCACAGCTGAGGGAAAAAATCCTTGAAATATCATTGGCATCTTCCCTTGGAGGACGAAAAGCCAGGGTGGGCTTCTTGTGCTGGAGCTCTACTGAGGGACAGCACCTCTTGTGTGCCCCTTGCTCTGATTTTGGGCAGAGGAGGCACATCAGGCTTGGGTGGAGGGTGATTTGCAGAGGTTTGGTCAGCTCTGAGCTTTCCCTGCTGGCTAAAATGTCTTGGGGAGGAAAGGAAGGATGGGGTGTCCATGAGCTGTGAGGGCCAGAGCCCTTTGGGGGATTGGATGCTGTAGTGCCTCTCAGCTGGGGAAGGCACAGGGACATCACCTCTTCCAGAAGAGGACACTGCTTTAACCCCCTTCCCACCAAGGAACGGACAGCTTGGACACCAGGGTGGATGGGAAAGTGGAATTTTGGGGATGGTGATAGCATGAAAGTGATGGGATCTTTGTGTCCAGAGCAGTCAGGGGGCCCAGGTCATCGAGAGTTCACAGTGTTCCCCAGCTTTCTTTCACTGGCATTTTACCTATAAAAATGCTGTCATCTCCAGCTGTATGCTTTGGTCTAAAATGGGAAAAAAATAAGTTTAACAGCCTTCTACATTTTCTGTTGCCTTCCCATCTGTCAAGGCTTTCTTTTATATGGAGCTTGCTGGCTTATATGAGTCACTGGGGAGGCTCTGCCTTGATTTACGTTGCAGTGTCATAAATTAGGGTGTGCTCAATCCAATGCTAATAAAAGCTGATGATACAAGTAGAACAATAGAAGGTGGGACAATGCTAATGTTACACCTTTCTCAGAGCATAGAAATAAACCTTCCTCAAGTTTTCCACCTCTCAGTGGGGGTTTTCCCCCCAACATGTCAAGGTTACATTCACATATTTTTAAAAGGTTTGGTATTTGTGCTGAATTCCTCACCACAGAGGAGGATAGTGGTGCATGTGTGTTTTTAATCACTGATTTGTTCTCTATGAAACTTTTCAATTGTTCTAGCCACAAAGAAAAGTGGTCAAGGTAATCAAAGTGAGGGTTCTAGCCACCCTCACTTCCATGCAAATCATTCCTGAGTTTTGGTAGCTGAAAATCTGGTCATCTTCCTGATTTTTGGATTTAAAACCAAAATGCTGTGCTTTCTCCCCAGAAAAATGAGGCAAAGAAGTTGCATTCTGCAGCTGGGAGTAATTCCCAGCTCCTGCCTGTTGGTACAGTGCTGCACAGACATCCTTCACTTATTGGGTCTGGCAGGGGAGAAGCTGAGCAGAATTTCAGGTGTCAAGCACAATTAGGTGTTAATTAAAATGATCCATTTGCCTGTCCCCCAAGGTCCCCTGCTCCAGCTCAATGACAACATGCAATAAAAATATCGGGGCACGTTTATTTTCCAGCTGTCCCCGTGACAGGGCAAGTGCATTTCTGGCTGGTCAGTGGGTGACTGTGACACAGGGAGAGGGAAATCTTTTGACTCCCCCTCTACTAACTCACTTTTCACTTTTTTTTACTAATTTTTGGGTATCTTGTCCTGGATGCTGTGACATTCTGCTGAAAGGGGTTCATGACATACAGAATCCATGAGTACTCAGCGCTGCACACATAATATCTAATTGCCATGTAATTAGGATGATTTTTCATTACCCCCACAGTAGGGAATTTTTGGCCTCTGTTGCTTTACAGCATGAGCCAATGCTTCATTTCTTGTCTTATCCTTTGCTTTCATTCTTGTTTTTTAAATTTAAAAACTTAAAAAAAATATTTTGAACCCTCTAAACATCAGTATTTTTCTCCTGAGCTGCTAAACATTGCCATTTGAAATATTTCTTTCCTATATTTCGATTTTTCTTATCTTCTGTGGCCTGAATTCTGATATATTTGCACAGCTTAAAATCCCACTGCGCCCACAACCAACATGAATGCAGAGTATGACTTGTATTTAGGAGTAGGAAGTGATCAATTCCTGCCCAAAGCCATAAGAGGAATATTCTTATCTTTCCCACTGGGATTCAAAGCCCAGGAGCAGAACAACAACCATATGACTTTTGTGAATAATCATAATTTACTGCTCCAGCTGGAGGGTGGATGGCTTGGTACTGATGGGTAACCATTTTTTGTCTTTGGGTCAAAGAAAAGGAGAAAAGTTGTAAATAAAGGGAAAAAATTAAAGGAAAATAAAAGAAATGTTATAAAACATTAAAGGGTAGAGTTTGAGCTGGCTTCAATCTGCTGGGTGATATTACAAGCTGAATATTAGGCTAAATTCAGCTCATAAATGTATGTTCACCCAGTTTTTTGGTGGGATGGAAATGACACAGTAATTTTTCCATGACTCCTCTCTGTTTTTATTTTGACTCCTAAACTCTGCATGTCTCATTTTCTTCCCCCTTGAGCACTCCCTTCCAATCTCCCACTCCTTTTCTCACCCTGGCAGCTTAGTGTTCTCCAGGAATTTGCTTTCCAGTCCCACCCTGCTCCCACCTCCCCCTGGCCTGTGTCTCCTGGGATGATTCACCCCCTTCTGCTGTGTCACGTTCCCCCTGCACCCGGATCCACCTCACTTTGCACATCCAGCCATAGTTCTGTGTCACAGCTGATCCATCAGCATCAATCCAAGGCCATAAATTAATTACAGATTCATTTTGCTCTCAGCTGGCTCTCCCCCTCTCTGCATCCCTGGGTGGTTCCTCTCCAGCCACACTGGGGATTTGGCCTGTGAGGTTCCCATGTCCTTCACCCCATCCCTTTCCCTTTGTGCTCTCATTTCCACTGTGATTTCTCCAATCCCAACTATCCATTCCTGATCTAAGCCTTCTCCATGACTTTTTATGAGTTTGGTGCCAAGTAGGGAACTTATTTGGAGCAGAAATTCAAGTCCTGTTAGCACAGCAAACAAAATGGTGAGTGCTGAATCCCAGCAGGTGGGAGAAGATGTCATGGCAGTGCAAGACAGGCTGAAAACTTTTGGGGACAATGACTTAGACATTCAGAACTGTGACAAAGCTGAAGCAATTGATGCCATTGCAGATCCCAGTCCTGTGGATTTTGGAGCTGATGAGATTTGCTGTTTCAAAGTTGTGGTGTCACAGGCAAATCGAATGTCAGAGAAAGGGAGGAAACTGTTCACCAAATATTTACTGCGGGAACAAATCACAAGGTAAAAGATGGTCAAAAGCCACCAAAATAAATTCAAATTACATCAGTAGGAGAAACTTCAATTTACTTTATTGTCTGATGCTTAGGAACAAACACTGATGAAGAAGGAAATGCTTAAAAATCTTTATGAAAATCAGTTCTGTACAAAATTGCCTTCTTTGGAGCGTCTCTCATCTGTGTGTTTGTGTTATTATTGAAATTTTGCCTTTTCTCTTTTTTTCTTTCTTTTTTCCTTTTTTTTTTTGATCAATCATAAGATGTAAGAACAACCACATCAGCAGTTTTGTCAGCAGAGAACTGAAGAAAATATTCAAACATGTACTTAGCCTCAGCCTCGATGATATTTGAGGGTAGTTAAAAAGGCTTTTCAGGGAGAAATCCGATGCAATTAACCAGCTTCCGATCTGCCTTATCAGCAAATCACATATTTGTGTGTGGAGACAAATGCTGACACACAGCTCTGGAAGTTTACTGAGTTTACTGCTAGACTGAACTGAAGAGATTAAAAAGGCGTTTGAGGCAGAAGCTGCAAAATGAGCCTGTTGATGAAAAAGAGAATGAGTTCACTTTCCCATTTCATCAAACAGATGAAGGTGTGGAGATCTACAAGGGAGATGGAGAGAGAGTGTTTACAAGGGCTGGAGTCACAGGAGAAGGGGAATGGATTCCCACTGCCAGAGGGCAGGGTTAGATGGGATATTGGTGAGGAATTGTTCCCTGTGAGGGTGGGCAGGCCCTGGCACAGGGTGCCCAGAGAAGCTGTGGCTGTCCCTGGATCCCTGGCAGTGTCCAAGGCCAGGTTGGACAGGGCTTGGAGCAACCTGGGATAGTGGAAGGTGTCCCTGCCCATGGCAGGGGATTGCAAAGATGGCTTTTAAGTTCCCTTCCAACCCAACCCATTCTGGATTCCCCTGATTCTGTGATCCAGCAGAGGTGGTTCACTGATGGTGATCCAGCAGAGGTGGTTCACAACATTCATTCCAGCTTTCAGGGAACATTTAAGAGTCACTTTTTTGATAACAGTGGTTCTAATTTAACTTTTGATCATTTCTGTATTTATTTTAACTCTGCAGACAGCTGTGCAGTCACTCCCGCCCCCAGACACCATTCTGGGCTGGGTACTTCAGGTTCCCCCAGACTCATCACCGCAGAAGGCAAAAAATCCTTTGTACTGCCTGTGAGCCTTGGACAGCAAAGTCGCCCTTCTCTGCCTCGGTGACACTCGAGATTGTTGTCACAAATTAATTAAAGGTGTGATGTGAACACATTAATTAAACCCCATGAACACCTGCATGGATCCTCTCAGTCATAACTCATATCCCCTTAAATTGCTTTTCCATAATAACAGACCTGCTCTGGGACTGAGCAGACCTGAATAGGGCCCTCCTGAAAGCAGCCAGGCAAAAAAGGAAAAAACCCTTCCCCTGCAGGGGCTTTGGCTTGGCCATGGCCTTGGAATGAGGCCCAACCTCATCAAAAACGATAGAATGTTTTAAGCACACTTGGGACAAGATAATTTCAAATGAAGGTGACACTTGTGGTCTGAGGCAGCCAGTGAAACACCATGATTTGGAGAGGACTCTGCTTGGGGACTGAAGATTTAGTGGCGTGTCAAGCTCAAAGTCAACACAGCAGAATTTAAAGCTGTGTAAGTGGGAGCCAAAGACAAAGCCCTCGTGAATCCACGGGATAGATGGGCACGTCTCCCACAGCTGCCCTCTCCAGCACCAGGGCTTTGCTCAGAAATAACTATTATTCCTAGCAAAAAGAAAACACTATTGATTTTCAGTCCTCACTGAAGCTTTCTGAAGTATTTTTTACATGAGAGAAAGCCTTTGCAGTTTTTAAATTAAAATTCTATTTTTTTTTCCCTCCTCCCTTAAAAATCTGCTCAGGTGAAATTGTGAGCACAGCCAGAAGTGGATGCATTTCAGACAGATCCTTGAAGGAAGGAAAAAGTCAAAAATGGCTAATCCCTGCCACACAGAGATGTGCAGGGCCCCAAAGAGCTGGAATGTCTCTGACAGTCAGTGACACTTCTCCTCAGGAGCTGTTTGCTGTGACCGTGTTCACAGGGTCTCAGGTTAAGGGAAGAGACAAGGATCTGACTCCACGTTTCAGAAGGCTTGATTTATTATTTTATGCTATATATTACATTAAAACTATACTAAAAGAAGAGAAGAAAGGATTTCATCAGAAGGCTAGCTAAGAATAGAAAAAGAAGGAATGATAACAGAAGTTTGTTTCTCAGACTCTCTGTCCGAGCCAGCTGACTGTGATTGGCCATTAATTAGAAACAACCACATGAGACCAATCCCAGATCCACCTGTTGCATTCCACAGCAGCAGATAATCAATGTCTACATTTTGTTCCTGACGTCTGTCAGCTTCTCAGGAGGAAAAATCCTAAGGAAAGGATTTTTCATAAAAGATGTCTGTGACAGTTTGCAATAGTCACCCTGAGCTCCCTCTCATGGAGTGCTTTAACTGCACGTTGTGATTTCACCTGGCAGCTTTCAGCTCTCCCCAGCAGCTGAAGGATGTGGATAAAACATGGGAAACACTGCAAGAAAACAAAGCTGTCTGTTGTAATATTTGAGAGCATTTTTAAGGTGAAGTTTCTGTGATGCTTTAACTCAGCAGTGCTTGGTGAAAGAGGAGAGGTGTTTTATTTATGAGTTTCAATGAAGTTGAGGTTGCTTCTTCCTCTTTCTTATAAACTAGAACAGTCTTAGGAGTAAATAACATCCCATGCTGGGGAAGTGCAAGATAAATACTTTTTCAAACCAGGGCATTCATCCTGGTATGGATTTTTTATTCCTTTTTTAACATGTGTGATGCATATTCTCTATTTCCTCTCAGCCAGACTTCTCTCTTGCACCTGTCTTTCATTTCAAAGTCATCCTATTTTCCCCAGTTTCACATCTATGTAGTGTCTGTCTGAATAGGCTGTGTTCACATTAGCTCAAAGCATGTTGACTTTGTTCCTGGTCTTTCATTGCACAAAAATTGTTAAACTTTCCTGCAAACACACTAATTATCACTGGATATAATTATTTTAAATCAGATGTCATTTATTCTGATTTTGTTTTGATCAGGAAACAGTTTCAACAAATTGCTTGGAGGATTGATTTCAATTAAACTTCTTTCTGAAAAACTTTAATCAAAAATTAATCCTTGATGAAAAAACACAAAGAACTAAGCAAGCTAAATGCCTGTAGAGTTTAAACAGCCTCAGCAGTTCTCAGGAGTGGGAAGACTTGCCTCATTTCCAGGTTTTCTTGCTTTCTTTTCCTTACTGAAAAGAAAGGAAAAGAGAGAATAGCTGAAATGACAACCCTAAGTGCCTATTTGTTGATGCTTCCATTTTCTTGCTATGCTACCCAAAAAAAAAAAAAAAAAAGGAAAGAAAGACTCATATGGAGTCTTGTGGCAAGAAGCCCTTTAAAATGATGCTAAATTAAGTTGTTTGAAATGTGACCTTTGGCAAAATGTTTCAGTTTTTCTCATCCCCTCTCCATTCCCCCACCTCAATGCTGCTCCCATTCCTAGAGCACAGCTAATTTAGAGCATCTGCCTCTGAACATGATGAGGTTGTTATGGAGAGAACTGCTGTGCTGGGGGATATTTCTGAGCAAAAGCAGAATCCCTCATTTGTTTGATGGAGGCTGCAAGGTGTCTGTGCCAAAGAGCTGAACCTCAGCACAGCTGGCTTGCTGCATCTGTTGGGAGTCTCAGGGATGACAAACCCAGGATCTGCTGGGCCAGAGATTGCCAGAGACACTGCAGGAAAAGTGGGAGGATGAAAGCTGGACCAGAGGCAAAGAGATAAGGAGAGACAGCAGGGAGCATTTAAAGAGCTCCACAAACTTATGGGGTAGAAGGTTCTGGGGGTAGGAGGCATCCCTGGGGAGGCTGCTGGTGAATTTGGGGTCTGTTGGGGTGTTCACAGCAGAAATGCTGGGGTATTGGGCTGGTTTGGAGAGGAGTGTCTCCATGTCAGTGGTTTTCTGTCAGGAAAGCACTGAGGAAATCTGCTTTTGGTACCAAGATCATCTCGATGCTTTGGAAACTCCATTTACTCCCTGAGCGAAGCTGAGGCAGACCCAGAGGATCACCTTGGTTTTGGGGCTGCTTTAGTGGTCATGCACATTTGTGCTGGTGGGTGGATGAATGCAGGCTCTTCTTTCTCTGGACACCCAGAGAAAGCAAAGCCAGGGGCAGGTTTGACTCGTTTGTATTCCAGAGCCATTTCCCAGACTGCACCCCTGACATCTGAGCAACCTCGACTCACTGAGCAGAAAAGCTCAAAGATTTGGAAAGAAAGGGTGTAATGAGTGTTTTCCAAAAGCAGGGACAGCAGGGAGCACAGCTCTGCAGAAGGGCAGGAATCCACCTGAGTGGGTTCATTCCTAGTGTTTTGTGTGAAGAATGAATGAGCTCTTCCCCTTTCATAGATCACTTCAATGCCTCTCATCTTTCTCTTTCTACCCAAAGAGAAAAAATCTCCAAGACCAACTCTATAGAGGTTGGTAACACTCACAAACTTTTATCTTTCCTAGAATCAGGAGGAAACAGAAGTCTGAACTTTCTTTACAAATGTATTTTAAGAACTTGTTTTTAATCTTTCTGTCTTCCCAAGTTTTATAAATAGACCGATATTATCAATGTTGTGTTTTTTTCAGAAAGCAAACTTCCCATTGTTGCTATGCACTCCTTGCTAAGCTCTGTCTATTCTTACCCTATATATTATCTTCCACAGAAGTTTGAAAAGTTTTGGAGCTCTGACTTCATTTTCAATGTGTCCTTTCCTGATGCTGTGGTGGCACAAGAGGAAATCTCTATGCTCAAAGCAGACTCAAAGCAACCCTAAACTGTCCTGACTACAGAGAGGCTCTAGACCTGGTAACCAAATCATCTGGTGCCTATGGGGATAGTCTGACTCAGGGTGGACCTACAAGGGCATGTTTGGAACACACAGGTCCCAGTCCTGCAGTTTTAAATGCAGAGTGCAGTCAGATCCCCCCATTAGAGTCAATACATATAAGCTTAGGTAAGTCTAAGTCTGTTACACTGATGCCATCTATTTTTATTTATGTTTGTTTCCCTTGTATCTCCATTTCATTTATTTTTCACAAAGTCATTCCTCTATCTGTTTGTCTGAGATATCACATTTCTGCTAAGTCCAATTATTTGTGTGCATTTCTTTTTTGCCATAGCTCTGTCCTCCCTGGTTTTGATCTCTTGCAGAAATACACACTTTTATTCCTCTCCTCTCTGGGAAAAAAAAATGTGCCTTAGAGCCACCAGACAGTAATTATGTGCATAGTGTACCATTTTCTCTAGCATTTAGAGTAGTTGCAATGGTAAATAATATATTTTTTTCTCTTTAGTATTCAGGGAGCAGAGAGGATGAGCCTGGTGTGACCATCCCTGGGCGATGGCAGATCAGAGGACAGACATGAGGCTTCTCAGCATTTCATTCCAGCACCCTGTTAACCCTGGGAGCCAGCAGCAAACCCACAGATCTTTGCTAAATTCCAATCTCTCTATTCCTCCTGGTCAGCACCTCACTGAATGAAAGTATTTCTGAGTCCAAAGTGGGTCTGTGACACGAATAAAGCCAACACATCCCCCTCTGAGCTCAGAGCCCATGTGAATGCACGAGTCTGCAATTTCATGTTTGAAGTGGTTAAAACGGGTGAAAACTGCTGAACTCCAATTACATTTCAGACAAAAAGCCTGATTAAGCTCTGTGTTTCCTGCTGCAGTAAAACATGTGAAATACAAAAATTCCCAAGAGGCAGGAAGCACAAAAATGCTGCTTCTTGTTTATTTGCTTGGTGTGACGGCACAATTTAGAGTGGCTGTGCCGAGGCAGGGTGGAACAAAAGCTTTGCCCCCCTACCCTGCTCCTCAGTGCATCTTCCCAGCCCTGTTATGGATTTGATAATGGACCTGGAGATAATTTCAAGCTCCTGTTGATCCAAGATGAGTCAGACAAGCCAGCGCGATGATGAAGCAGGCGGTGAAATTCCAGCATGTGAGGGAGAAGATGAGAACTTGCTCATGCAGAGATATTCCCCACTCCCAGCAAACATGAAAATCTGGAGTTTGTTTTTCACAGGCCTTTGTG
Organism: Ammospiza caudacuta; assembly: GCF_027887145.1. Classification (NCBI taxonomy): domain Eukaryota; kingdom Metazoa; phylum Chordata; class Aves; order Passeriformes; family Passerellidae; genus Ammospiza; species Ammospiza caudacuta. Next base: position 23,974,866 of record NC_080599.1, on the reverse strand, counting down.
CAGCAAAAATAAATGATCACTTCCATTTACACCCCGTGTCTGGGTGAGCTTTGTCTCACACCGCTAAAATACCAGCTGGCTGACATTAAAAACCCTGAAATGCCATGGCAAATTTTCGCTGCCCCAATTAATATTTTTCCATAACTGTAAAACAAGAGGGTAATTGTTAAAATTACAAGAACAACACTGGCAGCAAATGTTTGTTGCCCAGAGAAGCTGTGGCTGCCCTTGGTGCCTGGAAAAGTCCAAAGACAGGTTGGATGGGGCTTGGAGCCACCTAGGAAAATGGAAATTGTCTCTGCCCATGGCAGGGTATCCATTCCAAGATTTTATGATACTGTGACTTGCTGGCTTTGTGGTCATGGTTGTTCCCACACTTCCCTACAAGAAAACGTTGTCAGCATTTATTTACTCTTACTTCACCTCACCTGTCACGTGTTTTTATCTTGCCACAACATCCTATGCTGTCTTAGTGCCCTGGCTTTTTTGTGCAACTCTAACAGCAGTTTAAAAGTGAGGTTTTTCACTCCTCTCACCACCTCCCTCCTTCCCCCTACTCTTGTTTTAGTGCAAACTCTATGCTGCAAGAAGGAGGAAAAGAAATTGAGTAGAAAATTTGTTTTTCAGCTTTCAAAGACAGACACCAAAAGCTTTATAAAACAATCAGAAAGGAATGAAAGGACAGCCTGCCTTTGGAGAAGTTTTATTACACTGGGGAAAAAACCCTGCCTTGTGCAATTTTCTGTAGAGTGATTCCATGCTGTCCAATTTGCCTGCTAACATTTTAATTGGATAATCCTACAAATGCTCAGAAACTGATCTGACTGCTCAAATAGGTTGAGTCAAAAACTGGAGTGGCGTGGAGGTCTGTTGGCCTGACAGCTGAGCAAGTGAAGGAAAACTTTTCTCTGCATGTCTTCAGCTGGCTTTTCTATGATTGGCTGTGGTTTTTTAATGCCTGCTGACCACTGAAGGTCTGAGAGAAGAAGGAGGAGGTCACTTTTCCTGCCCTCTTTAGAGATTCCTCCTGGGATAAGGTCCAGATTACTGTGTTAGATAGGAAAAAAATGAAGCTCCCTGAAGTTCAATGCCTGCTGAAGAACTGCAAGAAACTGAGCAACTGACCTACTCTCCTTGGATTTGACCATAAAATAAAGTTTACTTTCAAAGCCTTAGAAGAAAATACATTAATTAGAAATATTTTTACCTTTCTAGATCTTTTACCTGTTATCTGATTTATCATAGAGTTATAGAATGGTTTGGGTTGGAAGGGACCTTACAGCCCATCCAGTCCCATCCCCTGCCATGGGCAGGGACACCTTCCACTGTCCCAGGTTGCTCCAAGCCCCATCCAGCCTGGCCTTGGACACTGCCAGGGATCCAGGGGCAGCCACAGCTTCTCTGGGCACCCTGTGTCGGGGCCTGCCACCCTCATAAGGAGGAATTCCTTCCCAATATTCCATCTATCCCTGATCTCTGGCTGTGGGAAGCCATCCCCCTTGCCCTACCACTTCATCTTTCCTGCTGGCTCCTTCTGGAAATGCACAATTAGATCATCCTGAAGCTTCTCTTCTGCAGGCTGAACAATCCCAATTCTCTAAGACTGACTAAACCCTGTGGTACAATCCCAAAATGGCAGCTGAAATCTGCTGGTGGGTATATGGGTTTTTTTGGTTCTGCTTCATCGTAGTTGCACTCCAAAAGCTGCAAAAAAGAAAAAAAAAAAAAAAAAAAAGAACCAAATAATTCAATGTTGCCAATTCAGAGGAAAAAAACATTACAATTTTGGGTGTATACACAGGTACTAACTAGGAACACACTCTCAGCTCTGGATAAACCCATGGACAAAAAGCCACATGTGGGTACTGGATCCTCTGCTGCATCTGGCTTCCTTCCATTCCTCCCCTTTTGGGGAGGAACATTCTAGATCAATAAAAAGTTGCCTTCTGTGTATCAACCTCCACCCATCAGTCTTGCTCAAGGTTAAGATTGAATTCTTTTATTTGGAATATTCAGTGGGGTTTGCTGGATCTGCACCTCAGTGTAGTACACCCCATATAATAAAATAAGTGTAATTGCAGCTGTAAATCACATTATTAGTTCCTCTGCACGCCAGCCAGTATGTGACATAGTAAAAACATCTGTTTTACAGAGATAACACATGTCCAGGTCTGCTGTTATTTTTTGTACTGTTATATATTTAATTCTGAGTACTTTTCTTTCGTGGTTTGGCAGCTGAAGTGGGAGGTAACCCAGTTTGTGCTGCTGTGTTCCTGACCCAGCTAAATCATCTGCTTCAGCCACAACTGATGTCTAGCCAGGATTCTACTAAGTGCTTTGTTTTATAAGTGCTAGAGAAATCTCCCTCTTTTTTTTATGTCTCACCAAAATATGGGCTTAATGAATCTGGGATAAAGGAATAAAGAGCTGGGAAACCCTGCAGCTGCAAGTGCATGCCTCAAGCCCAGGGGCTGATTGTGCACCCCTGCAAAGCATGTGTGACCCCACAGACCCCTCCCTTTCCTGCAGGTGGCAGATACTGGGCTTCTCTTCATTGCAACACTGCAGGTTTGTAAAATTAAAACCCCCAAGGGTTTTATTTGCCTCTCAGACCAAATCTGGGTTCTTAGCCCTGAGAAATCTCATTTTTCAGGATCGTGGATGCTGTGGAGGGATAAGCTCACTGCCCTGGGCCAAACTACACCTGGTGGGAGGTGAAACTCCTCTTCTGCCCCTCTGGAAATGGATTTTGTGAGTCCTCAGCCCAGGCATCAACAGCAATGGCTGCAGCTCCCCTGCAGTGCTGTTCCCAGGGCTTTTCATCTCTCCAGGCCATTACAGACAGGGAATTTCTTTGGGAAGCTGGTATTTAGGCTGAAGCTCCTGAAAGAGGGATTTGAACAGGAGCTGTTTGTGGCTATGTGTGTTCCAAGACTTCTGCAAATATCAGAGAAAGCTAGTGCCATGTGAAAAGAGCCCAGAATGTTTAATTACACATTTATTTAGTCATGTGTATGGCTTGCTTCCAGAGACCCTGAAATTCACTGCTGTGGCCAGACACACACCTCAATACCACATAGGTTATGCAAAATTTCTCATGGTTATCTCCTTGTTAAAAGGAATTAACTTTACATTCCTTCCCCTTCCCCTTTTCTTCTTCCCTTTCATTTTTCTTTCCTTTTCCTTCTTCCTTTCTTTCCTTCTTCCTCTTCCCTCTCCCTTTCCCCCTCTTCCTTTCCCCCTCTTCCTTTCCCTTCTCCTCTTACTGTTTATTTTCTTTCTTCCTTTTTCTACTTCCTCTTCCTTTTCCTTCTCCCTCTTATTTCTCTTTTCCCTTTCCATTTTCCTTTCCAACACTTCCAGGAATCCAGGAGCAGCCACAGTTTCTCAGGCCAACCTGTGACAGGGCCTCACCTCCCTCTGAGTTAAGAATGTCATTGCCTTCCATGGAACAGGCTCATAACCAGGAAGAAAACCTTGGGAATGTCCCAGATCCCACATATTTCCATGCATTTATTTTCACAATGTCTAAACGGTACTTTTCTAGAGGCTTTAAAAAGAAAACCAGAGCCAGAAGGTGCTGCCATGGAGCATGGATGGGACACGACTTTGTGCTCCACTCTGGGAGCTGAATTCCTCACATCAATTAAATAAAAAAGGAATAAAAAGCCTTGTTACCAAAAGTATTGACATAATTTCTGCAAGTTTTCTATTTGGAGAAGGGAAGTGTCCTTCAGACAGAAGGGCAAACTAAGCAAGAGTGGAAAATGATTTTAAAAGGACAGAGGAAGCTACTCCATCTTCAGGAGTTGAAACAGTGCATAAGATTTTGAGTTTTCCTTGGTAATTATTCAACTGTAACCTTCTCAATGCCTTGTCACTTCTTAATTTATTCTGTATTGTAAACACCTGCAGGCGCAGATGGCTGAGCTATTCTCTAAAGCTTTGGCTATTTTGCACTGCTAAAATGAGGTAGGGCAATGGTGCAATACAGATTAGGTTTTTTGTGGAGATCTGATGGAATATTCACACTTCCACATGTTTGCATGCAGGAGGATGATCCTTTGTGAATCTGTCCCATCAAACTGGCTTAAGATCCTTCAGCACCCCCCTTCCCTCAGGTAATACCTTCTGGTGACGGGGTTATTTTTTGTTAATCTTTTATTTAATTTATTTTTTTACCCTTGATTTGGGGTAGCAATATTGCTCTGGGCCAAATTTTGCTTTCTGTGCTTTCACAGTTTCAGGACTCTGCAGGACTCTGATTCTCGTTCTGTCCCTGGCCTCTGTTATGGAATTATGAAACCAGGGGATGGTTTGGGTTGGAAGGGACCTCACAGCTTATCCAGTGCCATCCCAGGCAAGGACAACTCCCACTAGCCCAGGTTGCTCCAAGCCCTGTCCAGCCTGGCCTTGGACACTGCCAGGGATCCAGGGGCAGCCACAGCTTCTCTGGGCACCCCGTGCCAGGGCCTCCCCACCCTCTCAGGGAACAATTCCATCCCAATATCTCACTTAACCCTGCCCTCTGGCAGTGGGAAGCCATTCCCCCTGTCCTGTCACTCCTGGTGAATTATCTCTCCCTGGCTTTCCTGTAGCACCTTCAGGTCCTGGAAGATGCTGTGAGGTTTCCACACAACCTTCTCTTCTCCAGGCTGAACATTCCCAGCTCCCTCATCCCAGTTCCATAAGGGAGGTGCTGCAGCCCTCTCAGCAACTCCACGGCCTCCCCAGACTTGCTCCAACAGTTCCATGTCCTTGTGTCACCAGAACTGGACACAGTGCTCCAGGTCGCATGCCGGGTGGAGCAGAGGGGGAGAATCTGAAGTTCTATCTTAGCAAACAATGTTTAATGGATCTGTTGCATTTTCTGATAAGTAAAATGAGGGGGAAAAAATCAATTCCCATCATTTGCTGCAGGCAGCCCTTGGAGGCTGTGACCTGAATTCCAGCAGAGCCAGGTAGGATGGACTTGGATTTTGACTAGTGATGGACATGGCTGCAGCATGAAGAACAACATTGATTTCTGTTACCTTTATCTCTGTGCTCATCACAATCAAATCCCTCTCCATGCACCAAGGACACCGGAAAAAAGGGATTAAAAGTCGCTTTTGACCTCCACCAGTCAACTCCCTGGATTCCTTAGGAATACTCATTCTCTCTCAATGGGTACCACCCACTAGAAAATATGCCCTGTATATGGATTAAAAAGAATGGAAAATTTATTACAACAACAAAAAAATTGAATAAATTGTATTTTCAGTAAAAATAACAAGATGTTATGGATTTTGCATAACATATTTATATTATTTTTAATCAATTTCTCAAAACTAGCTGATGGTTTACTAAGCCACTGAAAAGAATGTCTTTAATACACAGTAACCATCTAAGAATAAGGAAAAAAATCTCTTTTTTTTCACAGATTAGAAGTACGTTGTGTTTATTATGCTAATTTGGGTATTGGAGACAGCAAATTGAAGTATCATTTTTCCAGTTCATTAAGATTTGACTTTTGACTACTGCTCTGCAATTGATTAGTTTAATTATGCAGATACCAAATGTTCTGAAGGCCATGAACATGGTCACATTCTACCTATGATAAAATGTTCTGTTGGTAAATGATAATGAAAGTTTTTCTAGAGAGGGAACTGCTCCATTTGGCTAGAAATCCAAAATCCACCATCTCTTGTCAATGCAAGCCATTGTGGTATCCTGTAATTAATACATGGAGCATACATGTTCTTTGAGTGATGGAAATTACATCTAAAGTGACAATTAGCCTCCACCACAGAGCAAGACTTTCACACCCCATTAACAATAAAATTAGGAATAGCATTTTCTCAGCATAATCCATGGTCATTATAAAGCCATCCATGGGGATCAAGAATTGTGGTTGTTATTGAAATGTATCATTATAACAAGGGTAATGATTGCAGTATTCATCCAGCTGTAGTCATCAGTTGCTCTTTTTTTGCTCTGATTTGGAAGGAAAAATCTGCAATTAAAAAGCACATAGTCACAGAAAGTCACTGCAATTATTTTTGTGCCACTTTTGCACTTTAGAATCATTTTCCAGAAAGTTCAAGAAAGAGGCAGAATAAACACAATTTGATTTTTGAAAAGAAATAAATGACAATTCAAGTGCTATGTAAGTTAATTGATGGGATCCAGCATGTGAACCTAGATATTAAATGAAACAATGCAAACGTTTGACTAATTATCTTCTCTCTTTCCCTTTCCTTGCACTCCTGTTTCTCACAGGATGACTCATGTAATGACATCACTCCATATTTTTAAAAACAGATCCAATCTTGGTCAAGGCTTGGCATCAGAAGGGATGCACATTGATGGTGGTATGGAACCATCACTAGATAAAGGAGCTCTCCTGTGAATCCAACACATGGTTGGATGGTTATGCCTGGATCTTTGTCACACAGTGAAATTTCCATCTTGATTCCTTCTGTTTACTGGCTGCTCAAAGCCCTGTCCAACCTGGCCTTGGACAGTTCCAGGAATCCAGGGGCAGCCACAGCTCTGTGGTCACCCTGTTCCAGGGCCTCTCCACCTCCACAGCAAGAAATTTCTCCCTTATATCTGATTTCAATCCCTCCCCTCTTTCAGTGTGTCACCATTCCCTCTTGTCTTCTCACTCCATCCCTTGTAAACTGTCCCTCTCCATGTTTTCTGTAGGTTCCCTTAAGTCACTGGAAGGACACAATAAGGTCACCCCTGCACTTCTCCAGGCTGAACAATTTCAGCTCTCCTAGCCTTTCATCACTGTACAGCTGCTCCCCCATTCTTCTGATCATCTTGGTGCTTCCTCTGGATTTGCTCCAACAGATCCATGCCTTTCCTGTGCTGGTGCCCCCAGCTCTGAGGTCCCCAGCTGTTCTTTCTGCTGTTTCTTTTCATCAGTCCCCTTCAAGTTTGATAGTTTCCATTTTATTGTCCAAATCCCCTTAAACCCAGCAGTTCCTTTCATTTTACACCATTAACCTTACACTGATGGCTCACAAATCTGTCTCCAGATGGGTTATCTTTTACATGGAGGAAAGCCCAGTTCAGGTGATGAAAAAACTTTGCATCCTCCATAACTTAATAATTTTAAAAGTGTCCAAACTGAACATTGGTGGTTAACCCTATAGAGTCTGATTAAAATAATTGCATTTCATTGCAAACTTAAACTTCTTGGGTGTCAGTGAAGTGTGAGAGCACTGACTGTGCACCCTCGTGCCACAGGTGTTTCCACAAGCTTTGTAGGGTCCTGTGCCTTTCTGCTCCATCCTTTTGCTCTACAAAATCCCTTTCCTGGTCTCCAAAACAACCTGCCTGTGAGCTGCTGAACTCTCCTGCTTCAGTGAATGCATCCTAGAAAGGCATTTTGCAGATTTTGGGTAATTGCACCAGCCAGCACTGGGTGAAAGTGGTTTTGTTGACACAACATCTGGGGTTTGTGTGTAATGGGCACACGTTACTGAGATTTCTGCTCCTGCCATACAATTAATAGCCTTGAACATATGTTTTATGGGGACATTTCCAACCACCTTTGCTGCATAACAGGGGTGTTTAAAGGATGTTCCCTTTCTGCCTGCATTCAGCTGAGGGCTGAGGTGCAAGTGCAGTTCTGAGAGGTCAGCTCTGGTGGTAAATGCCCCACTTGGGTTTTATGGCCGTGTTTCCTGATGTTTCCTGACAAATGGGAAATTAGGAGAGGCAGCAAAATCCTGAATATATTTAATTCCTCCTATCTAAACCAAATAAATTCAGACTGCAAATCAGGCATACATGTGTGTATTTCTAGTAGCAAAGAAGTCACACAGAAAAAGTAATGCCATTTTCCCTGTTGCTGTCAGGGCTTTTAGATTTTGTGTTGGAGAAAATTCCTGAAAAGTATCCTCTAGAGAAAAGCCAGGAAACTTTCCTTCTACAGAAAATCTTGCTACTTGATTGCACCTGCTCTTTCTGGCCTGACTGGTTTTTAAATGGATTTATTTTATGCTAATAGGGAGCTTGGGACCTTTACTTCTCTCAGGCATATAAGGCATATAGGATTAGCCCTGAAGCCAAAGTTTGTGATTCCCCTACAACATTGAAATTCAATGCAACAAAATAGTGATTTTTTTTGTTGTTGTTCCCAGTGAAAAAAGTAGAAGTAGATAATGTTACATTTTGGGGCAGTTCAAAATGTTTTGAAATGTTGTTTTTCCTGCAGTTATTTATCCCTTTAACCATATTTTTCAATTTAGATATATTTTTAGATGAACCACAGTTCACTCTTTTGTATTTTGGAATGAAATAAACTATAAAAAAAAAATTAGACACCAAACTCCTCCTTTGCCCTGTTTATTTCTTGAATTTTTTAAGGGCTCCTATTTATTGCAAATAAATAGAAATAAAACAGTTTTGCTCACAATTTAAAATGTACAACTTCTTAAGAAATAATAATTTTTCTCATTGTCCACTTTGGCTGGGTGGAATGGTAAGGAGAGTTAACCTACATCACGTATTCCTTTTTATTTTTTAATAGATACTTAATAATTATTCCAATGGCTTCAGTATAAGGCAGCCAGGGAGTTGTTGTATTTTAAGTGAGATTTTTTTCCTTTTAATAATGAATATAGAATACAAGCTGTGGAGTATTTATCCTGTTCTCCCTGCCCAGGTTTCCCCTGCTCACAACCAAGCTGAGCCTTTCCATCTGACAATATTTACAAAGTAAAAATCTAATTCAGTCAGTAAACGATATTGCTGCTAATAGCTTGGACTGCAATCGCATAAAGAGTTTAAACATATGGATAATATCTGCTGGAGTTAATTGAGCTGCTGGCATCATTGGAATGACAGACACACAAAGACCCGAGAGCAGGAGCTTGGCAAACTCCTCCAAGTTGTGTTGGGGCGGAAGATCCCCTGGAATGGGATCTGTGGACTGTATCTGATGACCTCCTGATGCTGGGCTTCAAGATCCCTCTTTTGAGATGATTCAGCCTGACATGGCTCACTTCTCATGGGGAGTCATTAAATTATTAAAATTTTTCACTCTCGTATTCTGGCAGGGCCCTCATGGGCACCCTCAAACTAAAGTCATGGTGAGCGTTAGGGAGGAGGGAAGCTTAGGTTATCTCCTGGCATCACTGATACAATAATCTCTCAAAGCTGATACCTTTTTCTTTTGTATGAATTCGGTGGAAAAAGCAGAATGGCCAGAAAAAAGGGAGAATAGTTTGGGTATTGTATTTTCTGGGACCTGCGACGAAGGGAGGAATGACGAATCTGACTCCATGTTCTCAGAAGGCTAATTTATTATTTTATGATACTATATTGTATAAAAGAATACTATACTAAATATACTAAAGAATACAGAAATGATACAGACAGAAGGCTAAAAAGATAATAATGAAAAACTCGTGACTCTTTTCAGAGTCTTAATACAGCCTGACTGTGATTGGTCATTGAGTCAAAACAATTCACAGCAGAAACCAATGAAACAATCACCTGTTGGTAAACAATGTCCAAACACATTCCAAAGCAGCAAACAGGAGAAGCAAATCAGATAATTATTTCCTTTTTCTCTGAGGCTTCTCAGCTTCCCAGGAGAAAAATCCTGGGCAACGGGATTTTTCACAAAATTTGATGCTAACAGGTTGAGAACCACTTTTGTAATTGTTTTTTAAGCTCTATCTTAGGCAAATCCAGCTGTGTTTGAGCAGGCCAGTTCTGGGCCATGCAAACAGGGCTCCAGGGTGTTGTTGAGGTGGGTGGTGAACCAAGCCCAGCATGTGTGGAATGGGAAAGGCCTGGGATATGTTGGAGTGGTTTGGGATGCTCATGAGCTGCTTGATGGTCACAACCATCCTGAAGGGCCTGGAGCAGCTCTGTGCCCAGGACAGGCTGAGGGAGCTGGGGCTGCTCAGCCTGGAGAGGAGACCCAGGGAGAGGGGTCTCAGCCCTGGGTGTCCCTTGGTGTCCCTGAGTGTCCCTGGCTGTCCCCCTGTCTGTCCCTCTTTCCCCCAGTCCATCCCTGTGTGCAGAGGTCAGAGCAGGCCCAGGCCCTGCCCCAGGCCCAGCCATGGCCCCAGAGACCTGGGCAGGGCCTGAGCCCAGCAATGCCCCTCACAGGAGGCAGAACTGCTGCCCTGGGCAGGGCCAGAGAGGCTCTGGGGGCTCCTCCCTGGGGATGTTCCAGAGCCCCACGGACACTCTGCTGTGCCCTGAGCTCTGGGGGCTCCTCCCTGGGGATGTTCCAGAGCCACACGGACACTGCTGTGCCCTGAGCTCTGGGATGGCCCTGCTGGAGCAGGGAGGTGGCACCACATGAGTCACTGGGGCCCTGCCAGCCTCACCCATCCTGGCGTTCTGTGATTCTCTTCCAGCAGGGTGCTGAGGTCTTGAAATTCATCCTTTCAGAGAGATTTATTTGATAAAGATGAGAAAAGAGCACCCTCGTTTATAGTAACTACCTCATCCTATCAGAACCAAAAATGATTTGATTTTTCGGGACAGAAAGGCCAGTTAGGCACCTTCTACTGCCAGAATGAGAACTTGTGTGCTCTTTAGAGGTTCATTTCTGAAATCTTCTCAGTGTGTTTTACAGAATCCATATGAATCACCACACTTGTGTGAGCTCAGTGGATTTGATCTGATGGGTGACCTGCTGGAGCAAGTCTGGAGCTGTCCATTCCTTAGGAACTGCTAGAATCATGGAACCCTGAGTGGTTTGGGATGGAAGGGACTTTAAAACCCATCCAGTGCCACCCCATGCCATGGCAGGGACACCTTCCACTAGCCCAGGGTGCTCCAAGCCCCATGCAACCTGGCCTTGGACACTCCCAGGGGCACCTACAGCTTCAGTATCCCTTTATTTGGACCACTTTTCTTTAGTGGCTGCAGTAAGAGGAAGAGCAGCAAATTAAATTTTGCCAGTCACAATCCATGGCTTTCTGCACTCTCCTAGAGTGGCTGGAAAAAAGCACTTGTGAATAGGTTCAGGAATGGCACATCCTGAGTAAGTGAAGCTGACAGAATGAACATGGCTCTGCCCACTTAGAAGTGATGAGTGTGATGTTGAATAATACCCAGAGAGGTGTGTGGTGGCGCATGAAGCTGATGCTATATTCAAGGATGGAGATCATAGTCACTCATCAGGTAAACTTCTGCTTCGGGACATTACCCCAGAGGAGTAGATTTATTCCACTGGTTTAACTTTCCTGCCCTATCAGAAGTTCTCTATCTTTCCACTATATCACCTTGGCATTTGCCTTGACTGAACTCTGCTCTTGCTGCTGTTTTTTAGTGTGTCTGCAAATCTGTCACTGCCCCTGGTCTGTCTCCCAAGTCACAACTACAGTGCCTAATAAAAGGTGCAGCGAAGTCATCTTCACTATCCTGAGCTCTCAAATATTCAGAATTAAAGTGTTGCCTGGTGTCCAGAGCTGGGGTGTAAACAGGAGTAATTCCATGCCAGCTAATGAAAGCAGAGCTGTGGCAAAAGGGGCTCTGCCTGTGATCCATGCTGCTGGGTATGGATTATGTATCACAGCAATCTCCTACCACAGCAGCAAATGCAGTCCACTGGGTAATGGACCCAAGCACAGAGGTTCACATTAAAGACATTTTTCAGTCATTTAATTGAATTTGAAAATGTCACAGTAATTCAGGCTCTACTTCACTTACACCTGTACAAATCTGTTTATGGTGGCTTGATGTAATTTTGTCCACTATAAACTGGCTTAAATGACCCGAAAAGGGGATTTGTTTTCCCTTTCAATTCCCTGAAAGCTTTGAAGAAGTTAATAAAGCAAGTTCTCCCTGTTATTTTTGCAGCAGGCAGAATCTTCACTGCATTTTCCCCTGTTTAGTTGTTAATTCATTCCAGTATGAAGGAGTGCAATGTCATGGTCATTAATAAATGACATAAATAAGACTTTTAATGTGTTTTTGGAACACTTTTCTTGCTGATTTTCATTCTGGACCCATTCATGAAAAGGCAGGTAACCTAAAGGATTCACAGGAATGGGGCTGATTCAAGGGGACGTGAATAAGGTTTGATTTAAGTTCATATTTAGGACAGAAGGATGGAGTGAGACTTTTATGGCATTTTTTGGGATGAAGAAGGATGTCTTCTCAAAAGCTGGACAAAGAAGCAGTTCATGGTTGAGACTGACCTCAGAAGTTGGAGCTTTTTAGAGACCCACTCGGGGAAGAAATTAGTTGAATGCTCTAGTAATTGTTTTACATAAACCTCTCCTGGGCCCTCTTTTCCCCCCTTCTGCTGGCACAGTTGGGCAGAATGAACACAAACTCCTTCCATGTGGCTTCATGACTGCAGCACACTGACAGCATTCCTGTTTAACTCCTCCTCTTCCTTCTCTTTTGATTTTCCCCTCCTTTCCATGCTCCTAAACCCAAATCTAAGGTGGAATAAGTTCCCTGATCTCCATCAAACATTTATTTGTTGTCAAAAACCCCCAACAGTGGAATGTTCTGTGCCACTTCCACCCCTTATCTATGGATTCAGCAGGCACAGCCAGTGCAGGAGATCCAACAGCTTCCCATAATTTTCCTGAAGGCTCTCCCAAAGTCACTTCAATTACATGCAGCAACTTCTTTGCTGGAAAAAAATGTCTATGAAAACTTTGTGACCCATAGAGAACATCAAGTCCAAAGATACCGGGAGATTATTAATATTTTTCTAAAGATAAAGTAAGGTAAGTTTTGGAGTTTTTGTGTCCAGCCCAAAAAATTAGCCAAAATTAATACCAAAATAAAATGGGAAGTGCAAAATGAAATCCATGAATAGGCCTCATTTTTATATTTCATCAAACCCAGTCTAATTAAAATTTGTTATTGGTTTCGACAGACACTTTCTGTCAGCCATTCTGATGGTAAAAACATTTTCCTGTGTAGAATTTTGACTTTTTCTAGACCAGGCAAGGTCATGAAATAATTTTTTTAAAAGCATAAGATGTACTGAACATTGATAGATGTTTGTTTATGAACACTAAAAAAACAGTGCGCTGTAAATGAGTTCCTATTGGTAGCAAATGAACTCTTTCATGATTATTAATGAAGTCTGGAGTTGCTATTGCTGTCTAATTATACCAAATGTATTTCTCAAGGTTCAAGGATCTACATAAATCAATAGAAGAACTGAGTCTGAAAAATGAAGTGAAAGCAGTTAATACAGTGCTTGATTGGATATTACTGATGGCTATTAGATACTTGGGTTTTTTCTGGTTTAATTTTCTCAGTAGCTTGAGGAGTCATTCAGTTCCAAGGCACTTTTGAATATCTGGTATTTTTTGGTAACCTACCTAGAAGTTTTTTTTGCATTGTCAATGCAGTAACCATGAACTCTCCCCATATAATTGCTGTGGGGTTATGGAATTTTCCCTGCAGTGAGTTTTAATTATTCTGTGCTAATTAAGCAACTGATGCCTACTGTGAAAAATTCTCCCTTTGGAACAATGTGAGCAAAGGTGCATACATAAATTTCATAACATATGCATAAAAGCATCCTTTTTTTATCTCTTGTACTAATTTCATGTCCCCATGTTGGGGCGGCAGCATGAATAAATATAACTCCTATGGCTGTATATAGAGTGCTCCAAAGACATAATATTCATCTTTTCCCACTAAAAAAAATAGCAACATGGTATTTTTGGGCTGGTTGGATCCTCCCTTCAGCACAAAGACTGTCACCTATTAAAAAGTTAGATAAAAAATGAAGTGCTTAATTGTACTTGAGTTAAAAGGAGGCTTGTTTGTGCCTTGCTGGAAAATAATCCCAGGACGGTTTGGGTTGGAAGGGACCTTAAAACCCATCCATTACCACCCCTGCCATGGGCAGAGACACCTTCCACTAGCCCAGTTTGCTCCAAGCCCATCCAACCTGACCTTGGATATTTTGTAATTGCAATGACATTGAAAAAGAAACAGAGAAAGGGCAGAGGGAGCAGAAACTCAAGACAGATGTTTTCTTCTGGAAAGGGCATCATCCCTTAGGCTGTTGAATTTATAGGACAGAGGGCTGCAAGGACTGGCAAGATTACAATTGGTGATGTGGAATCACTCTCAGACCACTCCAGTGGTGGGCAGGCAGTAGGAAGGAGGAAATTTGAAGACAAATTTAATGTGTAAAAATGCCTAGGGAAGTAATTTCTGATCTAAATAAGTAAAACCTCTTTTATTCTACCTGAAACTAAATAGACTTTTTTGATAGCTGTGCTAGAGGTAAAATATATTCTCTGAGAAAACTTTCATTAGATTAAAAACCAAGCTTTTTTTTTTTTTTTTTTTTCCCTCCTGAAAGAAGTGTCAGTATAAAAAACAAATCAGCATTAGTTGTTTCCAGTGGTGGTTTGGAAGGGAAGATTTCTGCCTCATAGCTGAAATATTGCACTGGTGCTTATGATAGTACTGAGCTGAGTGGATGGATAATTGGATAATTACAGCACTAATGGAGCCCAGGGAAAACTGCTCCAGGTCCCTCCTCCAGCTGTGTCTGCTCTGTGAGGTGGAGGTGGCTGAGCCACCTGGGGGAATTGTGTTGGCTGTCACTGTACTGCTGCTTTCAAACACCCCAAGTGCAGCTCTGGAACAGGAAAGCTCTGTAGGACAGGGATGGACGGGCTTGAGAACAGCCCAGAAATGTCAAATGATTTGATTTCCCTGCTTATGAAAGTTATGGAGGCTGAGCTAGGGCTTTGTTTCAGGGTGAAGGCGGTCTAGAGCATGTCCTGAGGGTGTTGTCACACCCAGGTGGCTGCACTGGGCTGGAATGTGAACATCTTTAGCCAAGCCAATGAGGCCAGGAGGAGTTGGAGGCTGGGGGATTTGGGGTTCAGCTATTTATCCTGCAAAGGGGAACCCTTGTGAGCCATTAAAACCACAACAGCAAAGCCCTGCTCTGGGCTGGGCCAGCTTGGCCAGGGGAGTTCTAGAGGGACAACAAGCAGCAGCATCCTGTGCCACAAACCTCCTGAGATCCTTTCTCCCTGTGATCCTTTAGAAAACTGGGTAGAGCACTGAGCTAGAAACTTATCTTCATGTTTTTAATTAAGAAATTCAGGAAGAAAACTCAAACCAGTTGTAAATTTATTTTAGACTAAACCCCAAAAATGAAATCACTTGTTAGCAGGCAGCTCTCTCTGTGTCACCTGGGTGCTCCAGCTGAGCAGACAGGTGGATATCCCAGTGATACCCACCTGTGGCTCCAGCAGGGCTGTGGAGATCTGATCCAACCTGACAGTGACAATGTCCTGCAGTCAGGAGCTGTGGCAGCCTCATCCAGTCTGTGGAAATGTGAAAATGCTATCCTAGCAGTGAGTTGTCACAAGCAGGAACATGGGCTGCTTTCCACTTAAAATTCTCCATATGAACAAAAAAAAAAAAAAAAAAAAAAAAATCTGTGTGAATCATCTTTAGAACAGTCCATTTTTTTCCCCTTTTCAAATTACAGATCTGACATTTCTATAGGTTTTTAATTCAATTATCTTTAGCTCTGCTTAACTGGGAGCTCCTGGTCCTTGTAAAGATACAGGGCAAACATTGTCTTTTGGCAGCCCAGCCTCATCTCTCCTTGTCTTGACAAGATGCTAAAGAAACTACAGGTTTCAAAGAGGCTCATTTATCTCATCTATTACTTCAAGATACTCTGGGCAAGTTCATCACAATGATTTCCACATTTGCCATTTTTTTTGATCTTTTCATCCCTTCCTCGTCTCAGCTGTGCTACATTGCAGGAACACACAGATATAAATCCATGCACTTGTTATTTTATCTATATGTGCTCCCTTTTAAGCTGTGCTGGAGTTTTCCTTGCCATGGCAGCTGACACTCGATAATCAGAAGAGAAAAGCTTTATATCCATTATTCCCTTTTCCCCTGTTGAAGGAATTTGTACAACAAACTGTGGGACCAGTGCACATTGCAAGGCATTGTCACAGGGGGCTCCTGGATTGTTCTGGCTCGAGTCCACAGAAGTCTTTTTGCTCCCTAAATTTAGAAATTTACCCCCAGAAAGGATTTTTCCTCCTGCAGAGGGTGCCAGCACTTTGAATGGGTTTTCATTTTCATGGGAGATAAAAGGGAACGTTACATTTCCCTGTGAAAATAAAAAAACTGCTTGCATTTGTCAAGGTTTATTCCTTGATAGGCTCCAAACATAACTTTTAAAGTGGAATTAATGCTGTTCTGTTTGCTGGAACGTGGCCAGCAGTGGGGATAACCCATCCTGTGATGTCACCTTTGCTGTTCCCAGCAGAAACTCCCTGGGACAGCTCAGCTCTGCTTTGAGTGTTGCTCTCAGTCCGGTAGAGAAGCTTAATGGAACATGGAATCACAGACTCATTTAGTTTGGAAAAAATCCCTCTGAGATCATCAGGTCCAACTGTTCCCCAGCACTGCCAAGGCCACCACACACCCATGCCACCAAATGCTCTATCTACACAGCTGTTAAATGGGGACCCTTCCCAGGGCAGGAAGGTGACACTTCTCCGTTGCAATGCTTAACCAGCCTTTCAGTGAAGAAATTTTTCCTTTCTTTTCCAAGCAATGTGGTGAAAAAAGGGCTATTCAAATGCATAAAGTATGCAATTATCTGGTATGTTAATTGTCTAATTGTATATCTCTTAAAGAAAAATGAAAAATGCCCAAATGCAATATCTGGCCAGGTTGGACAGGGCTTGGAGCAACTTGGGACAGTGGAAATTATCCCTGTCCTTGGCAAGGGGTGGAATGAGATGAGCTTTAAGGTCCCTTCCAGCCCAAAGTACCCTGTTATTCCAGGATAAATTATATATGCACTGCATAATTGCTTTTCCAATTTTGGGACATGACTGGAGAAGGAAAATGGTGAGAGATCGGCTTCTTCTGCTCCCTACCACTGCCTGTGTGTGGGGTCAGGATGTATCTGCTAAAACACATCTCAAACCAAGCTGTAGGTCAGGTTTGGGGGGGCAGGATGGCAGAGCAGAATGTTGTGTGCAGTGACAGTGAGGGCAGCAGACTTTGGAGCATGACAGATTCCAAATTGCTCTCCTTGGTCAGATGAATTCTAGAGTGCCTCCCCTCCCTCCAAGGGCAGGGGCTGTCATTTCCTGGAAAGGGAAACCTTTGATCCAGGATCAAATCTCTCCTGTTGAACAGAGCTTGCAAATTACTAATGATTCTGGCAAAAGAACTTTAATTTTGTGCCAGTGGGAGATTTCAGGTTAATTAAATGGTCTCGTTGCTCTGTGTTTCACCAGGTAACAGCTTTGGGCTGAGGCTGAGGAACTTTACAACTTGAGGACCTAATCCTGTCTTGACCTGAACTTCAGCTGGCCAAACCAATGTCTCTGAGTGCCTGAACAAGTTCTGAAACTCACTCTAAAAACTTTAGGGCCATGCCAGGACAGCAGTGTGCTCCAGGCTGTGAAAGTAACTCCTTGCTACTTGCCACTTTTGTTAGCCCTCAAGCAAATGTCCAGAAATGTGAGAAGAGCAGCAAACCCAGCTGCTGAAGCATGTCACATAAATCAGGGGTCTCACCTGTGTGGGTGACTAGAAGAGAAAGGTGAGAAATCCCAGGGCAGAAGGGAAAAACTCCAGAGCAAGCTTTTACCTAAGGCAGTCAGTGTTTGTGTCTGGAGCACAAAGAGGGGAGGTGGGTGCTGCTGGGTTAAAAACTGGTGTCCTTGGTGTGGCAGAGCAGCTGCTATCAAATCCAGTCCTCTCTGTGCATTGACAGTGGTGCTGAATTTCACTTTGGCTCTCAGCTGACATAGGAGGCTCAGATGGGACAGGACATCACACAGACCTCACATCATGGGTGTAGGGGGAAAACCTACAGAGAGAAATGGGAAGGGGGAGCAGCAGGGACCCTGCACATTTGCTCAGGGGGAAATCTGGAGCAGGATGAGAGTCAGGGAGCATTTGGGAGACCAAATATTGGGATTCTTCTAAGAGTTTTGTGTTTCTGGGTACAGGAATGGAGGAAATTAGATAAGCTCAGAATTGAACATCCATGGCTGTCTAAAGATTTTAGATCACATTTTGTGACTCTGATAAAGTGAGACAGTGAAACAAGAACAACTGCAGAATGTAAGAGAAACATTGCTAAGACATCCAGAGGGATTTTTGCCTGTAATGGTTGCCACCAGTGTTATTTCATTCTAATTCAGAAAAAAAAAAATCACATTATAATTAACAACAAGGAAAATAGGTAAGAATTTGGACAAAAATAACACTGATAAAAGCAATCCAGGTTCTGTTCTGAGAGATGCAGATGAAGAGAGGATTTAGGTGGAAAAGGGAGGCAAAGTAAATAGAAAAGACATCCCTGGTGAGCAAAGCCTGTTCTACCTTTTTCAGTGCAAGGATAATAGTAATTACAACAGTATATGATTTATTCAGTTTTTGTAGCCTTTCTCCTTGCACTCAAAAGAGAGATGGGAAAGGCTCAGGAAAATACAGAGAGTTGGAAAGAGCTCTGAAAAAAATAGCTGCCTGATATTGCTTTCTGCAGCTTTCTGCCTCTGTTCTGAAGGAATAAAAAATATCAAATCTCCATATTTTGGGGCTCTGCCAGTTCTTCCCCTCTCTGCATTTGCCTGAGCCCTTGCAGGAGTGGCTGTGCCTGGTGAAGGCAGGGAGAGGAACAGGAGGTGTTCTCACCTGGCTCCGCACACGTTCTGACCTGCTACACCCCATTGCTCATTAATATGGCATTTTTCAGGTAGGATGGCTCCAGGCTGGCAGGTGACAAAATTTTTGGAGGTATGTGCTGCAGCTGGAGCCAAGAATTGCAGGGGGACAGGTGGAGGTCTGTAAATAAGGACACTTGGAGCCTGTCTGTGCGATGCCAAAGCCATTCCAAGCCAGGAGAGAACTGAGCTTTAAACAGCAGGTCACTGCTGCCTGTGCTGCTGTTGTCACTGGGAGTCAAAGAACAGGATCTGCTAAGCTTTCAAGGGGTAAGTTCATAAAATATGTAAAAGCCCCCAAACTGGCCATTTTCACACCATTTGTACAAGTTCACAGTGGTTTCTTACCCCATCCACTCTCTTGTTGCAGTGCCCATGGCACCTTCAGCACCTCTCCTGCTCCTCGCGTCCTGCTGCTCAGCAGGACAGCCCCAAAAGGACATTGAGGGGCTGGAGCACGTCCAGGGAAGGGAACAGAGCTGGGGAAGGGGCTGGAGCACCAGGAGGGGCTGAGGGAGCTGGGAAAGGGGCTCAGCCTGGAGAAAAGGAGGCTCAGGGGGGACCTTGTGGCTCTGCACAGGTCCTGACAGGAAGGGTTGGCTCCCAGGGAACAAGGGACAGGATAAGACAAAACAGCCTTGGTTTTTACCAGGGGAGGTTCAGGTTGGAGACTGGGAAAACTTTCTTCACAAAAAGAGTTGTTAAGCACTGGCACAGGCTGCCCAGGGCAGTGGTGGAGTCACCATCCCCAAAAACCTGTGGGGTTTAGGGCATGGCTTAGTGGTGAATATGGCAGTGCTGGGTTGGGCTCAATGATCTTGGAAGGCTTTTCCAACCTTAACGGTTCTGTGATTCCATGATTCTAGGACCTGCTCCTAAACCTGCCCATTTGTAAAGGCCAGATCTAGACCTGCCCTTAGAAGGAAAACCTCAGGGGTGTGAGATTTGTGCAGAGCATCATGTGAATATCCTCCACTCACTCTTTTTCCTGAAGGCAGTTTGCATTTTGCTACCTGAGCTTGGCTGTAAATCCCATTTTTGTGCTGTTGCTTTTCTTACACCTTTTCTCTGGTCCCTGCATTCTGATGTTTTGGCATCTACCTTTGCAAACAGTTAAAAGTCAAGATTGCCTCGTTGAGTTTGAAGGGCAGAGTAGTCCAGCACTGATTTTTCTTTGACATCTGCCTCATGAAATTTGCTCTATTGGTTCAGTATGACTTATGGGCCATTTCAATTTGTTGGGACTCTGGTGGGGTTTTTTTCCATTGATGTGGAGGACTGCAGGCCATGCATGGCAATGAGAAGTTCGACCCAATCTGTGTAATAGGCTCAGGAGGTGGATTAGAGCAATATTATCAAACCATACCAATTTTTATGCAGGTCCATTAATGAAGTTGGTGTTGCTGGTCTGTTTATAGACAGTGTTGTTTGGTATGTCATAGATCATTTTCTGCATAACTGAAATGATTATTGCAGACATGCAATCAATGAAATGTTCTTCATCCAGTTGGCACACTTGATTTTCCTCGTGAAATTTTGCTCAGGCTTTAATGGGAATAAATTTCCAGTCCAGCTAGGCTCTGAGGGCATCCAGTAAGGACACTGCAAAGGTCTATCCTTCTCCAGCAGTCCCTCACTAGCAACAGTTCCTCATGACAGGAGCTGGGAATTCCAGTGGATTGTGCTTTTGGAAAGAGGCAAACATGAGCTGTGGATGTTGAAACAGGGGAATGGTTCAGAAGTGGAATAAATTTACTGCATTTAGTGGCAGTGGCTGAGCACCAAACTTCAGGAAAATGAGACCAAATCAGGGGGAGCCCAGAGGCAGAGGACAAGAATCCAGCTTTAGAAACCATGACCCAGAAGAAAAGATTGAAGTAATTGTGTGAGATAACTTTAGAAGGGAAACACCAAGGCCCAAACTCCCTGCACATCTGTGGCTGCTGAGCAGTTTCTTCCCTGTGTGAGGGCAAAAACTGACTTGGCTTGGATGGCAGCAATTAATAAGCTAAATTAGGCTTATGATAAAATTTCTGATAGTTTGAAATATGTGTTGGAACTCATTTTCTCAAAAGATTATTTAATCTCAGTTGCTGGATGTTTTAAACACCAAGGTCCATATATCCAAGACGACTACAGCAGATATCCAGGGTTTGAAACCCTTCCTCAGCATTTCCATATTTTTTTTTCTGAACACACCTCTTTGTACATACAAAAATCACACATCTTTTCACTTTTTTCTCCCCAGTTTTGACATGCAGGTTTTCTTTGTGCTCTATAAATTTTGCTCATAGATGGTTTCACTTAACATTCCCAGTCTTTTTCTAGGAATAGGAGTGCTCAGATATTTGTGAATCACAGAGTCATAGAATCATGGAATGGTTTGGATTGGAGGGGACCTTAAAAATCATCTCATTCTAAATCCCTGGACAACATCCACTAGTGGAAAGTAGTCACTAATCTGTTGAAGAAAGGAGAAAATCTGTTTCAGATTTTTGGAGGAGGGTTCTGGCCTGGTCTCTGCTGACCATGTATTTTGTATGCTACTATGAAAAAATAATTAATAATGATACAATTAATAATGCATATTTAGTGAAGAATCAATGACATATAAACTTCCATGTTTCTATCTTGATGAAGAAGAGTTTTGCTTGGATAATAAAGTGAATTTCATCAGACAGTATGAAGATCTCCTGTGATGGCAACAAACAATATGTTCATGTCTCCTGATTACTTACAGGTTACTGAGCCTTTTGGAATATCTTTTCAATATCTTTGGGTTCTTTTCACTGAATTTAGTTTCCTTTCTCTGAGCACAAAAAATAAAATATTCAGTTGTAATAACAAATTCTCTGATGGCATGAAAACGTTATTAAACAACTTCAATAACCTCTAGGAACATAAATGTAATATAGGAGAAACATTCCTTTACAAAAGTCGATTGGAGGTAGGGTTTGATGCAATTTGTCAAATCCATCTTGTTTCTAAAGCATGATGGAAGTTAATATTGATTGCCATTTTAAAGCCCAGCTTGTGGGCTTTGTTCCACTCAGCTGCCAGCATTGTCATTCCCAAGGTTTATTTTTCCTGTGCTCTCAGATCATGGGGGCTACTGGAGCATGTTAGGGCTGCTAATAATACAGCTGCTGATAAACAAAAGCTGTGAGATTTTCTTATTCCACTTTATTGTGCACAGCAGAATGAAGTGGAATAAGAAAATCTGTCCCTGCTGTGAACATGTTAAGAGCACTAATTAAAATTTATTCAGGGAAAAACTCCTGTAGTAACAACAATCTGCCCGTGGTATCAGTTCTTCCTCTAATCTGCCAATAATGAATAATATCTGTCAATTATTTCATCTGAGATTTTGCCATCTGACCAATAGAATTATTAATTCCAAAATTAAAAAAAAACATTATTACCTATCACTCTTCAAGTAAGAAACTTTACCTTAATACCTTTAATTAAAAGGATTTATCTGTTGACACTTCTGTGTTTTCCTAAAGCTCTCAGGTTTTTCTCCCTGGAGATGTCTTCACTATGCAGTTGGGTTGCCACTGCATAGTGAGGCTGTAGGAGTAGGGAGGTTCTGCCAAACCTCTTTTTGTTGTTGTCACATTCCAGTGTCCCTGCAGAGCTGGACCCTGGTGCCTCAGACTCCTGGCTTCACAGGCAGAGGGACATGAGAGATGCTCCCAGAGCAGCACCACAAACTCCAGCCTTACACTGAGCACCCTATGCAGGCAGGAGGGCAGCCAGACGCAGAATGTGCCCTAAAATGCCCGAAGAACAGCAGATCCCAGACCTGAGATACTGCAGTCAAAGTGTAGGGATGCTGCTGACCCTGTGGACCTGCAGGAATGCAAGAATAGGAGTTCCTTCTTCTCCACCCCGAGCTGAAAGCCCTGAGCCTTTCCGTCATGGCAGGAATAAAATATTCCCAGATAGAACAATTTCTGCCTTGTGCTGCCAGATGTCTTGATGTACTCAGCACACTGCTACAAAGTGCTCAGAGTGCTGCTCCTCCCTGGAATTGCTGTTTTTCACGGGAAGGCTGCTCAGCTGGAAAATGCCTTGGCTGGCAGACCCTCAGGAGGTCAAGCAGCCCATCATTGTCAGGCTGAGGTACAGCCTCAGCCTCCTGCCTCCCCAGACCTGCTTGGAGTTTTTTTCCCCATCCATCAGGACAGGTTTCTCCCTATCCTGGTGAGACACAGAGTGCTGCAGTTGCCTGTGCAAGTGAAGGCTTTATTAGCACATCTGCTTTGCACTGTCTGCTGATTGATGGGGCAAACAACCCCAAACTCCACATGGGTGCAAACTTTCTATTACTTCACTGCCCTCAGAGAAGCATCACCCTAAAAGAAAAGCCTCACAACATGATCTGTGTATGCATAAAGTGATTTATTTCAAAGGCACACTGTATTAGCAGTGCTTCCACCCATGTGCTCTTCCCCTGACAGAGACAAATTGCTATCTCAGCAGCTGGTCCTGCCAAGGCAATTTGCACTTGCTTTGCCAAGTGACAGGAAACTCCACTCTGTACCCTTGTCCCCCCTGAGTTGTCTTGTTAAAGTGTTTTTTGGGCTGCAGGAGCTGATCTGCAGCAGTCAGCCAAGGCACTGAGATGATCAAAGGGCTGGGAAAGTAGTCAGGAATTTTCCTGCTGAAGGGAACTTTTAAACATGCCCCCCTCTCCCCCTCCCATCATTTGCTCTGGATGTTTAATCCTATTTAAATAACAACATGTCAAACATGCCCAGTCATCAGCTAGCAGGTGTCCCTGCTGAGATTTCCAGCTTGAAGTTTTGGTGCAAGGATTTTTTTTCCAAATATTGACTTTTCAAGGTTACTGATGATGGGCTCAGGCACAAGAGTTGTTCAGCCCACATCAGGAAAAGAGGCATATAAGAAGATGGATGCATTTATCAGGCAAATGGATATATACTTTTGGATTTACCTGTAAAACCTTGTTTGAATAAATCCCTGTTTTTCTATAATTACCTGTGCAAACACCCCTGAGCCGTTGTCTTTCAGCTCCTCAAAGAAAGAACTCTAATTTATGATGTTTACACGACAGTGTCTGTGTGCTGGCACCAAACAGGCTTCAATCTTCATCTGCACCAAGAAAAAAAAAATTAAATAACAGTGAGAAACCTACAGGATCAATTGTGTGACAGTGCCTAATGTTGCACTTCCAGCTCCAGCTAAGCCAATTACTGGAGATATCTAAAAGGAGAACTTCAGGCAGCTCTGCTCCATCCTTTTGCTGCTGGTGGGAGAAAGGGAAGGCAAAGCTGGATTTCTAGATCAGACCAAGTAACCTGAGTTGGCTGCTTTGGCTGTGACAGTGCTTAAGCTTTCATACCCTGCCACTTCTTTCAGGACACCTGTTCCATGATTTAATAACTCAGGTCCTTGAAATTCTATGGCTGAACTAAAATTAGATGCTATGTTGGAGCCATTAATCTGGCTTTGTGTGTCCCAGGAGCAACAGTCCAGCAGTGCTGTGAAAAACAGTGGTGATTTTTTCTTTATTTTTTTCTCTTTTGAGAGAACAAGAACAACTAAATTAGTGCAAAAACCTGCAACCCAACCAACCAAGCAGAAACACCCAAAAACCAAAACATAACAACTTGTTTTCTCTGTATACAGAGCATTTAAAAATCTTCAAAGCAGTAAAAAATTGGGAGGGAGGAAAAGCAGTTAAATCAGATGTTTCTGTGGTGCTCTTAGGTGAAAAGCTGACTCTGGTAGTGTTCAAAGTGGCTGGTAGCCTTTTGTCTGGATATTTCAAAATTGTAAAAAGAAAGAACAAAGTACTCAACCGCTTCCCTTTTTTTTAAGCTTTTGGTTAAATTAGGCCAGAGTAACTATTAAAGGTATTAACTGTTGTGTGCTAGTTTGTCAAATTATTCTCACACATTTTGGGTGCTGTTTTGAGTTTTTTTCTTCATAGATGTGGGGTTTTTTCAGTGTTCACCCCACCAATCTCTGGCTTCTTGGAGTGTTTGTCATTCCAAACATGCCACCTTCTCCTCAGGGCCTTGCCTGCTCCCTGGCCAGCCAGCTGGAAGGATTCTAGCCAAAGATAATTAAAACAACAAATGGCAATCAGTGGAGAGCAAATAAGGAGTATGGAGCTGCCTGTGCAGGTAAGGCTGTGTTTTCACATGGTTGCTGATTTTGGGATAAATGGCTCTGGCCCAGGAGTTGTGTTTGCAGGAACTGGGAAACAAGGAAGGTGTTAGGAAAACTGCTGAGTGAGGGGTTGTGGATTTGAGCAGAGCAAATGCTGTGTCCAGGACAGTTCAGTTTGGCTGTCCCAACCCTTATTCCTACAGATCCCTGCGTGGTCATTTTGCTTTGGAGATCACTTGGAGCTTTGCCAGCTCCAACAGGAGCACAACCAGTTTTTATAAAAACATTTAGTTGATATCAGTCTTCATCATCCAGGATTGCCTTTGTCAGCTGCTTCAATTAGATCCTCTTAATGTCCACATTAATAAATGTTTTTTAGTGGGATGAAATGATATTCAGATGAGAAAATGTATTCAGTGTCACCATTTAGATGTAATTCCACTGCAGCTTTTGGATATCCATAGATTCATTCATGTGATCAGAGGATCACAGAGCAGACTCAGAACTTCTCGAGCTGGAAGGAGCCAAAAGAAGAAAGTCCAGAGGAGGCACCAACATGATCAGAGGGATGGAAAGGCTGGGAGAGTTGGGATTGTTCAGTCTGGAGAAGAGAAGCTTCAGTGTGATGTAACTGTGGCCTTCCAGTGCCTGAAGGAGCTGACAGGAACCATGGAGAGGGTTTACAAGGGATGGAGGAACAGGACAAAGAGAATGGCTTCCCACTGCCAGAGGGCAGGGTTAGATGGGATATTGGGAAGGAATTATTGCCTGTGAGGGTGGGCAGGCCCTGGCACAGGGTGCCCAGAGAAGCTGTGGCTGCCCCTGGATCCCTGGCAGTGTCCAAAGCCAGGCTGGACAGGGCTTGGAAGAACTGAACAGTGGGAGGTGTCCTTGCCCATGGCAGAGATGACACTGGAAGATCTTTAATGTCTCTTCCATCCCAAACCATTCTGGGATTCCACGATTCATGTATCCATGCAGTCTCTGTGCTTGTGAAAATGAGTACAATACAGTAAATACTGAAAAATGAAATCATTCACAGAGAAATAAAACAGCTTTCTGAGACTTTTATAGTGGTTTCCAGGTCAGGAGTCATGAAAGACTGACTTGTGTAAGAAATGTTTGCTTCCTATCTGTGAGTCTCTTTCCATGCTGGAGCCAACTCCTGGCAGCCTGCTCTTAAGTGTAAATGGATATAACTTTCCAAAACTTCATTAATGCCTCACTGATTATCAATAACTGAGGTTTTATTAATGTGGTGTTGTGAATTGAAGCTTCATTTCCTATGATCATCAACATCTCTGGAAGTGTTCAAAAAATGTGTGGATGTGGCACTTGAGGACATGGTTTAATGTTGGATGTGGTGCTGGTGCTGCATTGATTGCTGGTGGTCTTAAAAGTCCTTTCCTCCCTTAATGACTCAGACAAAGTGAAAACTCATCATGAACTCTGGTGTCATCTCTTTCAGGCCCTTTCACTTATTTTACAAATCCTGTGGTGCTGAAACCAAAATACGCTGGTGAATTTTCTGTATTAAAATCAGCAATTTAATGGGTGAGGGGGAAAATGTTTATAAATAGAATAGCAAGATTGTAAACCAAGCCTAAAGTGGGTATAATGTCTGCTGCCTGCTTCACACCGGCACCTGGAGCAGATTTGGCCCCTTTTCTAAACTGCAGAACTTGTCAAAAGTGTGTTAAGTAACCAAAGGCAATTTCAATCAATAATCTGGTCCTTGTCTGACAGCTTTGGTATTGGATACATATTCATACCCTCCTTCAAAGCTGATTCCTCTTTATTCTTCAGAGGGTGAGAGCTTCATTGCTAATCAGAACACTATTCCCACTTATAACTTGTAGCAAATGAATCTCAGCCAGTTGTTTAAATGGAAATTTTTAGCTGCCAGTCAAGACAGGTGAAATGGGAAATGAAAAAATTAGGATCACTGACTAAAAAGAACAAATATCTCCATGCATCCACCTGTGGCTCCATGTATTCTCTGGGATGTTAACTCCATGCAGATGGCAACTGTTCACATGGCTTTCCTATCTAAAGAAATTACTTCAATTCAAAGGAAATAAATGTTTTTAAAATGCCATCGTCACTGCAATTGACTTTGCCAGCAGGTTAAAATATCTCTAAAATGAATATTCCACTTCAGACTGGGATTTTTGATGACTAAAGTGACTCAACTGTGTCTGCAGCAATTGACTCCACTGTTTCTCTGGGAAAAAAAAAATCCCAACAAAACAACCAGCAGCCCTGGTATGGAGAGAAACCTCACATTTATTTACACATTATATACAGCAGCAGGAAATACAGGCCCTAAACACTGAGGGCACCACATGCAGGATGCTTCACAAGCAGAAATTATGAGTAGCTCTTGTCTCAATGAATTTTGAGTTTGATGACTTCTCCAAAGGCTGGAGGAGAAATAGGAGCACAAAGGTCTGGTAGCTGCTGCAAGGGTCTGGAGGGGTTTATTGGCAAAAGGAGGGTTAGGAGGCTCTCCTGTCCCTGCCAGCACTACTTTAAATCCATAAATGCTGGTTTTCAGCCTTCAGGTGCTGTTAATGTAAGGCATTAAAAACAATTCCAGCTGCATGATAACCCCTGATATTCTGAACCAGGCCATTTTATCTCACAGGAACACCTTTCCCTGCTCAGAGAATTATGGAGCACTTGCCCTTAAAGCCTTGGTAATTGCTGCAGGTAACACCTTGGATAACTCAGCCCTGGGTTTGCAGAGCTCCTAAATGTCCCTTGTGGAGTAATATAGGGAAGGGAGGTCACAGTGCCAATGCAGGGACATTTATCTGACAAAGGCAGCATTTGATATTGCACCTCATTTTTTCTTCTCACACTGGAAGACAAGGACAAAGGACACTCGAAAATTACAACCTTTTTAGAGTTAATAGATGTAGGTGGCTCTCAGAGCATAAAATTCTCCTCTGAAATCTGGAAGCTCCTCTGTCTGACACATTTTTACCTCTAAACATTGGAATTATCTGACTGAAATCAGTGAAATCATTAATTTATACTGGCAGACATAGGAATGCCAGCAGACGCAGAATCGTCCCTGTCACCAGGCAGTAGAGGATGCAAATGGCTTTTTTCAATGCATTTTACTTTTTGCTGTTTTTTTTTCCTTTTTCTTTTTCATCAATAACCCAATCTCTCTTCCTGTGTATCCTTGCAACAAAAGCTTCTGGAGACAGACGTGCTGCCCTGAGTTATTCCCTGACTCTGGCTTTTCTGCTTTAATGCTGGAACCCTGAAAAAGCAGAAGAGGATTTTGACAATTGAAGTTGCAGGCTGGTTTGCTCTCGGTGCCATTGTAATTTACTTGCTCAGATAAATGTCTTTTACACTTGGGTAATTTCTTTGCATTGTGCATGTTATTCATAGTTGAGTGAAGTTGAAAATCCTAAAAGATGCTTTAACTTGGCTCTTTCTAGTTGGAATTGCTTAAGAAATGTTGATGGGATTATTGTTTGCCTTGCTTTTCAGTCAGACAGTCTCAGCTGGAAGAAAGAAGCTGCATGTAACAAAAAAGAAAGAAAAAAACCAAATATATCCTGCAGCAAACCAAGGCAGGTTTATTGGGGATGGGGATATTATTTGAGCAGGGCTTGAAGGGGGCTGTGTTATGCTCTCTGATGGTGTTTCAGGGGAATTTAGGGATGAGATAGCCCCAAGAACAGAACCACACCGCTCAGGAACGTTAAATTTTTAATTTATCAGGTGGGATAGGCAGAGCAGGTGGGTTGTGATTTTTACGACAAGGTTTCTGCTGCATGACTTTTATCCTCACAGAATTTCACACTGCCCAGCCCTGCCCCTGTCCCTGCCCCATTTGGGACCAGCAGCAGGGACCCAGGGGCCAGGCCTGCACACCCCACTGCTGGATTTGTCCTTTCCTGGGATGCAGCCCAGAGCTTTTGGGAGGGTTTTCCCCACAAAAATTATTTGTGTTCTTGCTTCCCTGCACACGCCAGAATCAACTCATGAGCTGGAGCTGGACAAGTGTGACCAAGGTCTCAAGAATCTGAGCAATGCTTTCAGGGAAGGTTCACCCCATGACAGCAATTTATTGCCTTTATCAATTATTTGGAAGAGAGGACTCGGTTGATAGAGGGGGAAATAAAAGATACATAATGCAAAGAGTAAAGAGGCAAAGTTGACAGATAGTTGATAAAAATGTAACCTTCATTTTTCTGTTGACTGAGCTGCTGCAAATGATATGTATTTTAACAGAGCCAAAGGAAAGGTCTTGCTTTTTGTAGTAAAAACCCACTAGAATATCCTGCTGATAGTAGCAGACTCAACGTCAGAGGAAATATTTACACCAAAAGTGGAATTTTGTGGTTTTTTTCCTTAGACACTCAATGGGATTTGATTAAAGAAATTAATTCAGGGAAGTTTTGTGTCTTATTCTCCTTAGGACCTTCAAATCAACAAATCTTTTTCAAAGGACTATGGTAGTGTTGTGAGAGAGGTGAAGGAAAGTCAAGTGGAAAAGAAGGTTCTTTCCTCCAAAGAAATAACCTAACTTAGAAACAAACCAACCCTAAAAAACCAAAGAGGCAAACTAATAGCAAAAAGTAACCTGAATAATAATAATAATAATAATAGTAATTTACTGATTTCCTGTCAGTCTGTATATCAGATCAGGAAAGGAGTGGGATAATTATATCTTGCAAACTAAGCAAAAGCATTAAACTGACCTATTTTGTTATTTAGAGCTGGAAACTCCGTGCAAACCCCCTATAGCTCTGAGGGAAAACCAGGTCTGATTCTGCCAGGTGCTGAGCCTGCTGTCTGGTCCTCAGGAAACCTGAGGTAATGAATAATTTAATACCTCTGCAGTGCTGTAGTAAAAGTGAGTCCCTCATTTTTGGGAAGCTGGGTCAGAAATGGGAGGTGAGTGGAAACAAAGCAGTTTAGAGATGGTCTTTAGTTACAGAAATCCAGAGAAGGGACAAAAAAAGGCTCTCTCTCCTTTGTCTGCACCAGCCTTTGAGTTTGGGGCCATTTGGGAAGATGAGACACTGTGTATATACTGCATCCCAAGTGGGACAAACCCACATCAGCCACTAGAGCCTGCTGGAGACTAAATTGAAACAGGTGGAAAAACCCCTTTTGTGTTCAGGGCTTTGAGTCCATTCCTGTCTGTCCTCAGGTGGCACCGGCCTGCTGCTGCTTCTGACTCCACACTGAACTTCTTAGCAAATGGGCTCTGAAACCATCTTTTTTTTTTTTTTTTTTAACTTTTTTACTCTTTTTTAAAGGCATCTTTATGGAGCTCATTGTGGGAAAGGCCTTGACAAAACAATCCCCACGTCATTTTGTGCAACATGCCAGAGTTTTTTGAGGTTGTGAAGCTTCAGTGAGAACACCTTCATTAAAAAGAAAAATCAAACTGCTTTTGTTTACTATTGAAGCCCAGTCGCCTTCTGCTCTTGTGCCACACATCTTCTGCTCTGCAGTGAAACAAACTTTTTCTGAGCCTTCTAATTGGGCTTTTTACATCCATATGTGGTGCTAAGTGATGGTACCTGGGCTACTTTCATCTGCAAAGCATCGTTTTCACAGCCAAAGCTCCCAGTTTGTGTATTTTTCATATTTCTCTTTGTATGTTCTATTGCTGTTACAGTTTTACTAGCAGCCCCAGGAAAAAGAGAAGGGGAAAAGGAGGAGTGGGAAAAGTGAGGCTGGTGATGAGGACATGGGGAAAAGGGAGGAGCACACAACAACAACCTTCCCCTGAGCTTGTGCTGGGCTTTGCTAGAGCAACCTGGGCTGGTGGAAGGTGTCCCTGCCCATGGCAAGGGGTGGGACAGGATGGGCTTTAAGGTCCCTTCCAACTACACACATTCCCAGATTCTCTGGTTCTACAATCAGTTCAGTGACTGCAGCCATTAAAGAGAGGAATTTCCTGAAATCTGGCACATAAATCCAGCCCTTTTTTAAACTGAAGAGCAAAGACTTTTCAGTTTTAATTCCATACCTTTACTCAGTTTATTCTATTATTCAGGTTAGGATGTTACTTCTTTTGTTGGTTATTTTAGGGATCTATCTACAGATTGACTGCAATGTGAGAATCCTTTGGCAGAGCCATGAATTTCCACGGTTTTAATGTTCATATCTGGCAAGTACAGGAAAACCAGCTCAGCTGAATCATCCTTTTCTTCTGGCTGTCCCTGTGACAATGCACACCTGCACACAGGTGCAGAAATCCCCATGTATGTTAAGAAACCTGCTAGTCCTAATGAAGGCAGGCTGCTTGACAACATTAACCACCTCTTCCAGCTCCTCCATCTTCTGGGAGCTGTAACTGAGAGAATCCTAAATATTCCAGGGAATGGGCACAGCCCCAAGGCTGCCAGAGCTTCAGGAGAGCTTGCACAAAGCATCCAGGGATGCACAGGGTGGGATTGTTGGGATTTCTGTGCTGGGACAGGAGCTGGACTCCAAGATCCTGATGGGTCTTTCCAACTCAGGATATTCTGTGATTCAATGAGATATAAAAAGATTCAGTCTTAAATCCAAACAGGATGTTATAAAACAACCTAAAGCATGACCAAACTCTACTTCACGGTCAAAGCTGCTTATCTCTACTTTTGTTTCATCCAAAGAAGCTGTTTTGCCCTGCTAAATGGCACAAACCCCTTTTTGTCTGATGATATATTTCAGTCAGAAAACAATCAGGGGAAAATCTACTGCTTTGCAAATCTCCCCATAAATTTGAGAGCCCACTTACTTTGCAATGAAGGGTTATTCTGCCAAGTGAGAGGGAACAGAGTCCCTGTAGTTGCCATCTAAGTTGAATTATATTTAACCTGGAGAATAAACTCAGCACAAGAGTTATGCTGCACCATTACAGTGCAGCCCATGTGCCAGCCTGGAAATGACTGTAAGGTCACCCACAGACTCCCAACAATTACTCTTGTACTAACCCCAATAAACAGATTTTAGCTAAATTATAGATACCAGCACTGTTCCCAGTGTCCCTGCCCGTGGCAGAGGGTACAATTGGATGGACTTTAAGTTCCCTTCCATCCCAAACCATTCTAGGATTCCATGATTCAGGTATCCATGCAGTCTCCGTGCTTGTGAAAATGAGTATGATAAAGTAAACACTGAAAAATGAAATCACACACAGAGAAATAAAACAGCTTTCTCAGACTTTTATAGTGGTTTCCAGGTCAGGAATCATGAAATATGAACTTGTGTAAGAAATGTTTGGTTCCTATCTGTTTCCATGCTGGAGCCAACTCCTGGCAGCCTGTTCTTAAATGGATTTAACTTTCCAAAACTTCATTAATGTCTCACTGATCATCAATAGCTGAGGTTTTATTAATGTGTGGTGAATTGAAGTTTCATTCCCTATGATTCAACCACTTTTTCCTCTTCCTTCTACTTTCAGCAGATGGATCATTAAAGGGTCCCTATAGCATAAACTTATTTAAAGATATTCCTGGCTGCTTTGGCAATAGAAAGAGACTTGGAATTTAGTTTCTAAAAGTCAGTATCCCCTCATTTAATGTAATTACAAAACTACATAATTTTTAAAAATGAGACATTAACTCCACATTTATGATATTTAATGCTCTCGGTGTGCAGATGGAATGCATGTAAATGTGAAATTTAAAAAATGGTATTTTAGAAACACTCTACTCCAGGACCTTCTGTACATGACTTAGGGGAATCGGCAGCAAATCCATTCAAGGCATGAGTTATGGATGATAAAAATCCAGGGAACTTGTCCAATAAATAATGGCACTAAAACCCTCTTCCACAGTTCTCATTTCTAATGTGAAAATGTGCAGCCTGATGTGACTGAAATGTAAATCCTGTGCCCTGAGACCTGCTCTCCTGGGGGAGGATGAGGGGATGGATCCTTCTTGGCCAAACCACAGCAGTGGAAGCCCAGCTCCCATCCTGGATCATCCAGTCCACCTTTTGACCCTATTTATGACCTGAAATTTTGGCCTGTGGTTGTGTGACTCTACCCATGGAAAATCAGCTCCTTTGGATGTTTTTTTGAGCCTGTCATTTTGTCAAGTGTCCTCATTGCCACCATCCTAACTGTTGGCACCAGAGATTCATCACAGGGATCCAGATGGATCCAACATCTCCCTCCAAGCTGACCTGACTGTAACAGACATCCCAGGCTCAGCTCTCCCCAATGAGCTGTCCACTGAGTGAAATTCCCACTTTTGTTCGCATCCTGCTGGAGTCAGGCTCCCTGCATCCATAAAATATTTAAATACACACAGAATACATGTGATAACAGCATCCAGATAAACCCTCCTGATGCACTAGCAGGAGGAAAAGTAGCACAGAAATAGAACCCAAGGGGTCTGTGCTGTGCTGCTTCTCTTCTCTGTGTTTCACAGTCATTTCTGCAGTTGCTGCTGTCCTGCAACAAAACTCTGCCACTTTTAGGTGATGCTTTAAAACTCCCTTGTCATCCCTGAGCTTTGAGCTGACCACTGGTATTTCTTGCAGTGAGAAAAGAGGAGGGCAGGAGTGACTCATATTCAATATCTATTATAATGTAATTCAAGATTCTGGGTTCTGACAGACGCTTGAGCTGCAGAGGAAGGGTCATGAGTGACAGAGTCATAAAAAGAGAGGGAAATGAGATGTCAAGGCAAGTTAATGGGGCTTTTTGGATATTACAGCTCTCCTGGCTTGGGTCAACCCCCAGCAAAAGTGTACTTGGAACCACAGAAAAACTGTGCTTGAAAAAAAAGAGGTTAAACTGTTGGGAAAAAAAGGTTAAACAGGCTAAACTGTTGGGAAAATTTTAAATGCTCAATTTCCACCTCCACTGGCTTAGATGGTGCTGAAGAAAGGGCAAGGGAAGCTACCATAGGCAGTTTACCTCTTAAATCCAAAGCAAGAATTATAGATTCATAATATTTTTCAAGCTAAAACTATGGTTTTATACTTTTTTTTTTAACCTAGGGCAGATTTCTTTCATTTTTTTCTCCTTATAAATAGGATCAAAGCTTTCACTCAATCTCAAAGTGGCTTTTTTGTTCTGTTGTTGAATTACAAAAATCAAGCCCAAATCCAGAGAATTCTGAGTTCAGTAATTGCAAAGCAGCTTATATTTTTATCCCCCTCTTTTCCTCTGTTTTGTCTTCATTGAGAAATGGAAGAGGTTGAGAAAAGGAACTTTTATAATTAAATTATTCACAAAAAAGTGAGCAAACCAGGACATCAGACTTCCCACTAATAAGCTGCTACTTTTTTTTTCTTCCACATCATTAATATCCCTTTTCTAAAGTTATTAAGATGAAAAATGGTTATCAATACTTTAGTTTTCAAATCAGAAGTGCACTTATTTCTTATACACATAATTCCTTCTGACATCAGTCACCTTAATCGCACATTGTTTGTGCTTCAGCAGGCTTTGACACTGCTGTAATTATCTCCTGCTGTTTAATAAAGCACTTTGATTTGGAAGGCAGGACTAAAGCCTTACTGATGACCAGGAGACAAGAAAGCTGGCATGGGAATTGGCGTGGATTTGCATCCAATGGGAGCGTGGAGCCATTTAAGAGTCTGTTATTTTCCTCAAGTGGGGTGGCTGGAGGTTTTTCAGGCCAGGACTTGCACACTGCAGTGAGACTGGCAGGAAGGGCTGTGTGGGAGAACATCCCTGTGCCAGGTGCTACTTGGCCAGGCACAGGGGTGCATCCCACCAGCACCATGTCAGGCGCCTCTGGGAGCAGGTTTTGCTGTGGACTGGCTCTGAAAGTGCTGTCCCCTCTTTCTTTTGTGAACAAGGACTAAGGGAACTTTCAGGATACGCAGAAAGAGAGGATTTACAAGGGATGGACTGACAGGACCCAGTGAATGATTCTCATTGACAAAGGACAGGGTTAGATGGGATATTGGGAAGGAATTGTTCCCTGTGAGGGTGGGCAGGCCCTGGCACAGGGTGCCCAGAGAAGCTGTGGCTGCCCCTGGATCCCTGGCAGCGCCCAAGGCCAGGCTGGATGGAGCTTGGAGCAACCTGGGACAGTGGAAGGTGTCCCTGCCCATGGCAGGGATGGCACTTTAAGGTTCCTTCCAACCCAAACCATACTGGGATCCTATAAATGAATTGTACTCTTTGCATCTTGCAAGAACTTTGCTTGGCCACAGCCAAGTGTTGTTTCTATGAAAACATTTTTTAAGCATCCAGTTAGTTTATTTTATTGATCACTAAACCATTCCCTGTCCTCATTCTCCATGGAAAGCAGTGAGTAGCTGATACCCACAGTGCCACAGAATACCAAAATCCCAGAATCCCACACTGGTTTGGGTTGGAAGGGACCTTAAAGCCTATCTCATTCCCTGCTATGGCCAGGGACAACTTCCAGGTTGCTCCAAGCCCCATCCAACCTGCGCTGGTCATGTGGAGTTAATTTTCCTGAGGCAAGGAGGAATTTGGAGGATAATGTGCAGGGTAATTCACATGCTGAAGATGGCCCTGTTAGCAATGCCACAGATGCTGATGCTGCTTTAGCTCCTGACAGTGATGAGTGGGGTGTAATATCTGATAAAGATTAGAGGCCTCAG
Organism: Ammospiza caudacuta; assembly: GCF_027887145.1. Classification (NCBI taxonomy): domain Eukaryota; kingdom Metazoa; phylum Chordata; class Aves; order Passeriformes; family Passerellidae; genus Ammospiza; species Ammospiza caudacuta. Next base: position 23,939,458 of record NC_080599.1, on the reverse strand, counting down.
AATCCAAACAAAACTCCTGAACAGGAATCCCATGATACCAAAACACCATTTACAAGCTCTGACAGTGAGATAATTGGTCTGGGTGTGGCTTCTACTTACTGGAATAAATGATGATAAATAGTGACTCTGGCTGGACTTTGAATGGGGAAAATGGAATACTCACAGATATATTTTTATATTATTTCAGCTGTCAGAAGTCTGGAGAAGGAAATGCCTGTGCATTTTTGTGTGATCTGTGAGTAGAGCAGGGCTGGCTGTGCACAAGCCAACTCCTGCACTGCTTCATTGTGACTCCCACCCTGTGCTCCTTCCCCATCATATCCTGTGTGTCTCATCCATAAAACCCACACCAGAGCCATTCCTCCTCCTGCCATCACCCACAGCCATTTTTCTTGTCACCTGTGACTTTTCCATCACTTAAGAATTTTCTCTTGACCTGAAAATTGGATTGTCATCTCAAGATGGATCATGAAAGGAGGAAACATTGCTCAATGAATCCATTCCTAACTCCCCTCTGTGAAACAGTGGGAAGCAATGTCAGGGTATGTGATGTTCATCCATCACTGTCAAAGTGTCTCAGGAACCATCAGTTTGTGCTGCAGCCACCTCTACCTGACCAAGCTACTCCAGGTGATGTAAAGCAAGCCCTGGGAAGGGGAAACTCGCTGAAAGAACAGAAGAACAGTAAGGCAAGAAGGACAGATTTCTTTTCTCTTTACCCTTCTGACAAGTTTGGGGGGGGGGGTTTGAGCTCACTCAGGTCCTTTCTGGGGGTCTGCAAGGGAGATGATGCTGGGAAAGTGATGGAGGAACATTTTTTATCAGCTCCATGTATGAGGAGGCAGGGGAAATGCAGTTTGGGAAGCTGGCCCTTATTACCTGACCCCAGACTCTGCATTAACCTCTGCATTTCCATTCCCTTCTGCTGCTGAGCAGTGCACAGAACTGAGGATTTACAGGGAGAGTGTTGACATGGCTTTGAATTGGAGCTGTAGACTTAAACCACAGCAGTGGTCTTCAGCTCTAGAAGAAGCACTGCATTTATAAAATTAAAAGGAAAAAACAATCCCAGTTAACCTGCAGGCCTACTCCCTCTAAAACTGTGTCTGCTTTCATCAGGAAGGAGGAGAGGTGTATTTGTCAGTGCAGTGTTAAACACGAGATGCTGAGTTGCCAGGAGGAACATATTTGTTATGACAGGCAAGATGAAGTATCCACTGTCTTTTAACCAAGTAAATATTGCAGGACTGCTCATTAAAATGCAGAGATCTGTCTTCATCTTCAGTTGGCTCCCCTTCTGCTGTTCCAAATTTTGAGGTGGTGAGTGACTGGAGAGGAGTTCAGCTACCAGAACTTGGATGAGGCAGTGTGGGATTTTCCTCTGCAGCTTTTGCTGCCCCGTCACCATCAAAGACAGAAGGCTTGCCCTGTGAATATGAAACTGAAAATAAGTATTTCCAGCGAGTGGAATGTAGGTAGAAAAGTGATTGCATAATGAGAGTGAAAAGGGAAAAATTAAGTATCCTACTTTTGCTGGTTTGGAGATAACTTGGATGTGATGAAATAAAAAGTGATGCAGATTTTACTAAACTGAGTAAACACTAAAAGGGCTTCTGTTAAAAATGATGGTTCCAGTTGTTCAGAAAATATTGCTGGTGACTCTTGCCCCTCTCCTGATCCACTACTGGAGTGGAAATTAGAAAACCTCTCTTGAGGAGACCTTTCCAGCTAACACTGCAGTTACCTCATCTTCTCCTTTTCCCCATCAAACCTCCCATTCAAACAGTTCACCAGAGGAAAAGATGATTTCCTGGGGCCAGGTGTGGGGGTTTTTTTAGCACTTGAATCCAACTGAGTAACAAAGAGAAGAATAACACACTTCAAGCCTTCAAATCATCCATTTTGCAGAGCCCTGCAGCTGTCGGGGGGGCTGCCAGCACATACTGCCTGAGTTCACCCATCACAAACTCCTTATCCCACGGTACATTTGTTAAAATGAAAGGTGCCTCTTGCAGAATAAATCTTAAGGAATGTATTGCCATTAACTGCAACCATTGTTGGCACCTCTGAGTGAAAATCCTCTGGAAATTTCTTATTAAGGGAAGTGCTTCTGTGGCAGAGGACAGGGAGCAATTGTGTGCAGGATTTGTATGGCTTCAGTCTGCTGGGAAGCATTGATAGACATGAACTGAAGTGGATTGGAGAAATATCCCTGTGAAAACTTCTGTTAATTTTATAATAGCAGGTTCCAGCAGCGAGGCAGGAAGGAAAGCTTCCCTAATGGTTGTAATGTGGGTTATTTTGCTTGACTTGCTGTCTTAGATTAAGCTGACATGTCCATCTGAAGCCAATCTGTGACAGGCTTCTTGTAAAGGAATATATCCACATCTAGATGTTGGAGTTTGAAAGAACTGTCAAACTTTGTAAAAAAAACCAAAGGACAGAGGCTTAGAAAAGGTAAAGTTATCTGAAAACACCTTTATGTGACTTTAAGATAAAAGGTAAGATTAACAAAATCTGGATTTTCATAGAGAATCCAGACTCACCCAGCTCAGAGGTTTCTAGGCAAACCTCCCACTTCCCACAAACTGATTTTAAATGCACAAACAAGTAAACAAACAAACAAACAAACATTGATGGGTGTTTGCAAAATATTACTATGCTGATTCATTTCATGGCATCCTGAGTTTATTCCTGAGAGCAGAGCATTGTAGTTTTAGTTTTGGAGAGCTGGGCAGGACTCACAGAGACAGTGGAATTGAGACAAACTCTTTGCTGCTGTTTCAGTGCTCAGGTAATTACATGAATGTCTGAATTAAAGGATTGTGAGAGGGTCCAAACAAACAGGGGACAAACTGCCAGAGCATTTATGTAAAGCCTGGGTATTTTAGCATGTCAGGGGTGTTTTTAGGAGCTGAAAAATATGTGTATCTGTGCATCTTAATATTCAAAATTCTCTCCTGGTGTGGGGGAGCAGCTGGGACACCTGGTCCCTGCTCTACACTTCACATCTGGGTTTCCTTCCCTACGAAGCAGATCCACAGATATTAAAGTGTTTATCCTGCCCTCCCTTGGACTCCTGCAGGAAGAGAGAGCCCTCCCAGCTTCTACATTTCAGTCTGAGGACACTCCTGGAGCAGAGGTGGGTGTTTGTGAGCCACCCAGCCTGGATGATCAGGTGCCAGCAGGCAGGGAGAGAAGGGTTATCTAAGGTTTGCCTTTCCTGTTAGGGGCTCACAGGCACAGCTGGGAAAGCCACACCAGGATCCCTCTGCTGTCACCTCCCCTGCCTGACAGGCAGCCCGTGCCGAGCACGGGGGATGTCAAAACACGGTGTTATTTTGTGAGGAGCACCAGGTGCCTGCAGAGGAAGAAATTGCTGGTTTACCTGGTGTTTAAGGCACGTTAATAATACAGTTACTTTGATTTCTTAAGCTCTAACTAAAGGCTGTATTCAAAAGCTGCCGTCTTCAGTGCCTTTGCAATTGAATTACAGTCCCCCACACCGTATTTTTGGATCTTAAATAATTCTCTTTTGTGATTGCTTGACAAGAATCAGACGTCCTCCCACCCCATGCCAGTGTCTACTGCATGTTTAATGTCTTTATCTGGTTCTTCTTGCATTAGTCATCTGAGTGTTTGACAGGTATACATCCCGGGCTCTTTAAGTATATTTTTATTCATCTATTCATGGGCTCAGCGCAGGGTCTGATATCCATCAGTGCCATTGCCTGAAATTAAAGTTAAACTCTTCTCTCCCGAGGATTAGCACAAACAGATCCTGGCGATGATTTATTTAAACCAAACTTTTCTCTCCACCAGCAGGAGCGCTGTGTTCCAGCACTCAGATTCATCCAGCCGGCTGCAAATCCCAAATACTCTGCTGTGGCACGGGCTGGGAGTGTGGGATGGGAAATGACCACATAGAGGTGACCCTGCAGCCCTCAGAGCCTCCCCTGAAGATGGTCTGAGTGCTTTCATTGTCTTTTGGATGTTTGGAGCTTTAGCTCTGCTAGGGCATTGTCCATTTTAATGTTTGGTGGTGTGCCCTGCTTTGATGGCAATTTCCAGTTTCCTTATCAAAGTTTCACAGCAGCCTCTGGGTTTAATGTTGCATTTGGAGCTGGGAAGTACAGACACAGCCCTTCCAACTGCAAGATGACTCAGGAGGAATGAATCAGACAAAAAGGTTTCCATGGCTCAGTTCCTGCTGTTTGCTGCTCAACTTGTGCTCCTGCTGTGTGCTGAATTCCTGGTTTTCCAAGCCCCAGGATTGATTCTCTGATGGGGCAGTGCCTCCTTAGCAGCAGCACTTGAGCTGGCCTGGCAGGACAGGTGAAGTTCAGTTTGGCAGCATGGGGAGAAGTGGGGAAAGTTTGGGGGAAAGGGGAAATCTATTTGGTCACATCAGAGCACAGGAAAGGGGCTGGAACAGGCCACTGGTGCTTAGGGAAGTGCTGGGAGTAGAAGGGGTGAGTGGTGAGGATGGGGGTGAGTGGTGAGGATGGGGGTGAGTGGTGAGGATGGGGGTGTCTGTGCCAAAGGTTTGATGTCCATTCCCAGACCACCCTGATCCCCATCTCTAGACACTCCTCTTATCAGAGCACCTCTCCCTACACTGGTGCTCCTATTGCCACTGCCCACCACAACTTCTCTTTCCTTTCCCCAAAACCTTGGTCCTGCAAGGTGACAAAGAGCCCCTTGTCAGAGTGCCTGGGTGTGCCATGGGTCAGCTTTCCTGCTTCTCTCTTGCTGACAGTGTTGTCTGTAGGGTCAGCAGCTCCCATCCCTAACCAAAACACCCTGACAGGCAGGAGGAAGGGTCAAGGGGTGAAATGGCATTTTTGGCTTGGCCAGCTGGGATCAGGATCCTGTCTGTAGGGTCAGCAGTTCCCATCCCCAACCACAACCCCCTGACAGGCAGGAGGAAGGATCCAGGGGTGAAATGGCATTTTTGGCTTGGCCAGCTGGGATCAGGATCCTGGTGATGGTTGAGGCTCTTTGGCTGTCCCTGGAAGTCTGACATTAGTGAGTGCCAGTGCCCTCAGTGAGCCTGAACTTTGAGCACATCCTACCTCTACCCTCAGAATTCTTGCTTTAGATCTTCCTGGAACACAGCTGGAAAATTCATCTGAGACCAGAGCAGTCACCAGACCAGAGCTGGCCCCTTCCTACGCAGATTATTCTGTGAATTCAAACACTGCTCAGGGTTCAAGGCACAACATGATGCAAAAGGAGAGCCAAAAATAGGAGTAGATTTTATTGTAAGGAGTCAGATAACAAGGGGTAAGAAATAGTCCTGCTTTACAGACTTCACACTCCATAAGGTAAATATACATTGTCTGATTTCACTTGTAACGGACTCAGTGTTTGGCTCTGGAGAAAGTGTGGCTGCATTGGACATGCTAAAATAAGAATAAGAAATAAACACCAACATATTTGTGTTGCAAATAATGTGTGAAAAAAGTCAAAGCACAGCTTAATAGTCAAATATTCATATGCTGAGATAGGTAAGACTAATTTAAATAACTCATATCTAACATCTAATTTTAATGCCTCTTTGTTTTGTACAGTGAATTCCAAATATCTTTAAAAAAATCTCTATTGATCTCCCCAGCATCACAAGAAATGAGTCTTTTAAAGAACTGCTTTTAAGCAAGGTGAAAATGCACACAAAGTAAATACTTTTGGAAAATCTGTTGCTTCTGGCTGCAGCCTCAACTTTCAGATGTAAAAAGTGATATTTAATTTAGGGAATTCTGAGGGTCATATGCAGATTTCCACACTTCAGCCATATTTATTATGTTCTGAATTGTTTGAGATGAAAATAAGTACTTTTTGGCAGTTTTTGATGCTGAGATGCTTTTAATGACAGTCTTATTCAGTAAGGAGTCAACTTTCTTCCTCCCCTGGTGAAGCTTTTTTGGTTGACAATGAGTAACAATCACCCTTTAGATTTGCATAGTTGCCTCCACATATAGGAAATGCCAAATGACTTAGAAAAGTAAAGGCAGTTCACTTAAAGGAGAAGATCTACTCTTCTACTTCTTGGACAAGATAAGGAACAAAACTCCACGGTTCTAGTGATATAAAATTATCCAAATTATGATGTGAAATTGCTTTAGGGACTTTTTGGATGTTATGTTTGAATGGGATCTGGCAAATTAAAGATGATGGCAGATGCTTAATTCCAGCACAAATTAGATCAGTTTTGTTTCTCTGAGATTACTCAGCTATCGATTTATTTTACCTTATCTGGCTTATCCTGAATTTTCTCTACTTCTAGAAGGAAATTTTTTTATTAATTTCTTAATTTTTGTTGAGACAGATGAATATGAAAATGTTATTTTTTTTTCAGGGGTATACCACTGTCCTAGAACCTGAAAAATTGTTGCAGCTTTACCAACCATCCAAGTACATCAGCTAAAATTCTAGCAATGGCTTCCCCCCTTTTCTTCTGTATTTTGGGAGATGTAGAGAAGATGTCTTACCTAAAACAAGCAAACAATATCTCTGAGAATAAACACCTCAATTTTTCACTGGAAAAAATTGGCAAATCTGTCTTTTAAAAAAAAGAGGTGTTTTTTTAAAAGTTAGAAATATTTTCCCATTTGAAATTTCATTTTTCCAATCCTAATTTTCCATTGTGAAAATTTTCAATATTTCCCTTAATCCTCTTCATTTTTTTGCTGTAATTAAAAAAAAAAAAAGGGTACTCCTGGGATCAGCGTTTTGGGCTGATACTCCATTTTTTTCCTGTCATTTAGTGGGAATTGCCCCTCTCCCCCCACCCCTTATCACTCAGTGTGTAGTGCTGTCCAAACCTGCTGTGGTACACATGGCCTAATTCCAGAGCATTCATGGATTCACAGAGGACATCCCAGCATCCCAGGGCTTTATTTGTCTCAGTGACAGCCCCCCAGAGTGCTTTGCATCTGCTGAAAAGTCATCTTTAATTCTTCTCTTTTCTCTTTGCCTTTTCTTCTTTGGAATGCAGAGGGACCAACTGGTAACTTGTATTCATGTTTTTATATCCTGAGATGATTGTGAGCAACACATCTTTTAAGAACACTTGTCCTCTTTAACAAATACCAGATTCTACTTAGATGATAATGAAATTCAGATGAGTTCTTCTGAGCATTGAATTGTTAGCATTTTGCATCCACTTTTATAATTGAATGTTGTGCCAAGTTTACTGATATTTCCTTTTTTTTGTTTTCCTCCTTCTCTCATCTCTTAACTGTGCCTGTTTTGTCACTCCCCGTCGTGGTGGTAGCAAGACACAGGGAGGGAAGTGGATATTTGCACACAGGATTATTCTCACAGAATAGAAAAGGAGCAAATTCCAGACTGTGAGAAGCTCAAAGGATGATGATCAGGACAGCAATAATTTTTTACGTCTTATTGTGCTGGCTTTGGCTGGGGCAGAGTTAATTTTCCTCTGAGGCCACTGTGGGCTTTGGGTTTGGGATCTGTGCTGGAAGCACAGCTGGAGACACAGGGATATGGAAGCAGAATTGGTGACACAGGGATTGGGAAGCAGAGCTGGTGACACAGGGGTGTGGAAGCAGAGTTGGTGGCACAGAGATCTGGAAGCAGAGTTGGTGACACAGAGATCTGGAAGCAGTGTTGGTGACACAGGGATGTGCTCATACAGAGCCAAGGCCTTTTCTGCTCCTCACCATCCCAGCAGTGAGGGGCTGGAGGAGCACCAGGACAGGTGAATCCAAGGGATGTTTCCTATGCTCAGGATTTGTGTAGGGTTTTGTCTTCCCAAGGGATGGGGCCTGCTCTCCTGGGGCTGCTGAGCGCCTGCCCAGCAGAAGCAGGGAATGAAACCTTGGTTTGATTTCCTTGCTTTTGCACAGCTTTTGCTTTCGCTGTTATCCTGTCAGATCTCAGCCCTGGAGTTTTCTCCCCTGTACCCCGTGGTTCTCTCCCCAGTCCCCTGAGGGAAGTGAGGGGCTGAGCTGCCACCTTGGGCTCCACCATGGCAATTCCTCCCAGTGCAGCCAGGGTGCTGCTTTTGGGATTAGTTCTTGCGGCACAGAGAGCATAGAGAGAGGCTGGAGACTTAGGAAGAAGCTTCAAGAGTTTGAGGAGCTGCTCAAGAGACTGAAGATTGGTGGGTGCACAATTTGCTGAGTATTAAAGTGTGGTTGTGCACTTGAGTGTATCTATTTACTCTCTTCATTGTCCTGACTGTTTTACACAGCTATTGATCATTGGGATATGGGCTGGCCTGGCCATCTCCTCCTTCTTTTGACAAGAGTTTGCTGCTGCAGCAAGGGGTCCCTGGCACTGAACATTTTCCATGGAGCACACATGGGATCCAGCCTTCTTCTTCTGTGGCTCAGTAAAATGCATCCAGACAGCTGGATAAGTGTGGGATCAATATGTCAGATTTAACTGCTTAAAATGCCTTCAATTCCTACTCCTCTCCAGTTGAGCTCTCATGTGGAAAACCTCACAAGCACCAGGATTGTTCTGAAGTCCAGAAAACTCTTTGTCTTCCCACTTCTGGCTCATTCCAGCGCAGCTCCATTGACTCTGTGAAGTTCCACTTGACTTCCACAAATAATTATGTAAAATTTCTATAGAAGTGAAATGGAAATGGGATCTCTGATAAGGAGCAGGATAATGGCTTCTGAGTCCCCAGGCTTGCTGGCTGTGGCTGGTGAGCGCGATGCTGTGACATTCCATTGACTTCCTGAAACTTTTGTTGTTAAAAAAAAAGGATGACTTCTATTCTACAAGGGCCTTATTTACTCCAACACATCTCAAATGCCAATGTGTTCCTACCATTTTTATCCCTTTAACATGACACTAAGTTTCCCCCCTTCTGTGATATGTAATTCAATTATATGCAGACCTTGAATGTCATTTTCTAATCCTCCATGGTTCATTTGGAAGTCTTGTAAAATAAAACTTATTGGTGTGTTCATTAAAATGTCAGAAATATTTTTGACTTCAATTAGATACTACAGTGGTTTTTATCCAAATTGTGCGTTTAGTACAATAACTGTGTCAGGAGGATGTAATTAACAGCAATTTAAATGAACAATTGTCTTAAATTTTTCTGGCTCTTCATGCATGATAACTTAATCAAACAGCAAAGTTCTTGCAGGTTTACCCATTTTAGAGAGAGGTGAAACACTATAAACTCATATTTAAAAAGTCAGATTGAAAGCCATAAAACTACTGAACTAAGGAAGGAGTAGAAAAACGGAATGCAGAAGTGCAGCTCCCTTCAGTGCCAGCACATTGCAGCTGGAAATTGGACAATTTAGGGTATGGTCACCAATTTTGAGGACTGAAAGGCCAGAATTATACAATCCCAGACTGGTTTGGGTTGGAAGGGACCTTGAAGATCCAGTCCATGGGCAGGGACACCTTCCACTAGCCCAGGCTGCTCCAAGCCCCATCCAACCTGGCCTTGGGCACTGCCAGGGATCCAGGGGCAGCCACAGCTTCTCTGGCACCCTGTGCCAGGGCCTGCCCATCTCAAACAAGTTCTTCCTTATGTCCAGTCTGTTGCCCTTGGTCCTGTCACTACAGGGATTGCTAAAAAGTGCTTCTTATAAACTATTTTTACTCATGGCTCCAAAAGCATCCAGCTTTCTTTTGAAAATAAGGATCCCACTGAGTAGTGCCACATACAGTTTTATAACAACTTGTTTAGATTTGTGTTACTCCTTTTCATCCAAACACATCAGTTTGTCAAAAGGGATATTTTGTGGTAAAGTCTGTTTTTGTTGAGCACCTTGATTGGTTTTTGGTTGTTTGTTGTTTTAGTTTTGTTTGTTTGTTTTGTTTCCATTGAAGGATTGCTTGAAAACACTTGTAATTGTTGATATAAATTTTCTTGATTCACTTATGACTTTATTCTGAACTGCAAGCTAACTGTAAAACATATGCAAAAATGTGGAAAAGAAAATCCAACAAAACCTTTCCCTTGGCCTAAAGGTAGCCAGGACTTTGTAGATGGGTGATAAAACAAAACATAAACCCATCCAAAGGCTCCTGAAATGGGGGAAAAAAACATTCCATGCCCAACTTCAGGGATCACAGCTTCAGCTGAAACAATGCAGACCACTCAGGACATGGCCAAAGCTGCTCCTCCAGTTGCTGGAGCTTTAAATAAAACCAAGAGTTGGAGCACACAGAGTAAGTGCTGTGTCAGGTGAGGCAGTCAGCATCTCCAAGGGCCTCTGCTTTGGGATGGGCATGGGGAATTCCTTGGTCTGAGAGTTTCTGAGTGAGGAAAACTTAGTCTTGACACAGTCTGGGGGCTCTCCTGTGGTGGGAGACCCTTTTGTGCCTGGTTTGAAGCCACTTTGCCCTTGGTGCACCCACACATCGATAACGAGCTGGGCTCTCCTGGCATCGACCTCAGCTGGCCATTGAAACTGGGTTTGCCCGCATCTTCAACTTCCCAACCAAACCAGCAGCTCCAGCTTTACCACCAAGAGCCACTGAGGTGTGGAGTTTGTGTTGTGGGAGCTGTGCACCCTCAGGAAGATTCTGCTGCTGGGCAGAATCCACACTCACAGCACAGCTCCCAGCCAGGAGGAGGGAGCCAGAGCAAAGGGTGTGGCTGTGATGGGCAAACTCCTGCACAAGTAGCACAATTTCCCCTTTTCCTGGTGCCAGAGCATAAATAAAAGACCAGCTCTGTGCAGTGTTCCTCAGCAGAATAAAACAGAGGAGAGATTAATCTGCACTGGGCCACCTTTGTATTTTGTTGTCTCTTCTCCAAGCAATATTGGCTGTTCTGTGAGCTATAAAGGAATTTTCAGCTGCTTTTTCTTGCTGGCTTTCATTGCTGTTTTTTAATTAAAGCTTAAGGAATTAAATGAAGTGGGGATGCTGGGGTTGCACGAGGATGAGAGAAGATCAGGCAGTCAAATCCAGCGAGGGGCAGTGGGGCACAGGCTGTCTTGGATTATCATCCTCAGCGATTGTTTTTTCCAGTTTAAAGAAGAAACATCGATGCATTTTAAGCATTTGGGTGATGCTGACAATGTACAGCTGTCTGGGAGAGTTAGATCTGGAGCAGATTGGGTGCTGCTGTGTTAAGATTTTGGGTGTGATTTGCAGAAGAGGCACCAGCAGAAGGCTTCTTTCTGTGCTATCATTTTGGGGAGGGAGAAATGAATAATCAAATGCTTAATAAGAGATCTACCTGTTTGGAAGGGAACATCTATTGTGTGAGGCATAACTCTCCCTAATACAGCAGTACATCTATTTATTAGACACAAACATTTGTAACAGTGATTGTTTTGTTTACAGACTGTGGCCACATTGTGTAATTTAGCTGCAAGGTGCCATATTTAATTGAGATGGGGGAGGAAATGAGGCTATCAGCCACGCTCCTAATATTTACAGACATGGAGCTCTGCTTTTCCATTACTCTTGTAATGGATGCAGGTTTGAATTAATTTTTAGAACTGCCAGGAATAGCAGCATATTGGATTCTCTCACTATTTTATGTTCTGTGTCCCTGCAGTGTCTCTTGATTGCTACTCATTAGAAACAGGCTACACTTGTGTTTACCAGAACAAAAAATATTCCCTTTCCTCACTGCACCTTGCAATCCAAACTTTGCCTTTGATTTAGAAATATGCAAATTAAATATTTAAAAGTTTCAAAGACTGTATCTTCTGCCGTTTTAAACAATGATGAGATTTTATGATGAGCTGGGAAGATTTTAAATTATATTTTGTGTGCCATCGGCAAGAGAACCATGGTAATTTCTTTGCCTCATTTTCTTTTATGGGAATAATAATGTCTGTTTATCTGGAGATGAGCACCAGGGTTTTATTTCCATGGTGTGGAGGGATAATGAGTGGATAGGTGAAGTGCTAAGCGGGGCTTGGGAGAGCCATGAGCAGTTTCTGGATCTGTTTCAAAGCTGTGGGGTTGCTCTCACATCTCTTTGGGATTTGGCTTTGAATTCATCCCTGTTTGTACCACCAAGACAACAATTCTGTTGGGGGACCCAGAGAAGTGTCACGTTGATGACAATCTAACTTTGGGGTGAAACTCCCCACATTTTGCCATTCTTCTGGGCTCACTCTTCTTCAGGGCTCAGCTGCTCTACTTGCATGGGTGCCAGTGGATACCTGCAGAAAAATCATAGCACAGGGATTCGTGAGTGGCCTTCATGCAGCTGAATTTGATTCTGAAGGATTCCTTTTAATACATTTTATTTTTATTTCAGTCTGAATTGCATTTTGAAGGCTTTAAACGGTGTTATGTTTGGATAATTGTACAGGATTTTGCAGAATATGCAGCAGCTTAGGTTGTACCATGGAATCTCAGAATGGTTTGGGATGGAAGAGACCTTACAGCCCATCTGATTCCACTCCCTGCCATGGGCAGTGACACCTTCCACTATCCCAGGTTGCTCCAAGCCCCATCCAGCCTGGCCTTGGACACTGCCAGGGATGCAGGGGCAGCCACAGCTTCTCTGGGCACATTGTGCTAAACCTCTCCACACTCACAGGGAGGAATTTCTTCCCTATATCCCATCTAACTCTGTCCTCTTTCAGCTTAAAACCATTTTCACTCATCCTGATGCTCCATAACTTGATAAAAAGCCTTTTCCAGCCTTTTGTAGGCTTCCTTTAGGCACTGGAAGTAACATGTATAAGCTTCCAAGCAGAAGGTTATTATAATGTGGCAAGAGTGGAAAATCAGGGGGATCTCAGGAACTCCTTGACGCTGTTACACCCTGAAGGGAGTTTGAGTTTGCAGAGTCCTAGGAGTAAAGTCTCTATCAGTGCACCCACCCTTGAATATCTTTCCCCATCTCCAAGGGCTGGTCTGTGAATGTGTGTCCTTGGACAGGGCACACTCAGGGTCACCAGGGAGCTGATCTGGGCTTCAGTGCTGGTGGAAACACTCAGATCCTTGGAGCAATTGCCTGAAATAAACTGTGTCTCACACACAGCACTGTTGAACACAAACTTTTATCCCCATCACATAGATGGACAAAAATTATTTCCCCCTGTAGCTGCTGGTTGCTTGTTTAGTAATCCAGCTAAAGCATAAGCTTTAATTAAGCCAAATTTCAAATTTACTGTGGGAAATAATGTGACATTGTCAGATTCTAATTCTTTATTTGAGGCTGGAGAAGCTGAGTTGCTAAGAGACAGCATTTTTAATTTTGTTTTTTACAAAATATTTCTCTACTTCATAGTTTCCTATTTAATATTCGATGCCTGGTGTTTATATAATGCCAATCTCAGCACATCAGACAGACTTTGCTCACTGTGAGAGAGGAAGTGGAACACGAGGGAGCCTCTCTGGAGATGGCAGCAGGGTTGGGGAGTGATGTCCTCTAGCCATGGACACCTCCAGAAGATGGGGATGCTGCACTGCAGAGCACACAGGAAACTTTCCCAGCTCTTTGTCTCCTGGCTTTCTCAGTCCTGCCTTTGGGTTCCCTGGTTGCTGAGTGCTTCCTTGGCAGCACTGACAGCACGAGAGCCATTCCTATCCATCTCATGAGTCACCACTGCCTCTTTCCTCTTCCTTATATCCAACAGCATCCCATGAATACTCTGCTTGGTCCAGGGGATCCTGTCATTTTTCCACCTGAATCAGCTTCATTGCCCATTCCTCCACATGGTCTGGCAATAATTCACTTTGCTCCTTGCACATCCCTCAGAGCCCCCTGCACAAAGGCACTTCCAGGGGGATGTATGGATGTGTGGATATGTGGATGTCATCCCATTGCCTGAGCAGCACTGCAAAGAGTGCAGCTGGTGGAGCAGTGATGCTGTGAGGGCATGTTCCCACTCTTAGGCATTTCCTTTCCTCCCTGGAGGCTTTTGACTGCAGCCAGAGAAATATCTTCATTGCAGCTGAGAAATAATAAAACACCATTAACACTTATCACTGTCTGGGCTTTGTGAAAGCCATTCTGAGCTGGCAGTGTAGTGCTGAATAGGACAAACAGCATGAGAGATGCTTTAATTAGTGTACAGGCAGTTAAGCTCAATAAGTCTGGGTTCAATGAAAAGGTTGCTGTAGTGCAGTGATGCTCATTCCAATTGCCCACATATTTTAGGAAAACAAACCCTTCTCGCTAACACTTGCCATGGCTTGAGTGTTAAAATCAACTTTTAAAAGTCAAATGTTTCTTTCTTTCTCCTAGACTCAGAGGTAGAAGGTAAAACATTCTCTGTGTGTGTGTTGTACAGAACCATCTGTATTTTAGATTTGATGGAAATAAACCTTACAATGAAATCCACCATCAGAGAGCACCAATCACATCAGAATATCCAATATTTTGATATGTTTTGCTTCAGCTAAACATCCACTCCAAAAAAACACATAAGGACAGGTTCCCTATTAATCCACTTTGTCCTTAGCATAGATTTGCCTTGCCAGCTTCATTTAATACTTTGGCTATCATCCTTATAGATCACAGCATTAAAGAATAATTTCAGTTGTGCAACCAATTTTATAATGTCACTTTTGGTAATTCTGTGACTTTTTGGCCTTATGTGTGTTGGCCTTTTTTTTCCCCTTAAGGATCCCCGATAGCAATTTCCTCTTTTTTTATCCCTCTGACACTTTACTTGTCTTGCACTGACTTTTTGGCTGGCAGTGAAAGTGAGGAATGCTGCCTGAATACCTCTGCATTGCAAATCCACAGGCAGCTCCATCTTTACTCCCTAAAATTGCATTCATTGGTGGGCTTTGCAGCTATTTATACATTCATTTTCCTTTCATTTCCTCCCTTATTCCCTGCAAGCCTTTCCTGTGAATGCCAATAAGACTCTGGGTTGGATGGGATACTCTCCTATTCTTCTCACATTTCTCCAGGGGGAACCACCACTGTTCCTCATCCTGACCCTGCCTGCTGCAATCCCCGTCTGGAATCACTGCACTGGGATGGAATCCTCACACTGGCAGCCTGCAGGGTCATGTCCTCAGCTCTCCTGCCAGGAAACTGGAATTTATATGTTCCAAACCCTTCTCAGGCTGAGTGCTGGAAAACAGAGTCTGAGGGAAATGTGTGATTATTCCCAGGGAGAGATTTGTCTGCCAGTGCATCAGCTGGAGAGTGCTCTGGTGCTATATTCACAGCGTGTATGGATTCAGGGTTTCCTTTCCTTTTGGGGTACTGCCTTTAATTCCTCACCCTCTTTGTGTTTAGGTCTGAAATATGAGGTATTTAAAAAGACACTGTGACCACGCAGAATGTATAGGATTCTATTGCAAATTGTCCACTTTTGAGCTTTTTCCTTTTTTTCTCCTTTTTTTTTCCTTCTTTGGCCCCAGCTACAAAATCCCAGAATATGTTGAGCTGACCCACAAGGATCATTGAGTCCAATTGACCCCATGACCTTGGGGTTATCAGCACCATGCTCTAAACAAAGAATTTACAATGATTTTGAAGAATGCAAGGGTTTTTTCCCCAAGCCAGTGCTAAAAAATTTGAGAAAGATGTTATTTTCCTTAGCTGTGTGGCCACTGAAATTCATCTGAGGGATGTTATTTAGGGATAGGGATTATTTAGTTTCATTCTAGGAACAACCAGCTCAACAAATATTACTGCTTCTGTAGACCTGTAGAAGAAAAATACCTCATGGAAAGCTCTGCAAAGCTCATAGAAAAGCTCCCTGAGCTGCTTTAGTCCTTCCATAACCCCACAATATAAGGCATTATCCAAGGACAATTTCCCTCCTGGTTCCTGCAGCATTTCTTTCCTACCACAAGAGCTGCAGGTGGTGAGCAAAGAGGTGGGAGAGGCTGGGGCAAAATTAATGCTCTTTCTTTACACTGGGGGTGTTTTTCCCAAGGAGAGTTTGCTGTCCTGTCCTTCACACCCAGGCTGGCGTGTGGGCACTGCCTGGAGCTCCCTGCTGATGGGGGAAGGTGCCAACCTGATCTTCTGGCCTGAGCCACAGGAATGTGGCTGCAAACATCACCAGCTCTTCTGAGCTCTTCCAACAAAGAAGTCTCCAGCACATGTGAATCAATATAGATTTTTTGATTTTTTTAAAATATCCTGCTAAGCAGGCCTCTCTTGCAAGTCTAGGCACAAACACACACTCTTAGCTCAGAGAGAAAAGGGCTCTTCATGACTCACTCCTGCTAATATATTTCAAAATGGGTTGCTTTAACTCTTTAATTGCTATTGTCCTTTTCAATTGTTTTATTTATTCTTTTCCTACTTTGCCTTCCCCTTCCCAAGACATTGTTTCTCCTGTGATGCTTCCCAAAAGCAATGCACAATTTCCATTATTTAATGAAGTCTGAAAGGACAGGGCCCCCTGCTCTGGAGTTCAGAAAGCAACAAATACGGAAACATTGCAAATTTTCCACCTCACCAAACCCTCTGTTTGAAATCAAGGAGGGCAGTGAGGCTGATTTCTGGAGCAGGAAATTCTGACTATGGATGCATGAGACCCACCTACAGTGCCGTGTCTGGTGTCCCCAGTGTAAGAAGGATGTGGCACAGTTGGAGCAAGTCCAGAGGAGGCCATGAAGGGCTCTGGAGCACCTCCCCTGTGGAGCCAGGCTGGCAGAGCCGGGAATGTTCAGCCTGCAGAGGAGAAGGTTGTGTGGAGACCTCACAGAACCTTCCAGGGTCTGCAGGGGCTCCAGGGAACTGGAGAGGGACAACTCATCAGGAACTGGAGGGACAGAGCACAGGGAATGGCTTCAAACTGACAGAGGGCAGGGTTAGATCAGGGATTGGGAAGAAATTCTTCTCTGTGAGGGTGGGCAGGCCCTGGCACAGGGTGCCCAGAGCAGCTGTGGCTGCCCCTGGATCCCTGGCAGTGCCCCAGGCCAGGTTGGACGGGGCTTGGAGCAGCCTGGGAGAGTGGAAGGTGTCCCTGTCCATGGCAGAGGGTGGCACTGGATGGGCTTTAAGGTCTCTTCCAACCCAAACCAGTCTAGGATTCTGGGATTCTATAAGTTGAGATTTATAATTGACTGTCACTGAATTTTCCCTCACCAGATGAGGTCTGACACTGCATATTTGAGCGCTTAAGTCCAGATCACCACCACCCTAAAAGCTTAGAATGTTTATAAATCTTCTCCAATGTTGTCTATATGGCATTACTCAGCTGGGAACAGGTGAGTTCCAATGAGAATGAAGGAGAAGGTCCCAGGAGCTGCTTCAGGTCCAGCTGGAAAAGAAGAAGGTTGTGTGGAGGGAAGGGTGGGAGGCAGAAGAAGTAAGAAAAGGAGAGGTTTTTATGAAGATATTCTCACAGTATGGACACTTGGCAGGGAGGTGACCACACTGTGAGTGCCAAGTTCCAACCTGGGGCTTGTGTGATATCAAGCTATTGTAAAAATAAACTTGTCCTTATGGGCTTTGTTAAGGATCCCACATATTTTAAGTTAAATTCTTAGATTTGGGACCTTAGCACTGCAAGTTCTCAATGTTGAAACCTTTTTTTAATCACTGATGCATCACCCTGGCCATAAATCCAGGCATACCAATGACTCCTTGCTTTTCTTCCTCACCTGAGTTAATAAAGCCACTTGGGTGGGGTATTTTTCACAAAACAGGACAAAAACCCTGCACCATCCTTTGTCAGAGGCAGCCTGACAATGCAATGAAGGGTCATTATTTTGGTATTGATTCCAAAAGATTCAGATCCGCACACTTCCAAGGGTTAAACACTTCCTGCCTGTGCAACAGTTAGAGCTGGGAAGTGTTGGAGTTGCCATGGAAACAGGGCATATTGGATTCCAATGGAAAAAGGGTAAACAAGCTTCTTTTTATATTTCAGAGCTAAATGAAATGTGGCCCCCAACTTTGTGAGGAGTTATTATAAATACCCTTAAATCACTCCAGAAAAAACTCCTTTTTTAATAAAGTACAGCAAACAATAAAGAGAGAGAAGAGAAGAGAAGAGAAGAGAAGAGAAGAGAAGAGAAGAGAAGAGAAGAGAAGAGAAGAGAAGAGAAGAGAAGAGAAGAGAAGAGAAGAGAAGAGAAGAGAAGAGAAGAGAAGAGAAGAGAAGAGAAGAGAAGAGAAGAGAAGAGAAGAGAAGAGAAGAGAAGAGAAGAGAAGAGAAGAGAAGCCTGTGGTGATGGTTCCTCCTGCCCCATGAAAGACTTCCCAGGCCACAGGGCAGCAGGGTTTCACCTCCTGACCTCATGAAGTTGTTTCTGGCCTCTGATCCCATTCCACTTTTTATCCAAGGACTTCTGAGTCCTTTTCATCCAAGTTTGGTTTGTGTGGACACACGACAAAGAGAAGCTGAGGAGGGGGAGTAAAGGAAAAATGCAGCAATTCCTGCTGTCAGTTCTTCCAACCAGTGTCATGTTCCCACCCCTCTCCTCTGCCTCCACCTGTAACAGGTAGAGGATTTTAAAGGCTGCAAGGGAATTTAGGGTCAAACCAATGGGTTTTTCTTAGAGGCAAACCCCTTTATTAATTAACAGTTGTGTCTTATGAAAACAAGATCTTCCCTGAAGGAAATTTTGATTTTGTTAAGAAATCACTTCTTTTCATGTTAAGACATTAAGAATTTGGAGAATAAGAAGGAAAACATGCAAAACATCCCTTTTGGACCAACATAGAAACATTAACTTTTCCATGTTGATTTACAGAGGAAAAAAAATGAATGTGTTTCCACAGACCTAACAGGATAAATAACTTTTTCTGTCTTTGATTAGTGATTAAACCACACACAGTTGGGTTTTTTTCCCTGGCAAAAATATATCTGAGTAGGAAGCTCTGAATGTCAGCAGTTTAGCTTTCATATTTCTTTAGAAAAGGACTGAAAAATGTCATGGGAGGAATCAGTGGCCAGAAGCCACCCTTGACCTGAAGCAGCGCTTCATGCATGGGTAAAATGACTTGTAAATGGCCCACGTGTTTGCATTTCCAGCAGGGGCCTTTTCCAACAATATTCCACTCCCTAAATGACACTTGCAGAAATGAAATGAAGTTAGAGCAAATTGTTTTTTTTCCCTTTTATTTTCTCTGTCTCCTGACACACTTTGCACCTTCTACAGAGGACAAGGAGGTGTCAAACACACCTGAAATAAGGTGGCTTTGAAAGGATTGGGAAATAAATTGCTTGAGAAGTGGTTTTTCTCTTTCAAACCTCTGTGCTCTTTCTGGGTTTGGTGGTTTTTGACCTGATGTGAGCTCCTCAGGAGGCTCCCACATGGCTCATGGAAAAGCTGAGGAATGGGAGATGGGAGCAAGTGTGGAGCAAAATGCAGAACTCTGTTCTCTCTGTGCTGCTGTCAGAGTTTGTGGTGCTGCTTCACCTCCTGCCATCCCAGCACTAAAACTCTCCCAGCTGCTCATGGATATTTGGGAATATCCCAAATATCCATGAGCTGCCATTCCCTCTTGTCCCTGATCTCCACCCATGCAGGCTCTTAAAAATGCTCTTTTTGTGCCTTCAGGATGCTTCTGGACCTTTCAAAAGGAGATGCAGGCAGGTGAGTGGGCCTTGAAGGGGCCATTGGTGAGGGGAGATGGTGGGAGACTGGGGACAGCAAGGAGCAGTGGGGCACAGCTGGGATTGCAGCAGGAAAAGGAGTTTTGAGGATGAGATTTAGAAGAGAAGGTTAATTAACTGATTTAGAAGAGAAGGTTTGTTGGCTTAAGTGGAAGGGACATCAGCCATGGGGAAAATGGGAAGAACCACACTGAAAGGACAAATGAAGTGCTGAGTGGGTGAGAAAGAAAAAAATGCAGTTTCCAAAAGCAGCTCCAAGGTGGAAACATCTGGGAAGAGTATTGGACATGACTCAAAAGATTTTTAAGGTTGTAAATGGGAATTTTGAGCTGGGAAGTCCTGAAACTTTGAGACACCTGTCTCCTGTGGTCTCCTTTATTTTTTGCTGTGGAAAGATGGCTTTCAGGGAGTGGCCCAGGCCCCTTTCCCACTGACACCAGGATCTTTAACACCCACAGTGCCTGTGAGAGCTCAGCAGGCACTGAAAGCAAACCCTCTGGGTTTGTTTCACATCAGGACATGAAAGTTTCCCAGCAGAGGTTTCCCTTTCAGGCAGGATCTATTTTCAAGCTGCCTTTTCACAGCAATCTCACAACTGCTTCCAAGCCACTTTTATTTTAGCTTGCAAAGCTTTTATGTGGTGGCCCTAAATATAAATAAAATAGGCTGGGGAGGAGATGACAAACTGCAGTGACTTCAGTGATGTTCACTTTCCTTTAAACTGTTCACAAGGAGCTCCAGCCATGTCCTCTAACGAGAAACCCTCATTAAAAGGCCAGGAAATAAAGCAGGTCTCCAACCCATGCTGCTGCTTTAGAAGTTTTGCTCTTTGATAGACCTGCTTTATTTGCCATGCAAAGGTTGTTGGGATGAGGATATTTGCCCAGTGACAGCACTGGGTCTCAGGTGGGCTTTGCTGTGATTGCAGGCAGAAATCCACAGCCACAGAGAGGTTTTGTCTCTCCTGGGAGAAGCAGCAGCTCCTCCCATGCTTTTGGTTGTTGTGGGTGCTCAATCCCAAAAGAAATGGCTCTGGGAATGATGTCCCAGTCTCTTGAGCCAGCAGGGAACACTTGAATAAACACAAAGGCAGAGCAGTGTATTTTCACCAGCATTTCTCTTTGAAGAGAAGGATGATTCCATTAATTGCATTATGAGAATTTTGGAGATTGGCAGCCACCCTGCTCAGGGGCTTTTCCAGAAGGGGAGGAGCAGGAGGGAAAGGAGATCATCTGTCAGAGCAGGGATTTGGAGAGAATGACAGAGTGGGGCTGCTCCTGCCTGCCAACCCCTCTGGCTTGTGGGTGTCACTTTACTTTTCCAGGTTTCAGATTTGGTTGGTTTGCACTGAATTTCCTCTTATGGATTTTTACTTTAACTGTCGTGGGCAGCTGGAAACAAGAGGGTAGGTTGTGGTGGGAAGGGAAGATGTTCCCTTTGTGTTTGTTGAAGTGCAGGTTTGTTTAACTTCTGGAGAGGAAGAGAAGCAGAAAAAGCAGCAAGAGTTGGCTGTACAGAGCAGTGACCCCACCAGTGCTCCATGATGACTTTCCAAAATGAGCATGGGCTAAACTAATCTTCAAAATTCCTAATGAATTTGGGAGCAAGGTGAGGAGACATCCATCTCTTTTCCCCCTAAGCTGGGTGGGGACAGGTTGTGTAGGTTTTGCAGTCTCCCTGCCCAGTAGTTGTTCTGTTTAGTTTAGCAGAGATTGGGTTTGGCTCCCAGGAGATGGGGGCCCAGTTTTGTGGTAGAGTTTCTTTGGTTTAGTTTAGCTGAGATACAGGCTAGGTTGGTTTTGTTATTTGTTTTCAGGTTAGAAGGAAAAGAGGAAGTTTTTGGTGGTTTTTTTTTGTGTTTAAAATGTGTTTTTTAGAGAGGTGTTGTCGTCCTGATTTTTAGATTTTCTAAGCCTTCTGATGTTTACATTCTTGTTACAAACTTTCTCACACACTTTCTGTAACTAACTTATTATTTTGCATTCTTTTATGGAGGAGGAGAAATTTGATGGACTGTTGGTTTGTCCAGTGTCATTGGAGAGGTGGCCTCCAATCCACTGTCACTTCTGGAAATCCATAAATGTCGAAGTCAGAAAAATAAAAATCCCTTTTTTTATCTTGGAAAGAGCAGTGAGCCCACATCATGTTGTTTCGTGTCCTGCAGTGACAAGGTGTGTTTAGTTTTGTAGTGGTTAGAAGTTTTGTGTTAATTTTTTTATGTAAAACTATGACACGGGTGTTGATTGGGGCAGCCTTTCTTAGCTTGGACTGTGGGCTCTGGAGCCTGTAAAGGATTTGGATAGTGGAGAGTCATGTGTGGCAGGAGCTGGGTTTGGGATGCTGAGCTTTCTCAGCTCCTATCAGGCACCAGTGGGCTGGGAAGAAACACCTGCAGTGGCCAGGGGTGTAGTTCCAGGCTGGATTTTCCCCCATGAGAACTTAGTGAGGCTCCTTTATGCTAAATCCCACAGTGAGAGAGGAGGCTGTGACACTCCTCTCCTTACCCAGGAGACAGCACTCACCTAATTTTGCACTTGGTAGACACCGTAGGTTTCATCTCACCCATACATTGTGATGTGTGTGCTCCAATTTTAAACGAGCCAAGAAACACAGGCTGGCACCCTAGGTTTGTTTCTGGTGTCACAGTGGGGGTGTTGCTTGGTTTGGTAGCTGTGGTTGCCCTGAGGAAAAAGCTGCTGGGAGAACACTGTGACTGCCAGAGCTCCTGTCTCACCTCCTCCTCCCCCTACACCTTTGGAATGAGATGATCTTTGAGCTCCCTTCCAACCCAAGCCTTTCTGTGGTATTTTGGATGTAAGAGATCTCTCACCCACACTTTGTGTCACTGAAACAAATGTCTGCAGAAAGCCATGAGGTGCCAGAAGTCTCTGCTAAGCAGAAGATGGAGCATAAGATAATTTTTTTTTTTTTTTTGGATAATCTAGCAAGATACTTGAGGAAGTCACTTTGGAAACAACCTGGCTGTTGTTTACAGCAGTTTATTTCAGGATCACAGATAACAATCAGCATAAATATTCTTATTTCAAGGAAAATTCAGTACGGGAAGGGAAGGGAAGGGAAGGGAAGGGAAGGGAAGGGAAGGGAAGGGAAGGGAAGGGAAGGGAAGGGAAGGGAAGGGAAGGGAAGGGAAGGGAAGGGAAGGGAAGGGAAGGGAAGGGAAGGGAAGGGAAGGGAAGGGAAGGAAGCCTTCCCTTGTTGATTTCTGCTACTGCAGACCAGTAGGAAAGCAACCTGCATCCTCTGCATGCACCTGTGTTCTCCATCCTTTTCCCCCAGGCTTGAGACTCCCCCCAGGATCTTTCCCTGCCCCAGGAGGGCTCCTGAGGCAGGGTGCTCCTCTTCCAGCTCTAGCAGGAGCATGTTGGAGCGCCACTGACTTCCCAAGCATGTGCTTTCAACTGTGGAAACTTCTGCCATCCTGCCAAAGCCAGGAACTTCCAAATGAGCAGTCACAGCAAAACAAATGACAATCTCAGCTGCTGCAGGAGGTTTCAGTGAGCTGGAACTCTATTTATTATATGCTTGAGAGCCCTGGGGAGCAGCACAAAGCTGTGTGTTAATACATGGGCAGGCAGAAGACAGACAAGGCAGATGCTGCATTAAGCACAGCTCATTGGAATTGGAGAGCAGAGAGGCCCTGGCCCTGCCTGTCTGAGGTGGTCAGCTTGATAGGCTCTTTAGAGAATCCCCAGGAAAGCTGCTGACATGCAGGCATGACTGAAACCCTGTCTGAGAGCACTGGCAAGCGGAGCAGAGACAGATCCCTCCTGCTCAGCTCCTCTGACAAACCTGCTCTCTCTCACTCTGGGTTCAGTGTCTGACCCCAGGAGCTCACCCTGGGGGAAATCTGCCCACAAATATGGGATGTTTAATTGCTGGACCAGAGCAGGAGAATGTGAACATGTGAAAAAGCATCAGTGCAAAACCAAGGTCTCCAACCAGTCTTGGTGCCACAATATGAGAAAGGTCTGAAGCTGTTGGAGAGTGTCCCAGGAGGGATCTGAGGAGGGTGAAGGGTCTGGAGGGGACAAATGAGAAACAGCTGAGGGCATTTGGCTTGTTCAGCTGGAGCAGAGGAGGCTGAGGGCAGAGCTCAGCAGGGACAGCTCCAACCTCTGCGCCCTGTGACAGGGACAGCACCCAGGGAATGGCTGGAGCTGTGCCAGGGCAGGGTCAGGCTGGAGATCAGGAAAGGCTCTTCCCCAGAGGGTGCTGGCACTGCCCAGGCTCCCCAGAGAATGGGCACAGCCCAAGGCTGCCAGAGCTCCAGGAGGGTTTGGACAATGCTGCCAGGGATGCACAGGGTGGGATTGTTGGGGTGTCTGTGCAGGGACAGGGGCTGGACTGGATGATCCTTCCAGCTCAGGATACTCCATTATTTACAGTTCTG
Source organism: Ammospiza caudacuta (assembly GCF_027887145.1). Taxonomy (NCBI): domain Eukaryota; kingdom Metazoa; phylum Chordata; class Aves; order Passeriformes; family Passerellidae; genus Ammospiza; species Ammospiza caudacuta. Next base: position 23,915,587 of record NC_080599.1, on the reverse strand, counting down.
CAGTGCTAGAATGGCAGTTTTGGCCGTGCCCAGGTGACCAGCAGGGTCCCAGCCCCAGGGATGGCAGGGACAGGGCAGGGACAGGGACATGAGGCTGCTGCAGGCTCTGCTGGCTCCCTCCTGCGCTCCAAACCAACCCTTCAGAATCCCAGCTCCTCCCAGTGCTCCAGCTCTCACTCTGACTGTGCTCATGCCCAGGTCCACATTAATTGCTTTCCCTCCTGCCTCTGTGCCTTTGCAAGCACAACTTCACTGCAGGATTAAGCACCTGTCAGAGCTTCAGAAGATTTGTTTATATTTTTCCCAAAACCTCATTTCAAATGACAGGGACTTCTGATATCCCTGCTCTTTGTTCCCACTGTAATATTTCCCTCTGCATAATACACAAGTTGTGTCACCACATTTTTGTAAATTATCATCTTTGTTTCTCCAAAAACTTGTAGAATCATAAATCTTGCTATGCAGATAACAATGATTAAGATTAGCAGCTTGAGTTTCACCTTCAGTGCCTGCAAATTAAAGCTCAGAGGATGGGCCCAGTTAAATGAAAATGAAGCGAATTAGCTGCCTTTTATTTTGGTTAATTTTTGGAGCACATATGGTCTGTTATCTTTTCATATTATACATACACCATTTCTGGGGCTGCACACAATGATGAATATTGGTTGGTTTCCCCATCTTGTACCTTATTTTGATTTTTTTTTTTTAAAGAAAGTTGTTATTAGCCAGTAAGGTCAGTTTGCTCCTTGTATTTTGAATTAAGCTTGTTATTAGACTATTCCTTCAGCCCCTCATGTTTCCTCCCACTGGACTCACTTGAGGCTTGTGGATCTCTATGAAAAAGTGTGATTTAATGACATTTTAAAATGTAAGGGCTTTTTTGGTTTGTTTGTTTTTATATTTAGTCACTGTATTCTTGCTAGTAATGGATTTTTTCACATAATATGTCCCTTAACAAGTAAGCAAGGTAAACAAGGATACAAGGAAAAGAGTGGACAGATATTCTACATTTCTCTCCCTTGCCTCAGATGTGACACCTGCAACCCATCTGAAAAAGCAGTTTATCATTACTTGTAATTGCTTTTTGAACTTCTGTGATTTCAAGCAATTAATTAGTGGGGTGTTGAAAAATTCTTTCTAATAAACCTAAATATTGAAGGGGTTAAATTCTTTCTCCCCAAGTCCTTCTCTGCTCACGCCACCAAAATCAAGCATAGTTACATTTGTGTATTCAGAAGGAAGATGAAACACATTTCTGTGGAAAATAAATTATAGGAGAAAAATCTGAAAGTGTTGTTGAAAAAAAATTGTCCAGAGAATCCTTTTACCCATTTCTCCATCAAGGATCGGCAGACACAAGAGCAGCATCAGGTCAGAATTAATGCATTTTTATGGAGGATCTCTGTGAAAAGGGAGAAGAAGGAAAACACAGGAGAGGATGGGGAAAAGGCCAAGCTGTTTTGCACATCTTTTCCATAGAACAGCCTTCCAAACCCACCATAAGTCAGGCAATTGGTGTGGGCCCTGTTCTGCAGATGGAGCAGCAGCAGCAGCCCCTGTTCAGCTGGGATCTCAGTGCAGATGGAACAAACACCCTGGCAGGGTTTGCAGCAGAAGGTGTTGCTATGGGTTTGTTTTTTTTTTAATCTTCCATCAGTCTTTTGGCAATGCAGCTCTTGGCAGCAATAGGTGGATAAGTAGTGATAGAGCATCTGAAATAAGTCAGATCCCTTTGTTGGATTTTATCAGAGCAGCTTCGAAGTGAATTATATCTAATCTGCTTTCTTATTTCATTGGCAACTCACTGCAGTGCCAGGAGCCCATGGAGGAGAGAGAGGGCCAGCGGGAATTTGCTCTTTGATATCTCAGTTAATCCAACAGAACCCTGTTTGGTGTTTTTTATCCCATGGAATATGGAGAAACAAGGAAATAGCAATTAAATATATGAAACAATGAGATAATATGTGGAGCTGTGCACTTTCCGTTGGACATTGATTAGTAGGATCTGTCTTCTAAAATTATAAAGTATTTTCTTCATGTCAGACTGAGGAAACAGTGAGGAGCAAGAGGCACCAGGGATCAAACTTTTGCACAAACAAGGAAATATATAGGAATGTATAGGAAATATAATGTATAGAAAGTAAATTCACTTCTCAATCATCCTGAGCAGCAGCTGGGTCTGCTCTGCCTGTGGCAGGTGAGAGGAGAATGTTTAAGGAGTGGCAGCAGTGTGAGCCACTGTATTTAAATAAAATTGTTACTGAGGAGTTTAACATTCCAAGGAGGAATGTTAAAAATACACAACAGAAGCTGTGCTTTGGCTTTAGTCCTGACTTCCCTTGCCACCTTCTGCAGGGCTGTGGGTGCTTTAGGAATGTGGCACTAAACACATTGTTGATTCCTCTTCAATTTCAGCTGTGACTGAATGCTAGAAAGGAGAAAAACTCCCCCAAAGGAAGAATTTAACTGAATTTAACCTGGTCTTTTTGTGTCATCTTGTTCTTTATGTCAGCCAGCGCCACAGCCTTTCAGTGGGCCTGAATGTTTTCTGTTCCTGAACAAACTTACCTGCTAAAATTCACCTTATTTGGGAAGTTAGGAATTTTTGTTGATTTTATTTGTGTCATTAATCTTGGTTTAGGAGATGATTCCAAAAGACCTCGTGATGAGGAGGGAGTTAAACCTGGCCTCACACAGAGCAACCCGAGAGGCACAGGGTGGGATTGGTGAGGAGTCTGTGCAGGGCCAGGAGCTGGGCTGGATGATCCAGCTCAGGACACTCTGTGATCCCATGAAAACTGATAAATGACCATAAACTGACCCACCACAGTCAGTGCCACCTGCCAGCAGCAGACATGGTTCTGATTTTAAGATCTCAGCTCTGTTATTACAGAAGGGAACAGAGCTTAGTTTCATCTCAAGAACATCTTTATCAGCCCCCTCACTCAGCTTCTGCTTGGAAAAATAGATACCTAAAGGTCACAGCCCCATGGAAAAGGGTATTGATGCTTGGAAAATATCTGGAAGCAAGAATAGGAAGAAAACCCCGCTCCTTGTCATCCCTGCGCACCTGGACTTTGGCAGGGGACAAGAGAAAGATGTTCCAGCCCAGAATCACAGAATCCTTAAGGCTAGGAAAGCCCTCTCAGACCATTGTCATTAACCCAGCACTAATTGGAGCCCTAAAATGGGTGAGTGGGACACAGCAAATCCTGGCAGAACCCCTGAACCCAGCTGGCTCTTCCCTGTTCCTGTGCAAAGGTGGAGATGCTCCCAGGTGGACTGGAGCATGGTTCCACATTTCCAGGAGGACACTTGTTTGAGTTGTGCACTTCTCAAAGAACAGATTGCAAGATCCAGCTGTTTCTTTTGACCAAAATAAGTAAAAAAAGAGAGTGGATTTTTTATATAGTCTTCTCATGGAGCCTGAGCACAACACAATCAAGGGAAAAATTGAAGTAGGCAATGAAATCACAGAGAAAATTAACAAACCTTTTACCTCCTGTTTGTTACTGCCAACTTTCATCAGACCAGAATTTCTCTGCACATCCTCAGAATCAAACATGTTGTCTCTGCTTTTAAAAAGAAAGCATTTTATGTGTTAAATGACCGCAATTGCTTTTTATTTGGGGACTTTCCTTGTGATGGATTATGCTTCAAGTCATCCTTTGATTTTTTATTTCAGTGTTATTTTGGGTTTTTTCAAAAATGTCTTTAAGAAAATGCAAATGAACCCAGCTGCCTGTTGTTAAGACCTTTTGTTTGTAGGGTTTAGAGTTTGGTTAACGACTTTCAAACTTTGTGGAAAGGACCAGCCTGGCTGCACAAAGACATTTCTGAGGGTAGATGGCAGCAGAGGAATTGCAAACACGTTTTTCCCGAGTACCCAGTGTAAGAAATTCCTCCCATCTGCCAAAAGCTGGCTACTTTGATGGAAAAGTACAAAGCCCTGAACCTTGCTAAGCACTGGAATTTGATTGTTTAGAAATATTAGAAGGCTGGGGCTTAACAGCTCTGTAAGTATGGTGTGTTTTGATGCTGTCCATCAATGCTGGTTCCCCTAACTGAGCTCCAAGCACTTGGAGCTGTGTTTTTTATTTATTCAGCAAAGAGCAGCATCAATCCAGTGGTGAACAGGAGTGGAATAATTTCACTGCTGCCTTCACACAGCCCTCATTGGGAGCTGCTGGGAGCTCAGCCTGCTCTCCTGAGGGGTCCTTGCAGATAAATCCCTGCCCCTCCCTGCAGGAATGTGCTGCATTTTGCTGTGTCACTCACCTGGAGAGGATTCCAGCAGTGACAAAGGCACGGCTGAGAAGGAGACAAGGAAATCCAAGATGTGAAAAGTTGGTCATTGAGTGGAAATAATTGAGTGGAAATATATATATATATATATATATATATATATATATAGGGATATATTTTATTTATATATATATATATGTGTGTGTGTGTGTGTGTGTGTGTGTATGTAATATATATGCATATATATTTATATATATATATAAAATATATAAAATATATATTATATATATTTATTTTATACCTATTATATATATAATATATATATAATATATACATATATATATTCGCACATATTAAATGTATGTATAACATTTTTTATATATTTATATCTATTGTAATATATTTAAAGGCAGGCAATAGCTGAAATGAGGTTTTAAAAGTGTTGACCATCTATGTGTAGTGTGCAGCACAACATCTCAGTTCAATGCGCAAGCAAGAGAGCTAAAAAATAAAAATTAATAAATTCCCCCAATCATCTCCCTTCCTTTGAATAATGGTTCCTTTTTGCCTGGTGTTTACAGGGATGTGACTGAATAGCTCCAAGTCTTCATTCCATCAGCAGCACCTGCCCAGGAGCCAGTGCCCCTCCTGCTCACCCAGACTTGCTGGATCCCTTTGAATTGCCTTTAATGTGTCCTTTCATCTGAACTTACCCAAATAATTGGCAAACTTTGCTACATTGCTGCTCCACCCCTCAGAAAAAAAAAAAAAAAATTAAGGCTGTACATTTCAGTCTGAGCATGGAAATTCTGCAGCTCCCAGGAGTTCTGTTTTTTCGGGTGATTAAAGTAAATCATTCCTTTCTGCTATTTTACCTCTTCTTGAAAGGCTGCTGAGTTGAGTGTTCCCCCAGGAACTTGACAAAACGCGTTTGAAAATCCAAATAAATTACTTGGACTAATTTTAGCCATTATTTGTTGCTATTCTCAAAGGACACCAAGAGAATAGAGAATTCTGATTCCTCCACATGGTTTTGCTCTCATGGTGACCCAGGTTTTGCTGAAATTGGAAGTTTTGGGGCACAGGGAAGATTTTCTCTGTTGTTTTAGGGAAGTTCATCACTTACCTAAACAAGGTGAAGTATTGAGTTGTTTTTAGTTCATTAAATAGGCTTTGGGTCACAAGTCATAGTTCTGCTAATTCTGCTTGTTCTGATTAATGCTGATTAAGAGGGCAGATTTAGATTTAGATTCATAGAAGGAAATTTCCACCCTGTGAGGGTGGGCAGGCCCTGGCACAGGGTGCCCAGAGAAGCTGTGGCTGCCCCTGGATCCCTGGAAGTGTCCAAGGCCAGGCTGGATGGGGCTTGGAGCAACCTGGGATAGTGGAAGATGTCCCTGCCCATGGCAGAGGGTGGGACTGAATGGGCTTTGAGATCTTTCTAAAATTATTCCATGATTCTATGATTTTTCTGCTAGTTCCTGGACACCAGAACTATGCTTTGTGTGTTATAGGTATCCTCAAAGGCTTCTTTTGAAGGCAAGCACTGCACCAAAGTAGGTTCTTATCAGCGGACAATAGGCTGCCAGAACCTGTGCAGCAACCTGAACACACCCTGCCAGGGTGGCACTGCCACCAGCTTCTTTGGCTTTAGCTTTTTTATGCAGTCTTGACACTTCCAGCACTGCAGGGAGCCTGACAAAACCAGCAGGAGCAATTAGGAAGTCGTTGCGCACCAGAATGATTTCCTAATGATTGCTGCTTCCCCTCCCAGCTGTGGTGGCTGTGCCTTTCTGTCTGTCTGGCTTTGCTTCCCAGGTCCTGCAGGCTCCAGCAGTGGTCATTCCAACCTGGGCTGTGCTGTAGGGCTGTGGTGGTCATGGAACAGCAAGGATTCCACAGCAAGCCCTCCTGGGTTTGTTGTTTCAGCAGGACACTGACTATGATGAAAGAACCCTCTCACTTGAACACAATCATTATCATTCCCCTTAGAAGTCAAGAAGCAATTGTCCAAGCACTTAATGTTTATTTTCATCCTACTTAAAACAATGAAAACAACTCTTGAAATTGTTCTCTGTTAGCTTTGAGGTCAGTCCACCATGAAAGAAGCAATAAAAATTCTCATGCAACCTCAGACAAAAAACACATTTGTTTTGTGTTTAGAGTCTTCAGGAAGCAAAACCTTTGGGGCACTCATACTGAACCCCAGAAGAAAAATGAGATGACTCTGATCCCAAATAAATAGGAGTGATTTTTTCATTTTTCTCATATTATTTTATTTTTTCTCTGAAGGGGCGACTGACTTGAGCTGTGCCATTATAGCCCTGTGGATTTGTATTAATCCAGCTATGTAAGGAAGGGATTTGGGAGAAATTCCTCTCTGTGAGGGTGGGCCGGCCCTGGCACAGGGTGCCCAGAGAAGCTGTGGCTGCCCCTGGATCCCTGGCAGTGTCCAAGGCCAGGTTGGATGGGGCTTGGAGGAACCTGAGACAATGGAATGTGTCCCTGCCCATGGCAGGGGGTGGAATGAGATGCCTTTAAGGTTCTTTCCAACCCAAACCGTTTTTTGGTTTTGTGATTCAATGATTTCCCTTTGAGAGCACCATAATGTTGGGAATTTTGGACTAGAGCACAACCATAACCCTACAGCTTTTGTTGGCTCGCCATGACAAGTTAACCCAGGGCACTTTGTCCATTGCTCCCTGCCCTAAGCAGTTCTGAGTCTCTTTTGGAGCTAGAATCTGTTTTCAAGGCCCTGTATGAAGGCATTGCAGGAAATGTATGGCCATGACAAAAAAACCCTATAATCCTCTTTCAAACTGTTGTTTTCAGAGCTTCTCTTGTAAAAAATAAAACTTGTGTTAGAAAGAACTGTCCTGATGTTGGACAGTGAATGTTTCAGTGTCCCTGCTCATCAGAGGAACACAGATTGGGTTGAATTTGTCTTTCATGGAAGGTTTCTCACCTTTTGGTTCTGTTCTTTCCCCAGTGCTGAGGGCTGGACTCTTCCTTCTCAGCATGGCAGCAGTTTTTCCTCATTTAGCAGCAGATTCCCCAGTCCAGAGGGAGTTTGGTCATTAGAAAGGACAAAACCCAATGTCCAGCTTAGCAAGGCCTGGGCATTTTCTGAGATGCCTCTCCTGGTAGACAATGGGTGTTCCTTAGGAGAAACTGGCACCATCCTCATGCATGGCCCTGTTTTGCCAAGTTAGGACAATTTTTATCCATTTCTCATCTCATCTATGGAAGTTCCAGGCCACTCTCATTGCCTAATTAATACACTGCTGAGAAATTAATTAAATTGCAAAGCGTATTGATGAGGGGTGACATTCATCTTTCATAGAGCAACTGCACTGCAGATCAGTGACAGCCAAAATATCCTGGAAAATAGAAATGATGTCATCTGTTGAGCTGGAGGCTAATGGAAATGCTGAGGCTAAGCCTTGCAAGGCAATAAATGAGCCAATACATGTACATAAAGATGCTTCAGTCCTCAGAGTTTCACTGTCATTAAATAAATGATTTTTCCCTTCTGGGGATTTGTATTGGAGTAATCTCAGGCAATGTGTTGGGTTATGGGAAAAGACAACACTTCAGTTTGTTCACAAACTGAAATAGAAAATCTCTTTGGTTCCATTTTAAAATGTAAATATAAGCCACTTTGGCATTATCAAATTTCCAGAACACAAGGCTGTGGAAATTTTGAACAAGGCACCTCTTTTCAGCACTGTATTGCATGGAATTCAATTTGAAGTTGAGTTTTTAAACTTTTTTTTTTAGTTTTTGTCAGTGGCCTGTATCTTACAGAGGAATCTCTCTGATGTCATTCTAAATTATGATCACAGCTCTCTTACCCCCATGTGAGCATCTCTCACTGCTGAAGTTTGGTTGCAGAAATATGAAAACATTCCACAGATTTAAAAAAAAAAACAACCAACTTGTCTTCTGCTGATATAAAAGAAGCAGTTGCTAATTTTCATCCACAGGTCCTGCTGTGGAAATGTCAAGTGTTTTGTTCACACCCAATTAACATCCATCGATTCTCAAAACTATTCAAAGACTTGCTTTAGCACAATGAAGATATTGTTCCTCCACAGAGGATGGCATTTGCACTTCAAAGGCGAAAAATATTGACATTGAGGTTTAGAGAATATTCCACATGCGCTCCTCCTCTCCATCCTTCTTATTTTAATATTTTGTACATTTTTGTCCTTTTTTGCATGTGGTGCTGCATGACTTTGGACAAACTCAGAGTGAAGATAAGGTGTGTCAAATTATTCAAAATGCTGGAAGATGTATTTCAGTTTTGTTTTGTTTTGTTTTGTTTTGTTTTGTTTTGTTTTGTTTTGTTTTGTTTCAGTAAGATGCATTCCAGTGGCATTTTCTTTGGTAAAGAATTGTAATTAAAGAAAATAATTTAAAAAAATTATGGGCTCGTACCAGTTCAGTGCAATTAGGCGAGGTAATTAGAAGCATGATGAAAGGGCTGCATGGGAAAAGGAATTTAAACCCTCGATGAACTGTTACATCAAAAAGTGAATAAGAAAAAGAGTAAATTAAAAGTAGGGCTTATAGCTGGTGGGCAAAAGATAAAGCCAATTATTCTCGAAGAAAGGAGAGCTGGCTTGTTTATCTGGAGCTGCTTTCTATTCAAGGCTCCTGAGAAAGGTTCTTGGGCCTGCAGGAGGACTGGAGAGGGAATTTGGGGCTGTTCATCCTGGAGAAAAGGAGGCTCAGGGGGGACCTTGTGGCTCTGCACAGCTCCTGACAGGAGGGGACAGCCGGGGAGTCGGGCTGTGCTGCCAGGAACAGGGACAGGAGGAGAGGGAACGGCCTCAGGCTGGGCCAGGGCAGGCTCAGGGTGGACATCAGGAGGAATTTCTGCATGGAAAGGGTGGTCAGGCCTTGGCAGGGGCTGCCCAGGGAGGTGTTGGAGTCCCCATCCCTGGAGGTGTCCCAGGAAGGCCTGAATGTGGCACTCAGAGCTCTGGGCTGGGGGATTTGGCACAGCTTGGACTCGATAGCCTGGGAAGGTTTTTCCAGCCTTAATGATTCTGGGATTCTCTGGACAAGGGCCTGGGGTGTCAAGACAAGGGAGAATGGCTTCAAACTGTCAGAGGGCAGGGTTAGTTGGGATATTGGGAAGGAATTGTTCCCTGTGAGTGTGGGCAGGCCCTCGCACAGGGCGCCAAGAGAAGCTGTGGCTGCCCCTGGATCCCTGGCAGTGTCCAAGGCCAGGTTGGACAGTGTCTCAGACATCTAATATGAAAGTCTTTTACTTAAGATTTTTTCCTCTTGAGAAGCTGAGAGGCCTCAAGAACAAAATGTAAACAATGGTTATCTGTTGCTGTGGAATGCAACAGGTGGATCTGGGATTGGTGTTATGTGGTTGTTTCTAATTAATGGCCAATCACAGTCCGTTGGCTCAGACTCTCTGCCCGAGATACAAGCCTTTGTTATCATTTTTTCTGATTCTATTCTTAGCTAGCCTTCTGATGAAACTTTTTCCTCTGTTCTTTTATTATAGTTTTAATGTAATATATATCACAAAATAATAAATCAAGCCTTCTGAAACATGGAGTCAGATCTTAGTCTCTTCCTTCAACATGAGACCCCTGTGAACACTGTCACAGAAATTCCTCCTGTTGCTCCAGGGCTTGGAGCAACCTGGCTAGTGGAAGGTGTGTTGGAGCAAGACGGTCTTTAATGATCCTTCCATCCCAAATCATTCCATAATTCTATGAATGTGGATATAGAAAACTCACTGCCAATTTCCCATTTGATCTCAGCTTCCTGATGTTGTTCTGCCAGGAGGAGATCACCATCAGCCTTTCCAAGGGCCCCTTCCCAGGGAGGTGAAGGGCACAGTTTCCCAAAAGAAGAGCATGACATAAAGCTAAACAGCTTTGAGACTGGTTGGCAAAGCTGGAGACTGAATCACCAACGGATGGGAGGAGCAAGGAAATGAGCTTGAGGAATGACTATTTTCTTTTCCAGGCACATATTTCCACGACCATGCACAGTGCATTAAGAATCAAAAGATGAGCCCTTTGGAATTCAAAGGACCAATATCCTAAAAACCTCCCTCTGTGAGGAAAGCATGAGAAAAGCCAGAGTGTGAGGGAGACACACAATTTGTCACAGCCAGGAGAAAGGATCCCTGGAGCCATGGAGACATTGGGGCATCACCACTGCCATGGGACTTCTGTGATTTTGGTGATGTAGGACTGATTTATAATTGGTGAGTTTGAGTAGTGCTGCCCTAGAAGCAGCCATTAGACATGAGCTGTCCATCTCCTCAGGTTAATTAATTATCAGATCCACTTTTATCCCTACACCATAGCAGAGCCTGACAGTGAAAGGCATTTCAGACTATTGATTTAATGGGAGGACAGAGCATTTCCTTAATGACCACAAATGGGCAGATCATTTAAATCAAGAGCTCTAATAAAAGTCCCCTCTTTGTAACAACACCACCAACAAACGTTGCCCTGGTTATCAACTCATGGGTAACACAGCAATAAAGCAGCTTAATTGTGCCCTGAGTGTTGTCATCCATCTCCAGGCCAGAGAGCACCTTTATGACAGACTAATCTGCACTCCAGATCACCCTGACAAGGACTTGCAGGGTAATTCCTCTGTCAAGCATCTCATTTGGTTGGAGATGGAGTAGCTCATTTGGGAGCCTCATCTGAGCTCTAGCAATTTCCACCAAAAAACTTCCAGGGCAGACTAAGCACGGTCCAGGTGAGGATTTACTCATCCTGAGCACAAGGATGGAAACCAGGCTTTAATCCCATAGAAATAATGTCTGTGCCCATGGCAGGAACTGATATTCCTATATGGCATTTTTAAAGCAGGATGAAGGTCTTTATCAATAAGATTATATTGTAGCATAGAGGCTGTTTCAGTAAAAAAAAAAAAAATTATTTCCCTCATAGAATCCCAGACTGGTTTGGATTGGGAGGGATCTTAGGATCTTAAAACTCATCTCATTCCAACCCCTGCCACGAGACACCTTGCACTGAAATGGAGATGGCAAATTTAGTGAAGAAGGAAAGGACTGGGCTGTCTTGTTTTTTAATTCCTCATATTTTCCTTTCTTAGCTCATTCTGTCTTGTCTTGTGTTGTAGCAGTAGTTAAAATCAGGGATTTAAAACCAATATTCCAGTTTCCACTGGCACGTTGATTCTTTGCCACTAATCCCATATTTTTAGTGTCATTTAGAGCCACAGTGCAGTACAGCAACTTTAGTGAAATTAAAAAACAATTTAGAAATCTGACTTGTGTGTTTTAGTTTGTTTTTTTTAAATATATTTTCATTTCTGACCTCCCTCTCTACATTTTCCTCCTCCTCTGGGGTGAGCCTAGCTCTGCTCCAGGCTTCTGAGCAGAGATTTTTGTGTATTTTCTGAGGAATACCAACTTTTCTAACCCATTCTCCATAACACATTCCTCATCAGTGACCCGAAGCATCACCTACCCAGCAAGAGCTCTTTCCAAATTCTCTGCATAGACTTCCTTGCTGTGACAGTGTGAGAAACCAACAGGCTCCACACTTTACTGAGGTCGTCAAACAACCATTAAATCTCAGATACTTGAGCTGCTGCTGACTTCTGATGGGTTTGAACTGGTGGCCTTGGGGCAGAGCTCGCTGTCAAGCTCTCTGAGCTATCTCCTGTTTTGTTTTGCTTTGTTTTCTACTTGTTTTCCTACTTTTGTGACAACTCATGAATAAAAGCAGAGATGTGGGGGAAAAAGGCACAAAAAGATATGCCTGGAACTACAGAAAAACAGAAGGCAATTGAAGGGATTTTTTCTTCCCACAAGTCAAAAGAAATGATGAGAAACCAAATGCTCTGAGCAATTCAGCTTTTAAATGATTGATACTTTCTCCAGCACCCTCCTGAAGAGAAAGTGGTGGAAGTTGATTTAAGATAACTCTGTTCTTCTCGTGGGAAATCAAAACCTTTTTCATAAAAATTCTACCCCACCTCCTTTGATGTTCTGCTGCAAACATCCAGCTGATATAAGTTTGCATTTGGAGTGAAATAAGCAAAATTGGGTGGTAAAAATGAGCTGGAAATATTATTTTATTTTTATTATTATTGTAATATCATCACTATCATAACTATCATTATAATGCAATTAATTATTTTATTTATTCCTTTAGGGCTGTAAATACTACACTACTGATTATGATAGTGAATGTAATTCTGGGACATAATTTCATGCTGTTCTGAATGTCATTATTTATCAGGAATTTCCCTGGCACAGGGAGGGATGGCTGCAGGGAGAGCTCCAGGCTCTTCAGCCAGCCCTTAGCCAACAACTCTGCCTGCCCAGAACAGCCTGCAGCTCCTGCCCAGTCTTTGTTTTTCCTGCTGGAGCTGGGGAATTCAGCATTCCAACGGGTGCATTCCAATTTCCAGAAGGTGAAAAATCATCAACCAAAAAAAAACCCAAAACAAACAAACCAAACAAACAAACAAACCCCAACAAAACCTAAACCAACTAAAAAAAACCCCTCTCTTTTTTCTGACTGAGAGAGTTATACCCAGTTCCCTCCAACAGAAGCTGATTCCTGAGGCAACCAGAGAAGCTGCACCCCAGGACCCAGAGATGAGTGAACAGGTTGAATTTCTCATTTATTCTTCCTCTTCATCCTCTCACTGTCCCTATCATTAAGAGCCCAAGCTGTCACCATCCATGATTTTGCATTTCTTTCCCTCTCCACAGGGTTTCCAGGTGAAATCCTGGCACCACTGACCCTGGGGTCTCTGGGATGGTGCAAAACACCCTCAGTGCTCCTCAGGGTAGACAGCAAAGGCTGTGTCAGGAGCTGCTTTGGCTGGATTTGTTCATAGGATAGCTTTTTTTGTTACTATCAGCCAAAAACCTCAATGTATGCATTGAAAACCTCAGTTTGTTCAGCCTACAACCTTAGGAGCTGGAGTTCTTTGACACTTCCACAAGTTTTTTCTGTTTCTGGTGGAATAAAGTCAGATCTCAGCAGCCTGCCTGGTTTCTGTTAAAATTTAGATCTATTGGCAAAGGACACATTCACCTCTTGTCTCCTAAACTTCCCCTCTGCGACTTACAGTATGTTAATTTTTAACTACCCTGCTGAGCAGCACCATTCATAATAAATATGATATGGAATAAATGCATTACAATTTATTTTTACTGGCATGTTAAATTATGCTTTTATAGCTCCTCTTGCTCCCGTGACATGAAAGAAAACTAAATTTCCAATGAAGGTACTTAAGGGTGCAACATTTTCTCTACATGGCAGATGTTTCCTCTTGCCCAGATCCTCCTTTGTTTAATTACAGTTGCAATGATTTTTAAATACAGGTTTGAGTCACTTTGCACCTACTTTGCTGCTTCTGCTGCAAGAGGGGCTTTCCAATTCAGTTTCAGTATATTCCAAAGTTCACAACATTTAAAGGAAAGTGCCATCCCAGGAAGTAAGATGCACATTTTCATGTTCAGTATCTTTGTCTTTGATATGACTGGTACAGAATTCTATTTCAAGCCACGCTCAGGTGAGCTGCGTCATAACGCTGTTTATATTCAGCTGATCCCTCTCTCTTCTCATTAGACTGAGATGTTATGACAAGTTACTGTAAATCTGTGTTTGCTCATCTTGAAAAGGAGAAATGAGAGTCTGAGAGTGCTGTTAAGTAATTTGAAATTACCCAACCACTTTTGTGCTTGACTGGAAAGAACCGACACTTCCCACTTCTACATGTGTCGTGCATTGATTTATTTTTAATGTGCTGGCTTTGGTAGGGAAGGTTGGTTTTGAAAAGGGGAAGGACTCTGGGCACTTCTGGGGGTGCCCACAGGAAGGACATTTGGGAAGGGATGTTCTTTACATCAAAAATAAGAGGAATTTTAAGCCAAAATTGTGATCACAATCCGCAGCCCAAGAGCAGAGAGATCCCAGCATGGTGCTGGGTGAAAGATCCCACTTCAGACCCAAAGATAAAGTACAACTCAACAAACAGCAGTGCACAGACCCCAAAATGCTGAATTTCTGCAAGTCTTGGGAAAGTCAGTGACAGTGGAAGACCTTTGTGAGTGAGAGGCACTGTGTGACCTCAGCACCTATCAGCTCCCAAAAGTGCAGCCACAGAGAAGTTGTGTGGCCCAAGTTACAGAACAGGTTCGTTAGGTTTGTACTGCCTGTGTTTCAACATTTAAATCAGCTTCTCAGGTGGTTTAAGTTAATTCAGCCTTTTTGCTCATGATAGGAACTACTGCATCCTGGGGGGTTTTTACAGGAGGGCTCCACTGCTCAGGGAAGCTGCAGAGTTCTTGGAAATACTTTCAGCAATCTTAAAAGTCTTTCAGCATTCCTATGGCTCATTGCCACAAACTGCCCAGAACCTGCTGTATTGATAAAGCCCAGCCAGAGATCTCTGTCTGTTCAGTCTAGTGAGGAATATATTGATATATTGAAATTGTTCCTGTCCTTTACAAGCTGCCTTTAGGCTGGGAATTGTGCAGGAGGGCAGAATTGGGGCTCTGTTTGTGTTCAGGGGAAAATCTCTATGTCAGCCCCATCCAGTGCTGATGCCTCATCCCAGCCCCACACACTTGTAGCCACTGAGGTTTCTTTGCACAGATAAATCAATTTTTCAAGGACATGCCCTGAGCTGAGGAAGGCACCACACAAAGATCACTTTCACAGGAGGTATCTTTATGTCTCTCTGCAATTTAATCTGAAGCATGACAGAATGTGCCAGCCTAAGGACACCTTGTCCAGCCTACAGAGCCCTTCCAAGGCAGGAATTCTCTGCTGATCAATGGCTGTTAAAGCAGGGGGTTAACACAGATTTGTCACTTTGAGGGATGTGTGTGTGCCTGTGTGTGTTCTTTCATTACTGGTCACCCTTTCTAAATCGTGTTAGAGAGGGAAAACTGTGCCTTTCTGTCAGGATGTGATGAAGTGTCAGGTAAGGAGTTTGCAAATTGTGTTCTGGAGGTGTCTAGAAGGGATTCTGAGAGTCCCTGCACCTCCATTGCTTCCCAGAGCAGAGAGTTATCCAGTGCAGCAGCAGGACATCTGCCCTGATGTGTCTGGATCCAGGATCTAGGAACAATTTTCCTCCAAATGGCAGAACAGTGGCATCCATTTAATCACAAGCATGCAGTTTCCTTCTGTTTTTTTTTTTTTTTTTTTTTTTTTTTTTTTTTTTTTTTTTAATTATAACTAAGAGAATTCCCAGACTTTTTTCTTTCCTTTTTAATATATTTTTTCCTTTTCCTTTTTTTTCTTCTTTTCTCCTTTTCTCCTTTTCCTTTTCTCCTTTTCCTTTTCCTTTTCCTTTTCCTTTTCCTTTTCCTTTTCTTTTCCTCTTCTCCTTTCCCCTTCCTCATTTTCTTTTCTTCCTTTTCCTTACCTCCTCCTCTTTCTTTTGCTTACCCTATTCCTTTCTCTTTTCATTTTCTCTCTCTTTTTTTTTTTTCCTGTAGTTTACATAGATTTGTTTTCATCACATTTGGTCAAAAAGAAAGTCTCTTGATCGTCTTCCAAAAATATTAATATTTTTTTAGATTTTGCTATGTGTATTCAAGACCTATTTTCTTCCTCCTGCAATTCATAGAATCCCAGAATCATGGATGGTTTGGGTTGGACTGACTCCAAAGCTCATCCAGTGCCACCCATGCCATGGGACACCTTCCACTGTCCCAGGTTGCTCCAAGCTCCATCCAACCTGGCCATGGACTCTGCCAGGGATCCAGGGGCAGCCACAGCTTCTCTGGGCACCCTGTGCCAGGGCCTCAGCACCCTCACAGGGAAGAATTTCTTCCTAATTTCTTCCTAATCCCACAGCTAATTGGTATAGGATTTTTCCTTTGAATTCTTCTCCTCTGAAATGTTGGCATCTTGGATGTTTGAAGTGAACCATCTGCTTTCATTAGTGCTGCATTGTCTGGTCTTTCAAAAAATGCAGCGATTTAGCAGAGAATCAGCAGCACTTTGCAGAAATAGCCCAGACCCAAACCAAGAGCTGTCTCAGCTGTGGGTGGAGGGAGGTTAACCACAGCCTACTCAGAGTATGTGCAAACAGACAAAATCATGAGGTAAGAGAAGTCAAATTAGGAGAATTTGCTATGACAAGTCGTTTCTGCTTCACAAATATACTCAATAAAATGCATCGTCTTTATTTTAATTGTGCATATGCCTGAAACTGTGGGGCAGCCACGTGCAAGACAAGCTGAACATTTTAAATTTAACCCAACGTGCCATTTCTTTGTGGGAGTTTGAAAGTTGAGCTGCAATTCAGTTCAGAAAGAATTGTTACATTCAGCTGCCTCTGTTACTGCAGGTTTGGGCGGGCTGCCCCTTGCGAGCGTGCTCAGAAGGTCAAGGCTGTTACAGCAGATTTAGACACCTGATATCCAAAATAATTGCAGCCGTCCAACACTGAGCTTTTCACATTGAGACTGTCATTTTCTACCTTATTTTGGGATTTTTGTGTGTGTTCTATGAGGTTTAGCCAGAGCCACATCAGCCCAGTCCTTCCTTCCATCTCCAAGTGTGTGCAGCTTCCATCCCAGGGGATGGGAGAGTTTAGGGACAGGACTGTGCAGCTTCCATTCGAAGGGATGGGAGAGTTTAGGAATGTGCAGCTTCCATCCAAGGGGTCTCTCCCAATCTTGATGACTCCATGATAAGAAGACGATCTGTTTCCCAGATCTGTTTTTCAGTGTCATTGCCACTCGCTGAGCCTCTGGGCTCACCACTGCAGGATCCTGCCCAGTGGCCCACTGTTTTTACCCTCTCCTGGAGGCTGGAAGAGCCAAGGGAACAACAATTCCATCCCTGAGTCACCAGGAACCCATGGCAAAATCTCCTTAGGTGGTTTCCAGGGTGGTAATGAAAGTTGGGATGTCTCTGCCAGTTTTGACATTCCAGAGCTGCTGTACCAGGTGAGAACTAAATAAAGGGTTTGTTCAGCAGTTTTATTCAGCTGGAATCCCACAACCAGTGCATCATGTGCTCAATAGAGGGCTAATACCTTCTAATAAGATGCTTTTTCATTCTGCTGGATTAAGAGCAGTCAGTCAGAGAAAACTATTGAATTTTATTTGGCTACAATAAGCCTGAAAGGCAACACTTCAATATCTCTGATTCTCAAAAGGCCCCTTTCTCATTTACAGTAAGTCCTAACATATTGCTGGAATTGACCTAACTGCACATAGATATTTTAGGGGGTCTTTGGGGATTCTTCACTGAGGAAAATTAAAATTCCTGAGGATGGGGAATGGAGAGAAGCCTTGCACTGCTGATAGATGGGTGAGGAAAATAAGAAAACAGATGTTTTTGACCTCTCCAGTCTGGGTCTCCATGGTCATTACATTTTTGTAGCTGTAGCTGCATTATAGAAAACATCCTTACCTAAAAATGATACCAACAAAAGAGGATCCCTCCCCTGGGTGCTGTAGTTCCTCCATTCACTAAGTGCTCGTACATGTTATTAAAAGCACTTTGTGTATTCTCTAGGAGAATGTAGCAATATAAGCAAAAAAAAATATGTTACTGGAAGAAGAGAAAAACTATGAACAGACATCAAAAAGGATGTGATTTGGACGAAACAGAAGTAAGATTGGAGCTGCTGGATTGGAAATAAGCAAACAGAAGGGAAGGGAAACACACCTCTGGAAGCAGTCAGTGCCCAGCAAGAATTACAAGGGGTGATGCTCTGCCAGCTCCAGCCCCACTTTCTTTACAATATCCACCGTGATTACAGAGAGTGAAAAACTTACAAATTAGCACATCTTAAATAAATAAATAAATAAAAAAAATTACAAAGAAATAATAAAAACTCATGTGTCAATAAGCACGTAGAAATGAGATCTCTTAATATCAGTTAAAACAATCAACTGATTTACAATCAAATCAATTAAATTTGTTTCCTCTTGATTACACAATATATATCACTTATAAAAAAACATGCAGGGAATAATCAAAGTGCACTTTTGAAGGGCTAGCACAGCAATTCCCCTGGTTTAAAAATTTCAGTTTAGGTAATGGGACAGAACTTTGCAAGCTGCCAGAGCCGCTGATGTGCCCCATTCGCCATGTGTGCTCCATGTGAGGAAGCCTGTGCCCCTGCCAGGGCTACCCAGTGGGTCAGAGGATCCCAGTATCCTCCCCTGCCTTGAGATTACTCATTCCCTGTGTTACAATGAGATTGGTGATTTTCTCTGCTGCTTACAATGGGATCAGCAGTTGGTTCTACAGATCAAGCTGCCTCTTAATCCTGGAAGTGTCCAAGGCCAGGTTGGATGGGGCTTGGAGCAAGCTGGGACAGTGGGAGGTGTCCCTGCCCATGGCAGGTGTGGCACTGGATGGGCTTTGAGGTCCCTTTCAACACAAATTATTTCATGCTTCTTTGAAAAGAGTCCCTTTGGTGTGGCTGTTGCTCTAAATAACATCCTAACTTTTATATGGCTGATGAGCCAGAGGAAAATTTTTCAAGGAAAATTCATTACCATAGTCCTGAGAAGGAAGAAGGAGAAGAGAAAGAGAGAAGAGAAGAGAAAAGAGAAGAGAAGAGAAGAGAAGGGAAGGGAAGGGAAGGGAAGGGAAGGGAAGGGAAGGGAAGGGAAGGGAAGGGAAGGGAAGGGAAGGGAAGGGAAGGGAAGGGAAGGGAAGGGAAGGGAAGGGAAGGGAAGGGAAGGGAAGGGAAGGGAAGGGAAGGGAAGGGAAGGGAAGGGAAGGGAAGGGAAGGGAAGGGAAGGGAAGGGAAGGGAGAAGGGAAGAGAAGAGAAGAGAAGAGAAGAGAAGAGAAGAGAAGAGAAGAGAAGAGAAGAGAAGAGAAGAGAAGAGAAGAGAAAAAGAAGAGAAGAGAAAAAGAAGAGAAGAGAAAAAGAAGAGAAAGAGAAGAGGTTAAGTCTCAGGTGTCTCACCAGCGTCTCACAAAGTATTTTTTAGCTCTTGCAGTCCTGTATAAATAGTGATTCAGTTCTAATTTGAAGTGATCAACTGTGTTACATTTATCCTGCTAGAAAAAGGTAAATACATCCTGTCTTCAAATATCAAACAGTCCCAAAAGCGCCAGGACACTCTTTTCAGCATTTCACTTTGCAACTGATGTTGCTCAGCAGGTGGTATTAAGGCATTTAAATATCCGTCCTCAGGGCTTTTTTTGTAAATTTACAAAAAAAAAAAAAAAAAAAAAAAGAGAAAAAAAAAGGTGAAGAACAAGACTTCCTTTCAGCATAATAACTTTATGGAAGGTTTAATTGGTTCTCCAGACACCTTTGTTATTTCCTCAGCCTTTCAGTTCTTCACACAAACCTGATCCAGGCATTGCTTTCAAAGCTCTATTAAAATGAAGCAAAATGAAAAATCAGCAATTCACTACTGCATGCCCATTTAAAAGATGTTTTTAATGTCTTAATAGAAAGAGAAGTATCTGGGGAAATATACAGGTGTTTTACTGTAGTGAAAATCGAGTGTTTGGGAAGAAAAAGTGTTTAGTGTTATTTACCATAATGTTTTTCAAAGGATTTAAATAGTGATTAGTGAAGAGTGATCTTAGGTAAGTATGACTACTCTTTGCTGGAGAAAAATTAACAGGCTTCATATTCATGCTAAAAGTTCCTTTTTGGAAAAAAAAAAAAAGGAAACTTTTTCAATTTGCACTTTAGAAACTTTTTCCCAGCATCGTTTGTTGTGCTGAAAGAAAAGCAGGAGCTCCAGTGAGGATGAAATTTAAATATTAACTCTCTCAGCCCATGACTTTCTTCCAAACTCAGGTTTCTGACTCTGGAGTCAAGAAAAATTAGGGACTTCATGGGTAAATATGGCTATAATATTTAAATAACTATAATATTTAAAATATTATAGTCCAAGCAGCTCTTGGACAATAGAGCTGTCTTGTACTTGAGAGATGTGTGCACTTCTCCAAGGGAGTAAAGAAAATCCATTAAGGACTAAAATTATTAATATTATGTGAGGCACACAAGAAAAACAGTCTAGGCATCAATGCTGAGCTCCAAAATATTACTCCATGAAAGGTTATAATATGTATACTTATGAAATCCTCACAGCATTTTTTTTACAAATGACAGACAAAATCAAACAATGTTAGGAATTTTTAAGAAAGGAACAGATGGAGAAAAACTTCCCAAAATATGTAATTGCTGCACTGTGCGTAACTGTGCTGTCCCTGCACTTCAAGTATTATTTGGTGCTTTGTTGTCCTGCCTCAAAATAAAAAAAAAGAGCTGGAAAAGGAGCAGGAGGGCAGAAAGGATCATCAAAGACAGAGAATGACATTCCAGGCTTGGGGTAGGGGGTGGGATTAAGATTTCTAAACCATGAGTGGGACAGAGAACATGAATATGGGACTATAATTCACTGCCTGCCTCCCTGATACCAGAACTGTACTAATGGAAATGTCTGGGGTTCAAGGAAAAGCAAGAAAAACACTTCCCCAGAACTCTATTTTCCCATTAAAGAGTTTAAAATTATAGCCGGATGTGTTTTCTCTCATGTCAGGAATGAGAGGCTGTTTGGATCCATTTTTAGCAGGAGTTACTGCTGCTACCAGTGTCACCTACTGCTCTCTAAACCTCTCATCCTAATGCCAAACAAACAATTACTGGACAAATAAAATCAAGAAATGAGGCAGCTTGATTAACAGCTAAGAATATCCCTGGCACCCTGAGGAGATGCAATATAATATTTATGTATTTAACATTGTGGAGTAATGCAGGTAGCTGATAGTTAAGAAAAGAGGAGCAGGTTACAAAACCCGTATTATAAATTAATGATTGATTCCACCTGCCATAAGCACCTAAAAAGATTATTATCTTGGCCCATAAAGGGCCAAAGTAATGGTGCAATTAAATCTTGAAGGAATAAAACATGTCCTGCTTGTATTCCTGTTAATTCTCTGGGTTTTTTTTCCCTGTTGGTGAGTGGAGGAATGATTTGTTGCTCTGGGTTTTATTCATTCTCTTTAGGTTTTTTTGGGATATTTACTGAAGTTTATGGGCCTTGTCCTGGTGTCATCTTTGCAGAGCAATTAATCCCTGTTAGGTAACAGAGAGCCCTGGGAGGGACTGGCACCCTGAATATCCAAGGGATAGGACAGCGGTGAGATTTATGGTTTGGACCAGCACTGACTTCTGAGGGCTTCTAATTGCTGCATCTGGCAATTAATGCCATTGACACAACTCCCTTGCACAGGAGATTCTCCAGAACTGTGGGGTGAATCCAGCCCCAGGTACAGCTTCTTCCCCAGGGATTATGGAGCAGCTGCAGCACAGGAGCTCAGGACGCCTCCCACTGTCCCAGGATGTTCCAAGTCCCATCCAACCTGGCCTTGGACATTCCAAGGATCCCGTGGCAGCCACAGCTGCTCTGGGCACCCTGTGCCAGGGCCTGCCCACCCTCACAGGGAACGATTTCTTCCCAATATCCAATCTAAACTTCCTCTCTTTCAGTTTGAAGCATTTTTTTTCCTCCTCTAACAACACACCCTTGTAAATAAAACTGGCAATGACCTCATGACATCAGTGACAGTGTCATGGATGTGTGACAGGCTGGGGTGGGATTTGCAGGCATTTTGTATCTATTAAAGAAAAAAAAAGAATCTTTGCAGCAAACAAGCTCATTGGGAGCAATGGATAAAGGCAGGGAAGGAAAGTGAAACCTGCAAATGCCCCAAGGAGACATTGAGCAAGTATCCTGCTACTGCTAAAGGGGAGAGCAGGGGATTAGAGAGGAGAGTACTTTGTGTGAGTGGAGCAAATATGGATTTAAGACACACTGTGAGGAGTAGAAGAGGACACCCATTAGTTTGGAGAGTTTATAGATTTCTTTCTTTGTTTCACTGTTTGGCTTTTTTTTTTCTTACATCTTTTGGTGTTGGGGTCACAAACAAGTTAAAAAGCAGATAATACAGGAATGAGGAAACCACGTGAGGGTGGCTTTGCTTCCAGCTCAGGTGCCTTTTCCTGGCCACTGCTGCAGTCAATGTATCTTACTTTTGTTTTCATATTTCATTTATTTAAAACACATAAACCTCTATCTGAGCCTCAAATCTGCTGGTATTGGTGGTTTCCACCATCAGCCAAGATTTTCATCCCAACCTAAGATTTTTTATTAGGTCTAGACTGGGGTGAGCAGCTGCCACATGCTCAGTTAATTTAGGTTGTCTCAGGAGCACCAGAGCCATGTGCTGAAGGACTGAGGCTGGTGTGCACAGCTGAGTACAAACAGGTAGATCTGGCTGATAAAAATTGGGTTAGCAGAGCCCAGGCTCTGTGTAAGTTTTGCCAACAGAACAACCCTTCGCTAAAACATAAAGTCAATATATTTTACTTAGGCAGGAGCTTAAATGCAGAGCTTAAATGCAGAAAAGAAAAAGATGCATACTGCATCTTGCGCCCAGTGTGACTTCCTAGGAAGCAGGTGGCAAATATGCACCTTGTCCTGGGGACCCTCACAACACCACAGCCCTGGCACTGGAAATCCTGCATGTTCCCCATCTGGCATGGCAACAAAACAAACAACAGCACCAGGCAGCTGGTCCAGCTGACCCCCAGAGCTAAAATCAGCAAATGTTGGTTTGTCCCTAACAGCTTGAGGAAGCCTTGCAGTTGTAATTCTCCCCAGGGATTCTTTTCCTGCTTGGCTCTGCCTCCATGCAGGAAGCCCAGTGTTTTCTCAGGGAAATGTCAGGTTTCATTGAAGGCCAAACGCAGCCAGTGTTTCATATTTGAGCAAGGCAGCATTGCCAGGATTATTTTGCAATCTTACACTGATTCTCATGGCAGTGGAAAGGAAGGGATTGGGGAAAATAAACTTGAATATTCCTGTCATTTAAACCTACAGAATGATTTGATCAATTTTCATTCATAAAGAAGGAGTTCCTTTGGTATGGCTTTCACAAATTAAAAAGGTTTTGCTTTCCAAAGCCTAGTGGCCTAAAACTGAAATTGGGACTAGGGAGGAGAAAGAGGATTTGGAAATGAAACTGAACCTGGGATAAGGTGCTTTAGGAGAAAGGTGTTTTAGTTTTGCTTTGCTTCTTACTACCCAAAGGTAATTCCACAAGCAATCAATAAATTAATTTTCCCCAAGTCAAGCCTGTTTTGCCCTGAAGGTAATCAGGAGGTGATCTCTTGTCTTTACCCTGCTCTTTTTTAGCCTTTTAGTGTGGGAAACGAGACAGTGGCTGGGTAAGGGCCCAGCATCTGTCCAGGGCCAACCCACCACAGGTTTTTAGGGAGAAGTTGTATTGTAACTACAATTAAGGCTTTTTAAATTATGGATTATACATAAAAATTAATGCAGTGATTCTTTATTTTTTTAAAAGTACTTGCTGTTTCTTTGGTTAAATGGATTTTCCTGAAGGGCAATTAGGTTTATACATTTGAGTCATTAGTCTCAACTCTGCTTTGCAGGAATTTTGTTGTAATATAGAGGGACATGATGATAAAACCTCCTCCCTCTTCCACTTAGCCCTGTTAAGAGGCCTGTGAGGGCTTTCTTTTCAAAGCCTCTTTGTGCTTTTCTATTTCCAAAAATACCAATATTTAAGTTCCTGTTTGCACAGAGCCCTTCTACTTGGGTTTGCCAACAGATGTTGGCATGGAGCAGAGGGACACACCATCCTAGAGAGGAAAAATACTACTTCTGGAAAACATTCCAGGTTGTGTGAGTGGGCAGCATGGCATAGCAGATGTCCCTGGCTGCCTCTCCTACAAACCCTGGTTCTGGGAGGGTGTTCACATGCAGATGTTTGTTATTTTGTGGATTGCAGACCTTTAGGTTGGAAAGGAAGGAGAGAAATATTCTCAGTTTTCCCATCTGTAGATTTCTGTATTTTACAAAAAAAAAAAAAAAAAATCTGTACATTTCTGTAAATTAAAAAAAATCTGTACATTTCCCTATTCTGGGTTATCACTGTGTTTCCCAAGTGCAAAGCAAGGTAGCTCTGGAAATTCCATCCTGGAGTGACAGTGCCTGTTCAAAAATCACACAACTGTATTAATAATGGGCTAAAGACACTGAAAAGGCTGCATGGCCTTGCCCAGTGTATGGAAAATTCACTTTCTCTCCCTAAATCTTCTTGCACTGTGCCATGACTCATTTCATGGCTGCTCCAGTACAGGCCTTAGGCTCCACAGTTTTTCCAGTGGCTTTCAGTGTTTTTGTGTTCCTTTTCCTGCTCTTGTCAGGGATAAATGTGTGCCCTAAACCAGCACAATGTGGCAAATTCTCAATGATGGCCCCTGAATCCACCTTGTGGAACTGAGATTTTTCCATGATGCTGTACCAGACATCCTACTGGGCTGAACACTTTAGTGATCTAAATATGATAAAGTGATAAAATTGGGGTTTGTTCACAACTCCTCGCTCTTTTCTTTGGCATTTCTTGCAGGGGAACAATCAGTATGTCTCACCCCTCCTAATCCTGATAAAAATATTCTATAGGCAAAGTATAGCATTTAAAAATAAGTTTAAACTGTTAATTGTGGCTCTTAACTGCACTTCTTTTTCTGCCTTTCAGGGTTGTTGGGTTTTGTCTGGGGTTTGGTTGTTCTTATTTTGTGGTTTTTTGGTTTTTTTTTCACCCAGATTACAATGCTTATCTACAAGAGACAGGCTGTTAAATTAAAAACCACTTCTTGGTGTAATTGTCTAACACCTAGCATGGCTGTGCAGGTTTGGGTTCTACAGATTAAACACTCACAATTCCCAACGCCTCTGAAGGGCTCAGGGAAAACAGGGCTGATTTCTCTCCCACCAAGGACACCAGGAAATGGGTGGCATTTATTTTACTGTGAAACACCAGGTCAGAAAGCATTCCATGTGTGATCTTAAACCTATAGAGAATGGAAATTGCTGTTTCTTGGAGGTCCTGGCAGCTGCTCTTTGGTCAGGGTGGGTCTGAGGAGCTGGCTGGCCATGCACACATGAGAAAGGGTGTTAGACCTGGGGTGAGAGCAGGGAAATGTGGGATTTGGCTCGGGTGCCACAGCTGGGGGGTCAACACAGCTCTGTCCATTAATTAAATAGGACAACATTAATAACCAGGGCCCCATTTGTAGATAATGTCTTTGCACTTGCTCAGCTTGTCCCATCTCAGTCAGATTGGTACTGAGTGCTGTTTTCATGGTCTTCTCTACACTGGAACTCTCAAGTCAAAGCTTTTATCACCAAAGATGAAATAATTGCTTTTTTAAAAGATGTGACTGAAGTGCAAACTGTGAAATCTTTTTTTTTTTTCCCCTGAGACTTCTCCTGTTCCTTTCAGCAGGGTGATATTAAAGTGAATGCTGAATGCTCTTGCAATTGATCAGCATGTCAGAGGAAAGGAGCTGCTCCCAACTGTTTGCAGATCTATCCAAATTCAGATCTATCACTGCAGGGTGATTAGACTCCAATTTTTGGATCAGTCTCCAGGGGAATTTGGTTTGTTCCATCTAATTCTTGCTCTCTTTTCCATCTGGCTGGAGCCTTGCCATGGCCTGCAAACCTTGCAGGAGAGGGACTCTGATATTGCAGCATCCAGCTCCTGTCAGGCCAGGGGTGAGGGGCAGGAAATGAGCAGCTGAAGTTTTAGATAAGAAAACAGATAATGATAAGCAGGATGGTTTTTAATATCCGAAAGCAGGGCAGGCATCAAAGGTTGGCTCTCACTAGTGAAGAAATAATGCTCATATAACTTACACTAAATTAATGTTGGAGCCAAAATGTTGCTCAGACCCACTCTGAGAGAAGGTGTAATCTTTACAAAATATCAGCTATCAGAGAAGACCATTTTGCTGATTTTTTTTTTAGTCTTTATTAGCTTGTTGTGGACTGTGAGAATCCTGCAGATGGTGAAGTAGAAAAACATGACAATGTCTTATATGTGCTACAATTTTTCCCTATTTAGAGAAAATATGGTTGGCATTTATCTGAATTTTCATGAGAAATAAGACTTAATCCACTTCTTGTAAAACTCAGGGTTAAAGATACCAAATTTGGGGGGACATAAGAAATTCCTAGAGCACTACAAAATGCTGGCCTGAGATGGCTCTGAAAGGTTTAGGAACCCCCAGCCTCTTTTTCTAAACAAAACAGAACATTTAACATGGATTTTTAAAATTTTTTTTTTAATTTCTGACTGGCTGGAACAAAGAGGATCTCCCTTATTAAAGAAAATCTCAGTGTGCCTGGAGGTCAATACAAGAGATCCAAAATATATAACTGACTATTCATTCCATGAATGTTTGAGATCAACTCCCTGTCAGGGAATGGGTCCTGCATTTCTGAATGCTGATGGCAGCAACAAACTAGAGGGATCCTCGAGCACAAGGACTGAGGAAAAAATCTGTGCTAAAATACATTTGGAAAATAATACAGGAAAAACACGGGATATGAAAAATTGCGTGAAATCCATGAAAAACTGCAGATTTAGCAAGAAATACATTGCATTTAATAATCCTAGAATCCCAAATTAGTTTGGAAGGGAGCCCAGAGCTATGGGCAGGGATACCTTCCACCATCCTGATTTACTCCAAGCCTCATCCAACCTGGCCTTGGACCCTTCCAGGGATCCAGGGGCAGCCACAGCTTCTCTGGGCACCCTCACAGGGAAGGTTTTCTCCCCAAAATCAGATCCAAACCCCCTCCATCAGTTTGAAGCCATTCCCCCCTGCCAGGCCCTTGCAAAGAGTCTCTCTCCATGTTTTCTGTAGATACCCCTCAAGCATGGGAAGGGCACAGTGAGGTCACCCCAAAGCTTCTCCTCTCCGGGTGAACAATCCCAGCTCTCCCAGCAGAGCTGCTCCATCCCTCTGGACTGGCTCCACATCCTCTCCATTGAGGCTTTCTGTGGAATAAATTAAACTAAAAATGTGGTACATTTTTTAAAAACCCAACAAAACAATCAAAATGTGAAGAGGAAAAGGAATTATTTGCTGCAGCAAATCCTTCCTCTCTCTGTTCAGTATCACCCATAAATGATTAATATCCTTGCCAGGGTCATCAAAACAATCCTTCAGGGTGCCAGTGGAAACAAGAGAGTTTTCTGAAACACCATCTTTGGGAACACCTCTAGGCATTTAATGAATAGATTTTTTGCTGCTGGCTTTTTTTATTCCTTTCATGGAAGGCTCACAGAGCAGATTTTTTGTGCCGTGTGAGTTGTTCAAAAGCAGTGCTCTCTCAGTATCTGACAAATCTGTGGATTACTTGCTGTACTTAGACACTAAAATTATACAGTAATCCCAAATTAACAAGTGAGACAGGCTTTAGAAACTTTCCTGCACCACTAAAATGTCTCTTGGCTACTTATAATGACAATGGGCTGCCTTTATCTGAAATCTACCTATTTCAAAACTAATTAAATTGTCGGAATAAATTTCCATGTAGATGTCAGAGCTCTGTAACCAAGCTGTGAAACAAGCAGGAGGTATTTGTTCCTGTACTTACATTTCAAACCCTCTCAAATCCTGCTTGAATGAACAGCATTAAACCAGAGAAAGTGCAGAAAGAAGCACAGGGAATGCTCCTGGAGGAAAAAAGGGGTTCAGAAGTCTGGCTGCTGGAAATGGAGAGTGCCTCTTCAGCCTGGGTTAGAATGGTTTGTTCATCCCAAGCTGCTCCCTGGGAAAAATGAGGAAGATGTTAAACTATTAGCTTCCAAAAGTTGAGGTGAGAGGGAGTTTGGCAGAAAGCTGCTGCCTGTTCCTTGAGTGAACTTTCAGGCTCTCGTCATTAGCAGCAGCTCAGCCTGAGCCCTCCCAGGTAAACAGGCAGCTCTGGGAAGAGGGACCAAAGGTTAGGTCAACAACATATTTATGATTTTTATTGGGTTTTTTTTTTGGCCACTCTAGGTGGAAGAAAAAAAGCTTTGCAGGTGATGCTGGAATTAACTTCAGAGATCCCTGCAGTGATTAATGGGGATTAACTTAAAGGATGACTGGGGCTATCAGCCAGAAACAATTCCCAAATGATCCCATCCAAGGGGTGCATCCAAAAGGATTGGAAAGGCTCAGCTATGAAGCTCTGGCTGTGGAAAACACATGGCTGGAGAAGGGGTTGCTGGGTGTCCTTGTTACCGGAGTGGTGTGTTTGCTGAAAACGGGAACTTTGGGGGTGGCACGGTGAGACTGGAGGGTATCTTGTGTTTGCAGTCCTGTGAGAGCTGGAGAAGGGACAGAGAAGAATTAAAACTCTTTATTTAGATGGTAAATTACAGGAAAAAGAAACTATGTAGGAATCTTAAGTTTCACTCTCTACTCTTATCCCTGGCTGCTCTTTCCTCTGTAAATGGGTTATACAAAATTAAAAGGAGATGCCCAGGGAAGTGGTGGAATCCTCATCCCTGGAAGTGTTCAAAAACCATGTGGATGTGGCACTTGGGGACAAGTTTTAGTGGAGAACATGGTGTTGGTGCTGGGCTGATGGTTGGACTTGATGACTTCTCCAACTTTAATGATTCTGTGATTCTGTGAAATTTTAAGTCACCTGTTAATTCTTCGGAAGATGGGCAAGACCAGGATGAGGAACAGTCAGCTCACCTCAGTTTGGGCAATGCTGGAGAACAAATTTTCCTCAGGGACTTCCAAGCTCATGAGAAACAATCAAGGTTTGTGAATTTCCCATGGGAAAATCAGCTGACCTGAGAGCTTCCTCCAAATGTATATAAAGTTTATAGTTCTGCATTTAAATGTGGAAATTAATGCATATTGGTGTGTAAAATGGTAAAAGAAGAAAAAAATTTCAGGTTAAAAAATTTGAAAGCTCCAGGAGAGGCTTCAAGTTGTTAAAAAATGCTGCAGCTCAAAACTGGCTTTGAGTTCCCAGTGGCTGACTCAGAGTCCCCTCCTTCCATCAAATCTACATTCCTTGCAGAATATAGATTTCTTAACAAAATAAAACTGGCATTGGTTTGTTATGCTGAGATGGCAGGGTTACTATTATGTCCTTTTGAATAGAGCTGGGATTTTAATACAGTGTTTGAGAAATGCTGCTTTGTGCTCAGGGAGCTTGTGTAGCTCATGTGTGGGAGGCTTCACACATAAGCTCCTTCCCAAAAAGAAGCAAAAAAACCCCCAAAATTGAGGAGCACTGTAAATGTGAATGTCCTATCCACTTGCTTGCAGTGAATGAGGGAGGAGAGCTGCTAGAGAAGAGATTGTGGCACAAAAAATTTAAAACAAGGGAAAAAGCCTAAATACAGAAGGGTTTACTTCCACCTCTGACAGGAGATCAGCAATCATCCCTATGTGCAGCTTCATAGGGAGCCTCTCCAGGGTGACAGGATTAAGATAGACTTGGAATGGGATTCCTCATTTTCCAGTTACAGTGCAGTTAAGTTTCTCTTTTCCTTATGGATTCCAGACCACCTTGATCCCACAGAGCCTTCCTGAGGACTTGTACAGCTTTAAAAGCCATCACTTTCTTGTTGAGATTGCATTGTCCCTGGGAAAATTCTGTTGTACCAAGTACTTTGTGGGGGGCAATATAGATCGGTAAACCTTAAAGGAAAACAGGCTAAATTCATGGATCCATGGAATGGACTGGGGAGGGACCCCAAAGCCCATCCAGTGCCACTCCTGCCATGAGCAGGGACACTTTCCACTGTCCCAGGTTGCTCCAAGCCCTGTCCAACCTGGCCTGTGACACTGCAAGGGATCCAGGGGCAGCCACAGCTTCTCTGGGCACCCTGTGCCAGGGCCTGCCCACCCTCACAGGGAAAAATTCCTTCCCAATATCCAATCTAAATGTTCCCTCCTTCAGCTTAAGGCCATTCCTCCTTGTCCTGTGTGCTGGGAGAGGCTGTTTCATTAACCTTGTCCTCAGGCCATGTGCTGGAACACCTTCACCATCCCCCAGTGTCCCTTTTCCACCCCATCCTGGAATGACCTCCAGAGCATGCCCAGGCTGGCTCAGGTAAGCTATGCCAGCACTGACCTATCCATCTTCCATGCTCCAGTTATGTCCTTTATTAAAGGAGAGCTCTGCTTGGCCGTCCCTCACTCCACAGACACACACAGGCTGAGGGGGGAAAAAAAAATGCCAAAATATCCTGGAGCAGTCCAGAGCAAAATTACCAAATGAATCTATGGTGCTGGGGATATCCTCTGGCTGAAACAAAATGCTTGGTGAAAAACAGCATGTTTTATTCATAGTGCTGTATTTCAAAGTATATTTTAAAATATCTTCTTAATATTCCTCCAGAAGCCTAACACAGCAATTGAGCGCTCTGCATATCCCATGGCTCTGCTAGGAATTACAGAGCACACACTGACTCAGCAGCAGCAGCAGGAATCCAGTCCCATGGAGTGAAGGAGCACTGAGTGCTCAGCTTGAAACTTCCCAGGGGATGAAGAGAAGCTGAAGAGAAAAGGAGGCTCAGGGGGGACCTTGTGGCTCTGCACAGCTCCTGACAGGAGGGGACAGCTGGGGGGTCGGGCTGTGCTGCCAGGAACAGGGACAGGAGGAGAGGGAACGGCCTCAGGCTGGTCCAGGGCAGGCTCAGGTTGGATATTGGAAATATTTCTTCACAGAAAGGGCTGTCAGGCATTGGAATGGGCTGCCCAGGGGAACAGTCACCATTCCCAGTTGTTCAAAAACCTGTGCACCAGTGGTTCAAAAAACATTATCACCAGTGGCTCTGGTGCTAAGCAATGCAGCTCAGTGGTGGGCTTGGCAGTGCTGGGTTAATGTTGAACCCCAAAATCCTGCAGGACTTTTCCAATCTTAACAATTCCATATTTCTGTATCAAAGAGCACCTATTTCATGAACTGTTATAAAATCCTCCAGTTCGGTTTTTAGGATAGCCATAAATACCTAGTTTTTCCCAGTCACTCTTTTTGTTTTGCAGCGTTAGCATTTGTAAGTGCCACCTCGGAGAGTTCCTGGTGCCTGTTTCATTTCTTTGTATGGAATTATTCTTGCATGGCATTTGTAATTGTTCCTGTCAGGAAAATGGAAACCTTGCACATATTCAGCAATGTGCCTTGGAGAGCAGGTAACCTTGGAGATCCATGGGATGTGCCCCTGGATAATGGAAATTCTGCAGATAGTTCCTGAAATACTGCTTCCCTCTTCATGAAGGCTGAATTCTTTCCAGAGGTAATGTTTGCCCTTGGCAAAATGAATTTTGATACAATAATGTTTATAAACAGCACAGGGCACCCAAAATCCTTCACATCTGTCAGATGTCCCAGTGCAAAACTTCCTGCTTTTAGAGTGTGCACAGAGAGAAATGAAGGAAAAACCTCTGAGTGATGAGGATCCAAGGAAATGAAGCAAAATGGGATTTTTTAATTGTTTGTATTTGCATATGAAAATTGATTTCTTTTTCTGGAATTGCAGTTTCCCATCTCATTCTGCCCCTTGCAGATTGGTCATGAAACAAAATGTGCTTTTCAGAACAAAGTGAAGAAGGGTTTTCCTCCTCAGACCCTTTTCAAAAATTCTGCCAATTTTAGGCCCCCTCATCAACCTGTCTTTTTATTTAGCTCAAAAATTAGATCCTTTTTCACCTCAGATATCTTCATGGAAGTGTTTTCATGGAGAAACAATGTTTGTGTTCTTTTCAGTTCCAAATTCCAAACAGCAACATGCCTAGATAATATTAATAACAATAATAATGGTATTATTGCTACTAATAATAATGATGCTGAATTCTATCTTTATTTTATAATAATAAAAGAGGACTATATTATGTTCCTATATTTTTCTTCTAGACAAACACCATTAGAATACGATCCATTTCCAGTAGTCATGAAATTTAGGGAAGCCTTTACCCTACAAAGCAGTGCCTAGCACAGTAGTGTAAAATTAAATTAATTAACAAAATTAAGCCTTTCTGTCACTCAACTTTGTTTCCAGCCTTGTCAATAGTGGTTAAAAATCCATTATTTGTTTTTCTGTTTGTCAGTGTGAAATGCTGGCTAGAAGGGGGTTTCTAGGCTTTGCCAGGAGCTGCACCCCGGGACAAGCTGCACTCCTGAATTCCACAGCAGGGCCATCCCTTGGCAGCACTCCCTTCCTGACTCACAGTGCTGATTCTCAGCACCAGGGCATGGTGAAAACATGTATTTATTTTATGACATGCAGTATTTTATGCAATTTGTTTTAATTTATGTGCTTTTACCTATTATACATATTTTAATTTCTGTGATTTTGTAGATATTCAGCGAATGAGGCTTTCACCATACAAATTCACTTCAGGTCTTGATGGCTGTCAGTGAGTGAATGAGAGGGAATTATGCTTATAGAAAATATAACTTTGATGAAACTGTTTTAAATATTAGTGAGTTACAGAATCCCAGAGTGGTTTGGGTGGGAAGGGACATTAAAGCCCATTCAGAGCCACCCCTACCATGGCAGGGACACCTTCCACTGTCCCAGGGTGCTCCAAGCCCCATCCAACCTGGCCTTGAATATTTATTAAATCCCCACAGGTACAGCAAGCTCAATGATTTTTTGACTCCCAAATAAATATTAATAAATTGGGTCAAAGAAAGATATTCAGTGCAGCATTATTAGAACATTTTATCAGAAATGCTTTTCATACAGAAGTTTAGTAAACTATGAAATGAGAGGATTTTTAATAAAGCTGCACAATGTTAGTTTCTACTCATGTACACTAAGATTCTCTTCAAAATTCCTCTAAGCCCCAGAATGAGCTATCTCCAAACTACAAATATTATACAAATATTATATCCCTTTAGGCTAAAGAGAACATTAAAGATAAAAACAAATGTGAGGTATCTTTATCCCCTTAGTCTGTTACTGTAATGGAATTCAACTTTTTTCTTGTGCATGATTTGTCTCCACAGAAAGAAATAACAAAATATCAAAAAGTGAGAAAAAGACAGTTTCTTCTTACTGAAGTTTTTGTTTGAGGGGGTCTGATTAATGCCAGGGAAAAATGTTTCTGCCCTCAAGCTCTTTACTCAAAGATAAAGAAGTAACTCCCAGTGGCTGTGCTGGTTCTTTTCCAGGATTCTATGCTTTCCCAAGCCTCTTTTCCTTCCAGGATTTTTGAACACAATGTTGGGGTTTGGGGTTTTTTGTAGGAAAAAACCACACCTGTTTCAAGTACTGAGCAAAAATAGAATCTAGAGAAGGGAAGATGGCAGAATTTTTACAATTTAACATCTTAATGTAGCTTAGGAATACCAACATCCTTCCTAACCAGGATGCTTCTAATGAGGTCATCCTGAAAAAAAGGAAAAAAAATAATCCATGAAATTAGAAAATGGTAATTAGAAATAAGAAAATTAAGCAGGGCAAAAAAGCTGGGAAAGGGCTGGAACTTAAACCCTCTGAGTAGTGTCTGGGGGTACTCAGGGAGCTCAGCCTGGAGAAAGGAGGCTCAGGGGAGTCTTGGATCCCTCTCCACAACTCCATAACAGGAGGGGGCAGCCAGGTGGGGATTGGGCTCTGCTCTCAGGAAACAGGGACAGGATAAGGTGACATGGCCACAAGTTGTGCCAGGAAAGGTTCAGGTCAAATATTGGTAAAAAACTTCTTCATGGAAACGCTGTCGAGCATTGGGTGGTGGAATCTCCATCCATGGGAGTGCTCAAACTTCAGTTTAAAAAATGAAATATTCAGTTAGAGGCTGGATTTGATGACCTTGGAAGTGTCTCCAACCTCAATGATTCTGTAAGGAAAGCACAGGAAAGCTCAGTGTGAGGGACACAGCAGGTCAAGCCATCATTGTGCATGCAGGGAGTTAAAGCATTTGGGTGAATTAAGAGCAAGTAACAGTGAAATTTGACACAAACTCCCAGGGGAATGATCTCAATTAATTTTGTTACTGATCCCTCGATGGTGTTAGGTTCATCTTTGCCACCCTTGCAGCAGGTTTGAGGTTGAAAGGGGATTTTCAAGGCACCTAAGTTAGTTTTCCTCAGTAAGGCAAGGTGGTGGATGACAGCATGCTTGGGGACTGAAAACCGCTTTTCAGTTATTGTAGATTAACAGCATGTTTACTCAGCAGGCTCTTTCTGGATGAGTTCCAAAGCTACCAGAAATGGACTTTTGTAATAATTTTCTTAAACCTATTTAATTAAGGAAATAGCAGATGTTTAAAACTGAAGTTGCCACAATCCCCAAACTCCTTGCTTTGGCTAAAACCATTCAAGCCACTCTCAACAAATACCTCATCAATCTTAAAAACTCGGTGTGTAAGTCAATTCTGCTGACTGCATGAATTTTCTCCTGTGTTCTCCTGGTTTTTAGCAGATTTAATTAGCCTGGTTATTTTTTGCTGGTTCCCTAATCCTTATTTTTCAAGCAGTGACTGTTTAATTGTGTGAGCAGCTCCTTGCCCATGCTCCTAAGTCCTGTTTATGAAATATCTGTGTTTAATGTCTTCCTAAAAGGCACTTAAATAATTGCCTTTAATTTGCCAAAGAAAAATTATTGGAAAATAAATCATGTGATTTTTTTGGTAATTCTAGGCAAATGTGTATTGCAAATGTCTGACTGAAGTGAAGGATCCCCAAAAGTGAAATTTGTGTTATACCATCTCATTCAGTTCTGCCTGGACTTTTCAGGGTAACCCAAAGATCTCCTGGAAACCCTCCTGACCCTTCAGCTTTAGCTCACTAGATTGTAAATATGTCATTTATGAGATTATTATTATGATTATGAAAACTCTTCTGAAGGATCTGAGAAAGAGGAACGTGGTTGTTACTCTTTGAAATCTGATTTTGGTTTGCAAGGCTGGAGGAATCTGTCTCTGAAATGGGGAGGGTTTTTTTTTTGACATTTCAGGATTCTGCTGAAGGAAAACAAGTAAAAGCATAATTTTAAGCTAAAAATACTTACTCACAACAGGCCCTTAAAAAGACCAGGTTCTAGATTTCCTGTAGTTTGGAATTGTTCTACTTTACTCAGAGGAACTCTATCAGCTGATACCAACAGTGTTATTGCGCTGCTCCATTACAGCAGGTAGGACAGTACAAGGAATTTTTTTACCTTATTGCTTTTTCCTCATCTAAAAGCAACTTCTGAGCTCTGACTAAACTTTATTTGTTGTATTTTCTACTTAAAACAAAAAAAGAAAAAACACAAACCAACAAACATAGGCAATAGGACATCCTTTTTTCTAAATCTGTTTTTATAATACTACAATTTCAGAATAGCAGAAGAGTGACAGGACAAGAGGGAATGGCTTTAAGCTGAAGGAGGGCAGGGTTAGATGGGCTATTGGGAAGGAATTGTTCCCTGTGAGGGTGGGCAGGCCCTGGCACAGGGTGCCCAGAGAAGCTGTGGCTGCCCCTGGATCCCTGGAAGTGTAAAAGACCAGGTTGGACAGGGCTTGGAGCACCCTGGGATAGTGTAAGGTGTCCCTGCCCATGGCAGGGGTGGCACTGGATGGGCTTTGGGGTCCCTTCCAACCTAAACTGTTCTGGGATTCCACAATTCTGTATTGCTAAAGGAGGTGCTGATCAGGTAAAATATTCCCAAATGAAGGAATTAATTAGGAAGCAGGAGATATTTTGGTATTTTAAATGGACTCAGTGCAGAGTGTGAGGTAAAACCAAACTCCTTGTGACTTAAATCTGGATAATGCAGAGGTTTCCACCCTTGTTCAAAGGTATTGTTATCCAGCTCTTTGCTCCTTAATGCCAGGAATGTCTCTGCTGTCTGTGTGTTGATTTTGAAGGGGCTGTGCAGAAAATGAACACACAGAGTGAGCTGGATTTATAAACCAGAAACTCAATACAGCAGTGAGGAATGCCAGATTAGCTCAGACACTGCTTGGAACCATCTGGCTGAAATCAGCTTCTCCTCAGGTGTGGTGTCCTGCAGCTCTGTCAGGGCAGCACCAGCACTACTCATGTACCTGACAGGCTCTCCCTATTCCAAAGGCAAATTTGCCTGGATTTGCATTTCTTCCTCCTCAAAAAAGGGGGGAAGCCCCCCCAGCTCCAAGCCATGGCTGTTTGTGAGTGCTTGAAATGGTCCAGAGCTGAGTTGTGTTTGATAATTAATGAGATGAGCAGTGCTGCGGTCACCTGTAAGGTGAATTGTGAAACCAGGAGTGCTCCCCTCACCACCACTTGTCTTTATTCTACCAAGATATACTTCCCATGCAGCGAGGCCCAAATGTCCTCCTTTCTGCATGTTCCCAAGCTCTAATGAATTTCATTATTCTTTTTTAATTTCCATGCTCTTGCAGAATAAAGGTCCCCAAATCATTAACTAATTTGATATGTCTCGAGTACCAATTCAATTCTCAGGTCCCTTGAGAGCCTGAGCCATCTTGTTCAAACACCTACTAACTTAGTTTCATAATTAGATACACCTTGATTGATGGGGTTTTGTATAGCACTTGCAGAGGGAAGGAAATCAACCTAATTGTTATCACAATTTAGCAGGTTTTAAGATTAAAAGTCTTAACTAAATCAGTGATTTCCAAGAGGAAACAAAGCCCTGCTCTGTTGTAGCACAAGCTAGGGAGGGTCTTTCAGTAATGAATGATTTGGGGAGGAAGAAATTGATATGGCAATTATTAAGAAAGTTATTTCCATGTTACCTGCACTTTGGGTGAGTATTTATATGAAAACAGGGACATGTAGTTTTACCTGTTCCTAATAGCTAAGTAATTCCAAACAGGAAGTTCATGGTGAAATAAGTGTTGGAAATAAATTGTTAGGTAGAATTGAAGCAAAAGGAATAAAGAGTTGTTTTGGTTTTCTTTTTAATGAAACCCTTTCCTTTCAGAAGAGCCCTTTTTAATTAAAAAAGGGAGTGATTTTCAAAGCCATGTTGAATCCCAGACATTCCTGCCTTCTCCTGTGCCTGAAGAGACCCAATACAGCCAAGCATTGTTTTATCTCCCTCCCTACTCTGTACAGAGATCTCACCATCCCCTAATATGAAGATCAGAGCTGCACACTAAAGCAGCACAGAATCTAAAAAATAGAAAAGTTAAAACTTAAGGCATCACAGTTTGGCAAAAGGTCCCGCCAATGGACTGCTGTGGAAGGCTGGACTGGTCTCCTGGTGGACCAGGTGGACTTTGGGAGGAGCCAGGGGGCATAAAAGTGACTGTACCAGAAGCTCTGGGGGTTTTTAATATCTTGTCTTTGGTGCTTTTTGAGTCTGGGGGCCTTCTAGGTCTTATGTTTTTGCTTTGGCTCCAACCTGCTGAGGTCTCCTTCAGGCCCTGGCCTGTTTTTGCCCCTTTTGTCCTGGCTCCAGCCTGCCTTTTGGCTCTTCTGCCCTCCCTGACTCTTGCTCACCCTCGTGTGTGTCCCTGCCTGAACCACCTGTGTCCAACCCTGCCTGCCTCCAATCCTGCCCACCTCCAATCCTGCCCTCATCCTTTTTAAATTTTGTTGTTTTTTCATTACCAATAAACATCCTCAGATACAAGGTTGTCTTGTTGACTCAATTTCATCCTAGACCATCTGCTTTTAAGATATGTCCTCACAGTTCCCTACAGTGGAAGACAGATGCTTAACTTTGAGGTTAGCAGTGGTTAACTGTGGCCTACGTGTTTGGGTGGAGTTGTGGTTGTGATGGAGATCCCACCATCAGAATGGAATCTTTGGGAATGCCAGCTTTCACTTAATGGCGATATGGCGGCAACCTTGGAGGATTCTGATTTTACTCAATTTTGGGCACTTCTAGTAGCCCTGTTACTTCAGTCGTGTATAGGTGATCTTTGGGTTTGCCTCGTTTAGCTTTTGGGGTGTTTTAAGCTGGTTTTATTAAAATCTTTAAGAAGTCAGTTTAAGTTTGGAGGAAGTTTAGAACAAGACTCACTGTGCAGTTTTTACAGACAAAATCTGTGGCCAGCACATTGTGTGCTCTGGGATTTTGCACTAATGGTGGGGAGAAGGATGAGAAATGGGGAGAGTTTTGGTATTTTGGATTAAAATAGGCCTCAGTTCTGAAACCTCCAGTTTAAAGAATGGGCATTTCCAGCCAGGCTCTTACGAGGAGAAATTAGACAGGTTGTTTACATGCAAATTCCTGTCTGCTTTGGTGAGGAACTCTTGTCTCAGATGAATGCTCATAATCTACTGATTGACAGTGGTAATAAATCTGATAAGGGTTGTCTTCAGCTCAGAGAGGAAGGTAAAGGAAATCTAGAGGGGGAAATCTCTAAACTAAAGCAAAGGAACCTTAGTCATGGCATTAATTTGCTTATTCATTGTCACAGAATGCAGATTGCTGGGCAGAAAGGCTGGCAGAAAAAGGAGCAGGAAACTGGAATAGAAGTTTCAAACTGTAAAACAGAACTAAAGGACCATCATCATGCTGTGTCAAAGGATGCTGAATAATGTTCATTTGTTACACTATAATCATCATAAACTCATTTATTATTAGGCATGAGGGAGAGCCTGTATAAAAGCCTTGTTGTGGCACAGCAAATAAAGCAATACAAAATAAACATATAAAACTTTACTGTGTGGTCCAAATACATGAACCTGGAGTGTCTTTGCTTGCCTCTTGACCTACATATTTAATTTTTCTCTCAGAACGACGCTCACATGAGTCCTTTCATTTGTCACAGCCTTACACACACACATTATAGTTAAGGGTTAGGAATGCCACAGAGAGCCAGTTGTATCCTATTCCTATCAAACACAGCTCCAGCCTGGAAAAAAATTAATTCCTATTAATATAATTCAGCCAGTTTTTATTAATGAGGTCTATTGAGGGAGGAGGTCCAAGCTATTGGACTGTGACTCAAATAATTTCCCAGTTCCTTCTGTGACCTTGAGAAAGTTGCTCAGTATCTGTGGCTGGAATTTTCTGAGATTCCAAAGATTTTAGAAGGACAGTAAAACTCATTGATTGTTCATTTGCTAAAGTGAAAAATCATGCAATAGTAAGGTGAGAATTGTTGGTAAAACAGGAAAAACAAACAAATAAAAAGCTGGAGAGGAAATAGGTTCAGCTCAGCAATTGTGTTTTGCTCTTAAGGTTCCTTTCTGACTTTATGCATTTTTATTATACCTGGGAAATTTCTGAAATAAATATTTGACTTGTATAAAAATTAAAATATAATGAAAGTGTTTTTTCATTACTCATGCTTTCTAGAACAAGCAATTTGACTTGAATAATCTAATTAACTGTAACTTCAAATTTGACTGCTTCCTGAAGTACTATTTTTTAATAAAAATCACAGTTTCAATGCTGTGCTTTTATACAGAGTGTTTCATTACAATTTTCATTATGTGAAGTTGGTAAGTTTTTAGAGACAGTGACTATGCCAGTATGGAACCCTCCAGCATTTCCACAGCAAGTGCTGCATTTCCTGAGCCTTCAAGGCTTTTTGGTAGTAAAAATAAATGTTTGGAGCTATTTTGACTTTTGCTCAGCCCAAGCTTAGGTGACAATTAAAGGGAAGGGATTGACTGGTGGATAAGTGAAATAAGACTTTGGAACAGGTGGAGCAAGAAAGACTTATCCTGATGTTCAAATGTCCTTATCTGGCATAAAACTTCCTCTGCTGGTTCACAAATCTGTCAATCAGCCCTGAACTGGTGAGGAGCTTGGACAAGATGATCACTGCCCATTCCTCCCAACTGAATGATTCTGTTGTATTTTTTCCATATTGTCTATAAGTTTTTCACAAATCTGTGTAAATTTTACATAAATCTGTTTCTGTTTTGCCAAAAACACAGAAACACAGTGGGAAAAGTGAGGAATGTTCCACTGAGGTGTAGCTGGGATGTGTTGAGATTTGTGTCAGTTCCACACAGCTGAAGATCTATTGAATGCTGTGATATTCAAAGGCATGGCCAAGGTGTGTAAGATCAGCTCAGACATGATTACACCTGACTTATCATTTTCTTGGCCTACAAAAATAAATCTAACCAAAATCTGATTGTCTTTCTTCTCCTTTTTGTGTAAAAACTCTGGGAGAGGGAGAAACATGGAAAGAAACCTCTGGAGAACACAGAGCTGGTGGAAGAACATGCAAGCTTTTTAAAGCAGGCTCCCTGTTGGGAAAATTATTACTTATTAGATGTTTTTTTTTAGACAGAGAGAAGCTCTTTCAGATTCCTGTTTTTCAGCTTTTAACTGGTTTCAGGCACTGCTGATTAATAAATATTAGTCAATGTGAGGCTATTTTGTTGGTCTTGTGTGCACACACTTGGGGAAAAAATCTGCTGATGTAAAGCCAAAATCCAGGCTGAGCCCTTCTGCTATAGAGTTTGCTTTGCACTTTTAAATATTCAGCATTTGCCTGTCAAATGAATTTATAGGAAACACTGGCACAACTTTAGGCCATAAATACCTACCCCACTTTTTAACAGGAGGGTCTAACACCCCCCTTCTAGGAGTGTGGAGATTCCTCTCTGGAGTGGGGACACCCTCAAGGCCACTCCTTGAGGAAAGAGATTTGTCACTGGGGTGGGTGAGTGCCATCAATCACTACTTAATAACTCTTTTTCTAGCTCTATATCATTGTTTCAATAAATAGTGCTCATAGTTAGACCTGTCTATACTTTGTAGTAAATCATTCTGGTTAAGATCTTGATTATCATAATCAATTTAAATAAATAATTTAATTAGTCATACAATTATGTTTGGGTTTCCATCCCATCCAAAGGCTCAGTTACACCTGTACAATCCTTGAGGCAAACCAAGCCTGGGGCTGGGATTGTGTGGTTGTGTTCACAGGGGTCCCAGAATGAGGGAAGAGATGAGAATCCTGACTCCATGTTTCAGAAGGCTGATTTATTATTTTATGATATATATTATATGAAAAATATGTTAAAAGAATAGAAGAAAGGATTTCATCAGAAGACTTGAATGGAAAGGAATGGAAAATGGAATGATAACAAAATCTTGTGACTCAGAGAGTCTGAGCCAGCTGACTGTGATTGGCCATTAATTAGAAACAACCACAGGAGACCAATCACAGATCCACCTGTTACATTCCACAGCAGCAGATAACCATTGTTTACATTTTGCTCCTGAGGCCTCTCAGCTTCCCAGGAGAAAAAATCCTAGCAAAAGGATTTTTCAGAAAACATCATGGCTACAGGATTGGATCCAGCCACATCTAGAGTCCCACATGGGAAGGATTTAGGTGTGACCCAGCAGGAGGCTCACCCTAATAAACCTTCTCCAAAGCTTCCATTCTGCCCAATATTCCCAAAATAAATTGAAAGTGCCCTCAGTGGACAGGACTAGAGAGAGCCAGTGTGCAAGCAAGAAGGAAACACTTTCCACCACGGCCACTGCAATGATTTTTTGCTGGTTTCCTAAGGACAGTGGCTCAGGATTTGCTAGTGGAAAAGCAACAGGCATGTGTGAAACAGCTAGAAAGAAATAGTTAAGCAGCATGTATAGTGAATAAATCAGCTGGTGTTTGGAGCAAGGGTGAAATATGGGACAAGTGTGTGGTTTGGAAAGTACCATAAAGTTCCCTAGGGAAAATGCAGATTGGACTTGGCTTTAACCTCTCCTGAAATACAGATACAGTTCACTGACAGGTCATGTCAAAGGTCCCCTCTAACACCCCAACATGTCTGACTGTTGTCAGACAGACTGTAAATTGGATTGCTCCAATTATCTGGGCTCTGGGAAGAATAACAGTGCAGTAAATAAAGGTCTCTGGAGGTTTGTCACAGGCTTGTAGCAGCTTAGTGAGTGCCAGTGTCATCCCTAAGGATCAGCCTGCATTGGAGCACTACAACATCCATGGACATTTAACTGCTGCTCTCCCAGGAGAGGCTGCTGCTGCAGATCCTACCCTGCCAGTGTCTCCCAGGAATTTAGGGAAGTGGTGATGAGAATTGGCTGAGAATGTGATTTTCCCCCCTTCTTCCCATCACACATAAAACACACAGCAGTGCCCAGACCAGGCAATGTGAAGAATTAACACAGGCACTGCAAAGAACACCTGCAACAACTTAGAGCCACTTGGGGGTACAATGCAGACATTCTAAAGGAGAAATTTTCACAGCTTTCTTCTTAGATTATTGTACCTGACAACTGCCAGGCTTCGTTTGGGGTTTGCTGTTGGTGGGTGTCAACATTTCCTGTGCAGGGATTCTTAAATAAAACAAAAAACCAAATAACCTTTGGACCTGCTGAAAACTGAAGTGGAAGTTATTTGGAAGACTGTTTATTTTCTATTTGTTTTTATTTCTTATTTTATTTACTATTTAATTTTTCTCATGGATTCTGACCTATCCCTGCCCAGACACCCCAACAATCCCACCCTGTGCATCCCTGGGAGCATTGTCCAAACCCTCCTGGAGCTCTGGCAGCCTTGGGGCTGTGCCCATTCCCTGGGCAGTGCCCAGCACCCTCTGGGGAAGAACATTTTCCTGATCTCCAGCCTGACCCTGCCCTGGCACAGCTCCAGCCATTCCTTTGTGTCCTGCATCCCCCATTTATGCTCCCCTCCTCTCCAGGCTGAAGGAGCCAAGTGCCCTCAGCTGTTCCTCACACAAATTCCCCTCCAGATCTACATCAGTGAGTTGTGCTGTGTATCCTCCAAACCACTGTTATGTTACCTAGAGGAAGCAGAAGTTCTAAATAGATCCTTGGACACTAATTACAGGGAGAAGAGGAGAAATTTTGCCTTGATAATGTTCTCGGTAATTATCCTTTATGACATTATAAATCTGATTTTTTTTCCCCAAGTTTTATATCTGCTCATGTTCCTCTGTGAAACAGTGGAGTTTATTTAAAATTAGCAGCAGTTTTATTAATGACACACAACATTTCCAGTAATGGCTGTATAATGTAAATCCTGTAAAGTGCTTAATAGGACACAGCTTCTTGTTTGGATGCATGTGGTGATAAATTAGAAAGAAAGTAATAAAACATGGAGCAGAAGGAGAGAAAGCTGGGGAAATTTCAGGGTAGTGATCAGAAAGATGTGGCTAATAATGATGTACGTCACAGGACAGTGAATAACCTTCGTGTTTTTACAGGATTTTTCCTAAACTCTCTTAAATGTGTTAAGGTTTTGTTTTTTGGTTGTGGTTTTTTTTTTTTTTTTTTTTTTTTTTTTCCACCAGCAGTTCTTGGATTTGCATCTGAATGGATTAGGGAGGAGAGTAGCTATAAACCATGCCCTGAAAGTGTTCAAAGCCAGGCTGGATGGGGCTTGCAGCAACCCGGGGTAGTGGAAGGTGACCCTGCCCAGGGCAGGGAGTGGAATAGGATGATTTTTATGCCCCAGATCAGAATGCTCCAAGCCCCTCCAAGCAGGGCTCAGCCACCCCTTGAAGGGGTAGCACGAGATGTGGGCACATCCAGGATTTTG
This sequence comes from Ammospiza caudacuta, assembly GCF_027887145.1. Classification (NCBI taxonomy): domain Eukaryota; kingdom Metazoa; phylum Chordata; class Aves; order Passeriformes; family Passerellidae; genus Ammospiza; species Ammospiza caudacuta. Next base: position 23,872,083 of record NC_080599.1, on the reverse strand, counting down.
GGATATAGAGTGATTCACCTGGAGCTGCTTTGCCAATGTGTACTTTGAGATAAAGGAGATTAAGAGACTCTTTGAGAGGCATGAAGGAAATCTGAAATTCTACCTAAAGAGAGAACTGTCAGTGTTAAGACATTAACTATATATTGCTTGGCCAACTATTAAATTTCCATCAATACTTGGATTATTTAATAGGAAGTTCCTTTCTTTGATAAAACACAGGTTTCATTTTTGCCTTACCTTCAACTCTCAGAAGAATTCTCTTTGTGTCAGTGAAATTTGGCATCTTTGCTGTGACATGAAGGGAGTTTGTTTTAAGAATTGGCTGACTGGTAGGGAGATCCCTGAACATCCATGTAGCAGAAATGAGAGTGAGCTAGTTAAAAACTCAGTTTAAAGTCTTCTGCTAAATGAAGATCACTCTAAAAACTGCAAAACAAAGTAAGCCCAAGTCCATTAGGCTGCCACAGATCTCTATTGCTGTATGATTTTAGTTGTCAGCAAAAGTATAAATACTTTTGGGAGCCACAAATCCAACTTCCAGTGCTAATATAAATCTATGATTTGTGTTATTAACCAGCTTCTTGCTGACCCATAAACTTCGTGGACTGTTTTTTATGACAGGTGAGCTATGCAGGGTATGGGGGGGAAAATCAGTAATTTTAAATATATTAAATGGAAGTGATTGATCTCTTCCAGTAATATAAAATAATAATGTTTGAAGTGACAGGGAAATCTGTGGGAAGCTCTGAATAATAGTATATACTAATGTTTAAATATATTATGACAATCCCTCTTTAAAAATCAAACTGCAGCTCTAAATCATGCTCTGATAGCCCTTATTATCTGAATTATGAGCAGCCATTGCCTAGGATTTGAATGCAGATATATATCGGGTTTATATCTGTCATTTTTTAGCACTGGTCAGTGTTTGGAGATATTTTCCTCCACTGACAGAAGTGTTTTCCACTGTGTGGCAGAAACACTTCTCCCTGTTTCCTGTAGGTCAGTGCATATCCATCCAGAGCACACATATTTGTCCTGAAATGTAGGCATTGTCCTAAAACTTGACTGGCTGGAATTTTCAAACTTGCCTTAAGGATATGGATGCCCAGCTCTCATTAATTTTAATTCAATTACTTAATTTGGTTCCTCATTTCCTGTTTTAATTTTAATGGGAATTGGGCATCCAAATCCCATAGGCAGGTTTAAAAATATCAGCCAGAAGATAATGAATGTCCAAGGGAATGGGATTCCAGAGCAAGCTGGAACTTCTCTGCTGTGCAAGTTCTGCTGAAGAGCCACTTTGCTGCTTTGTCTGGTCAGGAGTCACAGTTGAGGTTCTTCCAGAAAAATACTCTGATAATTCTTCAGAAGTCAACATTCCTGTCTGAGAAAAATATTAAGAAAATGCCAGGGTTTTTAAGCACTTTGCATGTTACTCAATTTTTATTTCAGGGAAATTTCAAATAATGGTACAAAGAGTCTACTTTTTCCTGCTGTTGTATCTGATATCTTTCATAAACCAAGTATTCAGAACTTATTGTCAAATTTAAAGCTGGTCACCAAATCAACAGGAGCTATTATTGGTCTTATTATTCTGAATGGCTTTTCTCTATTTTTAATGTTTCTGGGGAGCAATATTCCTTTTTCTTTTAATTATCAGATTGCAGCCTCTTTTGTGTACAATAGAACTATCCTGGAGAAATTAAATTTCTCAATTAGCAATGGAAAAAGAAGAGCAATTTAAATGGCAAAATAAGCAAGTCAAACCTCCCTTAATTAATTTTATCATTGCTTCTTTTTTAAAAAAAAAATGCAGTTTAGCTTCACAGGGGAAAATGTCACTTAATCATGCTACATTTAATTGGAACAAATAATTATAGTGAAATATTAATCATTAGGCACTGAAGTCCTATTTGAAATGCAGTCAGTGTGAATGGAAGCCAGCCTGCTTCCCGCATTAATTTGAGCTTGGATCAGGTGTAATTCCCAGGAATCTCTGTCCAATGCTTGCAGTCATTGTAAAGCTTGAATATAAAATTCCAGATAACTGAGGCAATGGATATGAAAATTCCCACTGTCAGAGCCTGTACATATCCTGGAAGAAACATCAGGATGGAGTTTTCAAAACCCTGGGTATGTGCTGTCACTATCCATTGTCATGCTAATCCCATGTAGAATTTTGTCATTAAATTCCATGGAAGTGGAGTTTCTCAGTGTCATGAGCTTGTAAAGAACTGCTTTCAAGAAATGGGGAAAAAAAAGCTAAACACTGTGATTGCATCCATCAGTTTCCATTGCATCAATCAGCTTCCATTTAAACGCCCTCTGTTGTTAAATTGAAATGAAGATGGATTTGTTGTTCTGGATGGTTTAGACATCTATTAATTATACATGCACATAATATTTAATTATTGTGAGTAAGTGTGGCAATTTTCTCGAATTAGAGATTGATTATTCCATTCAGATCTCAGCAATTGGACTTTATGATGTTTGTCAGTTCATAATTATCTTGGAATCGCTAACTATGATGTGGGTATTAGGAATTTGGAAATTCTTGGAAATCCTACAGTTTTAGGAGCCTCTTGTGGCTCATGTGGTCTCCTGGATGCCCATGAAGTTTATTTATAACTTCTTCCAAGCTCCTGATTGCCTCACCTTGAGCTGTGCCAGGGCAGGGTCTGGTGGGTCAGGGAAAGGTTCTTCCCCAGAGGGTGCTGGGCACTGAACAGGGAATGGGCACAGCCCCAAAGCTCCAGGAGGGTTTGGACAATGCTCCCAGGGATGCACAGGGTGGGATTGTTGGGGTGTCTGGACAGGGACAGGGGTAGGACTGGATGATCCAGGTGGTTCCCTTCCCACCCAGGAGATTCTGCGACCTCTGGGAGAAGGGCAAGCGAGAAGAAGGAGAAAAGAAGACACACCCAGAGGATTTGCTGGAGCACAAGATGAGCTCTCCAATTTCAGCAAGCAATGAAAGCATTGAGTAATTTCCTCCCCAGAGAACTATTCAGATGCTGTGCAGTGTTTCCCTATTAAGAAAACTCTTTATGCTCCCTTGATTTTCCATGTGCCTCTGATGCCTCAGGTTTTAGCTCTTATATTTTTCAGATTCTGTGCTGCTTTGGTGTATGGGTCTTCATATGAGGGGATGGTGAGCTCTCTGCACAGAGCAGGGAGACAAAACAATTCCTTCTCCAGCTGGGGACCAAGGACAAATGATCCAAATCTCCGGCCCAAGAACACAAACAATGGTGAATTGAAGAGAAAAAAACAAGCAGGATGGGACTGCATAACCTAAAGCTGTAACTGGAAAATTAACTCCAGTATGCAAATGGAGCAGAACTTATAAAAGTGAGAGACCCTCTGACCAGTTGTCCATTTTGTGACCATTTTGGTTCATCCTGGGTGTAGCCCTGGCTGGGCTCTTGTGCTGCCCAAGGTGGATCCATTGACGCCTTTTAATAAATCCCTACTTTTTTTTTTTTAACTCTGTCCAGCCTCAGCTGAACAAGTATTACCTGTGCAATCAGAGCAAGCTCTGCTCACTTTTCCTCTCTTCCTGCTTTGGTCTTTCCCTGCTCCTTAAGTTTCCCAGGTGCCTGCCAGTGTTTTGCTGTCCCCAGGAAGAGCTGTGGCTGAGCTTTCCTGCTCAGGAATTGGCAGCTTGCAACCAAGGTGTGAACAGAAAAATGTGTGGGAGAGGGGAAGAGAGAGGAGTGGAGAGGGAGAAAGCTCATCTAAGTTCTTTTCTGGGAATGCTTTGGAGTTCAATGTTTCTGCCAGGTGCCTTTGACAGGAGTCAGGACTCACTGAATGGATGAAAGGGAGAGAAGAAGAAAGCAAGGCTGAGGCAATTTGAGATAGTATCCGGTGTATCTTGGAGTGAGCCAGCATTCAAAGGCCAGGTTTAATTTAAGCAATGGCTCTGTGGAGTGTATTAACCTTTCCACCCTCCCTCCCCCCGTGCTGAGCACTAACTGTCTTTTCTGGCTTTTTTAGAACTATCTTTCCAGCTCCACTGCACTGACTTTCATCTTCTCTTTGAAGGAGATGTGTCCCTGTAATTATCTATTTGAAATCATGCTAATCCATGCGCTCCATCCCCCAGTAAGGAAGGTAAATATGGATTGTAAACGGGGTTACTATGACAAAAGCTGGGAGGTGGGAGGATGGAGAGGCAGGAGTAAGGATGGCAGCAGGGTGGATGGAAATGATGGAGTTAGCAGGGCAAAATGAAGGGACCAGGGGGAATGTGGGTCAGACATTCTGCCAGTGTAAATGTCATAGGTGTGCTGGCTTTGGCAGGTCTGTGCCCATTTATTCCAGCAGGAAAGTCAGCCATGCTTTCTAGTCCCAGCTAATAATAGTTGGCACCTCAGGCTCCTACCCAAGCATGGGGATGACCTGGGGTTTATATCCTCTTCTTTTCTCCTCTGATCTCTGACCTGACTTTTGTAGTGCCTCCTGAAATACTTGCTGGCTTAATCTACAGAGTTTGGCATCTGTGACTTGGACAGGACTGAAAAAACACCCCTCTACTCATTTGAGTATTTGAGTAACCAAGTTCTAGGATAAATTTAATTGAAGTTTTAGGATAAATTGGGCTTTAAAATGAATTTTTGTCCTTTTTTAAAATTATTACTAACCTTTTCCACTAACTTTTTAAATTAAGCTCTAAGAAGAGAGAAAAATACAAACCATCATATGCTGAAGTTTGATAAAACTTTTTTTCCACTTCAGTGGTGTTTTGATATGTAGAAATGCCTGACTCTTGTCATGACTGTCTCTCTGGGCTGGCCCTGCTGAGGGCCCTCGAGTCCTGTGTCCAGTTCTGGCCCTCGTGGCCAGGAAGGCCTTGAGGGGCTGGAGCGTGTCCAGGGAAGGGAAAAGAGCTGGGGAAGGGTCTGGAGCACCAGGAGGGGCTGAGGGAGCTGGGAAGGGGCTCAGCCTGGAGCAAAGGAGGCTCAGGAGGGACCTTGTGGCTCTGCACAGCTCCTGATAGGAGGGGACAGCTGGGGGGTCAGGCTGTGCTGCCAGGAACAGGGACAGGAGGAGAGGGAACGGCCTCAGGCTGGGCCAGGGCAGGCTCAGGGTGGACACCAGGAGGAATTTCTGCATGGAAAGGGTGGTCAGGCCTTGGCAGGGGCTGCCCAGGGCAGTGCTAGAGTCCCCATCCCTGGAGGTGTCCCAGGAAGGCCTGGATGTGGCACTCAGGGCCCTGGGCTGGAGACACCGTGGGGATCAGGCACAGCTTGAACTCCATGGTCTTTTTTCCAACCTTAATGATTCAGCCATCCTGTAACATTGCCCAGAGAAGCAGTGGCTGCCCTTGGATCCCTGGAAATATCCAAAGCCAGGCTGGACAGGGCTTGGAGCACCCTGGGCTAGTGGAAGGTATCCCTGTCCATGGCAGGAGTGGCACTGAATGGGCTTTAAGGTCCCTTCCATCCCAAACCATTCTCTCAGGTGCAGCAGGAGGTACCTTTGTGTGTCACAACAGTTACAAATAACAATTTCAGCTGTGTCCAGTATTTTAAATAATCCATACTGTATTCATAGATCTTCACTGCCATTTCTTTTCAGTAAAGAGTGAAAAAGAAGCTGGAAAATCAACGCACCAACAGCTGAATCATTATGTCTGAAACTGTAACAGGGGTAGCAGGTTGAAATTAATTTGTCCAGATGGCACCAGAACTTGCAGGCTGGAATAATTTCTCTAATGCATATTAGAGAACTATCAGAATAGCTTCAAATAAGGGTCTGGATAAAAATGGCTTGATGTATTTTCCAGCAGCTTCAGTTCCTCCTGAGTTTGTGTAACGGATAAGTTCAGACACTTCACTTCTGACAAAGTGGTCCATGAGAATTTTTTAACGGGCTCCACCATGGAGCTCTCTCTACATGACAAATGGGGCTGCAAGAGCTCTCCTGGTCTGCAGACAAGCCACAGATGAAAAACACTGACAGCACTGCCCACAAAAAGAACAAGTTGTGTAATTTACTGTGGGTCACACATTTTTAATGTTGCAAAGTTATATCCAAAGCTGTCACCTTCACAGATTGAGTGACCTCTTGTGATAGTAAAGGTTATGAAATAAAGAAATGCATCTTGCAACTCATTAATCATTAGAGAAACAGCCAGAAGGATTTCTGACTGCTGTTTGCAGGTACCAAAAAGTATGAGACCAAACACTGCTGTGAAAGTTTGTGGGGAAAATAAATCAACATTTTGGAACAAAAAGATGTTGTATCTTCTTTCAAAGTTGGAGGGACTTTGATCTTTAACTACTTACAAATGAATCCAAATAGAGTTTGGGGCTTTCTGAAGTTTGCAAAAGTGATTTGCATTTCAAAAGGCCTTGCAGTAAACACCTTTTGGTTAAGGTCCCAAAAGTCTTCTAAGAAGATGATTAACTTGAGAAATCCTTTGCTAATAATTAGCGGGGCTGACTCCTAGGTGAAATCACATATGGTGGAAAAAATCATGTAATATGATGCACTGGAGGAAGAACTCAGAAGTCAGTTTCTTTATGAAATCACAATTAAGTTTGTGCTAGAACACACTTCCCACACTTCTGAGTTCCCAGAAATGTGAAGAAAGAAGAATGAAGAATGTTTAACAGCATTACAAAGATGTACTTTACTTTTCTGGGAGCTCTCTAGAGCCACAGGAATTGATAAGCAATACAATGGTTGGGAGGCACACCGTGATTTTCCTGCAGGAGATTGGATCCCACTCGCTGTGCCAGGAGCCCCCAGAGGTGCTGCAGCACTAAAATGCAGCTCTTGCTGCCTCACTGGGAATCTACTGAGACACCGAGCCTGGGAGGACACGTGCTTGGCAAGAGCAGCTGAAACTGCAGGTTCCCACAGCCTGGACACTGCCTGTCCTTGGGGCCCCCAGCAAAGCAGCTGCTGGCTTTGTCTTTGCACTCCCAGGCTCCTGCTTGCTCCCCTCCCAAATGAGCAATGGCCAGGAGATGTGTGCAGAGCTGCCCGGGCTCCCTGAGCAGGCCTGGCAGCAGCTGCAGCACATGGGGTGGCAGCCCAGCCCTGCCAGGCTGCGAATGGCTTGGTGCTGGCACAGAGGGCAGTGCTGTGGGCTGAAAGGCTCCCTGTTTGCCAGGGTGTGCAAAGGGAAAAGGGAAAATCCTCCTGAGCTCAACCACAGGGACCTGCAGCTAACTGAGGCTGGTGCTGAGCACCTCCAGCACCAATCCTTCATTCCCATGTATTTCCCAGCCTGGTCCATGTGACCAATTTCTGGTGCCTAACAAAGGTCCTGTATTTATAATCTGAGCCTCCTCCATGTCACCAGAGTTTTTGCATATGAGACAGAGAGTCCTGCTCAGTCTCACTGCTGCTCCTCCTTTTCACCTCCCTGCCCTGCTGGTAGCTCCTGGTGAAGCATTCATCCCACCAGCTGTGACAAACTGTAGTGAAGCCAAGCACAGTCAGGCTGCCTTTGTCACTCTCTGCTTCAATGATTTTGCTGATTTGATGTCACTGCAGGGTTCGGACAGTGCTGGGCCCTGGTTGGCACCAACCTTGCTGCTCAGTTTCTCTGGTGTGCAAGGTGTAAGTGTGTAAGGAAGGTTGTTAGTGCACATTCCTGAACACAGGATCAGAACTGAAGTGCCACAGAAGTGGCTCAAGCAGTTTGGGATTGATGTAAATTATAATTTTAGATGAATCCTGTGTGGCTGACAAAACTGCACCTTTTTGATGACAAAACCTTACAAAATGCTGGTAGAGCTTAAGTTTTTCCAAAACCAGGATGAATGGATGTAGTCTGCAGTTGGGAAGGACACCTGACCGTGAGCTCTCAAGTACTGAGCCACTCTTGGCCCTCGAAAAGTCCCAGTGTATGCAAAACAAAGCTGTTCAATTTATTGTTTTCTGTATCAGACACAAAGTGTACTGTAGCTATCATGGAATGGTTTTGGATGGAAGAGACCTTAAAGCTCTTGCTGTGCCATGGGCAGGGACACCTTCCACTGTCCCAGGTTGCTCCAAGCCCCCATCCAGCCTGGTCTTGGACACTGCCAGAGATCCAGGGGCAGCCACAGCTTCTCTGGGCAGCCTGTGCCAGGGCCTGCCCACCCTCACAGGGCAGGATTTCTTCCCAATATCCTTTATAAATCTCCATGTCACAAAGTTGATGTCACAATCTGTGCTTTGCAGGGGTGATATTTTATACCTTGTGCTTTTTGTGCTTTACCAAGACACCTTTATTTCATTTTGGTAAGGAAAAACACAAAGGAGGAATCAGGAATTGTTCTGTCCCCATTCTATGGCCTTGCTGCACAGACCTGAGCTCAGGTGGGACAAACTCCACTCCTCATCTCATGTGGTGTGCTCAGAGATGAGCTGCACCTTCCCCACTGGTGCAGCAAACACAGTTTTGGAGTTGGCCTCTTTCCCCATCACCCCAGCTCTATAAAGAAATATTTAAATCAATCCTTGCTTTAAATATTTCTGTCTCCCCCTGTCACCGGACTGTGACAACACCTCCCAGATGTCAATCTTTGTGATTACAGCTGAAAACTGACTTTCCAGAATTCATCCTTTGCAGAGTGACCATTTCCCCATTTCCTTCCCAAGAGGGAAAGCAGCTGCCCTTGCTGAAAGTGCCAGAAGAGTTCAGAGTTCTCTTTAAAAAAGACTGAAGAATATGCCATAAACTGCCTTATATATATATATATATATATATATATATATCTCCAGCAAAAGAAAACTTTCACACAGCTTTCCTTAGCAGCAACAGTTCAAATGCAGACACTGCAGAAAGGGAAAAAGAGAAGTAAATTGTGAGACTATAGAAAAATTGCAGGGGAAAGCAGGGTTTAGATCACTGAAGGCTGGCACGGTGAGTGAACCTAAATGTTTCACTGTTTCTTACTCACTGGATAAATATTTAAGTTTAAAGTCAGGGGAAACTTATTCTTAAGGGTAAAAAAAGCAAACTCTGAAAGGGTTTTGACAATGTAAAATACATCCTCTCCCGAGCTAGCTGATATAAAGAATGCAGCCTTTTAACATGCCTGGACAAGCTTTAAAAATGACTCAATAAATTGTAGAATTCAGCACATTTTCTTCCCAATTATTTTTGAAGAGATTCTGACAAATGTTTTCTAAAGGAGGAATGGCAGACTGTCTATTTTATTTTAGTTTTATGGTACTTTTATTTTTATCCTGTCATGAGAAGCAAATGGCAGAGCTATGATTAGGATAAGCCATGTAAGAGGGCTCAATCTGCACAATTTATAGTGCAGCTTGCTTTAATCTGTCAGGGAACGTGTGTTATATTGCCTTTCAATAGAGGAGAGAGCTCTGGCTATATATGTTAATAAATTCCAGCCAGACAGTCCTAAAAGATGCCAACAATTGCTGGAAGTACTTGGAGCAGAAACTGTCTGCATTATTGAATCCTTGGAGGAGTCTTTGGGATACTGTGGATTTCTTGAGCAAAAAGCAGACAAACAAAGAAAGTCCCCAGCAACTCTGCTACTCAAAAACCTATGGGAAAAAACATTCAAAATGTAGTTACCATGATATTTTTATTAATTAGGTTTTTAAGATTTACCAGCCTGACAAAATCACAATGATGATGATGATTACGATTGTTATTATTACCAGTGATTTCAAGAATTTTGGGTAATTTTTTTTTACTCTTTTCTTTTCTTTTCTTTTCTTTTCTTTTCTTTTCTTTTCTTTTCTTTTCTTTTCTTTTCTTTTCTTTTCTTTTCTTTTCTTTTCTTTTCTTTTCTTTTCTTTTCTTTTCTTTTCTTTTCTTTTCTTTTCTTTTCTTTTCTTTTCTTTTCTTTTCTTTTCTTTTCTTTTCTTTTCTTTTCTTTTCTTTTCTTTTCTTTTCTTTTCTTTTCTTTCCTCTTCCCAGTTTTATATGCTGTGAAACCACTGAAGTTGTGACCTCAGTGCCACCCAAATCACAATGCAGGTTTGTTTATATATATTTAGTAAATCTGAAAATCCACACTTGACACAGGGTGTTTCCCCCTGTTTATTTATGGGTTTTATTGGATTGCCACTGCCATCTATTTTAAAATCTTCTGCTTCCTGCTGGATTGATTTCCTGTGCTGAGGTGAATGTGACAGGAAAATTAGATGTAGTATTTGCACAGATAGTTTCTGGGTTTGGATTCTACAACAAGCTTTGAATGTTGTATAACAGGATTCTCGAAATGCCATGGAAAATAATTGAGGGTTCTTACAAAAAAAAGGCTTTTCACATTGTTCTCTGTAGCTGTTCTCACAGTGAGAGTTGCAAGAAAAAAGTCACAGGTGTCAACACTGAATGTTACTCTAATCCCAAAGGAGAAGAAACAGCCTCTTCTGGTTAAGGTTCTGAAAATGAAATTTATGGTCTTTTCCAACTTTAATGATTCTATGATTCCATAGCCATGATAATTTTTAAATGTATAATAGGCCATGCTGTGAAAAGGAGATAATATTTTTTACTAGACCCATTTTTTCCCCTATAGAAAAAGCGCATAAAGTTGTGGACCAACCAGTGGGATTGATTTTAAAAAACCAAGTCTGTTCTGTCTTGAGTGAAGCTCCAGCTCAGCCTACTTCTGCAGTGCTCAACTCAGTCTGAAATGGTTAATTTAAAGCCCACCAGGATGGGAAAACCCCCACAAACACCTTGCTTTTGGTGTGCTATTTTCTGAGTGGAAAGCACTCCCTGAACCTCACACCATCTGAGCCATCTGCTCCATAAAACCACAAACTCGCCTCGCAACTCAAATTCGACAATTTCATCCCAATTTATTGCCAAGATATTGCCTTTTCAGTGGTTGACCTCTGGAGCTGGATGTCAAGCACTCAATTATTTTCTCACATCAGAATGTTCTCCCAAGAAGTGATTGAATTCTTCTGGAATGAATTTTTGCTGAGGCACACCAAACTCTCTTATGAGGCACTACGGGTTGTGCGGCGCTAACGCTGTTACGGGCTCCCTCCCTCAGCACTGCACCTGCCTGTAAAATGGGTTATCCTCCCAAGTGGTGACCTTACCAACAGCCCAGGATTAAAACTTACCTCAATGTTTCATTTTAATCTTTCCAGGAAGCTTTCAGACTGTTTTAATAAAAGATTGTCTAACAATTTAATAGAGAACAACTCGCCGCGCAATGTTTTTTTATGAGGGGCTGTGGAAGTACTAAGGATATTATTACAACCTCTGGTAAGAACTTGGGATTCATTATAAAAGTTACAGCTTTTACAGTAATTTCTGCCTAGCCTGGCTGCTATCATCACTGCTGTATCATAGGAGAGGCTGCAAAGAGTAACTAAAACACTGGGAAATTGAGAAGCAGCCCCAAGGCCCCTGGACCTCATTTGCTGTCAGTGTCCATTGCACTTCCACGTCTTGACACATCTTCCAGCTAATGAGCAAGAACAAAGTTTACAGGCTTCACTCATTAAAATGCAGAGCCCAGTTCTCATTTGCATGAAGCCCAAGGTACATTTTTACCCTTAACAATTCTTTAGGTGCTCTCTTTTGGCTGATCACATAAAATGAGGGAAAAGAAGGGAAAATGCACCTTCCACTAATTGAACAAAAGGATGGGTTTAAAATGGGTAAAGGCAGCATTGCACTGAATCCTCAGAGGAATGGAGGCAGTTCCTTTGGAGCACTGCCTTCTCTCTGCTCCCCTCTCTGCTGGCTTTTTCCACTCCCCAAAGGAAAATTTATAATATCTTCAAATTATAACTCTGTACCTCATGGCACTTCCAGCCAGCCTGTAAAAAGCAATTAAAATAGAATATGCAGAAGGAATATAAACCCTCTTGATTCAGATCTTAACTAAATCTCCAATTAGAAATTACAAAAACTTTTCCTGGAGGTGAGTGAGTCTGTAATTGTCTTATTGCAGTTGTCAGGGACTTCTATCCTTTCTATCCAAATTCTTAACAGGGTGGAGGGTTTGGGGCTTTCCAAAACTAATAGGGATCAGGCAAGCTAAGCAGTGTCACTGTCACTTTGTCACCAGGTTTGCTCAGTGTTTCACCTGAGCCTCAGCCAAATGCTGAGGGTGGGAGTTATACACTTCACTGGATGTACCATCTTCCATGAAACATGAAAAACTCACCAAATATGGTATTCATTGTACCCAAATTTCATTATTTGGGAGCCAAACTTGTTGCATCTGGGGCTGGTGACTCTCAGGGAGCTTCCCTGCATGTTGCTTCTTGAATTCCAGCAAAAATATCTCTTTTCTGGGAGTTGGTGTAGGAAGGAACTGATTTGTCCTCAAGTTTTCCTTCTCTTCTCATGCTCTTTTTTCAAGCCAAAAACCTTCACCAATGATTACTTTTAATGGAGGATTCTTTTTTCTTCTTAATTTCTGAGTTAATTATAGGCTATTAAGATGAATTCTTTAAAAAATCCCTAATTTTTATTTTGAATTTGACACACTTTGTGTAACTTTCCACTACACAACCAGTGTTGCATCTGAAGGAAACTACTTGGCTGCATTTCCTTTTTTCATACAAAACCATGACTTTTTTGGGTCACATGATATTTTAAGTTAGTTTACTGGAACCAAGCCATTTTACTTGATTCATTTATTCATTTCATTTCATTTCATTTCACTATTTACTTACCTGCTGAAATACAGTCTATAATTTCTGTTCTTTACTGGATTCACAATAATTATGTAACATATTACAAGCTAAAGATTTCGTCTTAAGCTTATGAATTAAAAAATTAATTAAAGCACTCTGCTTTTTGTCTGAATGAGGTAAAAGTATACAGGATAAGAATCACATAATTTCCAACTAAAGGAAGCAGTATGAGGATCTTAAGATCACTAAGAAAAATAAGAAAATGATGAGGAATAAAAGAAAATTACTTTATCATTAGAAATTACTTTATCATTATCATTAGAAAACAAACACTTCACATATTGATCTTGTTTAGCACAAATACACAATTCATATTGCCAAAACTATCAAGAACATTTCAGACTTTTATCTTTGCAACTTACACAGAGAACAATTACTCTTTGTACAAAACCAGCAAGGTGTATAAACTAATTTACTGCCTCAATGCCTGTAATTAATGTTTTCTAACTCAGCTCAGGTCATACAGACCGCATTACACCTGTAATTCCCCCAGGTCATTGGTAGTACATCTCTACAGAGCTGCTCAAAACCATTCCTGGGCCATGTTTTCTCTCTGGAAAGTGAAGATTACTGATCCTGCTGTTTCCCTGGAGGACTGCAACACCACCAACACCATAAATTCTGTGAAGACTGAGCAATTTGACAAAGAATTAAGCAAATTACAGGAGAAGTTGGAGAAACTATGGTAGAAGGAAAATAGTGCATTATTTTAACTGCCAGAGGCAGGGCTGGGTGGGATATTGGGAAGGAATTGTTCCCTGTGAGGGTGGGCAGGCCCTGGCACAGGGTGCCCATAGGATCTGTGGCTGTCCCTGGATCCCTGGCAGTGTTGTTGAAGCAACCTGGTATAGTGGAAGGTGTCCTTGTCATGGCAGGGGGTGGCACTGGATGGGTCCTTTCCAACCCAAGCCAGTCTGGATTATGTGAGACCAGGTGTCAGTGTCTTCCTGATGTGGAATTTCTTGTAAGAATTGGGCAGGACTGTGCAGACAGGCTCCTTCCAGTGAGGCCTGGTGTGGAGAGGAACTGGGATTTGTTAGGTGGACACTGCACCAGCCAGGAAAGTCTTGCATATCACCAAACATCTCTTTGCGCCTGGAAGGAAATCTTTATACCTACCAAGTGGTCCTTTCTCTTTTCTCCCCCAGTTCATCCCACATCTCATTAGCCCTTCCACAGCTGGAGCTGTGAATATCCCTGCTTAGTCTCTGCTCTTTTCCTTTGAACATTGGCTATGACAGACAAATGATCCTGCATTAATTCCTGTCTAATGTACTCCACTGGAATGTAGTCCACCATAGGTTTTAAAATTCCTTCAGTGGATGCAGGAGCTCATTATCCATCTTCCTTTGCAGCTCGAGCACATGTGGCTGGGGTATTACTCTATTAATCATGAGAACCCAAAAGCCTGTCTTGATTTAAGGACCCTGAACTCTCCATTAAACTAATTTCTGTCTGTCAGTCATAACATTAATGATATGATTAACACATGTTAAAGTAACATTAAAGGCTCTGATTTTAACTTGGAAATGAGAGGAAGTGTGTACAGAATGGTTTTTTCTTGGCTTTTGTCTTGTGGAAGTGTTGGTGATTATTTTAAATGTTTTGCTAGTGACTGTAAGGGAAGAAAAGACATTTCCAGCCCAAAAGTGATCAACAGAATTGCATTGTGATAAGAAATGGGTAGTTAAATATTCAGGTGTCTAAGCACAGTTAGAAGGACTGTTTTTAATATGACAAAAATTCCAATTCTAATTTCTCTTTGAAAGTAAAATTTGACATTAAATAATAATGTGAAAAGCTCTGTACTCCTATTGGCACGTGGACAGCATAATATTCTCAGATGTTTCTGTGGAAATCCTGGCTGAAGCCATATTCTGCATTTATTGCATCTATTTACTGTATATATTAAATATATAGATCATATACTCATTGCAGATATTGCAAAAATGTTACAAAAAGCAGAGAGAGAGAAATATGTCATCCACTGTTGCATGGAATATGGTGGAATTTTATTTTAGGCCTAGCTTTCATTTTTTAGACTTTTGAACATTTTGGTATTCTTAATCCAATTTTTGCAGTCATTTAAACAATTTAAATGTTTTTGCTCAATCTGGGGGAAAATAAAAATGGAGAAAGTATTTAGAAAGAGATGTGAACAGAATTTAAGCCATTGAAGCTGTACAAATATTGATGAAACAGCTGCTGAAATAAGGTCCCTAAATATTTTCAAGAATCCAATGGATTTCTCAAAGGCAAAGGAACAATTCACATTGAATCCAAAAAGAGCCTAAGTACATCACACGTAGAATTGAGGCCCTTTGGAAGTCAAGGGTAAAATTACATTTCTTTGGAGCCAGGGTCACAAAGCTGATTTTTCCTTCAGGGCCAATTCTCAAAGGTGATTTTATTGTTCTCTTGCTAAAGTTAATTAAAGTTTTTCTGTAGTGATATGTAGCCCAGTAACTTGCAGCAAGCCAATTCTGCTATTATTTTACCAATAACTGGAATTTTCATAAAATCACATAGGTAGGAAAAGACCTCTGGAATCATCAGGCCCAGCTATTAACCCAGCACTGCCAAACTCCCACTGAACCATTCCCTAAAAAATTACATTTTATGATCCTGCATTTGGCACAATGCAGTGATCACATCCCATAAACACCTGGTGAGATCTTGGCTGCTGGGAAACAACATTTTAGGCAGAACAGCTGAATTTTGTTGGCTAAAATTCTCTTTGTCCATTCTCTCTATTGATGATTATCAATTCTGGGAAATACTTTTTTTACCCCTCTTACAGAATGATGGAATTACAGAATGGTTTGTATTGGAAGGGATTTAAAGATCACTCAGTGCCACCCTCTGCCATGGGCAGGGCCACCTTCCACGGTCCCAGGTTGTTCCAAGCCCCATCCAGCCTGGCCTTGGGCACTGCCAGGGATCCCGGGGCAGCCACAGCTTCTCTGGGCACCCTGTGCCAGGGCCTGCCCACCCTCACAGGGAACAATTCCTTCCCAATATCCCATCTAACCCTGCTTCTTGCAGTGGGAAGCCATTCCCTGTGTTCTGTCCCTCCATCCCTTGTCCCAAGTCTCTCCTGCCCGTGCTGGGACCCCAGGACTGGATGCAGCATGTGGGGTCTCAGGTGGGCAGAGCAGAGGGGGACAATCTCCTCCCTGGAGCTGCTGCCCACACTTTTCATCCACCTGAGCCCCTGAGTGCTTCTCCACAGGGCTGCTCTCCTGTGCTCCTGCCTGGGATTGCTCCAAATCATGTGCTGCACCTGAATTTCATGCTGAATTCCATGAGGAATTTTTTGTTATGGTAGGATTTTTTGGCTAGTGCCAGAAAGTCAGCTCTTTGGACAGCAGAGTGATTCCTAGTGGTAATTCCAGTTTTTCTCCCTATGGCCACAGAGATCTGGAGATTCCTTTCACCCTCAGAGGAGCCAATATCTTGGCAAACGTTGTGTCGGAGTTATTTTTAGAATTGACCTGAGCCTCATCCTTAATTAGAAGATACAGTTCACCTCTGCTGGGTTTCTTTAGACTCAAAGTCTGAGATTCCAAACTCTTCCATTGCATTGCACCAACACTCTCTGTGTTTGCTTTAGGCTGGCTGTGCTCCCTTTTCTCCAGGCTGAAAGAGAAGTTCCTGTTATCTCTGGTGCTCAGACACTTCCCAGAGTGTTCAAATATTCCAGGGATGATTGCTGGTACACAGATTTCTACACAGGCTGCAAGAGAGGACTTCAAACACTGCTAAAGGCCTTGAGAGTTTTCCTGGGAAGCATTTCCTCATCTGCTTATTTGCATTTAGACCTTCAAACTCGAAATATTTTGCCTTCTACTTCCCAAGTGGCTGCTTAAGCTATGTTTAGTACAGGGATATTGTCCATCATTCTCCTTATTCCCTTTGTGGAGGACAATGATTGGGATTATGGCTTTAGTAATGTGTCCTGGAATATTAAATTCTTTCAAAACTTCAAAGCATTCACTTTTGATATGAAAGGAATGTGCACTTCGGAGGTGCTTCACTGGTTTGTCTTAGCAGGGATTCTCCCCTGGGTTTGATGTGAAGCCCAAGACTGAACTGTGTAACTAAACCATTCCAAAGGTTTTTCTTGGCATGTTCTGGCTGCACATACAGATTCCTGTGTTGAGGTGGAAGGCACATTTCTAGCTCAGCACCTAAAACTCTTCTTATCCCAAAGCTGGGATGGCTTTAAATGGTAGGAGCATTAATTTCAATGGGCAAAATGTTTATCTTGAAATCTTTGCATTTCCTGTACCCCACTTTGAGGAACTCAGTATTTTAAGTGGAAATCTTTGAGGGGAGATGATTAAAGGTGAACTTCATGGGGTTTTTTTGAGTGTCTTTTTATCCTGGTACTGGGTTTGCAGATGTTCCAAGGGCTGGAGCCCCTCTGCTCTGAAGCCAGGCTGGGAGAGCTGAGGGTGCTCACCGGGAGAAGGCTCCAGGGAGACCTCAAAGCCCTTTCCAGTGCCTAAAGGGGCCCTGAGAGAGCTGGAGAGGGACTTGGGACAAGGGATGGAGGGACAGGACACAGGGAATGGCTTCCCACTGCCAGAGGGCGAGGTTAGATGGAATACTGGGGAGAAATCCTTCTCTGAGAGGGTGGGGAGGCCCTGGCACAGGGCACCCAGAGAAGGCTCAAAGTGGCCTTTCCAGGGATCCAGAATAGCCCCTGGATCCCTGGAAAGGACACTTTGAGCCACTGGTCCAGCTGTCCCTGCTCATTGCAGGGAGCTTGGACTGGACAACTTTAGAAAGGTCCCTTCAGATCAAACTATTCTGTGAATCAGAGATTTTCTTTTAATGCACTTTTAAAGGTCAAGCTGTGGATGGAACATGAAAGGTGACACTGCTGAACCTTTTTCTGGTGAACAGACACAGAAGTTGTATCTGAAGTGTTAAGATTCAGGTGGTTTCACCAAACAAAGGCAACTTCAGATTTTTTAGTGGGAGGTGTCCCTGTCCATGGGAAATGGATGAGCTTTAATGTCCCTTCCAACTCAAGCCATTCCATGATTCTGTGGTTCTGTGAAAGCTGGAATGCCTTCAGGTTTTTTTATTATTTTATCATCATGCAAAGCCAGTGCTTACAGAAAAGCAAATGCTTGGAAATGGAATTCCTGTAGCCATAACATACAAAATTAAGTGTTTACAACATAATAGTAAAGTCATTGAAACAGAAACTCTTACATTTTACTGTGTGTCGGGGGGAAGGTGTATTACTATCAATTATTGCAATTTTACCCTCATAATACTTATCTGATGTCTGTAATTTTATTAGATTTGGAAAAAAATAGGTTTAACTGGGTTTTTTTAACCTGCTTTCACCTGCTTAAACTTTGGCTGAACTGTGATCTATTCAGGCCTCTTCTCTGAGTTGTGCAGGGAACATTGCACTGTATAAAGTGCAGTTCCAGGATGGGGGACATTAATGGAGCTCTAAAGGTTCCTAATGCCATTAAACTTCTTCTGAATCCAGGTTCTGGATGAAGCTGTCATGCTGATTAAGTTACCCCAGAGAAAGAATCTGTTTTCTTCCTAAGAGGCACTGCAAGCCTTGTGATCTTTGCAGAAGTCCTTACAAAGATGTTTTCCTTGCAGCACATCTGAAGATTAAAACAATTGCCTTTTTTAGGAACAATGGGGAATGTTGCAATTCCTATTTAAAAAGCTTTTCTTCCCTTCCCTTTCTCCAGTGCTGTAACTTGGAGGCAAAAGGGGTTGTTCAGCCTGGAAGATGCTGACAGAGGAGGATGTGGGATGAGAGAAGGTGCTCCAGGGGTGGAAATGATTTACTGATGATAAACCCTCTGAGCCTTTTTGGGACATCACAAATGCAAGCAGCAGATCCTGCCTGAAGGCCTTGGTCCTTTTGCTTTTAATTTGGATGAGGAAAGTAAAGTGATCAGCAGTTTGTCCTCAAAGGCTTTTAGTTTTAAAATGAAACAGTATTTTCTCTATTCTTTTTTCTTTGCTGGTGAAGGAGAGAGGGAGGAAGATTCTCCTGCAGCCCAGGGAAAGACCCAGACAGGAGCAGGTTTTTTTCCAAAGGATTTGTGGCCCATGGCAGAACAACCCTGGCAGAGCAAGGGAAGAGTGTGATGAAAGGATCAGCAGAGGGGAGCTGTACTGGACCTGTCACGGCCCCCATTCCCCATCCCTGGCACCACTCAGGGGTGATGTGGAGCTTGGGGAGAAGGGGTGGGAAAGATTTTGTTTTAATTTTGTTTTGTTTCTCATAATTTAAGTCTATTCTTATTGGACAATGATTTGATTTTCCCTGAGTGCATTGTGCCCATGAAGTGATTTCCTTGACTTTGTCTTGTGTCCCTGAACAGCCCCTGTGTGCCACCAAACATGGATCTGCTCAAGGCTCAAACTTCTCACCCATTCCCAAGGTGATCAGAGGGATGGAGCAGCTCTGCCATGAGGAAAGGCTGGGAGAGCTGGGATTGTTCAGCCTGGAGAGGAGAAGCTTCAGGCTGACCTCAGTGTGGCCTTCCAGTGCCCGAAGGGGCTGACAGGAAAGATGGAGACAGGCTGTTCACAAGGGATGGAGGGACAGGTCAAGGGGGAATGGACTCAAATTAAAAGAGAATGGGTTTAGATGGGATATTGGGGAGCAATTCTTGGCTGTGAGGGTGGGGAGACCCTGGCACAGGGTGCCCAGAGAAGCTGTGGCTGCCCCTGGAGCCCTGAAAGTGTCCAAGGCCAGGGGGCTTGGAGCAATCTGGGCTGCAGAAAGTGTCCCTGTCCATGGTACTGGATGGGCTTTGGGGACCCTTCCAGCCTACATAATTCTGGGATTCCATAATACCCCAAACTGCTCCCTGTAAGTGAAATATTTCTGAACTGTAGAGTAAACTGGGCACCACATTCTGTAATGAAAAGAAAATGTTAAAAGACACAGGTGGAATGGGGGAGATAATGATGGTAAAAAAGAAGTTACTGGGACTTCAATTTGTGAGCTTTTCACAGAATATAAATGTAGTGTGGAGCAGGACAGCCTAATTCACACTCAACGAATCTAGTCAAAAATAGAAAATAAAATTCCTTTATATTAAAAATAATGAAAACATTCCAGCTTGAAAGCATGTAGAAAATGTAGAATTGTTCACTTGGATTCTCAGAGTCTAAAATGTTCTTTTTTTCCTTTTATTCCTCTAGTCCTGAATAAAAACCCCTTCACTGCTACCTTAGTAACTTTTTCTGAAATAGGAGCTGCAGCTCTTCCCTTCTGTCAATCAGCCAGGATCAGGAAAAGTACCACAGCAACACAGGAGAGGCAAAAGAGATGGTGCTGCTCATCTGAAATGGGATTTTTTTCTCTATACACACATGCTAGCAATTTCTGGAAGATTCTATCCCTAAAAGCTCAAATAAACATTGCAGACCCAAATTATTCTACCCCCCTCCATTAGTCCTGGTAAGATCATACTCCTTAAATGAGGTTCCATTGCATTTTTCATGGTTTAGACATGATTTATGAGGAAATTACCATCATCTGTCATCCAGAATGTTCCTAGAGGGCACAATAATCATGGCTGTCAATTACTCTGTTGCTGCATTTTGGGGATTTGTAGAATATATGTATTTTCTGATACTTTGAAGATGACAGCACAATTGTATCCTTTTTAGTACCAACTACCCAAGCATAAACAAACATTAAATGTAGGGACAAACCCAGATCTGCTGAGAAAGTTTGTGGATTACAGCAATTAAATTGTCATATTGTTCTGTACAATGTAACCACAGGAAAAAGATCTCTATGTTAATTTTTCCTAAGATGTTTCATAAAAAATGGCAAAATTTAAATCAAAACTGGGTATGTTGGGTTCTGTCTGTAGTGGAAGATGTCCCTGCCCATGGAAGGGGTTGGATAAGATGATGCTTAAGGTACCTTCCAACTTAAGCATTCCATAACAATCTTCAATTTTTTGCATCTTATGAAAGAATGAATTTATTTTATCACTCCCACAATTTAACCAAGAATTTCAAGGGCAGTTATTGCATTTAGGTGACCAGACCTCCTGGGCTCCTTTCAAAGCCCCCAGTTTGATTTCAAGTGCAGGAAGGAGAAGCTCTCCTGCACTCTTCTTGGATGCTCAGCCCTAGGGAGGAGCTGTCAGGCTCCACAGGGTCTGGAAGTGCTCAGCCTCTCCATAGAGAACTCCATCTTATTCCAAGTAGAGCTTTTAGTGCAGTCCAAAGGCCACTGGAGTTAATTAACAGTCCCTCCTGTTCCCAGTAGGAATGAGGCCCCAGGACACACAAATTTGTCATGGTGATGCCTTGGGAAGGCTGGCCTAGAACAGAGGCTGGACAGAGTTAAAGAATAAAGTAGGGATTTATTAGGAGGCCTCAATAGATCCACCTTGGGCAGCACAAGAGCCCAGCCGGTGCTGCACCCAAGATGAACCAAAATGGTCTCAAAATGCACAACTGGTCATAAGGTCTGACACTTCTATAAGTTCTGCTCCATTTGCATATTGGAGTTAATTGCTCAGTTACGGCTTTAGGTTATGCAGTCCATTCTTCTTGTTTTACTCTCTTCAGTCCACGTTTTTTGTGCTCTTGGGCCTGAGATTTGGATCATTTGTCCTTGGTCCCCAGCTAGAGAAGGAATTGTTTTGTCTCCCTGCTCTGTGAAGAGAGTTTATTATCCCCTCATATGAAACTCAGAACTGCACACTAAAGCAGCATAGAATCTGAAAAATATAAAAGCTAAAACTGAAGGCATAAATGCCATTTAGCCACAGCCACCTCATTAATTAGGAGTGCATCTGAATTGTTGTAACCCCCCGTCCCCTCCCACAGCACAGGGCACCTGGCCTTTTCCACACTCACACTGCCTTTGTAATGAAGGCATTTCCATCCTTTTCCCTTGAGGAAACCTCCAGTCTGATTGGCAGCTATTGGGAAATAAATACCTGAGCATTTGCAAACATCCCCTTTGGTTTGATGGGATATTCAAGGGAAAATCCCGAGCCTGGATGTGCTCACCAGAGCGATTTGCTTGCTTATCCTGACCGAGGGAAAGGCTTTGCTGGGAGCCGTGTCCCTGTTTTACCACTGGGGTGTAGGAGAGTGTTATCCTAAGGCACTCAGCCTGGAATGCCCGGTGCTCCTGCTCCAGGACTCGGGATGCTCTCAGAGCAGCACTGATGGCAGCTCTGTGCTGATTGCCTCGTTGATTGAAAACTTAATTAGGGAGAATTAGCTATCTCTGGCCTTTACATCCCTGTTTAATTCTTGTTCTTCCCTGTACAACACATACAGATTCGTGTCTAAACATATATATATATATATACATATATGGTGATTAAAAAATTAGCCAGTTTCTAGGCAGTGATAGTTTCTGTCATGGCTTGTGTCTGATGTATTTTTTTTTCACCGTAAAAGTACTTACATAACAACCTCAACTTAAATGACTTCCAAAACAAGTGGATTATTTTTAATTCTTCCAATCTGCTAAAATTAGACCTGTGCTGCAACACTAATCATTTCCTAAGAAGCTTTATGGAATCAGACAATTGTTAAGGTTGGGAAATATTTTTAAGATCACCAAGTCCAGCCACCAGCTCAGCACCACTGTGTTCAGCACTAATCCTTTTCCCCAGGTGCCACATCCTGACGATTTCAAATATTCCAGGGATGGGGACTCCACCACTGCCCTGGGCAGCCTGTGCAGAGCTTGACAGCCCTTTCAGTGACTGATTTTTTTTCCAACATCCAACCTGAGCCTCCCCTGGCCCAGCCTGAGGCTGTTCCTGTCCTTGTTCCCTGGGAGCAGAGCCTGACCCCCCCCGGCTGTCCCCTCCAGTCAGGAGTTGTGCAGAGCCACAAGGTCTCCCCTGAGCCTCCTTTTCTAAAGGCTGAGCCCCTTCCCAGCTCCCTCAGCCCCTCCTCATTAGACTTTTCCAGGAGTCTGTTATCAGTGTTATCAGTTATCAGTGTTATCACCTTGGAAAACAATCCCAGTTTCTTTTGGATTTGCTTCCCAGGTGATCAAACACTCAAAAATAACCAAAACCCCTGAAACGAAACCTTAAAACCTTTCCTCTCCCTACCCCTCTTCAAACATGTTGAAAATGCTGCTGGAAAGATTTCCTGTTGTTTGATCCAAAGGTGTTCTTTCAAGGGTTAAAGGTTTCCCCATCCCTGGATAAAGATGACATTTTGTATGGGATACATGGTCGTAAACTCCATTATCCTTTAGAGGCAGCAGCTGCTTTGGTGTCTGGTCACCTTAACTTAAAATAGATGAGCAGAGCAGATGAGTTCTTAAATCTCAGGTAATTTAATACTGCTTTTGGAAGTGTCAGCTTTAATTAATGAGTAAAAAAGAGTAAAGAGACAACATCATGGGTTTTTTTCTAAAAAGCTGAAGTACAAATACAGTCCTTTTTCTGTTTTTTTACTCTTTTTTTCCCTTCACCTCTAAACTTATTTATTTCCAAGACTTCCTGGACCCAAACAAGTATATGAAAATAACAGACTGTATAGTGTGATCAAGACTTCAAAAGGTCTTGTTTCTTTAAAAATAAATAAAACAAAGCAGCAGGCAGATTAATTGTAGGGTTTTATTTAAGACTATGTGATGATAAACTTCCTAAGAAGCCTATGAAATTATACTGATTTATCTTAGAATTTTTGAATTGGCAGAAATAGCTAAAATAAAATACAGTCCAGGTTTTGTACCTTTACACTTCAAAAATCATTTTTCCATATATAACATTGTTGTTTCATTGTCTGAAAGCGCAGATGAGGATAAACTCTCGGCAAAACAAGTGATGGAATATTTCCCCAATCCATATTTTGTCATTAACTGTAAACCCAAAACGATAAAATTAGTGAAGGGAGTAGGAAGAGCACAAAGTAAACTGAAAAAAGCACACAGCATACTGAAGTTATTGGGGACAAGGAGGAATTTAGGAAGAAATAGCTAAAGTGAGGGTTTGGGGGCTGCTTTCATGTGGGGTTGGTCAGCATCTCTGAGGACCAGGGAGAACCAAGTGATGCCCCTTTTATGTCACTGAATCTTTGTCCTTCCCAGTGGGGCTGGAACTCACAATACTGGAATAACTGGTGATGAGGTCACTTCTGTTCAATAACTGAATTTTGAGTTAGGGTTCCAGCCTTCACTATCAAAAAGTGTTCCCAGGATCCACCCTGTGTATCCCTTTCTGCATTTTAAGCCCCAGAGCACTGTCAGTTCCTTTTTTTTTCTTTTTTTTTTTCAGTTGCCTTTCATGTATTTGAGGATCAGTATAATTTTAATGTTATATATTCCTTCAGTCTTATTTCTAGCCTAAAAGAATTTTCATTCCTTCTTTCAGCCATTGACAGGAATTTATACCTGTAGCAGTGGGGAAAAAAAAAAAAAAGGAAGACTTTCAAACTATCTCTTTGGAGCATAAATTTCATGCCTGCCATAGATTAAAGTTTCTAATTCAGTCAGGGTTTTCGACACCTGCCTCTAAAAAGGTCCTCTTGCTTCTGGAGCCATCGATTCCACCGGTGACACTTGGCTGTGCATTGATTCATAGACTCCATTAAGAGGATTTTACAGGAATGTTTGCACGGCACATGGGAAAGAAACCTCCAGATGAATGATTTATAAAGGGCTGCTGTAAAGAAATGGCAATGAAACCTCCAGTGTGGGCTTTTAAAAAAAGGCCTAATTATGATTTGAGCAATTGCTAATAAATAATGGTGTGAGCTGGAAGCCTAAATCTTGTGCTTCTTGGGCAATATCAGCCTTTGCATATTTATATTTCAGGCCACTGCTTTTCAGATTGTGATCAGACCCATAATAATGGGGCACATTTATTATATGTACATATTTTATATATATATTTATTGGGTTCATGTCATATGTATGCAGTATAATATATTTTATCCAAGTGTTGTTGATGAATGCTGATTTAATAACAGAAAAGCAAGTACAGGGAGAATATAGCCTATCTTTATCACCAGGAGAATCACACTAGGAATTCCAGAAATTTCTGATTGCTCCTCACTGCATAAGTCACTGTTATTTCTGTGCAAGCAGACATTGAATGCCACAGAAGAAAATTCATTAATATTTGCCTTATGGATTTAATGATTGTTTATTTTGTTTCATGTTTTAAATGGTTGTTGAAGTTTATTTTGATTCATGTTTTAAATGGTTGTGGAACTTTAACAACTTTAACAACTCTGAGGCTGAAATGATTAGCCTGCAATAAACTTAGAAAACCCTCTAGACAGAGAGAGCTATTCAGGGCCATGTAAATCCAGAAGTATATCTGAACAAGCTCAATATTTTGGAATGTCATGATGTATTTGGAGAAATTTTTAATTCAGTTGAAGATAGTTCTTTTCAAACTCCTGGGCAGGAATGAGTCTCCAGAGGCCAGAGCTGCATT
Source organism: Ammospiza caudacuta (assembly GCF_027887145.1). Taxonomy (NCBI): domain Eukaryota; kingdom Metazoa; phylum Chordata; class Aves; order Passeriformes; family Passerellidae; genus Ammospiza; species Ammospiza caudacuta. Next base: position 23,846,983 of record NC_080599.1, on the reverse strand, counting down.
TATAACAAGCTCTTTAAGGGCCTTGCCTGATTCTAGGCTCCAGCAAAAAAAGAGCAAATATTGATGAGTAGGCAGTGCAATTCCCTCTCCAGAGCCTTGTGGTCAAATTAATGGAATCAATGCACCACAAACCAGGAACCCCTTTGTCATATTTATGTCACTTCTGTAGCATTTACCTATAAGACAAATGCAGCCATTAGAATGTGGCTGTACTGCATGGGCACATGGGTGAAATGGAAGAGGATTTTGAATCACCTTCCCCTTCCTTATTAGCTTCATATTTCCTCTTTGCAAAGCTTGTGGGCAGAGCAGATAAGGAATACAAAGGGCAGGAGGAGCAGGGAAGGGTCTGTGCTGGTGTGGCAGAGAGCTCAGCCTTGCATTTTGACACTCACAGAATCCCAGACTGCTGTGGCTTGGGAGAGACCTGAAAGCCCATCCAGGGCCACCTCCTGCCATGGGCTGGATGAAGTTTCCCCTAGCCCAGGTTGCTCCAAGCCCTGTCCTACCTGGCCTTGGACACTTCCATGGAAGGGACAGCCACAGCTTCTCTGGATACTCTGCGAGGGCTTCACCACCCTCAAAGGGAACAATTCCTTCCCAAAATCCCAATTAACCATGCCCTCTATAAGTGTGAAGCCTCTTGTCCTGTCGCTCCAAGCCCTTGTCCAAAGTCCCTCTCCAGCTTTCTTGGAGCCCTTTCAGGCACTGGAAGATGCTCTGAGCCTTCTGTTCTCTGGGCTGAAATGCAGAGAGCAAGGGTGCAAAAGGATCTAAAAAGCTTCTTTGGTTTAAAATATTTGCTGTCATCTGCCAAGTGTCAAACCCCCATGTTGGTACCAGTGTGATAAAGATATCTCCTGCCTGTCCTCCTTCCTGCCATGTTTCTTGTCAGGATGGAGGAGGAACAGAAATAACTTTTTTGGATTAGCAACAGCAAAGTTGTTAAATTTAATCCAAGCCTGTGCATGCAGAGACCCAACACAGGGAGCCTGAGCAATGCCTGTCTGCTAAACAAAGGTGATTAATGCAAAAAGCTGCCTGATGTGTTAATTAGAAGATGATCACAGTGGTTTCATACATGGCTGGATCCATCCCTGTGGCCTGGAGTGATGGAGCAGCTTTGTAAGCTACTCAAACCATGGCACGGACTGAAATCCTCCTGAACTCTGTCATTAATATCACTCCCAGTGAATCCTTTCCTTTGACAGACTTAGCTCCCAGTGATTTACCCAAAAGAAAAAGTGTTTTGACGTTAGATTCTGAAAAACTTAAGGCTTGGGGTAGAGTTTGACAAGTGAAAAGCATTTGGAGTGGGAATCATTCATCTTGCACTGAATGGTGGATGGCTCATGGCTGGGTGGAATTAAAAATAAAGGGAAGAAATTAACTTGCTTTATGGGTTATTATAATCTATGATGTCTCTTTGATAGTGTGCTTTCCTAGTTTGCTTTAATACTCACCTTAAACAAACTGGAAACTTTTCACATCCTGCAGTAACATTGGAAAAATTCAGCCCAGGAAAAAAATCTGATTACAAATTCTTCTTTATCTAACTGCAATGGATTTTAGGAGTTGTTTGTGGTTTTGTGGTTGTTGTTGGGGATTTTCTTGTTCATTTGGAGTTCTTTTGGTTTTGATTTATCAGTTGTTTGTTTTTCTTTTTGTCTGCTGTCTGCATTATCAAGAGAAAGTCCCACTTCTGATACCAGTCTAGGGGAGGCACCAGGATGGGCAGAGGGATGGAGCAGCTCTGCTGGGAGGAAAGGCTGGGAGAGCTGGGATTGTTCAGCCTGGAGAAGAAAAGCTCTGGGGTGACCTCCCTGTGGCCTTGCAGTGCCTGAAGAAGCTGACAGGAAACATGGAGAGAGACTGTTTGCAAAGGATGGAATGCCAGGACACAGGGAATGGCTTCCCACTGCCAGAGGGCAGGGTTAGATGGGATTTGGGGAAGGAATTGTTTCCTGTGAGGGTGGGCAGGCCCTGGCACAGGGTGCCCAGAGAAGCTGTGGCTGCCCCTGGATCCCTGGCAGTGTCCAAGGCCAGGCTGGATGGGGCTTGGAGCAACCTGGGACAGTGGAAGGTGTCCCTGCCCATGGCAGGGGGTGGAACAAAGTGATTTTAAAGGCCTCTTCACACCAAAACAATTCCATGATTCTATGAAAATGAAAATTATGTAGAAGAAAACTGCCAGCAGAAACTCAGATTAGCCAGGGATTGATGTGCTTTCTCTCACTCTATCACAAGAAATCAGCAGCCCAAAGCAAGCCACGAACCATTCAGCAATTCAACATTTCACTAATGTTGGTCAAACGAGTAGAAAAATTTTATTCCACTTCCAGGTATAGAAGAACTCTTGTCAGTTTGTTTGGTTGGTTTGTTGATGCTGTTTAATTTGAGTATTCAAGAAAGGCATGTTTGGCTTTGTGAACAAATATCACTGTGGTGCATTCTGCATTTCATCAGAGAAACATCAGCCTCAAAGTGATGTCCCCAAAGCTTTGTCATCAGCATCATCAAGATCTACCATCAGCTGGAAAAGAAATAGGGATTGGTGGGCAGCATCCCTACCAAGAATGGTTTGAAGCATCAAAACTCTCTGCTAGGGCAAGTTCTGTGTTAGTTCCATCACCATTTCTGTCTGAGTGAGCCCAGCTTGGTCAAACTGAGTTTATTCTGTTGTTCTTCCACTTGGTTTTCCTTGTACAAGGACTCTTTTCATGGCTCTGTGGTGCACAAAGCAGGACTGTGCCAAAGGGCTAAAGGGGGCAGAGAAGCTGACCAATAATCATCAATCTTGTGAGGAGTTTCTCAGGCATATCAGCAAATAAGTGGCAGTAGCTGTGCTCTCTGATTTATTTTCTATGCTAATGAGATCAAAGTGCTGCTTTGTGCAGCCCTCGGAGCTGAATTAATGGGGAAAATCTTCATGGCTATGATTGCGTGGGGCTGTGGCAATTAAAAACATATTGTTTAGCAGGAGTAAAGTCACTAATTAAAGAAAGCAAGAGCAATGAGATGAGTAAAGCCCATTTTTAAGGATTCATTCAGAAAAACAGGAAAGTTTTTGGTCTGTATTTGCAGTCACTCTACAGCCAAGGTCACAAAGCTCCTAAGAACCCCAGCTCAGAACAACAACAATTACAGCAGTCAAACCAGTAATGTTGAAGGAATTCACAATATAATTTTAAAAATAACCTCCTAAAACCAAAACCAGGATTCTAAACCACCCAGAAAGCCTGAGGGTTAATGGGATTAGAGATGGGAGTAATGGGATTAGTGGCTCTGCCTCAGGAGCAGTGTCATTCTCTCTATCTACAGACTGTGGAAGAGGGAATCAGATACTATGTATTCCCAGGGACAATTCCCAGTGAAATTCTGCTGGAATTGCAGTCACTGGGAATTCCCAAGCAGCGAGGGAACCAAAATGAACCAGAGCTTTATAATCCTGATGTATAGTATTAGAAAAAACAGCTCCTTATTGGACAGGTGGCTTTGAGAAAGGATCTTAATGGTGGTGACAGACAAAGGGGTTTTCTCTTCTTAGGCTTAGGTAGATTTGCTTTCATTGCAAACTCCACATGGTTCCTTTGTGGTCAGCAATTGTGGCTCAGGAATCCATCCCAGGAGGCTGCACGTGGCCTCCAGGAGGAATAGCCCGTGCAAGGAACCAGAAGAGGTGTGGTTGACCAAGCTGGGGATCTGCTGCAAGGATGTCTTGGCTCAGGGTAAATTATGAATAAAGAGAGGAAAATCTGGCAGAAATGAAGGGCACAATCTCAAAAACCATAGCAATATATTTTAATACATAAATATAAAATATATTTAATATATTTCATATATAAATATATTCTATATGTTAATATATAAATATATAAAATATATTTTGCATATTCTACTTCTTTATATATTTTAAAATATTTTATATGTTTTCCCATAAAAATATGTTTTATCCCACCACTATAAAGATAATAAATATTTTTTATCCCACCACCATATTGTGGTGAAATACATTATTTATTTCACCTTACTATAATAGATGAAGAAATCTGTGTTTCGACACCCCTACGCACTGCAGCAGGATTTTCAATCAGACTTTACTAATGTGATACTTCACATGAGGAAAACCGAAGCACTTCAGTCCATCCAGATCACAGATTTCTGGATCTGTATTGTGTTCATAAACAATCTTTTGTGTTTCCTTTGAACAACTTGTTGTTCACTTCCCTGGATTTCCTCCCTTGTGCTTTCCAAGAGGAAGGAAAAGCAGGATTTGGTGTGATCCCTGCATTGCCTGTCTCTTGCTCCTTGCTGGAGTTTCTGCCAGTGGCTTTGAAAGGTTTCATTCCTGCTCGAAACACGGAGCCTGCTGGACTCCTGACCTGGGCTGATTTAACAAGGATCATTATTATTCCATGGACATGGATAATTGCAGCTCCATCCCAGGCACAAAGCCCTGGAGTTTGTAGCCTGTCCAAGGAATGTGTTCTGCCCTCCTTGCCTGAACAATGTGAAGTGAGCAATTCCTTCCTTGCTGACTCCTGCAAGGAGTGAAACCAGGAAAAAAAATAATTAGCTGCATGAAATATGAAGTGTCTTCCCTTTTCTGAGCATTACAAGCTTTTCTGAGTGTTACTCCTTTATAAGATGACTTTCCAAAAGGTTTTAATGAAGGCAGGATGAAAGCCAATGGGGTAGTAGCTGGATGCTGCTTTTTTTCTGGTTTAAAATAGACATTCATTTTCTTTTTACCTCTCACTCATGTCCATACATCATTTTGCCTCGCTCCTACAAATGTGCAACTCTGGAAAGTGTTCTCATTACTTTTACCTTCCTATCACACAATTCCAAGATCCATTGTATCAAAGATGCTACATAAAAAAGGCAAATTAAAATTGAATTGCAGTAAAGCTCCTAAGAGAATTCAGTGCACTTCAAAGAGTTTACAACTAAATGCACGATGTGGTGGGAATGGACAATTAAGTGCAGGGAATCAGTATTAATGTGCTGGTTTGTGTTAAGTGGTGAATATGGGATTATGTGCATTTTATTTGGGTCCTTTAATTGCAAATAATAGTGCTGGGTTATATATGTTCAAATGTGTGGAAAATCTGCTTTCCTGCAAGGTGAAATGGAGGATTTGTTTATTGACATACACAGTAAGGGATTGTTTGGCAATAACTCCCCAAACAACCACTACTTTTATGTATCTTTATGTTTTCAGATTTGTTGTGGAAGAATTTAATAATTGGAGATTGCAGGAAGTCAGGTGCATGAGGTGGCACTGAAGTGGGGGCTGGTCTCTTCTCCCAGAGAACAAGTGACAAGATGAAAGAAAATGGTCTCAAGATGTGTCAGGGGATGTTTAGGTTGGATATTCAGAAAAATTTCTTCATGGAAAGACTGGTCAGGCATTGCAACAGGTTGTCCTGGTCAATGGTGGAGTCACCATCCCTGGAAATGCTCAAAAGGAGAAAGAATTTAGACAAGAAACTGCATGGACATCTATCAGCATAAAATTTTATTATTATTGCTCTTATTAAGAATAAGATGTTATTAAGAATAATGATGTTTTAAAAGAGGTGAATATTATAATTTCAGTCATTCTTACAGAGTTTGACTAGTGGAAATTAATACAGCTGGGCTTTACCCAGAAATAATAATCTGACAATTCTGGGATTTAGTGATTCTTTTGGAACAAATCCTCATTTTTAAAATCAGAATAGAAGGCGGTTTTGTGAGTTAGTCAGGCTATAATCTCTATCCCAGCGGGATCTGCAGTTCAGAAAAGCCAGGTGGGAAACACTGCTGCCTTTCCAGAGGTTCCCACTGAGGATAACAGCAGTAATTATCCTCGGGATATCTATGGCCATCTCAAGTGCACCAATTAGTGACACTTGAGCCTGAAAGGAGGTGACATTCCTTCCTAGCAAATGGTCCTGTTGCCAGACAATGGAAAACTGTTTGTGTTTCCCGGCCAGTTACAGACTTCCTTGGTTAATTAAGATCCTTATCCCTGTCTGAAACCCACAGCTCCTTTGGTGTGCTTGGGAAAGGGAAAATGTAATTTGTAGCTTCTACACTTGCTCTTTGCCCTGAGATAAATGTGTCTGATATGAAATTCAGGGCGCTGAGCTCGTGCTTGGAGACTGAACACAGGAGGGAGTCAGGACAGTGCTTTTTGGAGGTACCTCTGAAGGTATCTCCACATTTTCCAGCTGGGACTGGAAATCAGAGACAATTTTAGCAGAATATTAGAATAAAACACTATAATGGAAGGGTTTGGGGTGGAAGGGACCTTGAAGATCGATCCACTCACTCCTGCCATGGGCAGGGACACTTTCCACTATCCCAGGGTGCTCCAAGCCCTGTCCAGCCTGGTCTTGGGCACTTCCAGGGATCCAGGAGCAGCCACAGCTTCTCTGGGCACCCTGTGCCAGGGCCTGCCCACCCTCTGACACCACATTCCAAACCATTCTGTGATTCTGTGATTTTGGGGATCAGGGAAATTCAGAAAAAACCCAAAAAATTGGATATACATATACATGTATATGTATATGTATATGTATATGTATATGTATATGTATATCTATATCTATATCTATATCTATATCTATATCTATATCTATATCTATATCTATATCTATATGTCTATATCTATCTATATCATCTCTATATCTGTATCAAGCATCAAAAATAGCATCAGCTATTAAGTTATGAGCTGTTTAAATAAGCTAATTAATCTAACGATTTTTAAAATGCTGCAATGTGACACAGAGCCTCGGAAGAGGCATGTCCTTCCTTTCAGAATGTCAGCAAAAGTCCCACAGGAGGAAGGAAGGAGTTCCCTTAGTCCTAAGGAGTTGTAATTTGTAAAAATAAATGTAAAAGACATTTCCTGATGGAAGGAAGGGAATGGAAAGCACCCCTAGTCCTGCCCAGCCTGACAAATCACAGCAGGGAAATGACAGGACAGGAACAAGGAATTTTTCATCTTGGTTAAGAACCTCAAACACTTCTGTTTACAGCCCTTATGTCCAGAACCCCACAACTTGAGGCAGATTTAATGCAAACAGTTTGGTTTTGTTTCTCTGATGGCAGTGTGGGAAATGGATTTGTAGATACTTTGTATTTGTAGATACTTTATGGAAAATGTATTGTAGTAGAACCTATGAAGGGTAATTTTAGATGATTAGTTTTAAGGTGTTTATAGCATGGTATATTTAAAGTTGATAGGCTAAAAACATTTATATTCTATTGTAATTAGGAAATAGGTGGGTTTTGATTGTGATGGTGTGAATAACAACATCTGTATTGTCCCACTCTTTTCATGAGACTGAAAATGAAATAAAAGTTTTTAAAAGGCTTCTGAGTTGTTCTGCCTCTAGGTCAGAAAAGGGTAACATCTGACAGCAATGAAGAAAGATCTGCAGAAGAGAACCAAAGAAACCCTTCTTGTCTTTGATATGAGGTGTAGTTGTTCCACATCATCTGCTCAGGCAGCTGTGCAACAAATCCATGGAAAAATGAACAATGAGCTCTGGGAATCAGGTGCAACAAACTGGTACGTGATGCTCCAGTAACAGATTGTTAACATTTAACACCACCAATCAGTAATCCACAAATTTCTAGGGAACAAATTCCTTCTCTGCAGGGGCACCTTTGAAATCGTTAGAATGAGTTAAATTCCGGCTCCTTGTGTGTTCCAGGTGGGAATCAGCTCTGTTTGAGATGCTCATTTCCCTGCAGCTCCCTCTCAGATGCAGATTTTCTGCCCTCCCCTGTGCCCTCACTCCATCCACACCTTGCAGAGCAGAACAGTGGAAATCTCCTGTCCATCCAGGCTGGAATTCTGATTCAAGTGAATCAGAAAATTGCCTCTACACAGTTCAATAATGAGATAATTTGAATTCTAGCCTATTATTAAGCCTTTGAAACAGTGCAAGATGGAGTTAAATGGGGATATATTCTGGGTTCTTTCTTATCCTTTATGTTTTCTCTTGACATCTACCTACTTAATTTTTCTTTCCTTACAAAATAGAAAAAGAAAAAGCCCTGAATGTACCACAGTTTCTCCTATATCTTTGTTATGCTTTGTATGGTGCCACAGTAGGTAGAAAGGTTCTTTCTTTCACATTAACAGCAGTTTCTCCTAGTTACAAGTGGAATTTAAAAGATTCATGTTCTTTTTCTCTATTATTTTCATGATGACGATGCTGAAAAGGCTGTTGGGTTTCTTTTTTTTAAAATCTGCTTTGCACTCTAAATATACAATACATTCAGATTTTCATCCTAGGGTTTTATTTTGTATATACTGCAAGGTACATGTCACTGTGGGAAAGAGAAATGTGAATTGTAAGGCTAAATTGTGAATTATAACTCATTATTATGGAAACAGAGGTGTCCTGCATCTCTAGGAAAACGGGGAAGGAGGCAGTAAAGAAAAGGGGAAAAATAAAATTAAGCATTTTGATTTTTTCACCATTTTTAAAATATTACACCTCTGTAAACTGTTGGCATTTCTTGTGGGTTTAACATTTGAGCCTTGCCTCTGAGTGCCAAGGAAACTTTCTTTTGGCTTACTTGCCCTCCTTAAACATTTCCAGATTGGGAAAAGTTGCCTTTATGACAATACTTTGCTTTATGGCAACAAGATCATTACAGTTTGATGTTGCTGCAGTAAAATTAGGGGATGTGATGAAGTTAAGTGCAGAAAATGTTACCAAAGCTGCATAAAAGGTCATAAAAAACTGTCTTAATAGACACTTTACTTGAAATTTGAGGAGTGGGAGAAGCAATGGAAAATATGTTTTGCTTTTGGCTTATACGATCTAATTTCTCAAAACTGGATCATGTTTCTAATGGCACAATCCCCATACTTTTTACAGCATTACTTTTCCTCCCTCTAAACAAGTTAAAATCTTCATTTTGCTCCAGTCCAGATGAACAACAATCAGCTGGAATGTTACCTGTGAAGTTATGAGTGTTCAGATCCCATTATTTGAGAGTGATGGATGAATTTCATCCATCTTTTCTATTATTTGTGATTAAAAATAAAATGGGGAGCTAATTTTAAAAGTTCTTTGTAAGTGGCATCTGGAAATCAGATCCCCAATTTGAAAAACCAAACTAATTTCAAAATAAACTCCATTTTAGCAAACTAAGTTTATAATTGACATTTGTTATATTTATCTGCAGAGTAGATCCATTCAAGTAGCTCTAATTCCAGTTCTAAATCTTCTGCTGATGGATCTGGTGCATCTTTGGAATTCTGTCACTTGTGCTCTCATATTTTGAGTAAGGACTCTAGCACAGATACCTGTTTTTTACACCTGACACAGGCAGAGAAGAAGAAATACAACAAAAACAAGAGGAAAAGATTAAAATGGAGCTCCCTACTTGATCAGCTCAGTGGTTTTGGTCTGAAAAGCTGTAGATTCACAAGACAAGAAATAGCTACCATGTCGCTCAGACAGGATACTTGGATTTGTTCCTTATTTTGTTTGGGTTTTGGGGTCAATGCCATTATCAGTCTTTGAAGATTTAATTTATTTGTTTTTTAGTAAATACTATGAATAGAAGCAGGACGGGAATTATATTAACACTGAGCACTGGGGCCTGGTTCAATGTATTCCTTTCATCTGATATTTAGGGAATATTTCTGTGGAAGATTTTAACCAGATTTGATAGAAAATGGGTTTGGATCCTCAATATTATTCAAGAGAACATGAAATGTGCTGAGTTTAGAGTTGAAATTTTGGTTTCTGTCTCCACATTTATTGATCCCTCTGTCATTTCTCCCTTACGTGTCTCATATAATTCCATGGGATAATTCTGGGAACATTTCTGATTAACTTCCAGCTGGGAGCAGGCACCATGTGGCTGCTGAGCTGACACTCCCAGCTCAATAATTAAAGTGATGTCCATTACAGAGCTGCAGGCTTGGGACACCTTTCCCAGCCATGGCAGTCAATCATTCCTGAGGGCAGCTCAACCTTTCCTGCATTTACTTTTCTGTGGATTAACACCTGCCCATAAAAAAGGCATTGCTGTCAGAGCTCAGCTGAGATGCTTTCATGTAGAGCTGCAGATGCTTGAGAGCTCTGCAGACCAAAGTAAAACAAAAATTCCAGGAAAAATAATTTTCCCATTTCTTTAGCTCAAATTGGAATATTTTTAAATCCACTGGTGCTGATTCAGCAGTGCTGCAAAGATGGGGCTGTGGCACCAGACTTCTTGAAGTGCTCACAAATTTCCTTCCAATTGCATCCAAACAAACACTTTGAGACTTGAGAAACTAAATACTTTTTTACTATTGCAAAAATGAGATTTGGTTTGATGAAGGGAAGTTCCTAGAGCATTTTATGGGGGAAAAAACTGTTTCTGAACATGTTTTTTTATTTCTTCATTCTCTGAAGTTTTGGTGAAAAATGGGAATTAGAAACACTCCCTCTCCCAGAGAAGAAAAAGTAGAGAAGAATTGGGCAATTTATGCAATGGGATCCTTGAACTTTTTAAAACTTTTCTGCTCTTGCTGTAATGTTCTTGTTTGGTGGTGATTTGGATTGGAATGGCCAAATCCACTCATGCTTTTTCCCTCTCCTATTCTCACACTCACCTGGCTTCTAGAGGAGTTCTCTCACAGGGGAGTAGGACAAGGTCAGAATTGGGCTCTTCTCCCAGGGAACAAAGGACAATAAAAGAGGAAACAGCCTCAAGTTATGCAGGAGAGGTTTAGATTGGGTATTAGGGACACTTTTTTCATGGAAAACCTCAGAGCAAACTTCAGTGATGGAGTCAGCACACTTGGAAGTGTTCAAAAAACACATGGATGTGGCACCTGGGGACATGGGTTGGTAGTGAGCTCAGTGGTGCTGGGGGGATGATATTAAAGATATTTTCCAAGGTTAATAATTCTATGATTCTGTGGATCCATACTTATTTTTATGGGAATAAAGACATCACCATCCTTTCTTTCACAGTAATTACCTAAAGGCCTGATGGAGACTGAGACTATCTTTCCAAGCTCTCTCTCCTTTCGTTGGGCAGGTTCCTCTTCCTAAGAACATCTCTGCTGAATACAAAACAATATCAATCTCTTACAAATGTTGCACCAAAAGATATTTCAGCAGAATGAAGAAAGCAAAATAACCTTGGCTAAGGATAAACCTCTCCCTTCTCTAACAACCACTCGATGCTCCTCACCTTGGGGTCTTTTCACAGATTTCACAGAACTCACAGAATGTCTAGGTTGGAAGAGACCTTAAAGATAATTGAGTCCAACCCATGCCCTAACACCTCAACTCATTGCTCACCCAGTTGCTCTCCAAAAAGGCCATATGAAGTGAGGTGTCAGGGGCCTTCCTGCTGAGGTGTTCCAGCTGGGAAAGGTGGGACACAATTCCAAGCAAAATGAAAATGAAACCTAAACCACCTAGAATATGTTTATTGTGTGTGTTTGTGCACTTCCCCTGCCCTGCCCAGGCTGCTCTGGCTCTGAGAAATGCTCCTTAGGCCTCGGCCTTGAAAACAGCCACAGGGCTCAGCTCTTCCTCAGCTCATCAGGAACAAGGGGAAGGGACTCTGTGAGGCAGAAAGAGTTATTTGAAGAAGAGAAGCTGATAAGAGTTGCCTTTTCCCCTGCAGGAGTTCCACCAAGGTTGTCAGTGTGGAAATGGGGCAGAAAAGGAGATAAACGAGGGGCCTGCAGTTAGATTTAGGTGGAAAACAGGGGTGGGGACCTCTTTGCACAAATGAACATTATGTTGATTTATTGTAGCCCATGAATAGGTATAAACTTTGTGAGAAGGTATAAAAGACAGCGTGCTGCTAAAATAAACAGAAAAGAAACCTTCTTAAATACATTGTGTTCCTCTGTTTGTTAGATCTTCTCAACAGTGACAGGAACACTCTCTGCTCCCAGCAACCGCTGCTGTCTAAGGAGTTCGTGTTTTCCTTAGGAACAGCCTTGGAGCTGTTTTTCTTGCCTTTACAGCCTGACATTGCTCTCACATTTCAGAGAAAGCACCTGCTCACAGTGTGGCTGGAAATGAAACATTGCTATGAGCAAAGCCTCTCTGTTGGGGCCCCATAAACGGGGCCCAAAATGGGGCCCTTGGAGTTGTCCTTGGCCACAGTGGGCTGTGAGCAGAACCTCCCTCTGAAGGACACCTGGCAGAGCCAGAGAACTACATGTTTCTGTACTTGGAGCATCCCCAACCAGAGACAATCCTGGGCTAACACCCCTCATTTCTCAAGGCCTGACCCTTTCCTGCCGGGAGATACAAGGGCACTGAAGTGAGCGTTTCACTGAGCTCTGAGGGGGATTCTGCACAGGTGCCCTGCTTGCACTGACTCTTTGTGTCTGTGTGCATGGGCTAGAGCAGATATTGGGAGATATGCTGCTCTCTTAGTGATGACTTGAGAAGGCTGACCTAGAACAGTGACTACAAGAGCTAAAGAGTAAAGTAGGGATTTATTAAGAGGCCTCAATAGAATAATAGAATCACAGTATCACAGAATAATGAGGTTGGAAGAGACCTCTAAGATCATCAAGTCCAACCTATCCCCTAACACCTCAACTAGACTACAGCACCAAGTGCCATGCCCAGTCTTTTTTTAAACACATCCAGAGATGGTGATTCTACCAATAGATCCACCTTGGGCAGCACAACCCAAAACAGCCACAAAAATGGACAACCAGACACAGGGTCTCACACTTTTATAGGTTTTGGTCCATTTGCATATGGGGACTAATTGTCCAGTTACAGCTTTATCCCATGAAGTCCCATCCTTCTTGTTTTCTCTCTTCAGTCCATGTTGTTTATGATCTTGGGCTTGAGATCTGGATTGGCTGTCCTTGGTTCCCATCTACAGAAGGAATTGTTTTGTCTCCCTGCTCTGTGCAGAGAGCTCACCATCCCCTCATATGAAGCCCAGACTCACACACTAAAGCAGCACAGAATGTGAAAAATATAAAAGCTAAAACCAGAGGCATCAATAGATGTTTAAGTAATGTGGCTATCTAAGTAAGTTATGCCCATAAGGAAGCTTGTGACTTACATCTTCACCTTACTTAAACGCTTCTAAGTGTTGTTCATCACTAAGTTGCTAAGTATAATTTCAAAATTATAAGTTAGGTAAATCTTTTTAAGTGTTATTCCTCTGTTAAGTTGTTAAGGTTAAGCTATAAATTAAGTTTCAGGTATAAGTTAAGTTAGGTGTAAGTTAAGTGTTACTTCATTGTTAAATTGTTAGGTTTAAGTTAAGTTAAAGTACTGTTATGTTTGAGTGCTCTTATGCTTTTGAGTTGTGTTCCTTTTTATCCTTGCCCTCATGGTCTTCTGTCTCACACACACACACGCACACACACACACGCACATATACACAGGTTTTGGATGATTTATATTTTGATTTCTTAGGGTTTTTTGCTTTTGTTGTTGCCTGTTTTCCTTTGTTGTGCCTTAACTGTCCTGTAGGTAGTAGAGAGAATCTTGCCAACAAGCTTGTCATGCTTTCATTTAATATTAAATCTGGTTTTTGCTCGCACACTTGCCAATTATTTTTTTAAGCAATCTGAAACACTCATTTGTAACAGTTCTGTGTTGTAGCCCCCAAATCTTTAAAGTGCTTGCTAAAGATCTCTTGTTGAAATACTTTCAGCCTCATCTGTTAATAAAGGAGCTGTGTTTGTGGTGGGAGGAATTCCTTCCCAATATCCCATCTAACACTGCCCTCTGCCAGTGGGAAGCCATTCCCTGTGTCCTGTCACTCCATCCCTTGGAAATTGTCTCTGTCCATGTTTCCTGTCAGCTCCTTCAGGCACTCCAAGGTCACAATGAGGTGACCCTGAAACTTCACCTCTCCAGGTGAACAATCTCATCTCTCCCAGCCTTTCCTCCCAGCAGAGCTGCTCCATCCCTCTGACCATCCTGGTACCTCCTCTGGAATCTCCAACAGGTATTTGTGGTATTTTGGAGAACACCACAATCAGTACTTTAATTAGATCACATTAGTTTCATTATCCTGCTGTTTCTGGATGTGCCTTGGATGTGCCAGAGGGAAATGAAGAGAGAAAAAGAAAAAAATCTCAAATATAGAAATGTGCATGGACAACACTATGGTCAGGACAGGATTAGGTGAGCAGGCTGGAGAGAAGAAACATAGTTTAATTTGAAATGCATTTTCTCCTAGACTTGATAATAATGAATCTTGTACGAGTATTGCTGTTATATAATTTGCCTTTTGCTATTTCTCCATTGATAAAACAGAGATACTGATCATTATGCTTTATGAAATCTCCTGCAATCTACTACTGCTATATAAATACACATAACTGTATGGAGATATGCACATCTTTAATGATTGTAAATGAGCACGGCAGTAGATTGACATTTTATGCATAATATGTTTTCAATTTACTTCTTAAATGACTTAACTATGATGATGATCTGATGTGAAAGAGTCTAATGAACTGATGAGGGCCAGCATGACACCAAACCTATCAAAAATAATTACCAAATCCTTCTATATATGATGAGTAACTCCAGAATAATGTGACAGAAATGCTGCCATGCCAGTTCAGGAATTTCCACTCCACAAATGTATTTCAAATTGAACAACCTATACACTGAATTTTTCAATTTCTTCCCTCATAAAATGAATCCTCGCACCTTTATTTCACAAATCTACCTCTGTACATTGAATAGCTAGTTGCAATCCAGGGCATTAATTTAAAAGAAGATGCAAAATAAGCCTTTTTGTTTTTTTCTTCTCACCATGTTTTTTAAAAGCTGCTTTGAATTGGGGCATGGAGTGTTCTTATTTCTTCCCCTGCAAAGCCCATTCCAGCAGGTGCAAACAGCACTGCTTTATTCAGGTGTTGCTCCCATCCCTTGGAACAGATGTCAGAGCTTTCCCTGTGTGCAGGACACTGGAGGCTCCCATATGTTCTGTGTCACTGCAAACCTCTGATAAGGCAGTTTCTACTTTATTCTGATATCACTGGCTGGTATTTCAAATGCAAGCAAGCTGTAAATCTTGACATTATAAATAACAGCTGTAGCACATGAATTCTGTACTGATTTCCCAGTCTAGGAAAAAGACCCAACCTTCCCAACCTCCTGTTTGGTTCACCTGCAGCTTTGATCCCCACTAGACTTTTTTCTCAGAATGCTGGATACACTTTGGATATCATGGTGATGACTTCTTACTACTGTTTATTTGCCTTCAAGGCTACCTAAAGGGTTGTATTTAAATTTAATCTAAAATGTGCCAGTTTGGGTCACCACCCAAAACTCCTCTGATCTTTTGGTGTGCTCTTTGCTATTGAGCTGTGACAGTGGCAGTTCTGCTGCCCTGTCTCCAGTTATGTGTGGTCTGTTCTGGAAAAAAAAATGTTCCTTAAACAATGAATATTCACTTTCCTAGGTTGTAGGGGTTTTACTAAACATTTTTCCTGTCTTATGTCCCTTGAGGTCATGAATTCCAGTGGAGCCCAAGCCATCACCAGTCTTGATCAGTCCAATATTAGTGAGCAATTGGTGTCTCTCCCTAGGATAAGGATCTCATCTCAATGCCCTCCAAGGATGTCCTTCACTGTCTGCAGCCTGTTGTGCCCCTCTCTCAAGTTCCAGTGCTATTGAATCCTCCAGCAGGATCAAGGATCTCTAGAAATTTCCTCTAGGTGTAAGAAAATTTTCCAGGCTGCATCGAAGTAGTCATGGAAACAAATTCCTCATCCTCAAGAATTGTATTGGATCCCCTGCACTGTTAATATGTTTTTCAGACTGGTGGTGTGAGGATTTTAAAACCAGGGCTTTTGATATCTTAGAAGCAGCCTCAGGTTGAGAGAAAGCTTTCACTTCACAGGGAACTTGAGAATAGAAACAATAAGGCAAAGATATTACAGAATTATTGTTATTGTTGTTGCTATTATTATTGTTGTTTTGATTTCTTCAGCTCCTTTCTAGGAACTGCCCATTGAAGATCCTCAGCTGTCAAACAACAGTGGAGACATAAAATGGACATTGGCAGCTAATTAACTGAGGAAAAAACAAACAATCCAATAATAATTATGTGAGCAACTTCTTGCAGAAAGCTTCCTTCTGCAGACATTTCTGCTGCTTTCGTTTCTTTGATTATTATAAGGCTACATATTGTGAGTGGCTCCTGGCGGTGCTCCTCATCCCCACAGCTGCTGGTAAGAACTCAGAATGAAATACTCCATTTGGAAAATGGGATGAAAATATGGAGAGAAGTGCTCCAGGGGCCCTGGCCAGGGTGGTTTGTGGGGAGAGGAGGCTGTTCCTGTGGTTGTGTGTAATTTCCTTGGCTCTCACTTGTGTACATTTTCCATTGATCTTTAGAAAGCCTCATGCACTCCCTTTCAGATTTGGGTTTAGCCTGCTTGCTTTTGTAGATCTCTCATTTCTGCTGTGACCTGTGGCTGAAGGTTTCATGGACATCTGCTAAACGAGATTTTTGCAATTGCTTCTCTCATGCCTTTTTTTCCCCTTTGAAGTTATTTTTTCCATTTGCTCTGAAATCTCAGCCATGTTTTTCAGCTACTTATTAATGTGTGTACTCAAGTTCAAATTTACTTTTTGCTTTACAATAAATATCCTTAACCAGCCATTCCCTCACATTTTGGGTTTCTGTTGTACCCAACAAGTTTTGCCAGAGCATAGTGACATCTCTCCCACCCCTCTGTATCTCAGTTAATTTCTGCACTTATCAGAGATTGTTTCATATTTAATATTTGCCTCTCTGATTATTTGTTGAGAGAATGGAGCTTTATTTTGTATGGGACTTTATTTCCCTTGGATTGGGCTGAAACTCAAGCAATTCTTTCTTCCTGAAATGGGAGTATTTTAGAGCATCTTTACTTCTCCTTGAAAGCAGGAGAGCATCCCAGTGATGACACCACCTTCCCTGGCATACAGAGCCTTATGGCAGCTTTGTTAATTAATCTCTGTGTTATTTCTGGCTCCTTTCTTAGGGGTCTGATAAATATGTGTGAAAGTCTCATCATCACAACACCCCAGCATTTCCAGCAGCACTGCTCCTCAGAGACTGCCTTCCACAAATATTTTAAGCTTCTTCCTCGACTTTGCCCTCAACGTGTGAGGATTCTGCATGGAATTGTGGTGGCTGCATTTCTTCCTCTCTCAGGAGCTGTCTCACTGCTGGGAGACTCAGGATTTAATTCTTCCCAGTTTTTGCTCATTTCTTTGCTGAAGATCCATTTTTGACCTGTCTTACATCAAAACCATTTTGGCTGGAGGTTACCTGGGGGCTCTCCTTCCATTCCTGTGTCAAAGGTGTTTTGTAAAAATACTCTCTGATCTTGTTTCCAGGCTTTTGATGTTTTCACAGCTAAAACTGCCTGGGAATCATATATAATTCCCCATATTACATTGCTGCATCATTTAAGGATTGGCTTTCAGAAGTTTGGAGTGGTTTTTTCTCAATAATGGTATATGATTCCCTATATACTGACTCAAGAAGAGAAGCAGCAACCAAGAAACATTAAAGTACATTGTCAAGCTGTGAGAGGAAATAAAAAATCAGATTTACTTGCCTTGGAAACAGTTTTCAGAAAAAGCCTCAAAATAATTCTCTGGATTTAGACATTAAGTGAAGCCTACAGAGGTTAATGTCCATTTTTATATTAAATTGCTGTTTTAAGGATGACCACTCTGGCACATCTTTGGGGCATATCCCTCCCTTTAGAGCTCAGTTATTTAGATGAGTGCAACACAGAAGTCCAAAGGATTTTTAGGAATACACTCATCTCAGAAAAAAACATCCACCAATTATTTATAAAGGAGATAAAATTCAGCTGATGCTCCTGAGAGGTCAGTATGGAGAGTGAAGAATCTCTGCAAATAACATACTTCCTAAAACAAAAGTGTTAAATCTGATTGTATTTCTTTAGAGATGTTTTTGACAGAAATATCTGTTGCTGTCCCTGTTTCAGAAGGATGAAAATGGAAGACTTGGGGCAGTGCTTGCATGGATGAAGGTTTCTCATCGAGTTCAGGCACACAGTGGATAGAACATCTGATCAAACCCAGCTTTAACCTTCCTGCAAGAGAAACATTTCTTCTCCCTAAGTCCCCACATAGAGAAAATCCACTCATTTACTACAAGATTACAGCTACAAAAATCCTTTTCTTTAACCCACAGTGGCACTCATACTTTTTTTAGGTGATACCAGCTGTGTCAGAGCCATTCTATGTCAGTTTTGAAGCATTTTTGAAAAACACAATCTGTTCAGCTAATTATTAACTATTAATAATTACCATCAGAAGGTTTAATGCCCTGTTGAATTAATCAATATTCACCTTGAGCATCAGCATTCTTTTGTTTTTTCCTCTTTAGTTTTTTTGAGTGTTGTCCAGTAGGACTTATTAGGAGAACACATGCAAAGATAAGTGCAAATGTTGGGCAAGTGCCGTGCTCAGAGGCCAAATAATGCTATTTAGGAGTCCCAGGCTGCAAGGGGAGAAAGTGTGATGGGGAAAGAACCTGTCACACGTTCCTGACAGAAGGGATGGACAGAACAGTAACTGCTGGATGTGCTGGAGGAAGAACCAGTGATGAAAGCTTTGGAGAGGACAAAAGCAAGGCATGATAAGCCCAGCTGAGGTAAGTAGGACAGGCTGAAAGCAGAGACAGACATGCCTGCTGCTTGGCTTCTTTTCTTTATTTAGAACTTTGGTCCATGGCAAAGCCTGCAAAAAATACCATCTAATAGTGGAGATGATAAAAGGAGGGCAGGTCCCAGGCACATTCAGAGCACAAACCCACCATAATCATGCAGGATTTATGAGACCTGAAGTCAGAGCCTGCAACAAATCTTGGCCTTTGTTTAAATTTTGAATCATTTCCCACACTTCCACACCCCATTTTATGGATTTGTGTTTGTTTCAGAGGGAAAAGGCTTCTTTCCTTCTTGTGGGCAAAGATGCAGCTATATAGCATGGGTGTGGACTTGGAATCTGTTTTAATTCATTTTATTTCATGTTTAAAGACCATTCCTTGCCTGATAAAAATTAACTGACCCAGTGGAAGCTACAGGACCAGATCCATGAATATAGTCATCCCATGGATGTGAAAGGAGCTATTGTACTATTAGGCTATGATAAACATGTTTTTTTTTTTTTTTTTTTTTGCCTACACCTATATACATTTGAGCATATTTTTATTGATATCCATATTTCTACTTTTATATATATATATATATATATATATGCATGTACCTTTGCATTACCTAAACACATTTTTCCTGCAGTGTTATATATCATTTATTTCCAAATGATGTGGCTGCAGGTAATAAGAAAAGAGATTCTGAAGCAATTCATCAGCCTTGCCTCTGTAGGACGTGAGTTTCTCGAACCCAGATAATGACTGTTGTTTTTTTTCTAAAATTAGAAGCTAATTCTGCCATCCAAGGATTTCAACAACTGCTTCTGTCTGGGGTACATTTAAATGTATTCACTGATTTTTTTTTTCGGTGCACTGAATAAGTTATGGAAAATTTTAGCCTTTTTTTTTTCCTTAAAAAACATATATTTCTAAATCAGGAGAAGGCTGTGGTGAAACAACACAGGAGCAGTGAGGGTGATAAGACATCTGGTCATGGGCAGTGAGATAACACAGCTGGATCAACACAGAGTCACATTCTCAGCCCTGACATCAGGAATCAGGAGAATGGTAGAAACTCTAGTTGTGAAGTCTAATATAAAGGGTAGGTTAATACAGGTCTTTTGCCCTCAGTGAAATATTAACTTTCAAATACTCCACATAGAGCTGTTTTAGGGTAACCCAGCAGGATGTGACCAGAATTACCTGGGCAATGGACAAATCTGTGTGGAGAGGTGCCTTCTGCATAATTTTTGTGGTAGAATGTGCCTTTATATCAGATTTCCAGCTTTTCTGACTTGCCATGAGCAGCTGGTATCACCCAAAGGGTGATGTGCTCAGATGCACCCACTAATCCTCTCTGGGAGACACAGGCACCACGTCACAGCTCAGCAATGCTCCTGAAGCTGCAGTGAGGTATAAAAGCTCTGATTTATCCCTTGCCAGCACTTTAATCAGTGATCTCAGGGAAAATCTCATCCCTGAGACAGTGGTGAAGCACTGGGAGGGGCAGTGGTGGAGTCACCATCCCTGTAAGGGTTCAAGAAACCAGTGCATGTGGCACTTTGCGACACAGTCCAGCGTGGGTTGAAGGTTGGACTGGATGATCCCAGGTGTCTTTTCCCACATTTATAATTTTGTGATTTTAGGATTAATTTTTAGTTGGTGTTGGCTGTGAACTGAGTCATTCCCTAGAATGGAAGAAGCTGAATCTTCCAATGTCACTGTGGTGATAACATCAGAAATACCAAATTTGGGTGTGGATTCTGCAAAACAGGAGCTAAGGGACAAATAATAATGAGGAGCAGGATGTTTATCTGGGTGGCAATTTAGAGATGCAGTGCTCAAGGCTGAAGGAGAACCAGCCCGGGTTGAGAAAGGCTGGGAACCAGCAGCACTTGTGTCTTAAACAGTAGGGGAGGAGAAACTCCAGGACAGGAAGGAGGGGTTAAAAGAGAAACTTCATGGCCAGGAAGGAGGGATTTCAACCCCAAAACCTTGGCAGCTTCCTTTCCATAAGCAGCAATTCATCAAAGAGAGGTTGCTGAATATAATAAAAAAATGACTCAGTTAATGTGAGACTGAGATGGATCTGCTGAAGATTTTGCTTCTCAAATATGTTGGCAATCAATAAGAAAATAGGAATTCATGCAGTCAATGAGGCAAAATGAGACAGAGACAAAGTATAGTGCAATAACTGAATGAAGGACTGGCTGAGCAGAGGGAGAGGAGGGAGACAGATACAGCGTAAAATGAAGATGGTCAGTGCTGTTTGCTGGTGTCCAGGAGCAGCAGTTCAACGAATACATAACAGGGCACTCAATAAAAACCTCTGTGTCACATCCTACAAGCTGCTGGCAAACTGAAAGACAAATTCATGAAGATACAGCTGCAAGACAAATGGATGATGGTGCTGCAGAGCCTTGTTGGGGCACTTAATACATCCACCAAACACAGCAGTGCCACAGCAAAAGCCACTTGTCGCATAAACAACTCAGCAAAAAAAGGGATTTTTGGAAGAATAATTTCTACCTGCAGTGCATCATCACAATAGGCTTGTAAGAAAAGATCAGTCAGAAAAAATATTGGTGGAGGTGTTCATAAAGTCTAATTTTAGTCCTGCAACATCAGGTGTCCTCTTGTGTTCTAGGCAGTGAGCTGGTGTCTCCTGGGAGGTATTCCCACCCCACATGGAAAGGAATAAACTCTACTGAGCTTGGCTGCCCTGCCCCTCCTCCCTCAGACCACAGTGACCATCCCCAAACTGCTGCCACCAGCCAAACTCTGCCCAGGGCCTGGCACCGCGCTCTGGGACATGGGCCAAAGTGACACCAGGAGTGCCACCCGACTGCTGCGGACAAGAGGCAGTTTGGAGGACACCCAGGGAGATTAACTGTTGATCCTATGAGGTGAAGTGACAATCACAGCTATTTTCATGTGTGCTGTGATTGTCACTGTCTCCGAGCTCTGACAGGATGCAGTGAGTGAGCCCTGGTGTCCATCCAGAGGTCAGGCTGGACATTCCACACTCATCAAATTTCAGTGCAAATGTGGGATGAAGGACAGGAGCCTGGCTCTGCCCTACAGGCACAGGAGATGAGCTTTGCATGGAAGGTGCATCACTGTAGCATCCATCCCATTTATCAAGTGTGGGCACACCAGATTTCTGGGAGGAAATCACAGAATCTCAGAATAGTCTGGGGTGGAAAAGACCTTGAAGATCACCTGATTACAGACTTCCACTAGCCCAGGATGTTCCAAGCCTCATCCAGCCTGGCCTTGGACACTGCCAGGGATCCAGGGGCATCCACAGCTTCTCTGGGCACCCTGTGCCAGGACCTCCCCAATCCCAAAAGGAACAATTCCTTCCCAATATCCCATCTTACCCTGCCCTCTTGCAGTTTGAAGCCATTCCCTCTTGTCTTGTCACTCCATCCCTTGTAAGTATTTTTCTCCATGGTATGATCCTGTAGAGGATTAGAAAGTGAGAAAAGACCCAGCCACTGCTTTTCTCCACTCCTGAGGCAGCACTGCTGCTAATTAACTGCAGAAGTTAATTTGGGCTTGCAGAAACATGGAGGGAGACTTTCCACCAAGGCTCGTGAATCTGATGAGGAGAAGTCTCCATCTGGGAAATGGTGACTTGGGAACAGCTTTAACCCTTCAGCTGAAGAAGAGACAGGAACCATCTATGGAATAAAATGAGAATGGCCTAAAGAGACATGTCAGGATGTTTAACTGACCTCACTCATTTACAGTGGCCTTTAGGGAGAGCTGAAGAAATGGGGCACTGTTACTGACACCAGGGTGACATTGCAAATACATGTAAAAAAAATTTGTCAAGGAAAATGTTTTTGTGGCAGGTTTTTTGCTTTAGAGAGAAGATTTTTTAAAAAAGAAAAACAAAAAGAGGATTAAAATACTGGGTTCTGGGTGAGACATGGTCTCTATCTACTAGAATCAAACAAGGATAAGAAATCCATGAATCCAGAAAGGTTTGAACAGCTCCCCAGGAGAGTACTACAGATAATTCTTCCAGCCAAGCCTCACACAGTCACTTTTTCCCTGGACATAAAAGCCAATATTTTGGCTATTCTAACTCATTTTGTCTGCACGAGGATGATTTTAAGGTCACCACTGCAGAAAGGCAGGTGAACATATCTGGATTTTTTGTCTGTGATGAAAATAGTTGGTAAAGGTCTCAGAGCTCTGTGCAAAGTGACCCAAAGGGGAATGACAGTGACTCTGTTTTCTGCATTTTCCCAGCAGGCAGAGCCCTGGCTTTGAAATGCCCAGGCTGTGCTGGACTAACCTGGAAAATTGCAGATGTGTGGGTGTTTGTGTGAGTGTGCACATGCAGCTAAAACCCCTCCCTGGGAGAGCTCTGTTTGATTAACACCCACTCAGTCCTTCCAGACATCTCTCAGGGGTCTCTATAGTCCTGTCAGACCCCAAGATGTGTCAGAGAATCTCTTTTCCCAGCCTGGCAATGGAAGAAGGAGTCAGGATTCTTCTGTTCTGGTTTTCAAGGTTGTTTGTTTTTCTGTTATCTATAAAATTCTTTTCCTGGCCTGCTGAGGTCCATTCAGTGGCACTCTGACTGCCTTCAAAGGTGGTGTTATCTTTTTATACTAAAAACTACATGTACATTATTTACAATAATTTTACAATACCTATCACCTATGTTAGACAGTGTGTTCCTACCTTAAACCAATCCAAAAGTGCTGCATCACCCAGAAGATGGAGGCCAAGAAGAAAGAGAAAGAAGGATATGGCATGCCCAAATTCCTCCATCTTGGGACCTTGAGCCCCCATTCTAAAACCCCCAAAATTCTACTTTTCACCCTGTGACAAACTAACTATCATTCTACTTAAACTTTTGCTACTAAAAGGTACAGATGTGGAAACAGCCACCAATAAGACAGAGGTTCTGCTCTGCCCTGTGACTCCTTTTTGGGAACTTCCAGATCAGCTTGCAAGCAAACACTTTTACAAAAGATCATTACTTTCACTCGTGTTTCTCTCAGTCACACCTTTATGAAATTCAAATCAGATTTTCTGTGTTCAATTTGTGGTTTAGGGGAAATATATTCTGTGCCTGAGTATACTCTTCTTTACTTTTGTACTTCTAGAAGGCATGTTAATATAAGTGCAATAAATTATGTAGTCTCTGGGAGTTTGGGCAGAATAATGAATTCAGGATTTTTGAATAACAGTAGTATGAGGAATATCTCAGCAAATGGTCATTTTAAACCCCCCTTAAGCACAGCAGCGCTATGACCCACTTAGTAATGGGGGAATAAAAGTTATTTAATCCTAATCACTTTCATTGTGGCTCCAGTACCTTAGGAGCCTATTTAATACAGAGGTCATCTTTTAAGCAATATTGAAAAAAAATAATAAAAAGATTCAGAGTACTGCTTCATCCCCCAAATAAGCTGCTGTCTCCTGGGAACGGTGACATCAGCTGTCTTCATGACCCTGGAAATGCAGGCAGGAGTAACCAGCAGCAAACAAACTCAAAATTAAAACTTTAGGCAGGTGTTATTTTTTTCTTAAGATGACATAGATCAGCCCCAGGTACATCTAGAGCATATTCCTATGACTTCTCACCAAATTAACTATTTTTTATCATCTAAATCTTCCCCTGGCTGTGGCCTGAGGAAGGGCTGTAACAGTTTATTGCATAGACAAAGCCAAACTGTTTATTTTTCCCTATTTTTCCTAAACCTAAGCCCTTCCCTAACCCAACACTAAGTGTGACTTTAGGGACTCACATTTCCCGCTGACACCACTACTGCCCTGGGGAACAAGTGGGTTTTTTGTTTCCTTCAGCTCCAGGAAGACACAATAATAATTTTACCTCCCAAACTCTAAACTTTCCTTTCCTCCAAGTCTGACTTGGAGCATCAGAGTCTTTCTGTCCAGGAGCTCTTTGTGCTTGTCCAACATCACCTTTCTTCCAAGTCTTTTGACATGGAGAACTCAGGTCCTTTGTGAAGCTGCTGCTTTTTTATCCTGAGTAACATGTGCGCCCTTAAATCCAAACAGTTGCCATGGGAGATGCTCCTGCCCTTCAATCAGCTGTTCTGTCTCAGGTCCAGGTAGCACTGAATCCTTTCTTCAGCCCTCAAACTATCAACACACCTGAAGAAAATCAGTACTTGAACCTTGAGTTTCCTTGACCTTCACTGAAATCTTAGCACTGAGGACTTAGAACTGAATGTGCTCAAGAAAAAAGACTCTTCCATCTAGCAGCCCCTAAAGTACACAATAGGAAATTCTCCTCTGAAATTTTAATTTTTCTAGTCATGATCTAAATCTAAGCCTGCATTTCAACCTGTAAAATTACTGATTTTAAAGTTCTCCCTGTTAAAAGAAAACACTTCAAAATAGGTTAATATTTGAATTCACTCCCAAAGTGCTTTTCCATGGCTTTCTGTTGTGTACTGAGTGAGCAGGGGAGAGCAGGTGTGTTTTAGCTTTGATAGCTGCAATCAGCTCTCATCTGGAAAGGTAGATTTTGTAATAACCTGATTAGGCAGAAGCACCACTGGCTGTAGTTGCTGGTATAATTCTCTTTCTCTCTCTCTACTTTGTTTTTTCTTTTTGGCAAGTTTCAGTTTTCGCTTGAGAACCCCATAAATTTCAGATAAACACAGTGCAAAGCATTTATGGCTTGCCATAAACAACACTTAAGGATGTTAGAGCCATATTCTGTTTCCTGTTTGGAATCTGTTTTGTCTCTGGTGCCACAACAATCTGTCTCACTCCTGTGCACAGCAGCACTAATTGCCCTTAATTGAGAAGAGTGGAAGCTTATATGGTCCAGTGGGTTTCTGCTGGATTTGGATGATGAGGGAACGCAGCCACAGGAATTATACCTGTATATTGCTGCTTGGACAGTCACAAACCCTGCAGCATGAGAGACCCCCTCCCTTTATAGGCTGAATTTTGAAGCTCACACATAATTGTCGACAGTTATCTAAAGGTTTTAATATTCCCTTCCATCTTCCTGACTGCTGAAATGCAATCTCAGTGAATATAATGAGGAGGAAGCAAATTGGTTTCGTTATGTGGAACTAGTTTTTCCTCCACGTTTCTGCTCGCTGTTAAGAAATAGAGGGATAATAAAAATATTTCTGCCAAGGAAAGTTGATCTGAGCAGAGTTTTACACTCTCCATATTTCCCAGGTGGCCATATAAAGGAAGGAAAAGATGGAGGCATAGATCCAGTGGTTTCCACTAACACCCATTAAAGCCTGATACAAACACAAGCAATTTCAGCCAAGGATGATTTGTGTGGATACACTCGGGTTATGGTGCTGCTCAGGAGGAATTTCTGCATGGAAAGGGTAGTCAGGCATTGGCAGGGGCTGCCCAGGGAGGTGTTGGAGTCCCCATCCCTGGAGGTGTCCAAGCGAGGCCTGGACATGGCACTCAGTGACAAAGTGGGAATTCTGATCCTGGATATCTTTCCCAAACTTAATGGTTCTGGGAATCTTCAGTGGGGTCAAACTCCATTCGTCTTCAGTAATCTTTGAAAAATAGGTTTTAATACGAGGACCATTTCTGTTTATAACAGATTCATCTTTTCCCCTTTCCTCTCCTATGTGTTGGCTACTCAGTGTGCACTTAACTCATGGTAATTTGCTAGAGATAATTTTATTTTCTATTGCTGAGTCCACCACAGGAGCATTTGCAGCTCTGAAACACTGAGATATTGCCACTCAGATATTGTTATGCTTGTTTTCAATTCTGCATCCTGCTCAGCACTGTGATGGTTAGGACAAAAATTCTGTAGTGTGCCCTTTTCAGTACCTTGGTAATGACAGGGTGGGAATGTTCTCAGCAGGATCTGAGTGTGTGACATGCAATGTCTGCTGGAGATCTTATCTGTGATGCCTCAGGAAGCAACAAAAAGCCAAAATAGAGTAAAATATGTGTTTATGTGAAATATATGAATATACCAATGTACTCTAATTTATAAATATAAGAAAAAACAGAAATTAAAGCCAACAAGAAAAAGCAGAAATTAAAGCCAACAGTAATCCAAAACTACCCAGCTTTTCCTAGGCAACTCCTCCAATGACACACTCTTTGCTGGTGCCTGCTACAAGCAGTAATTGGAGAAGTTTCCCAGCTCTAAAGAGGATTCATAAATTAATTCTCAGAACAGGAGGTTATCATCTCACCAGAGGGATGAGCATTTGGACTGGCCTAAGCTACAGTATCAATTCCTCTGGCATTAAATAACCTTTCTCTCCCTGACACACATTAATGGCCTTTCAGGCAATGGCTTGGAGTTTTCCCTGCCATTTTCTCTCTGAGAAAATTCTTATATCGTTCCCAGTTGTTACAGCTCGGTTGAAATCCTGCTCCAGATAGGGTAAAGACAAATAAATCATCAAGTCAAAGCCCATTAGAGGCTCAGGGGGTAGAAAACCAGGGCTAAAAGTGCAGGGCTTTGCTTAATTGCTCGTTTGTATTCCACCCCATCAAGGGAGGGGAAATTTGCTGCAGAAGAATTCCTATGTCTGTGCTAGGAAAAAACCTCAAAGATTGGGGAGAAAAGTCGTTGGGAATTTGGAAAGGGCAAACAATTAATTTATTTCCTAGGCATGGCCCTGGGTGCAAGCTGAAATCCAACCACTGGGCCCCTTTGGCAGATGGAAATTGCATGGAGCAAGCAGGATAAAGCAACAAGGATGGAATGAATAGGTTGAATTAAAAATAATCCAAAAGAAGACTCCTAAAACGTCATACAGATGGATTTAATATTTCCTATGGGATGCTCACAGAGTATGGAAACTGAAAATTCTTTCATTCCTGAATCTACATTACAGTGTGACACAACCTTTATTTTACAATATCAGGGCCAAAGATACCAATAAACTGGAGCAGTAAAAAAGAAAATAAAGAATTTCTCCAAAAAAAAAAAAAAGCAAAGGTGAAAAGCAAAGACCAAAAAAAGGTGGGGAAAAGAAACTTGAACAGCTTAAAATTCACCTCTGTTTTTCTGTCACTTCCTATTTGCTTTGGGGGAATTTCAATTAGCAAAACTTAATTTTAGATGTAATAAAATATTATTTACAAGGCCCTGGAGTAAGAGGATGAGGAGGAATGGTTTCCCACTGCAGAGGGCAGGGTTAGATGTGATATTGGGAAGGAATTGTTCCCTGCGAGGGTGGGCAGGCCCTGGGACAGGATGCCCAGAGAAGCTGTGGGTGCATCTGGATCTCTGGCAGTGTTCAAGGCCAGGCTGGACAGAATTTGGAGCAACCTGGGATAGTGGAAGGTGTCTCTGCCCATGGCAGGGGTGTGACTGCCAGGGGATGGGCTTTTAGATCCATTCCAAACCACTCCGGGACCCTAACAAAACCAGATTTGACAGTATCAAATATTTTTTCATATAGCTTGTGTTTGGGTTTGGTTTTCCATTCTCCCTTGCTGCTCCTTCTTTCTCTGTCAGACTCACCTGAGAATAGGATATTCTATGCTGTATAATGCTGATAAGTACTTGTCATTTTGTATTTCTGAATTAAGAAATAGCCTTTCAAAATTGTGAAGGAAAAGATTTCCTAAAAGATATGTGTATCCCTGCTTTTCCAGACATCATAAAGCAGGGAAATAGTTTTCATAAAAGCAATTTATGCTGTTGGCTTCTGTTTTGAAAGCCAGTGAGAGAGTTTGCAGTGGTCTAAAGTTCAGTCTTGCTGTATTTGCATTTCTTCCCTTTCTAGGACTAATTAAGATGATGTTCCTGCCTTCTATTGCAAAGCAACATAAAAAAAAAAACAACCTGGCAAGTTATTAGTATTGCTGTCTCAGATGAGCATTCTCCCTGTATAGGACAGGCAAGATAAATAGAACAGTGCTTAATAAACAGAGATAATGGGAAGGAATTTGTTCCTCCCCTCCCTGGTGAGCAGGGGCCGTGTCCCCCTACACAACATGAGGGTGTCCATTGGGACAGGGAGACAAAAACCTGCTGCTCTTTCCCAAGCTTTTTTTTCCTTTTGGTATAACAGTCCAGCTAAAATTTTCATCTTCTGGATATCTGTAGGGAGAAGAGAAAACTCCAAAAGCCAGAGTTCCAGGAGGGTTTGGACAATGCTCCCAGGGGTGCCCAGGGTTGGATTATTGGGGTGTCTGGGTGGGGACAGGAATTTGACTTCATGATCCTGGTGGTCCCTTCCAGCTCAGGATATTCCATGATTGCATGGAGGTGTTTTTCTGCCACAGCAGTGAACTGATGAAATCAAAATTAAATCAAAACTTGGATGCTTTGTCAGCATGAAGTTTGTTTTGGGTAGAAAAATCGTGAGGTAAAAAGAAAACAGCAGAGCAATGAAACAGAATCTGCTGTGTTAAATACAAATTATTGCCTTTAAAGCCTCAGTCATGCAGAAAAGACATCAGAGCTGTTAGAGGGAATTACAGGTGGAAGGGGATCATTCCTGTGTTTCCTGACCATGTTGAGGGCTTGAAGCTTATGAATTTTAAAGGTTTTTCCAAGCTGAATGATTCTATGATTCCATGAGTTAGGCATTCCAAAAATTGTCAGAATGGATAACATCAAAAAGGCATAAGAACAACTTTTAAACAATAAATTTTTTTCCAGAAAAAGTCTATTGTCCCCATTTAGAGAATGAGGTGGATCTCCAGAGACATCTCCATGTTCTTCTGAGCTATGGGAACAAATATATAATGGAAAAGAAAGACTAAAACTGTCAGAAACAAAACATCCCTTTAGGAATAGCTCTGGCTGGAGAATGTGGATGCACAGATGTCCACCAAGTTCAGTGCAGAGCTGGAAGTTATTTGAAGTAAACTGAGAAAAAGCAATCATTTTATGAAGAAATTCTATCCTTGAGGTCTCCTATCCTCTTCCCAAAGAAAGCAAAAATGCTATAAAGGATGCACTGATTTTCTTCCCAGCTCATCCCTTGCCATGAATGATTGCTGGATTCAGTGGCAAAGTCCCCCAGAGGAGAGGAGGGAATGGAGTGAAATCCCTGGGATTGGCTTTGGCCAAAATGTCTGCAGTGAGATCCCTGGGGTTGGCTTTAGCCAAAATGTCTGCAGTGAAATCCCTGGGATTGGCTTTAGCCAAAATGTCTGCAGTGAAATCCCTGGGGTTGGCTTTAGCCAAAATGTCTGCAGTGAAATCCCTGGGGTTGGCTTTGGCCAAAATGTCTGCAGTGAGATCCCTGGGGTTGGCTTTGGCCAAAATGTCTGCAGTGAGATCCCTGGGGTTGGCTTTGGCCTTTGCTGCTGAACTAACAGGTGTAAAGCTGGTGTGAGACTAAAGAGAAGCTGATGCCCCTGCCCTGGTTTGGTTTTACTCTCTTGGGCAAGTTTTCCTTACAATTCCAGAGGTACCACTCTGTATTTAGAGAAAGGTTGTTTTTTATTCTCTGTAGTAGTTCTGAGCTTTACCTTGGCCATTTACCTCTGCAAATTCCAGGCTCCATATCTGAGTCACTGTGATCTTCCCTGAAAAATGATCCCTTGGGTGCCCCACTTCAAATCCAGCTTGAAGTGAAAAACCTCCAGGAGTTTTGTTAGAATGAAAAAGACAAAAGCACTGAAAACAGAAAGGCAGAATTATTTTGCTAAACAATTTTATTTATGTTCCTCTAGATAATATATAATATCACAATATAATAATTCTTGTGTGAAACCATAACTTCATTTTTAAACCACAGATCACCTCCATCTCAAAACTATCAAAAGATAAAATCGTGGTTCCATTAACTTGATGTTACCAGTGAATGATTTGTCAGAGGGTTAAACTGAATCCAGCTGCATTTCTCTGGCTGAAATAAACATTTTCAAGTCACAGTTAAGAAGGGTGTTAGTCAGAGATCCTGGAACTGCAGAGATCCTAACACTACAATAATCACAGACCTCCAAACCTGCAGTAAGGAGAGAACCCACCCAGCCCTAAAAACAAGCCTTGTATTTTTAAGAATGACAGATGTGGGATGAGACAGGGACTGAACAGAGCTGCCCTGGCCCACAAATCAAACACCAAAACCCCAACTTAATGGCCCACTTTGACCTGCTAAATGAGTGTTCAAGATTGTTAGCTTGTAACTGAGGGATAAAGCAAGGTTCTGGTCACAGCTCCAAAGCACCCAAATAACTTGGCAACTGCTGCCCTCATTTCAAAACTGGCACAGGAGCTGGAGTCCTGCTGAAATTCACTGTTCTAGAAGAGTTACCCTTTGATCAGTAAATCTTATCAAAATGCAGATATTTCCAAAAGGGATTTCATCTCTTAAAAAAAAAAAAGAAATCCCTCTAATCCTATCTGACAAAGAGCCTTCAGAATTTGACAGGGAATGCTAATGACTCCCACTGCAGGGACCCTTTAAACACACTGCATGGATCTCCT
This sequence comes from Ammospiza caudacuta, assembly GCF_027887145.1. Classification (NCBI taxonomy): domain Eukaryota; kingdom Metazoa; phylum Chordata; class Aves; order Passeriformes; family Passerellidae; genus Ammospiza; species Ammospiza caudacuta. The sequence goes on along the minus strand of NC_080599.1, from coordinate 23,815,932 downwards.
TGGAAGCAAAGCAGAGAATCACAGGATCATGGAAAGTTTTGGGTTGGAAGGGGCTTTAAAGATCATCCAGTTCTACTCTACTGATGTGGACAGGGATGCCACTCACTAGATCAGGTTGTACCAAGCCACATTCAATGTTCAGATGGAAATGGGAGCTCCAGATAAAGTCCCTTAAATTATTTGGGTTCTCCATTGTTCCAGGGAGTTCAGCTGAATTTTGACAACCAAATGGGGAGTGTTTTTGGTTTGGTTTTAAGTTTTTTGTTTGTTTGTGTTGATTTGGTGTTGTTTTTTTTTTTTTTTTTTAATTTAATTACATTCTATCCCTTTTTGTCAGGTTAATGATTAAAAAATTAATAGCTCAAAAACTTGAAAATTTTTGAAAGAAAGTATGTAACAGCATCAAGGAAAACCAAGCAGACCTTGTGCTGTGCAAACAGGCCTCACACTGGAATCACCAAGCAAGCTTGAGCATAGAAGAGGAGTTTGCCCCCAAAACTCCATGGCTGGGATTCAGTTCTTTTCCTTAATTGTGTTCTGTGGTGCATGAGAAGCTTTTTGTAGGTAATTCACATATTTTTCCATTAAATTCCTGCTACTTTCATCTTTCCTACTCTCCTACTAGGGATCCATTCAGTACCTGAAGGACCTGACAAGAAGAATGAAGAAACACTATTTACAAGGGCCTGGAGTGATGGGAGAAGGGGAAATGGCTTCCCACTGCCAGAGGGCAGGGTCAGATGGAACAGTGAGGAGAAATTGTTCTCTGGCACAGGGTATCCAGAGAAGCTGTGGCTGCTCCTGGATCCCTGGAAGTGTCCAAATCCAGGCTGGATGGGCTTTGAGCAACCTGGGATAGTGGAAGGTGTCCGTGCTCATGGCAGAGGTGGATGAGATGGGCTTTAAGGTTCCTTCCATCCCAAACCATTCCATGTTCTGTGATTCCATGATCATTACAATTCCAGTTACAGCCTCCTGATTTCTTTGGCCTCTTTCTCGCTCCGCTCACTCACTGCTCTCTGCTGGAACTTCCCACTTGGTTTGAAAATATAAAGGAAAGTGGACTAAGAAAAGAACTGTTTCCAGCCACCTCTGCTTCCATCTGTGACTCCACTCCATTAATGGCCTTAAACTTCCCTCAGGAATTTTGATGTGGGCAAAAAACCCTGGAAAAGAACTTAGCCTCTGTTACCTCACTCCTGTGGGTGCTTGTGAGTTAAATCTCCACTGCTGCAGATGGCACCATTTCCATGAATGAGTCTCTTTGTGTGCCTGGATGCTTTTTATTTGAAATATCATCTCATGCTCCATTGGCTCTGTGCTTGCATGTGCTTGCATGTGCTGAGGCCCTTTTTGGTCCCGACTGTTCAGCTTTGTGGGAACTCCTGCAGGGAAAAAATGGTCATGAACTGTTTTTCTGCATCTGGTGCCTACAAATCTACCCTTGAGCCAGGAGAAAAATTGTTTAACTCAGGGAGGTCTCCTGGTAAGCCCCAAGGAGAGTCTTCTGCTTCATTATAAACACTTTTGTTCTTAAAGGAAACATTTATTTCTGTGCCTGCCTGTGACTGTGTTCACAGGGATCTCAGGTTGAGAGAAGAGACAAGGATCTGACTCCATGTTTCAGAAGGCTTGATTTACTATTTTATAATATATATTACATTAAAACTATAATAAAAGAATAGAAGAAAAGATCTCATCAGAAGGCTAGCTAAGAATAGAATAGGAAGGAATGATAGCAAAGTCTCTGTCTCAGACTCTCTGTCCAAGCCAGCTGACTGTGATTGGCCATTAATTAGAAACAACCACATGAGACCAATCCCAGATGCACCTGTTGCATTCCACAGCAGCAGATAATCATTGTTTACATTTTGTTCCTGAGGTCTCTCAGCTTCTCAGGAGGAAAAATCCTAAGGAAAGGATTTTTCATAAAGGATGTCTGTGACACCTGCCAGAGTCTGGGAAAATCATACCCAGGCTCCAGTTGTTTGGGAACCAGGATGCACCACAGTGCTACCATGTTGATTCTCATTTTTCTCAAAGAACTTCTTTCTCATAATTTCATTTCATATGCCAGATACTTTGAAATGAAATATCTGGCTAAATACCTGAGGTCCTACTTCCAAGAATCTGTCATATGAGAAAGGATAATCACAGAGTCACAGGATGGTTTGTGTTGGAGTGACATGAAGCCCATCCAGTCCCACCCCTGCCAGAGTCAGGGACACCTTCCACTATCCCAGCTTTCTCTCATCCCTGTCCAACCTGGCCTTGGGCTCTTCCAGGTATGAGGCAGCCACAGCTTCTCTATGTTCCTGATATTCCTAGTTCTATTTTTAGTTCCTAATTGGTGTTCCCTTTTCCTCTTTCATCATCTTGGATGGAGATCCAAATAAGAACATAAGGCAAGAATGATATTCACAGTGTGTCTTATTGCCTCTGTTGTCACTAGGACACACTTAGGTCATCTTATCAGCTGTGACAAAAGTGTTGAGCAGGCCACATTTTGAGTGTGGTTCAGTTTTGAGCTTCATTCCTCCTCAGCTGAGTCGAATCCTTTGAACCCAATTCCACTTGCACTTGAAAAATCACAGTGGGTTTAAGGATTTTAATCACACCATTTGATGTTGATATCTGAAGCATTTAAGTGCAGACTTTTCTCTGAATTATACTGTAAAAATGAGACCCATCCAGGGTTTTTTTTCCCTCCTCAGGTGTGTGCTCCTGCTCTGCCTGTTCCGTGGTTCAGGGCTGGGTACTTTTCTCTCTTTAGCAGAGCATGGGGCCATGCAAACAGCAGCAGTCATCCCTCATGCTGTCAGGCCTTTCACCCCCAGTCAGCCTTGATATTATTTATATTCTGCTTGGTGAATGAAAGTCTTTTTCATCTCACTTATTCCAAACAGGGCTCTGCATTTGTCTGGAATGAAGAGTGCCAAATCCCTCCATTAACATTTTTAGGACAATGTGCTCAAAATACCTGTCCAAACCTGGGTGTTGTTTTCAACCCTGGGATAAAAGTTTGATTTCCAAATATTCTGTGGAGCACAGGGGCATAAGGCAGGGCAAGGAAGGATGGGGGAACCCCAAAACCCAGTCTCTGACTTGGCGGTAATGGGAGACCATCCTGGTGGCACTTTCTGCCATGTGTCACCTCAGGTCACCTTTCATCTCTGCCCAGGGGAAGAGCATTTGGGGGATTGTATAAGATTTAAGGGATGTTTAGGAAAAGGCTAGGAGCTTGTATTATTTTTGTAAAGCACGGAAGATATTTCTGAAGTGATATTCTTGCCTTATTTTTACATGGAAGCGTGGCACAGTGGGAAGAAAGGGAGAGAAAAAAAAAAAGAGGTTTGTTTGCTTTTGAAGAGCTGAGGGTTCCTCAGATAATGAGCACTTCCAGTCTATTTGCATCTGTGTAGGCAGCCCTGCCAAGGCTCCACAGTCTGCTGCTAGAACCAGGATTAAATTTCTCAGCCTGCCAAGCTCTAAATCTGAGAAACACCACCCAGCACAAGGAGGCAGCGAGAGGCAAACAGGGCACAGTAAATCCACCAAGCTGGGAAGGATGGGAAAGGGGGGAGTGGATTTGCATGTTGTGAGCACAGGGTGCTGTTCCCTGCCCTGTGCCTTGTGATTCAGGGATTGCCCTGCAAATATTTCACAGCCATAAAAGGGAGCACACAGCAGTGCCAAGGAGATGGAAATAAATCTATATCAGAAATCAGGGAGTGCTGAGAGATGGGGCTGAGATAGACTCAAGCATAGAGATTTATAATAAAAACCTGACAGAAAGCCTGCTCTGGGTATGTACACTGGTGTTAGAACAGCTGACAATGTGAAAACCATTTAGTGTTGATAACAGCACGGGGAAATGCAGCTTTTGTCCATGCCAAATTGCTCCTTTTACACAGCAAAACAACCCATGTCAGCCACTTCAAGACACTTGTGTTTAAAAAATGCCACTTGGAGACAGTGTACACACACACAGACACCAGTCTGGGCATGGGAGTGCCCTGCTGATGGACCAGAATTTAAAGGAGGGATATCCAGCATCAGTCTCATAAAAGGATGGAAGCAGCCTTTGGATGGTGGGACTCATAAAACTTACATTTGGTGTGCATTCTGCCAGCTGTTTGACAGAGTGCTGATTCAGGACTGAAATTTTTCAGGAAGGCAATGGAAAGGTCAAGACACGACACTAAAAATAGTTGTTTGTCCCATCTGGATCTTTTCACTTCTATTACCTGCCTATATAATCTTTTCTTGATGAATATATTATACAAATGCACTCCTCAAACTGCTGTTTGAAAAATCAGACCTTTTGATGCTTTCTGACCTGTGTGACAGCCTCCCCTTTCCATAGAAAGTGCAGGAGAAGCAGGGCAGGGCTGGGACAGCCACAGCTTCTCTGAGCACCCTGTGCCAGGGCCTCCCCACCCTCACAGGGCAGTATTTCATCCCAGCATCCCATCAAAATCCTCTAATTGTGTTTGAGGGCATTAATAAAAGCAGCAGAACTGTGTTTTGGATGAAGCACACCCGAGCTGCTCACCCTCACTGCAATGTGTGAGAACAACCTGACTCGTTATTAGCTCTGCTCCTCTGAACTACCAGCTCCCCTCTGCTGGCAGGGCCTGCAGCAGCTCATGGTCTGTTAGGGGAGCTGATTATGAGTTTACACTTCTTGTTTGGAGGAACAGCATTTACATCTTTGTTTTTATTTGCATACCTAAAACAAACACCAGAGGCGACCTTGCGGCTGATTTTGCTCCGTGTCAGGTCCCTCCCATTCCACGAAGTTTAGTATCACAGAGAGAAATGACAGAGCATTTCATTTGTGCTTGTCTCACTGGGGACAGGTTGGGAGGCTCAGAGATAAGAACAGCAGCTTCTAGCTATCAAATGAGCTCGGGTTACAATGCAAATAATTGTTACTGCCATTATCTTTGAAGGCAGGTGTTTGGTATCCCTGTGAGGAAAATCTAGGATCTCTCTAATACTTCTAAAAAACCTTGTTTTCCCATATTGTAATAACTCAGCAGACAATGATATGACTGAGTTGAAATATGAAGGGGGAAGAAAACATTTCTGTAAGTGACAGAAAGTATTAATATAATTCATCTCCTATTTATTAGTGGTTGTCTGTTGTCAGGAAGTGCTAAAAAGTCCACATCAATGGAAACAAACTGTAAATTATCTCAGCAATGTTCTGTCAGGTGAACCTGATAGGGAAACTCCAAAATAAATCACCTGGTGTGTTTATAAAGCAAGCAAACAACCAAGCAAATCTCAGTGGAGGCAGCTTGCAGCTATTTTATTGCACTGATAAATGTGGGACAGGGCTGGGGAGCAGCACCGAGGCAGGTCAGGGGCTGAGCTTCCCCTGGACTTGACACCAGAGCTGAGGAAAGAGGGCAGCACATCCATCACAGCCAGGAGATGGAGTTGGATATGCTCACCTGCATGTGGAGAAAAGAGAAGGCAAAAAGAAAAATAAACAGCAAAGAAAGTCCCCAAACTTACATCCACAATGTCTACAAACTGAGAAACATTAATGGTGAGCTTTGGGGATGTTATCCTCACTATTTCAAGTGAGACGCATTCCTGAGGGCTTGAGGATCTTGGAGGACTTCTCCAACCTTTCTGATTCTATGGGACACTGTGCCCTGGTGGGTTGTCAGCCACCACCTGTCTAGAGGGGACACCAGGACATGGCTGTGGCCAGGACATATCCCAGGTTTTGGGCATCCTCGGTCAGTGTCTGGGACAGGAGAAGAATCCTTGGATACCTGTTGGTCAGAGACACCAATTTACCAACAGGACTCTGCAAGGGACAGCCTTGGTAGCTGCTGTCCCAGAAAACCTCATCAGGAATCCTAAGGCTCTGCTTGGGAAAATTTTCATTTTACAGCTCTGTAATTAAGGGCAAAGCTTGGCTCTTTCTATACCTTTCTCAGGGCTGTTGTGTCATTTCCAACCATCTTCATCTTAACCAATAATTTGGGAATGTGACATTATGCCCAATACTTCATTGAAGTCAAGATAATTTACTTAATTTCCCAAATTTGAGGTGAAATAAATCAGAGAGGTGCAATATCCAGTAGTTGATGGTATTTTACTTGACCAACACAAGGAATTGTTTCAGCAATGCTTGAATAGGGAGAGGTTTAATACACATGTCCTCTTTAAGTCTAATAATTTTCTTTCTTGTCCATTACTCTGAATAGCTTTCCTTAGAAATTATCCATTTTGATTCACAGCTTAGACCATTTTTTTGTGTGTTTCGACCAAGATGTGCAGTTCCAGATGGAGTGATAAAAATAACCAAGGCATTTTAGGTCAGGACTGAAGTGTTTTAAAGCTGTTTGCAGACATTGCCACTATATCTACTCATATGGGCCAGGACTGAGCATGAAAGTTAGACTTCCGACTCTCCTTCCCAAGCTGGAATGATCATTGCTTCAGCATCCTGGGGGTGTGCACTCTAAATTAGTCAAATCCCAGACAGAACATTTTAGAAATTTGATGGTGGAAGAAAAGAAAACCCCAAAAGTTTTCAAACTCTGTGCCACTATAAAGAAGTGTCAGGGTTTCTTTTTTGGTTTTTTTTTTTTTTTTTCAGAATGGCTCTAATTTTGTCAATACTCATTTTTCCCTCGGTTGCCTGGTTTTAATTTAATGCTGTGTGATGAGTTTCAACAATAAAAAAAGAATTGAAGGCTTTTGCAGCAACTCCCACATAGTAAATTATTTGTAAGACAATCCACCGGCTGCCCCCAAGAAAATTTAAAAAAATCACAAAGCAGTCATTATTTTAATAGCTTCTTTAGGGAGCTACACAGACAGAAATCATGTGTGACCTTCAGGGAGGAATTATACCAAGTCCTCTGAGAGTTATTCCATTGCTGAGGACTCTGGAGCTGCAAATCCCCAAAGTATTTCCAAAATAAAGTGCAGATTTGACTGCCCTTTGCAATTGTTGGTGCTCCTATTGGCTTTAAATCTCTGGCAAGGACTGGTGATTGAAAAGTGTTTCCTCAAATTGCAGCTAGAACCTGAAGAGATCCTTAGAAAACCCTTTGGAGACAAAAAAAAAACCCAAAAACCAAAACAAGTCAAAGTTTTCTCCCTGATTTTAGCTCACCAATTTTGACACCATTAGAGTGTCATTATGTTGTTACTGTTACTAAGGCAGGAATAGATTTAAAGTTTTCCTTCATTTTCAAGGTCTCTCTAAAAGATTCCCAGTGCAGAAAGGGAAGTACTGAGAAGGGAAATTCAGGTGCCTTTTTGATTTTTGACAGCATCCTGTGCTTTGCTTCTGACATTATCAAAGGTGGGAGCCTGTGAAGGTGAGAAATTGCTTTAAATGTCACATGTGATTGACAAAGCCAAGCCTCCAGCTGGCTGTAACTTGGTGTCAGCCCCATGCTCAGGCTGAGATCCTGAGCGTTAGCCCTGCTGAGGAGAGGCTGGGTCAGGATTGTGCCATTCCTTTCTCATACAGGCAGATTTTAGCTTTAAATGTGTAAACACAGAATATAAATACATTGTTGTTTAATATCTGCATTAATGACACAGGCGATGGAGGGCACGCTCAGGTTTGCAGTGACACCAAGCTGAAGGTGCAGTGACAGCCCTGAAGGACAGGGTGACATCCAGAGGGCCCTGGACAAGCTCCAGGAGTTCCAGTGGAACCCCAGGAGGTTCAACCAGGGCTGCTCAGGGCAGCCCCTGGGGTCAGTCCAGGCTGGGAGGAGCAGCTGAAGCAGCCCTGAGAGAAGGGTTTGGGGTGCTGGGGGTGAGAGCTGGAGCTGCCCCAGCCCTGAACCCCCTGCCCTGGGCTGAGCCCCAGCCTGGGCAGCAGGGGAGGGATTGGGATCGTGCCCCTGAGCTCAGGTGAGACCCCACCTGCAGAGCTGCCCCAGCACAGGGAAGAGCTGGAGCTGCTGGAGAGAGCCCAGGGCAGGCACCAGGATGGGCAGAGGGATGGAGCAGCTCTGCTGGGAGGGAAAGCTGGGAGAATTGGAGAAAAGAAGGTTTAGCATGCCCTCATTGTGGCCTTGCAGTGCCTGAAGAAGCTGACAAAAAGTAGAGAGACAATTTCCAAGGGATGGAGTGTCAGGACAAGGGGACATGGTTTGCTGGAGGGCAGAGTTAGATGGGATATTGGGAAGGAATTGTTCCCTGTGAGGGTGGGCAGGCCCTGGCACAGGGTGCCCAGAGAAGCTGTGGCTGCCCCTGGATCCCTGGCAGTGTCCAAGGCCAGGTTGGATGGCGATTGGAGCAGCCTGGGACAGTGGAAGGTGTCCCTGCCCATGGGCTGTAAGGTCCCTTCCCATCCAAACCATTTCATGATTCCATTTTTCTGCGACACATACAAGCAGCAATATGAAGGATAGGGACCAATGCCCCTAGCATTCAGGCAGAACAAAGACTGATTTAAAGGCTCCCTCAGTGTATTTTCATTATGGTATTTGCTCTTTGAGCTGGAAGACAGATTCAACTGGCCTTTAGCAGCTTAACCTCTAGACTTTTAAAAAATTAAGGGACTGCTTTAATCTCATCCAGAAAAAACATTTTCTGTGCTTATAGAAGCAGTTCCATTTACACTTAGTTAGTATTAGTATTACATCTCTGGTGGTACCATGTAGATTTTACCTACCCACAATACGAGGTACCTAACCAAAAGGGTTTAAAAGTGCTGTAGAAATAAAGTAGATGCTATGAGATGAAAAAGAGAAGCAATTTACCCTGAGTCAAAATGAAAGTCCCTGGAAGAGGGGTAATTTGTTTCTAGAGATGTTGATCTATGCAGCTGTAGGGCTTCTCAATTTTCCTATCTCTTTTACAGTTCCCCTTGGGCACCTTGCATTAAAAGGAAATATGGAGATTCAGAATCCCCGGATCATTAAGTTTGGAAAAATATCCAGGTTCATCAAGTCTAAGTCTAACCTTGTCCCCAGCCCAGAGCACTGAGTGCCACATCCAGGCCTTTCTGGGACACCTCCAGGGATGGGGACTCTAGCACTGCCCTGGGCAGCCCCTGCCAAGGCCTGACCACCCTTTCCATGCAGAAATTCCTCCTGATGTCCACCCTGAGCCTGCCCTGGCCCAGCCTGAGGCCGTTCCCTCTCCTCCTGTCCCTGTTCCTGGGAGCACAGCCTGACCTGCCCACCTCCACACTCCTGGCAGGTTATATATCTGGAAATTCAGGACATGAGCTGAAATACTGTCCTAGTGAAGCCCATCTATTTCTAAACATCTCTGACAGCTGAGGAAGTGCCTGATGACAATTCTATTCCATTTATCTTCCAGAAATCTGCTGCTCACGGACTCCTTGCTGCTCATCTCATGCCATTAGCAAGATGTGTTCTCCTGTTTGCTGGATTTTCCTACAGACAGCTCCCAGCTCCGCCAACTGGGCTGCAGTTAAATGAGATCAAACAGCTCCCAGTTCCTTCCCTTCCAACCAAGTGCCTTTTCCTCCACATCCCAGTTCAACAGGAAAATTGGAAAATATTTTAAGCAAGTGTTGTTAATAGAGCCCAATTTGGCACTTACATCCTATATTAACATATCAAACACAGTTTAACATTCAAAATCTCTCCTGTCTGGCAGCCAGGAAATTATGCCATAATGTTAATGTACATGGCCTTATTAAATTGTGCCTCTATAATAGGTAGTCTGTTATAAGGCAAAGGGAAGAGCAATATATCACAGATATTGCAACACACACCAGCACTGCAAAGATAAAATTTCAAATATGTACTTATGCAGCTGCTAGCTGAGTATCTTTATTTTGGATATCTTTATTAAATAACTTTGTTTTTCCTGAAAGTAAAGGAAGAACTTAATAAACTACTATAGACAGATAGTGCAGACACCTGGAGAAAGGGGATGGCAGGGGTAAAATAATAAGGAAGAAATGCTATGGGCATAAAACAGGGTAAAATCACATGAAATTGGGGCAATTCTGCCTCCTTTCTCCCTTCTCCAACTCTTCCCACTGCTCTACCACTCTTGGGTTAGTGAGGCAGATCAGTTCACTGACCTGATTGGAATTTAACTCTGGAGGGAAAAAGGCTTTTTGCCAACTCATGGAACATCTCTGCATGGTCATTTAAACAATCCCAAGGAAATAAGGAACAGAGACAAGGGAGTGGTATGGGAGGGGGAAGAGGGAGATCCTTTAGCAGAAATTGGTTGTGAATGAAACTCACAGTAAGGAAGTGCAGTCACTTGTAGAAAAACCCTCAACAAAACCAGTTAAAACTTGAAATTCAAGTTTTTTCCAATTTTTGTTATTTAAAACAAATGCTTACATTTCCTAGAATCGATATTTCAATTTTATTTTTAATTTCCAAGCAGATTATTTATTTATTGATTGATGCTGAATTGAGATTGTCCTTACAAACCCAACTCAGAGCAGCTTCACTGCATTCCCACTCCTGCAGTTCCCAGAGGCCCTGATGAGATGCAAACATTGGGAATTAGCATGCCAGCTGCCTGTGCTTTCTGCAGGATATTATTTCTCTGGAATCACAACATCTGGGAGCTGTGGAGTCACATTGCTCCTTCTGCTGGTACTGCTGCCATGGGGCTGCATGCTTTGGGACTGGAATTCACTGCAAGGAACTTACACATTAATTCTCTATATAAAAACATCAATTCCCTGAGACTTCCACAGCAATCTGAGCAAGGAGAGCCCAGCCATTCTGGAAGAAAGGGAGAAAAATAAATAGTTGGGAGATCTGAACAAAACTGAGAGGTTTCTAACCAACTTCCACAACTGAAGTTCAATTCTCTTACTCTTGGGAAATGGGAAGAGGGGACCTGGAGCATCCAGTACCTGGGAAGGAGAACTGCACCCCCATTCCTGGGTCTTGCCAGAAGAGTCTAATATCACATGGAGGAAAACATAGAGTTTAAGGTTTTAGAATATGGTAATAAATATAGACCCACTGCCTGTGGTTCCTTTGCCTGGCTGTTCACAGTTTACCTCCAGAACACATGATTTTGGCATCATTTTAAAATAAACATGGATAAACAAAGCCTTGCTGATGAATCCCTTACTCCTGGACTTCTTGGGCTGTTCCCAGGACCCACAAAAGTCAACAGAATTAAAGCTTCCCCCTGAAGCCATTGGAGCTTTAGATCTTTCTGCTGTGGCTAATTAATCTTGTTCATTAGTTACTCCCCAGCTCCCCTTGCCTTGTCCTCATCACTTCGTGCTGGTGCACATTATTCTTGTCTTTTAAACATTAATTGTTGCTGTGCAGGCCCTTCCTGGAATGCATTAAATGAAATCCCCCCAGATCTCCACCTTCCTCCTTTTGCCAGTGCCTCAGATGCTGGGGAGCCAGCATGTGGCAGGTGCAATACAGGCCAATTAAAAAGCAAATTTGTGCTAACTGATGGGTAATCTGCACTGGGAGCCACCAGTGACATTAGGGGATGCCTGGGGAAAATTTTCATTAAGCAAATTCCTCCACTGCTGGCACAGCTCTGACACCTCCACATGTTGTGGCTTTTGCAAGGTGAGTTTCCTACACTTTCACCCTTGGAGTTTTTTCCTGTTCTCACTGAATCTTGTACAAACCAATCTTGTACTGACCAAGGGACAAAGAAAGGCAGAGGTGAAGTGATCCAGCCATTAGTCTGCTTTTTATTTACCTAATTTTGTGTAGCTACAAGAAGTAAAATAACCAAACAAACCAAAACAACAACAAAAACCACACAAAAAACCCCAACAGAAAACCCAAAATCTTTTAAATTTCTACTTATTTAACAGATAATATTGTTTTATGTATGTTTAAATATATATGTATATCTATTTATATATGAGATTGAAATTCATATTCACTAAATGGCAAAACAAGTGTGGCACCAGCTGAGCTTGTGACCTGCTCAATTGCACAGCTGAATCCATGGTCTGGCACTTCAATATATTCAAAATTTACCATATATTTTATTGGTATTGATGATGTATCACATATAATGTATGGTATATGATGCATAAAGGTTCTATATTCATATAGAGCAGGGAATAAATAGTGCAACTACCTCTTTTCTCTCTCTACAATCCAACACTGGGAACGTTATCCCAGATTTGCACCACACAAAAGCAGAATGAAATGGAATTGTGTGAGCCAAAATCCTTACTGAGTAGCAATTTCCACTTACCACTTGCAAATATTGATCCAAGATTAAATTACTTTTCCACCTTCATTGTGTGGAGATCTTCAGAAGGTGTTTGCTCTGTTTTGCTACTTTGAGAGAGCATAAAACCTTGAAATGAAGACTTCCAAAGCTCAGAGTCTGTTTGAAAATAGTCTGTGCTCAGAGGAAACGTCCTGTACCATGCCCTGGATGGTGATTCTTGAGATATTCTATTTCTTGTAAGGGAGCAACGCTGTGACTCAAGGTTCCATGCACTTTGGCAAGTAAAAGGGTGAGGATTAAATGTGTTCATGTGTTGGAACCCTGGTTACTGAGAATTTTAGACTTTCTGTGCTGATACGCAAGAGAATTTGACCTGAGGCCATGGAGCAAGCTTCCAAAATTGGATAGAACTGGGATTATGGGTGTGGAGTTTGAATAGAAGTGTGTAATATCCCATAAAAACTTAGAGTTTGAGGTTTTAGAATATAGTAATATATATAAAGCAAGATGGAGGATTTAGAGTGAAGGCTGGTCCTTCTTCTTCACCTTCTTCTTCTCCTTCTTCTTCATGGGTTTGGGTAGTTTTGTGTAATTGGATAAAATAGTCCGCACTGAGGGCCATGGATGATTGATTATTGGGTTAAAAATAAAAATAATTTAGGTGTCATTTCTTAATTAGACAGTTTAAAAGGCCTTGTAGAGGGAGTGATAGGGCTCCATTTTTAGTTTGTTAGAAAGGAGTGATGCAGAACTCATGGTTTGTGAGACTGTAATATAGATAAGAACTAATAAACATCTGAGTCCAAACAAGAAATACCATCTCATGCATTTAATACCCTGGCAAAAAAGAAGTTAAGACTCAACATCCTTGCCTGTTCAGGTATTTGTAATCCCTCAGAATGCAGAATGAATTCTTGTCTGTGTTTCTTTTGCAAGTGTGTCCCAATCCTTCTGGAGCACATCTCACAGCAATTCCAGCGTTCCCTGGCTATGTGTGGGGACAATCCTGGAGAGACAAAATCACTGGGGAGAGCCTGGCACTGGAGGTTTTGTAGGAACTGTACAGAAGGCTACAAAAAAGGCCAAGAAAAGCCAAACTCTCCCCATGAAGATCAAAGGGATCCCCCCAATCCTTGAAATAAATTGAAATAAACGAAAACCCCGCTGTATTCACATTTCTCATGGTTTAGAGAAGGCATTTTGTGTTTGCTGACATAGAGAGGGTATGGGAAAAAAAAGGAAATGCTGAAAACAAGATTGAGGTGGACAAGTGAGGAAACTGGAGTGTGAAAGCTGGGTGGTGTGTGAGCAGGAAAGTACCTTCAGAGGTCATCCAGTGCCACCCCTGCCATGGGCAGGGACACCTTCCACTATCCCAGGTTGCTCCAGGCTGATCTGGAAGAGTTTTAGAAACAGCCACAGCTTCTCTAGGCACCCTGTGCCAGGGCCTCACAGCAAAAATATCTGTAAAATATTAGGAATTAACACATTTCTAAATTACTCTGTATTTTACTGTGTGGATATAATTAATGAGTCCTTGTTTTCTGAATATTGCTGATCATTTAGTAAACTGAGGGGCTCAGTTTATATAAACAAAATACAATTTCCCCAGTGCTCAGGTAAAGGGCTCTAGAGGTGTCCAGCTCACGTAAGAAAGCATTCAGTGTAAGTTCATATGGTTGTGACATCAATACATAATTCTGCATCTATATGCAGGGCTGGATTTTGTGCTGGATTTAAGGGGTTGTGCTAAAAAGCCCAAATCTGAGCCAAAGATTGGTGCTGTTTGTTTTGACACACTGTGCCTGCATAAGAAGCAGCCTGTGTTTGTTTTACAGATGTATTTTCCGTAATCACCCCCACCAGAGACAGGGAATGAAAAGCCCCAGAAGTGTTGCTCTTTTATTTATTTTACTGATCCACCTAATTTTAGTGGTGTCTTTTATTAAAGAGAGATTTTAAAACAAAGCAGCATCTCATCTGCTAAATCAGCTTCAATCCAAACATCTAAATTCTAATTTTCAGCTAAACCTGAAAAAAAACCCAACAAAACTGCTGCAATTTTTAAGCAAAACCAATGTATTGAGTGCAAGGATCTGATCTCTTTGTGCTTAAATTATCACACAGCATCATTTTCCTCTTATTACTTAGTTCCTGAGGCTGGGGGCAGCTCAGTATTTCTCTCCTATTGGAGCTGGAAGGCAGGAGGAAATAAATAACATCTTTTACAATCCCACGCTGTCGATACAGATGCCAGATTAATGGCTCTGGAGAATGATGAGCTCTGATACAATCGAGGGGGAAAAATTGTGTCTGCAGGAAAAATAATAGGAACAAAGTGCATTATCTGCCTTTCTTCAGTGTTTCTCAACTACTCCTTGCCTCATTGGCTGGAGAGAGATGGAGCTGGGAGCAGGATGGCAAGGGAGCCATTGTTTGCATAACCTGACATAAACTTTGACAGTGTTCAGCACTTATTTTCTCTTTTCTGTGCTTTTTAAATGCACATAGAAATTATGGGTTCTAGCAGGTGGGTTTGGCTTTGATGTGTCTGTAGGGATAATGGTTGTGCTTCAAGAAAGTAACTTTAAATCAGAACAACAATCCTGGAAAGGGTTTTCTTGGAAAATCACGGCAAAGATTGTCAGGTTTCCATTTCCTTACTTCTATCTCATTGAATGACCCTTTCAGGAGATGGATCATACTTTTTGTTCTTGAATAATAATTTTCCCTTCTTTTAAATCTTAGGGAGAAGGACACTTCTCAGACTATCCCATCATATCCCAGAGCATCCCATAACCTGCTGTCACTTTGTGGTTCCTTGTTTTGCTGGCCAGGCTGCTCCTTTAGTGTCAGTCTGTCCTTTGTGAATAACAATACTAAATACCTGGAATAAAACTGTGGCATCAAAAAAGAAAAAGTCAACTAAAATATCAAACTTTTACAAGGAGGAGAAGAAAGCAGCAAAGGATTTCAATGAAGTCTGACAAACCAAGCTATTATACACTGTTAAAAAAAACCCCTTCTGGCTGAAAACCTCAGTGATAGGTAATTATATTTCTAAATGAGGCAATCATTGTTAAGCTATGAAGAATATAATTAATTTTATAACATTCTGTAGTGTTGCAGTCAATACAGATAATAGACTTTTTGAGATATTAGCTGTCCAAACACATCCAAGTCATTTAAAGAATCTCATTGTGCATTCTCTTACCCGAAGTCAACAGTAATAAAGCTCTTTTCTGTCACTCAGATAAACCCAGACAGGGGCTGAAATGAATTACTGAATTTAAAGAAATGGGTGCAGCTCCACTTCACAGATATTCCACCAGCTTCCAGCTTTATTTCAGAAGTCTTTTGGTTTGCAAACACAGCACACTTTAGTTTGCAGTGGGCCAGATTTGTCTGTTATATAATCACACTGATTCGAGCTAAAGATTTATAGGAGAAGGGAAAAAAAAAGAACTAAGCAAACCAAAAATCTAAGAAACAATTATTCTTTCAGATTAGGGACCATCAGAGTCACTTCTGTGGATCTTATCGGGGACAACAGAGAATCCACCAGAGGAAAACTCATGATGTGAATTGCAAATGCTAAAAAAAATTTAAAAGTAGGAATTACTCTTTAGACCTCAGTGAGTAAAGCTCTAAGATCCTAGAACAAAAGGTTTGACATGTAAAAATCCTCTTCTGCTTGCAAAAAAAAGATTGATTTTGGTGCCAAGATCAGTCCACAGCTACAATCTCTGAAGAATATAAAGAGGATCACAGCTCAAACAAGAGGCCAGCAGTTCACATCTTAGAGAGCAAAGCTGAGGTCTGCAGAGGCTTGTGGAAACAGAGCTCTTTGGGAGCAAGAGATGCTTGGAGAGAGACCAAGGAGGAGCAGATTGCAGTGTCCCAGTCCACAGCTCACACTCCAGAGAGCATCACTCCCTCTGTTTCTAACCCCACTGAAAAGCAGCACTGCCCTACACCTGAGTGTTTTGGGGTGGTCAGGGTGATGCTCAGGGAGATAAAGCAAGTGCCAGTGTGGCACCCAGCTGCTCAGGAGAGGAGTTGGACCTGCAGCAGAACGGTTGGATTGCCCTGTGCAGGGCCAGGAGCTGGACTTGGAATGTCCCTGTGACATTGTTTGTGGGATGAGATCCCTCAGGCAGGGGGTGACCTCTGGGTGTTTCCCTGACACAATAGGACACACTCCACTGGAGGGGGTGAGCTGGGATACTGGCTCTGTGTGGGAGCACAGGGGTGACTTCTGGGCAGAACCAGGTGGGGGGAACCAAAATGTTGAATCAACACTGTTGATTCCCAGAGAGGCTTTTTGGTGCCAGGAAAAATGCCACCTCTTTGCATTCAACAGCAACCCCTGTGACAAGGTCTGTGGGTAGAATCCCACAGGATTTTACCAGCCTGTGTTATGCTGAAGGCAGAAAAGTAAAAACCATGGCATCATGGAATATCCTGAGCTGGAAGGGACCCACAGGAGCATCCAGTTCAACCCTGTCCCTGCCCAGACACCCCAACAATCCCACCCTGTGCATCCCTGGCAGCATTGTCCAAACCCTCCTGGAGCTCTGGCAGCCTTGGGGCTGTGCCCATTCCCTGGGGAGCCTGGGCAGTGTCAGCACCCTCTGGGGAAGAACCTTTCCCTGAGCTCCAGCCTGACCCTGCCTTGGCACAGCTTCAAATGTTCCCTGGGTCCTGTCCCAGGTTAAAGAGAAAAAAGTGAAAAGAAACAAGTTGTTTATGTTTTCCTTCCTTTCTCTGCTCTCCAAAGTTAATTTAGGCTGTGAGCACCCTGACCTAGTGCAATGTGTCCCTGCATTTGGCAGGGATTTGGAACAAGGTGAGATTTAATGTCCATTCCAATGCAAACCATTCCATGATTGTATGAACTTGTGCAGATACAATATTCAGAAAATGCCCACAGGTAAGTTTTGCGGGATGGAAGAGAAAAGAATTGTGGCAAAGAGTTTGTCTGCCATTCCCACACTTCTGTTTCCTGCGGATTAAAATGGCAGATTGATATAAATCAATCAAATACTCATTGTGTGCTTACAACTTGTGGAAAGGAACTGAAACCAAGATCTCTTTGTAGTTTTTTCCCCCTCCACTTCAATGACAGTAATTGGCAGGACATTGAAGGACAATGAGCTGTTCTGTGCAGTATTTTGACTCAGCAGTGCTGGGTTTCCATAAGGAAGTCAGATACCCCCAGAGCACACACCCGTTTTGGAATTCAGAGCAGGGATCAATGTTATTGCTGCTGCTGCCCTTCACACTGCATGTCCATCCTGGCTGATGTCAGGGGCAAAACATAAGGTGTTTTCCAAGATGATGGGAAAAATAGTGTGGAAATGGCTCTGCATCCAATTACCCAGTGTGAGGGGAGACTGTGAATGCAGAAAAGAGTGCAGGTCTCTCTGCCACTGCACAGCTCATTCCTGAACACAGGGCTCATTTGCAGAAATGATACAATTATTTTACCTCCTTATTGCACAGAATATTTTAGTCACCACAGGAGTAATGTGAACTTCAAACATGTGCAGGTTCCTTGTGAACAGACCTAGAGAAATGCTGCAATTACAGACTGCATTACAGTCACGGGTATTACAGTGAAACAAGTCCTAATTTATTTAGTTATTTCATCCTTAGCTAAACTGTGTTTAAAAAAAAAAAGGTGATTTTATATTCATAGCAACTATCCTTGTCACAGGAAAGTCTTAGAAGTGAACAAGAACCATGCCTTTATCCCACATAACCCTCCTGCTCTGCTTCTTTCCTTCAGGAGGAGAGGAAAAAAGGGAAAAATGAAATTAAAAAAAAAAAAAACCAACAAAACATAATGCTAAAAGCAAGGAAAAATTCACAATTCCTGGGCAGGGAACACTGAGAGGGAGAAGCTTTTCAGAGCAGTGCAGGCTTGTAACCATTAGTTACAACAGCATCTGAAAAGCCTGGTGACACAGTTGTGCTTAAAATGAAAATGTTAAGCACAGAGCTTTGTCTTTTTGGCTTTAGCAGTTTGTCTGTGTCAGCTGCAGTCCAGGCTGGGCTGGACTCAGGAGCTCCATCCTTGTTTTCCTATGCAGCCCCAGGGGGGTCCAACACCAGCAGTGCATCCCAGGTCCCTGGTTATCTTCCTTCCCATTATTTAATAATCCTTGCAATTTGAGCCTTTCCAGCTCTTCCCTCCCTTACAGAGGACAACTTGTGACAGGTACCCCATGATATGTATGTTCCCTCCACCAGCTTTTCCTTCTCCTTCCCTGCAAATGCTTTGCTCTTTTTTTTAAAACCTTCTCCTTGCCTCTTTTAATTGCACAAGTTCTGAGTGGAACAACAGAATGCAATTTAATAAAGCAAACAGATTAATAGAGAGAAAAACAAGAGACATTAAATAATAGTCTCAGCAATTAGATGAGGAAAGGAATTAAATCACTTAATTTGAGGGCCTTAGCATTATTCACTGTAGAACTTAATTGGAATTAATATGCAGTATACACACATTAATAAATGTCATATATGGGTGGCTCTTTAACAAGGAATATTGAAAGTAATAGCAAAAAGGATTAATCTTTATATTCTCAGTAAAAGTGCTTATTTAAGGTCTGGCAAACTCCTGTTGTAATGAGGAAGTTATAATGTAGAAATAGAGTGCTGTGAATGAGACAAGGTTCAGCTGTTGGAAGAGCTCTCAGGTTCAAAGTGAAATAAATGTGTTTTTTTATTGTTTTTTTGCTGTTATTTTCCTGTCATCTGGGCCAGCCTTCTGCTGCAGAGGCTGTTCTGAGCACAGGAGTGGAACTGGAACTCTGGGGGATGTCAGGCTTTTCCACAAGCTGTTCTGCTCACTTCAGTGCTGCATTTTTCAAGGGTTAGCCCGGCCGGGGCTAGGGAAATTGCAAGGTCATTGTGTTCTATTTCTCCTGCTTTCTGGAAAAAAAAGAAAAGTTTTTTACTCTTTGGCTCAGTTTCAGAAGTTCTGAAGCAAATGGTCAAGGTTTATGAGAGAAGTGGGTGTGGGCCATAGCAAAGAAAGTGGAATTTTCTCTGTTGGCTGGAGCCAAGAGGCTCATTTGATAACAAATGATCATTTTTAGGCAGCTTCTGGAGGCAGATCCTGAAGCTGTCCAATTAAAATGTATTTATTTTATCAGCCAATCCCTCTAACAAGGACTATGATTGTAAATCATGGACTACACCACCCAAAGGAATACCCATTGTCTCCCTCTTTTCCCAAGGAAAAGAAAGACAGATCTCATGAAATGAGATTAAATGAGGGGCTGGAAGTGTCCTTCAAATTCCATATTCTGACCTTGAATCACTTCTTGAGTCAGTGAAAGAATTTGAGACTCAGTATTTGCAATCTCTCTTTATTGCTGAGAATCTGTGAAATTACCTAATGGTTTGTTTTATAATTTCACCTCTTCTGGTTAAACTCTTTTGCTCTGTGTGCAGTGGGATTTTTTTTAATGTTCTGGTGGATACTCCAACACCAAACACCAGTGATAGCAAAGAACCAAACCCAGAAACTGAATATTGCTCATTCATTAAAAGCCCTAACATGATTTACTGGCCTTGTTACAACAGCATTTTCACAACTTAATGTTTTATTTCTACAAGTGCTCAGTCAATGAAGTAAACATTCCAGCTTTTTAATAGCATCTCCCCAACAGATATATTTAATTGATATTCCACAGCATAAAAAGGGACTTCACACTGGCATAATTTAAACCACTACACATGAATATCAGTATTTTTTCCTTGAAATTCCAGAAATTATATAATTGCTGCTCTTCTAATTGGATATGAGTGTCATCACCTACCACAGGGCAACTGATTGCAGGAATAGCTTAAATATTCTGCCCTGTTAAAACCCTTTAATGGCAAAGCCTCCATGAGCACAGGAAAACCAGAGTTAGCAGAACTCTTGTGCTTTTAACAGCTTGTCAGATTTTATTAGACTTTTTGAGATTCTGTATTTGCTTTTTATATCTAAACCACTGAGTTCTTATAAGGACTGACATGTTTTGTAACAAAACAAGTAACTTGCAGTGCTGTGGTGGAAAGGAGGGAAAACTGCAAATGTATTCATGTGAAATAAGTTATTATACAGAGATTTGTAGAGGGAATTAATGTGATGTGTATTTACACAAGTACCTGTTTTTTTCTCTGTTTCAGGCTTTGGCAGAGAACCAAGGAATTGTTGTTTACTGAACACATGGCTGTGCTTCCACATGGAACTAAAATTGTGCTATTCCACCCTGTTTACATGGTGAAAAATAAATCCTGGGCCTATTTTTAAAATATCTCAGTTCTGCCCAAAGTGGTACAGCAGAGCAGACCTCTTTCATCAAATTTAAATATTCAGGATGAGCCTGTTCAAGCTCTGGGATATTCCCAGTCAGGATGTTATTAATTCTGAGAGAATCTGGGATCATATTTTCCAAACTCTTCCTTGCAGGAGTTAATTAGGTGCTCCAGGGTCTGCGTGTCAGAAAAATGGAAGGTGGAAGTTAATGAGAAAGTTCTCATGGGACAGCAGAGATGAAATATTGCAAGCATTGCAGTTCATATATATTGTATATATATAAGTATGTATATATTTATAAGTACGTCTATATATATGTATGTATATATATATGTAAAAAAGTACGTATAAAAGTATATATATGTATATCTATATAGACATACATATATATGTATAAACCTAACACCCTAACCCTAAACCTAAACCTGACCCAAACTCTAACCATATATATATAAAAATCTATGTTGATATATATTAGATATATTGTATATAATATACAAAATACATTAGAATATATTTGTTACATATAATATAATAATAAATATACAAATAATATATAGATATAATAAAACATAAATATTAATATATAGTATATACAAGATATAATATATATAATGTATTATATGCTTTATATTGTATGTTTATATATTTTATATATAAAATATAGAAATAAATTAGAAATTAAATAAATAAAAATATATAATATAGAAATATATATAATACATCAGTAAATATATATAATGATATATTAGAAATATTATATTATATATTACATTATATATAATATAATGTAATATAATATTATATAATGTATTATATTAATTATATTAATTATATTATATTATATTATATTTATTATATACACACACACATGTTCACTGCTGGATAAAGAAATGTGCTGATGCTTAATGTCCATGCCTGAGTGAAGAATTCCCCAGGTTCCCAAGCTTTTATTCCATAAAATACCATTGGGAATGTTCCAAGCAGCTTATATCTCTCCAGTGAGGAGTCCAGCCACAACCAGATGTATCAGACAACAGCATTGAGCTAAATGTGTTCCAGTAACAAATTGAAGCTCAGTAGGTTGACTTTATTTTCCTTTTATAACTGGGAGGACAACCCCAAGGAAATATTTGCCACAGTAGTCCAGGAAGAAGGAACTTGTTTGGGTTTTGACATCATCCAGAGGAATGGTGAGGCTAAAATGGGGGAAATACAAGTGAAGGGTCACATAACAACCTGGATAAATGTTAATGCAGCACATTCCACAGCTGGAGCTGTGCCAGGGCAGGGTCAGGCTGGAGCTCAGGGAAAGGTTCTTCCCCAGAGGGTGCTGGCACTGCCCAGGCTCCCCAGGGAATGGGCACAGCCCCAAGGCTGCCAGAGCTCCAGGAGGGTTTGGACAATGCTGCCAGGGATGCACAGGGTGGGATTGTTGGGGTGTCTGGGCAGGGTCAGGAGATGAATCCATGATACCTGTGGATGGATCCCTTCCAGCTCAGGATATTTTTCATTATTCTGTGATTTAACCAGACTGAGGTAATGAGCAAATTCCTGGTAAGCCAAAGGTCTCTGCCTACTGTGCATGGCTCCTACACACAGAGGTTTTTTATGGATAACTTTATCTTGGCACATTTTCCACATGCCTAAATATGAGTACATGTGCACTCAGGATGTCTCCAATAAAAATAGGATAATAACTTTAGATTTTATTAAAAGAGAATCCACAGGCTGCTTAAGAACCAGACTTTCTTTGATTTTCAGGAGAATATTTCTGGGGAAAATACAATATTCCACCCTGAGCTCAACTGAAAGAAAGGGTTGGGGGTGGGAAGACTTCTTTAATTTTCTTTTGTTACTTTGCTCCCACGCAGACATGCAAAAATACTGTTTAAAAGCCATTTAATCCCAGCATGCAGGAACAAAGGAGTGCATTTTTGCTGTTTATATCAATCTAAGAAGAAAGCAGATATTCCAGACTTATTGTTGTCCTTATTGGAGTACTTGGGGGTATATTAAAGCAGACAACAGCCATTTGTCCCAATAAAGCAGCACAAGAATTTGCCAATTTATGTACTCCAGCAGCATTTGATATTAAAGCCAAGGAAAATCTTTATTTTAGCCACGAGTTTTTGTACAGATATTCTCCTCTTCCCATATTTCAGCCTTCTTGGCAATTTTCAGGCAATCTCCCACTTGTTCCCAGCAAAGGAGCAGTCACCCCAGGATTGTGCTGGATAATTTGGGAGCACAGGTGGAGGAGAACACAAGGTGTGCCAAGAACATCCCAGATTTTTCTGCACACAGAAAAGCACCCTCTCACATCCCTTCCAGCTCTCGTAGCTGTGTTGGCACATTTCTGCTTCCATCCTGCAAACACTTCTGTGCTGGAGGCACACAAAGATCTTCTTGGGAATGGCATCTCCCTTCAATTCCCAAAGTGGTTTCTGTCACACACTGCTTATGGCATCCAGAGAGGCTTTGGTTACAAGGGAAGTCAGACCTGCTGGGTTCC
The DNA here is from genome assembly GCF_027887145.1 of Ammospiza caudacuta. Lineage (NCBI taxonomy): Eukaryota > Metazoa > Chordata > Aves > Passeriformes > Passerellidae > Ammospiza > Ammospiza caudacuta. The sequence goes on along the minus strand of NC_080599.1, from coordinate 23,792,932 downwards.
ACATGGCACAGACAAGGTGAAAATACACCCATGGTCTCTATGAGCATGTGGGGTCATCTGCAGCTGGTGGTTTTAGCAGGAGGTCTTAAATCCAAACCTTTATTTTTATGTAGTATAAAAAATACAGAGATTTTGGCAATGAAAGTTTTTTGACACAAATTCAGGAAAAAAATTTAAAATAAAAATCAGTCCATCTTCAAAATACCAAAGCCAGTGAGATTTGCAGTCTTGATTTTAATCTGCACTGCTACAGCTTTGCTCCCACTGCTTTGAAAAATACAAAAATGCTTTTAAATTTTTTTTTTCAATGCTGCTGAAATTTCAGAGTTACTGACACAAAAATATGAAAAAGGAACACATCTCTTTAATATTTATTTTAACTGTTATTCTCCACCAAATTACATTGCATTTTAGTGTCACTCTTTAGGGACACTCTGTAATTCCTTGTGAGATGAACGATGCCTTGATATTATTTAAATGAAGGACAAAATAATTGTTTTCTCCCCTCTCTAATAGCCATTTTGTCTGTGAAACTTTGCTGTGCATGGAAGAAGACAAGTTCAGGAAAATGAGGGATGTTTCCTCACTTTAGCACTTCCAGGGGATGGAATTGCTGACTATTTAAGCACATATATGAGAATAATTTAAAGAGTTAAGTGTTTAATCCACCTCCTCATGCATTTGTCTTACTAGGAAAGCCCTTCGCAGGGAAAAAATATGATTGATGGGCAAGTTAGGTAGGGATGAGACACCTGGAATTTAGTGCTTACATGGTTTTAAAAAGTCATGGATGATGTGTTAATTCTGCTTGTGCTTATCCTACAAGCATAGGCTTGAATATAGAAATACAAGATCAGACTGAAGCAATTGAGAATACACTAAAGGAAAGAAGATGATGGCCTCTTTTCCATACTCTAATGGATGTCCAAAACTTGGACATCTGTTAGAGAATGGAAAAGAGGCCCAAAATCCTGAGTATGGAAAATGGATGCCCAAAATCCTGAACTTTAGCACTTTTGGAATTATTGCTTTTAATTTATTGTTTTTAATTTTTATTCAGTTGTCTCATTGCTCTGTGATCAATGTATTATTTTCTCCAGGTATCTATTATTGCCATATAAGGACAACAGAATCAATCTTGGCCTCAAAATAAATTGGACAATTCCTTCCATACTGTTTTTATTGTGTAAACCATTAAAAAACAGGCTTTCAGTTATCACTCCCCAAATTCCCATGGGGTATTTTCCTCACCAAACTTTCAGGTGAAGTTTATTTATACAGCTCTTCTGTGGGTCAGTAAAATAGTTAGGAGATACAAGAAAGGGAAAATCTGGAAATGTGGGAAGGGCCTCACCTCTGCTCTGTCTTATCCATCATTAAAAAAAAAAATAGTGAAATAAAATTATTTTATCATCCTTTTGGTAGTGGCATTGTAGCAGACAACTGCAAGGCTGTGTCCTGAGCATGGCAACAGTTCCCAGGAAAGATTGTATGCTGGGAATCAGGCTGTCAGCTTCTAAAAGTCTCAGGAAATACTTCAGGGAAGTGTAAAACTGGTTGAAAACTTCTTCAGCTTCCCACTGGGTGCAAGTTCTGCTTCTCTGGATGTGCCCATCATGCGTGTGACAGTGGATTCCTGGCCAGAAGGCTCTGGCTGAGTGAGCCCAGCATCAGAACCTGCGGCCTGGGAACACCAGAGCTCTGCAAGGATGCACTGAACCATCCCAGCCCACTGTGGGCCTCATTAGAGATAAACCTGTGCTTAGAAAAGGGATCAAAAGCTTGGGAAAAACCTTTGGGGAAAGCCCCCATCCATCCCTGGGGTGGGGAATGGCCATTTTGTGTGTAGAAGTAAATTGTTACAACACTTAAAGTCAGCAGTAAATCATAGAGAAGTCACAGAACCATGGAATGGTTTGGGTGGGAGGGACCTTAAAGCTCATCCAGGGAGCAGGGACACCTTCCACTGTCCCAGGTTGCTCCCAGCCCTGTCCAGCCTGGCCTTGGACACTGCCAGGGATCCAGGGGCAGCCACAGCTTCTCTGGGCAGCCTGTGCCAGGGCCTGCCCACCCTCACAGGGAACAGTTCCTTCCCAATATCCAATCTAAACTATACTCTCTGTCACCCCTGGGCATTTCTTCTCTAGGCTGCACAATCCCAGCTCTCCCAGCCTTTCCTCCCAGCAGAGCTGCTCCATCCCTCTGCCCATCCTGGGGCCTCCTCTGGACATGGTCCAGCAGCTCCAGCACCTTCCTGTGCTGGAATCCCCAGGCTGGATCAGTATCAATAATTAATAAACTTAACTGACATAAAAGAAACCAAGGCCTGTTCCATCACAGAGTGTTGCACACACATTGATGCAACATGGCAAAACAGTTAAAAAATGCCTGTTAACTTGGAGTTTGGATCATTTCTGTCAGGTTTAAAGGGACTAATTCACTGCCAACTCCCCATTAGGTGAAGATTCAGAGTTTATGGAGCTTCCTGAAACAGTGTCATTAGAAATGCCAGATGTGTAGCTCCAACATGCTATAGACTTAGACTCTAATCCAAACATGTCAACAGCTTTCAAGGTGTTTGTGCAGATCAAGGGAGAGGAGCTTTTCACTTCAGCTTTTCCCTTCTGTTCTGCTAATAGGGTTAACACATGTTTTCCAAGGACAGGGAACAGGATCCTGGTGCAGACAGTTGCTTAGAAGAGTAAAAGACAGATTGAAGTTGGCAGGATATTAAATAAAGTTAGGCACTTTCAGGTTCCTAATCAAGCTTACAGAAAGTTTACAAAATATTTATGAACTTACCTTTCCTTTGAAAAAGCTTTTTGTTGTTGTTGCTGTTGCTCCAAATATAGAACTGATTTTTCAATTGAATTTTTTTCTCTGTTCCAAAGGCTCTGACCTCTCTCATCAAGGCATGACTTTGCTTTACTTGTTATGCAAGAGCTCTGAGTCATATAAGAAAGGAGAAAAGGCAGCAGACTCCCTCTCTTTTTTTTTTTTTGTTCTTGCAGGAGTCTGACAAGATACAGCTTAACAACAGCTTATTCTTCTGTCTAATTGGGATGCACAGTGGACAAAGTCAGAGATATTTTAAATCAGAAAGTAAGAGAAGTTAAAAACTTCTCCCAGGCAGGAGAATACAGGACAAGGACAGTTTGAGGAGACATTCTATCATCAAATTTTCTCATTGGCAAAACATTTTAGGCACTTTACTCTATTTTTTCTTTTTTACCTCCTACACGTCAAGGGTACTCAGACAAGCAGAAATAATGGCCTGTGGCTAATGATTGAAAGGGAATGTCAGAGAACTGCTAACCCAGACACATGTGCTTTATAACAAATTTCCCTCTTCCCCTTGCTTTCCCACTCCATCCAGACAAGCAGCAGCACTGGATATGCTGCCACACCTTGGAGACAGAGAATAACATCACAGGATGGGAAGGACCTCCAGAGGTCACTGAGTCCAGTGTCAGGCAGCACAGGCACAGTTACAGGAGGTCACTAAGAGCCTTTCCCAGCTCTAGGATTTGCTGTCTCCAAGCATGAAAATTTCACAGTGCCCCTGGGAAATCTGGGCAAAAATCTGACCACAACGCTGGCAGCAATTTTTCCTTCTATCTAAACAGAATTTTCGATGTTTTGGCTTGTTTTTGTTGCCTCTTTGTCCGCTGGAGCATGGCTCTGAGAAGAGTCTGCTCTGTCTCATCTTCACGCTCCCATTAGGCCACTGTGGAGAGCAATATTTCAGGTTAATCACAGCTGGAGGTGCTTGCCCTGGGCTCTGGCCCTTTCTCCTGGGATCACAGCCCTCCCCATCCAGATTGCATCCCAGTCTGACCCTGTCTGCAGACCTGCTGAGGATGTTCCCTGTCCTGTCCATCCCAATATCAGTACCAGCCCCTGGGGCTCCTCAATAGGATTTGCTACCCACTGGCTGGACTTTGTACCACCAGTCACCTCAGAGCAGTTTTCCAGCCCATTTTCTGCCCACCTCATTGGTGGGCAGAAATTGGAACAAAACAAATCCCACAGCTCTCCATTTAGGTTAGATGACTTTTATGGAAGGCTCTGTCTATGACCTCACTTTAAAGAAAGTAAAGAACACCCACTGTCCTTCCCAGGTCCACCTGGCCCCTTGTTTCACTGTGGAAAGTGATCAGGTCTGGTCTGCTTTTCCCTTGGAAGACTCTTGATGGATTTTATTGGTCTCAAACTGTTCTGCATGGGTCTGAATTCTTAACAAGATGAGGAAGCTTGAGGGAATGAGGTGAAGCTGACAGGTCTGGGCTTTTTAATCTCCCTTGTCCTTCCAGCAGGTGTGTGGGATGTGACTTTCTCTTGTCAGTTTGCTGCATCTCCTGGCACCTCAGAAGTGGTGGAGATGGTAATGATGTCCCAACCTTTCCTTGGGACAGCTCCTGGGAAGCAGCTCCCACTTTTATCTTAGTGATGAGAAGAAACATTTTGGAAATATCCTTGACTGACCTGGAAATATCAGAGGAACATAAGCTGCTGCAGGAAAGATCTCAAATGAAAGCAGAAAGCTGGTTTTGAAGCAGATTGACTGCTTCATCTGCTACATAGATAGATAGATAGATAGATAGATAGATAGATAGATAGATAGATAGATAGATAGATAGATAAAGAGAAATTAAAATATGATGGACCACTGTTTCTTGGCTGTCTGATTTCTCTGTCTTCATAGGAACCCATTTGGTTTGCAGAGAAGAATATCTGACTGTTCTCTGGAAAAATAGACTTCTGAGAAACAACACATAAAATTATGCTAGAAACAAATATTATCTTATTCCTATATATGATGTATTAATTATGCATATAAGGAGCTGGCCCATCTCTTTCTCTGAATCAGACATGCTTCAAATTGTGATCATTCATTATGTGACCTGCAGAGATAAAATAAGCTTTAAAAATTTGTTGGTTTTATAGCCAGGATAGCCAACACCTCCTGGATTTGTCATGATTTGTCCTTGGTGAGAAGGGCTTTTCTTTTCCCTGCATCTTATAAGTGCTTTTGATATGCTTGCAATTTTCATTAAATATTATTAGTAGAGGAGTGTAGGTCAACAAGATCGACCAGGGATGATCTTGATTTAACTTAAGCTGAGAAGAAAGTCAGCAAGGCAAATACTGGGAGACGACAGAGGCAGCTCAATTGGATTATGATTTTCGGTGCTCTTGGCTGAGTGATTAAAATGACCTGGAGAAGAACTTCCCTCAGCACTGATTCCATTTAAAAGGTGAGGGGAAGGGCTCCCATCATGTGTCAGGAGTTGGTTTGTGGCTCCGATGGGCACTCTCTGTATGTGTCAGGTTATAAGATTAGAGACCCCGCAGGCACCTGTGCTTTAACCGGATTTGGGAAGACATGAAGAACCTGACTCTTCCTTTTTCCCCTAGATCAGAAAGGATGTTTAACCAGCAGCTGTATTTGTTTTGAAAGATGCAATTGGATTTAGCCTAATCCCAGAGACAGGGAGAGAGAGCCTGGGTTTATTAGCTGCTCTGAAGGGAGGCACCTGCCTGAATCCAGGAGCACTTGGAAGAGCCAGAAAGCTCCGACAGAGTCGTGCTGTTTATTCTGTAACAATATGTTCTGATAGATTTTCAAATTGATGATCCGAGGAGCCAGGCACAAATTGTGATTTACAGCACTGTAATGTTGCTATCCATTTCCTCTCAATCAGCAAGGAAATCTAGCACAAAGTGCTTGCTTGTATACCAGGGAGAAGCTTATTTACATCTACCTTGAAACCCACCCAGTTGTAAACACATTGTGGCTGAACACAGGGAAATGAAAAGCACTCCAACATTTTCTCTCAGCAATATGTGCCTCAGCACAGGGCAGAGCCTGTGGTGCAGCTTAATAGGTTGTTGAGAATTAGCACATTGTGGGGAAAGGTCTCTGTGCCTGCATAAATGAACAGCCTGGAACTGGGTTTCAGCAGAGAAATGGGAGACAAGCTTTAAATAAATGAGGTTGGGGGGTGCTTTTTGCACTGCTTGAAATATTTTACTCTTGCAAGATTAGTGTGAGGAGAAGAGTGTTTGGTCTTTCCAGGGACAGGAAGAAGGAGGTCTCAGCTCACATTGAATTTCTATCCTTAGCTGTACAAATGCTTCCCAGCTCATACACGAATCAGGGGTGACCAGGGATGTTCCAGAAACTCAGCCCTTCTCAAATTGTTTTGAGCTTTTCCCGTCGGAGGAGACAACAACAGTGTCAAAGTTTAAATGTTCAAAGTTGAAAAAAAATTGGAATAAACTGAAACCCCACCATATTTACATTTCTTGCGGTTTAGAGAAGGCATTTTGTGTTGGAAAAAAAGGGAATGGAAAAAAGGAAAAGCTGAAAACAAGGACTGAAATGGACAAGTGAGGATTGGAGTGTGAGCAGGAGGGCCATGTGTGAAAGATGGGTGGTGTGGAAAGGAAAGGATCTTTAGAGCTCATTCGGTCCCACACCCCTGGGACACCTTCCATTATCTCTGGTTGCTCCAAGCCCCATCCAGCCTGGCCTTGGACACTGCCAGGGATCCAGGGGCAGCCACAGCTTCTGTGGGCACCCTGTGCCAGGGCCTGCCCACCCTCACAGGGAAAAATTCCTTCCCAATAGCCCATCTGTCCCTGCCCTCTGGCAGTGGGAATCCATTATCCCCCCTTGTCCTGTCCCTCCATTCCTTGCAAACAGCCTCTCTCCATCTTTCCTGTTGGCTCCTTCAGGTCCCGGAAGGCCACAGTGAGGTCAGCCTGAAGCCTCCTCTTCTCCAGGTGAACAATCCCAGCTCTCCCAGCCTTTCCTCATTCAGAGCTGTGCCCAGAGACAGTAATGGCCTTAGTAATCCCAAATATTTCCTTTGGTCAAGTTTAGTAAAGAATCTTAAATTTAATATTTAATCTTAAATTAAATCTTTAATTCCTAAAGAATCTTAAAGTGCAAAGAAATGTACTTTACGATGCATGTTTAGATCAACTCTCCAGGTTTCTCCTAAATTTTGGAACATTTCTAACATGAACTGTTGGAGAATTTACACCATGGTTCAAGGAGAGGTTCAGTTGCTATCTGACGTGCATCTTTTAAAATTCTGGAATGATTTAGCTCTCAGTTTTTAACTAAGGGAGTTACTGACAAGGGAATGGCAGATAATTCAGTGCAGCCACTCCAGAATCAAAGATGATATGAACATGGGAGATTCAGACAATATTTCCACTTTCATTTCTTTTGGTAATTTATTTCCAAGACGTTTTTCCTAGCCCTGAATTTCCTGGATGTTTATTCTTCCCTTCTTTATCATCCTTGACTACAGCTATCATAGTGGATGGCACATTTTTCCCCCAGCAGCAGCTGTATCTTGGGGAGTGGGAGATGATTTTCCAAATATATTCACTGCTAATCCCACCAAATTCAATACCTATAAAACATCAAACATATTATAATAAAAAAAAAGCATACAGCAGCAAGGTTTTTATGATGACAGCATCACAAAGAAGAGAAAAATAAACCAAAACATTTATTTTATGACATCCAGCACATCTTATTGTTTCCACAGCTCAAGGAAAGATTAGTGAGCACTGTCTGGAAAACCAGAAAATGTGATTATTATAATGGACATCACATTCTGCACACACACACTGTGGCTGAGGAATGGTAAAATAAATCAGGGAAATATTTCCATCAGTATCATCTTGAAAGTCCAACTTTTTTATCTTTTATATCAGGTGGGAATACCTCAGGAAGTAAATATTTTCTTTATCTTTCATTTCACTTTTAACAGCATTCTGTGTTTATCTTCTCTCTGTATTGCCTGAGATTATTTCTTTTGAAGAGAGAAGATGGAAAACAAAACGACAGATTTTATTTTGTGACTTTCATCTTTTATGGCCTTATTATCTGGATGGCTACATCTCCTTGTGTACTGTGCATACATGAGAGGTAAAGTAATTAAAGATTTTAAACAAACTGTGATTTTAACAAGGAAAGTTACACACACACAGAAGGATGAGATTTATTTCTTATTTTAAGGTCTCTCTTATTTCCTGAAGAATTAAAATGATTCTGCTGTTGATCCCTAGGAGGACACAGGGTGTTTTTGAGGTAACACATGAAGTGAACAACAGAAGAAATCATAATGTGGAGATAAAAGTTGAATTTCTGGAAGTGCCACTGAATGCGCAGCAGTAAAAGTTTCAGTCTTATTCGAGCACAAAGAAGCCAATGGACCAAACAACCCAAACTCCACAAGACTAAGGCCTGGTTTTAAGCTTTTTGAATTCTCCTGAATTCAACCCAGTTCAGCTCAGTTCATACTGAAACTAATGGCATGTTAGAAGAATCTGAGCATCATCTCATTCAAGGAGCAAAAAACATACATTATTTTTTAGCAACTCATATACATTGAAGGTCTAAGGTACCAGCAACTTTTCTCAATGGCCTTTTGTAATAACCTGAAAACAAATTTCCAGCTCTCCATGAGAAATTTCCCAGTTTATTGGTAAAAGATTGCTATATGATACATTTGGAGTGCATATATAATGAGTCCTGTTCTGGTGTATCCTTGTTTTAAATAAGTTCTTTACACAGTGAGGAAAATATTTACTATAACATGCAATTTTTATTCTATAATGGCTGCTCTAATTCTCCCTGATAAATTTGACTTTGCCTTTGCAGCTCTGCATGGTACCTTTTTTGGTGTTTGGAATCTTGTTAACATTCTTAATAGAGTATCACCCCATGAAATTATAGACCTTAGGGGATAAATTAAGGTAAAATAGCAAGTAAAAGGATCACTGAGGTGTCATTGAAATTGGAACAAAACTTTTAAAGGAAAAACAATGTTTTACTGTATCCACAAAGAATTGTTGCTGTGGATTTGACCCCCTGAGTTTTCCCAAGTCCTGTTCTCTCTCAGTGCTGGTTTACACAAAATCACTCAAATAGGATGAAAACAATCTCTGCTTACAAACAAACTTAAATAAGAGCTATGGGGAGAAGGAGAGGAAGAAGCACGGAAGGAAAGCAGAGGATGTGTTTTCCCTATTTGTGACTCCTTATTATTCTGAATCAGCCATCTTACTAAATGTGGATTTTTTTTCTGCAAAAACTACCAGAAAGAGCATGCACCTCATAAGAATAAATCACTGTGATCAGCCTAGCTCAGAATTCAGAGCTAATGGGATTTAAATACATCAAATATTCAAAAAAGAGAATATGTGGCACTTAACAATGGAAAGATATTGGTCACAGGTTGGACTTGATGATCCTGGTGGTCTTTCCAACTTTCATGATTTTATGGAAATGTAAATGCTTTCACAAATCTGTTCTGTGCATTTAAAGTTCTGATAAAATTTTATTAAATAATATAATTTTTCTCCCATTTCTAATATTCTGGTTTAAATTTTCAATGTTTAACACAAATAGCTGAAAAATCTCTAATCGGGTATTTGGGTTCTGCAGTAGGACTAAACAATTTCAAAAGCAGTTTAATGACTAAATGTTTAACATGAATAAAACTAACTTGATTTGCACTGTAATGCACCCAGAAGTTGGAAGAGAAAGGGCAACTTTAGAACGAAAAGTAACAAAGAGATTTTGTCAGTCTCTGGTCTTTATTCCAACCTTGTTAGTAATAAAACCCCATTTTTTGGTTGGTGTCTCTGCTCCAGGTGCAACATAAAGTACCTGCCATCCTGTCACTGAGATAGATCACAAACTAAAGGGCCATATGGTTAAATTATTCTTCATTTTCTGCCCCTGTCCTTTCTGCAGCCCATGTTCCGCAGCCAAGGATGGGTGAGATACCTGCTGCCCATGTGCGCTGTAACAGAGCTGAGCACTGGTGCTCCCATTCATTTTGATTATTTGGGACATGAACCTCCTTTCCCAGGAAATGTGCCAGTGGCAGTGGTGGCAAAACTGCTGCTCTCTTCTCTCTCACCCTCGAGCTGCACTGTCAAGAAAGGCTCATTCCTTGTGCCAGCCTCTGCAGGTTTTGGGGGTGGCATTTGTTCTTTGGTCTCTGAAGCGTGGTGTGGAACCCAGGGCAGCTGCCAGGGAAACAAAAAGAAGGTGTTTCTCCAGTGCAGAGATGCTGACTGCAGGCAATCTGCCAGGCAGGGATTGTTTTCTCTCCTAATAACTCTGAACACAGCACTCAGAGGCTTCTCCCTCCTGCTCCGAGCTGTTGAAGCAGGTAACTCATGGCAGCCCAGAAAGCACATTTGAAACATCTAAACTCTGGGCTGGCAAGGCAAGCCTGAAGAAGACCTTGCTCTATCTGCTCATCACAAAATGATCTTTAGTGCTCCTCCAGCCTTTGGGGTTCCCCAGAACACCTCTCATCTCATCACACCTGGGGACTCAGGAGGGACCTTTCTGCTCTGCCAGGGGAAAATCAGAGTTCTGGTGTTTGGCAGGACTCATTAACATCTCCTCTTGCTGCATGGCAGTGCTAAACAGCCATTCCCCCCCAGATCCTTCCTCTCATTTGTGGTGGTATTCACAGGGGTCCCCAGGATGAGGGAAGAGATGAGAATCCTGACTCCATGTTTCAGAAGGCTGATTTATTATTTTATGATATATATTCTATGAAAAGAAAATGATCTATTAAAACTATACTAAAAGAATAGAAGAAAGGATTTCATCAGAAGCTAGCAAGGAATAGAAAAGAAATTATAATAAAATCTTGTGACTGACCAGAGAGTCTGAGACAGCTGGACTGGAACTGGCCATTAGTTAGAAACAACCATATGAGACCAATCAAAGCTGCACCTGTTGCATTCCACAGCAGCAGATAATTATTGTTTTTCTTTTCCTCTGAGGCTTCTCAGCTTCTCAGGAGAAAAATCCTGGCAAAGGGATTTTTCAGAAATGACACTCATTGACCGTCTCTGTCCCATCACCATTTGGAAAAGGTTCCACATCCTGCCTCAGCCCCTGGTGGTGTCTAAAAAATCTTGTTTCTAAAGGGCTGATCTGTGCCCTTTTACACCTGGCTCCACATCTGAAGGAGCTGACAGCTTGTCCTTAGGAAAGATTCCTGAGCTGAAAATAAGGATTTAATGTGATTACAGCTGCCTTTGCCTGTTTTGGGGTGGGTTTTTTTTTTTTTTGCTCTTAAACACCTCTGCCAATGGCTTTGTTATTGCTAAGGCACAGGGAAGCTGAAGCTGTCAAATGCAGTAACATGAATTGAAAAATATCACTCTTTCTAAATCAGGATCACAATTGTGACCAATCCTTTTTGCCCCAGAGATCTGTGGTGGTGGTGTTTGCAGGGGTCTTAGGATGAGGGAAGAGACAAAGATCTGACTCCATGTTTCAGAAAGCTTGATTTATTATGATATATATATTATATTAAAACTATGCTAAAAGAATAGAAGAAAGGATTTCTTCAGAAGGCTAGCAAGCAAAGAAAAGAAATGGAATGATAATAAAATCTTGTGACTGACTACACAGTCTGAGCCAGCTGACTATGATTGGCCATTAATTAGAAACAACCACATGAAACCAATCAAAGATCCACCTGTTGCATTCCACAGCAGCAGATAACCATTGTTTACATTTTGTTCTTGAGGCCTCTCAGCTTCTCAGGAGAAAAAAAACTAGGGAAAGGATTTTTCATAAAATGTGCCTGTGACAGAGATCATCTCCTGTTATCTGAAGCAGAGATATTAGAGCAAGAAAGAACTGCTGATATTTGTGGATGAATTCTGACCAAAAAAATGGTTAATAAAATCACCTGGTTAGCAGTGCCATATTTACATATTTTAGAAAAAGGCTAATTAAAATGGGGTGCATTTAATTACCATATAAATTCCAAGTTGTCCCAATTGAGAGTGGGAGGAACATGAGAGAACTATACCATTAAGCACTTGAGTAGGTGCAATGATGTCCATAAAATGCTTGTTTAATCAGTGTGGGTACAAACTGGTGAGAGCCTGCTGGTGTTTTACAGTGTTTCCACAGTCAGGCTGACTGGTTTGGGTTTTATTTTTTTTAATTTTCTGTAGGTTTTTTATTTTCCCTTTGAATTAGAACTGCCTGCATCAGCCACAACGTGGGATATCTCTGTGCAGAAGTCTGACCTTATCTCCTGCAGCAGCACAATGCTGTGAATAACTCTGGTAATTGTAGGGCCAGTGACAAAGAGTGGATGGAGCAGGGCAGGGATTAGAAAGCACCAATGGAGAGGAAGAATCACATCATTGTGGTGTTAGTGATGCTTCCCAGCCTGGAGCCAGCTGCCACAGCAGTGTGGGAAGCACAGCTGGCTCAGGAGCTGGGTGAAATCACTGCTCCATGCTGCTGCATCCCTGCTAAATCAGTGAGGGCTCCTGGAGAAAGATTATGGAAATAAATGAACACCTGCATGGGTCTAGGAGCAGAATCCATAGCTTTGCTCCCACTTGGAGGCAACTGCATTAGGAGATGTAAGGATAAGTTATGTCCTGTCTGTCTGAAAAAGTCTGTGCTTCAAGTGCCTGAGACATTCTGGCATCCTTGGGTACCTCACTGAATGTGTCTGTGCTCTCCCAGGCACCTCAGACAGCTGTTCCTCATTCATCAGGAAATATGGGGCAGATTTTGTTTTGCATACTGGTAACAGAAAGCCATCAGCAGAATTTACACTGCAAATAATGGTGTAAAGGAGAACAAACTGTTACAGCAATTCCCAGCAGCAGAGGCACACAGAGAGACAGGAGCTGCCTCAGGCAGAGTGCCTGGGTGTTTGTGGCTGTTAATGTGCATCATGGATCATGGAGAGGGTGGGGAGAAGGAACATTAGAGCAGGGACACTTTCCACTAGCCCAGGTTGCTCCAAGCCCCATCCAGCCTGGTCTTGGACGCTGCCAGGGATCCAGGGGCAGCCACAGCTTCTCTGAGCACTCTGTGCCAGGGCGTCACCACCCTCACAGGGAACAATTCCTTCCCAATATCCGATCAAAACCTACTCTCTGGCAGTGGGAAGCCATTCCCTGTGTCCTGTCACTCCATCCTTTGGAAATTGTCTCTCTCCATGTTCCCTGTCAGTTCCTTCAGGCACTGCAAGGCCCCAGTGGGGTCACCCCAAAGCTGCTCCAGGCTGCACAACCCCAGCTCTCCCAGCCTTCCCTGCCAGCAGAGCTGCTCCATCCCTCTGCCCATCCTGGTGCCTGCCCTGGGCTCTCTGCAGCAGCTCCAGCTCCTCCCTGTGCTGGGGCAGCTCTGCAGGTGGGGTCTCACCATGCTCAGGGGCACAGGGGCACGATCCCAATCCCTCCCCTGCTGCCCAGGCTGGGGCTCAGCCCAGGGCAGGGGGTTCAGGGCTGGGGCAGCTCCAGCTCTCACCCCCAGCACCCCCAAACCCTTCTCCCAGGGCTGCTCCAGCTGCTCCTCCCAGCCTGGACTGACCCCAGGGGCTGCCCTGAGCAGCCCTGGTTGAACTGCCTGAGGTTCCACTGGAACTCCTGGAGCTTGTCCAGGGCCCTCTGGATGTCACCCTGTCCTTCAGGGCTGTCACTGCACCCTGTGCTTGTACAGAACTGCTGATGTTGAGAATTAGACCATTTAAAAAGAGGAAATATGTAACAAATCCCCTTTTCAAAGACTATTACACATTGAGATGACCTTTTGTGAGAGGGGCTGTGTAATTGTTAATTGTGACTGGCAGCTCCTTCCCACAGCTGGGAATCTGGTGCACACACCAGTGCCTCCCCTTCTCATCACAGTACAGGCTGCTTTTAAAATATTTATCTATAATTATATATACATATAATATTAATATATATTACATATATTAATATTACATTAATATATAATTATAGATAAATATTAAAATTATTAAAAATTATAATTTAAATTACAATTATATGTTGTAATTAATACAATATATAATTATTACACAATTATATATGGTATTAATTACTATTTATAATTGTGTAATAAATATAATATCATATCATAATATAATATCATGTAATATAATAATAGTTAAATACAATATAATAAATAATATCATTTATTTATTAATTATAAATAGTTATTATATTAATATATAATGATATATTAATATATATTTATGTATAATAATATTTATATAATGATGATGAGTTGTTTCATGCATTTGATTATTTTAGAAAGGTTGGCCCCAAATCTGTTTATCAATTGCTTCCATTTCCCAAGCTGCTGTTGTCAAATCAGTCTCTGCATCACTGTACAAAGATCCAACAAAGATGTTTATGAGATTTCTCTTCCTTCCCATTAAGATTTTGTTATCTCAACTTCATCCTCTGCCAGCTCAAGTAATTGAACTGAGTCCTTACTTCTTCCTTTCTTCATTACTCAAAATAGAAGAGGATAATGAAATAATTGTGAAAACATCAGTGTTTGAAAAGGGTAGGAGACACAAAGAGAAAGAGAGTCTGCATCTTTCAGTGAAGGAATGTGTTGTCCAACCCCTCTCTGCTGGATAGAACTTAATGATGCTCCACCTAAATTAGCGCTAGATGTGAAGAGCTTTAGGAAGGATATAAGTTTCTAGGCTTTGAAAAGGAAATAGATTTCTATTTGTGCAGTTCTTTCTTGGTGTTGTCATCAGTTGATTTCTATTTGTGCAATTCTATCTTGCTGCTGTTTTCACTTGTCTGTGTTTGGAAGTGCCCAAGGCTGGTTTGGAGCAACCTGGGACAGTGGAAGGTGTCCCTGTCCATGGCAAGGGGTGGCACTGGGTCAGCTTTAAGGTCTCTTCCAACCCAAACTAGTCTGGGATTTTTTATTTAATAAGCACAGAACCTCTGGAAGCTCATGGCAATTGGAAAGGGATGTCTGGGAAAAGCAAACATCACTTTATCTTCCTGAAGGACAGGTAGGAGGATTTGAGCAAGCTTAGGCTGGTTTGCCCCATATCAAACCCTGGGAAGGTGACAGCAAATAATCCTGGCACCATTTCCCAACACAAGAAAGACAAACCCAGGAGTCAGCAGGGATTTATGAAGGGAATATTGTGTTTAATTAACCTGGCAGCCTCCATGGTGGATCAGGCAGAGCAGTGGATGCTCCAGGCTACATCAAGACCAAGTGTGAGCTCCATGGAGACCCAGGGACACAACCAGGTCTGTCCAGGGCCCTTGGACACCCCTCTGTGCCCCCAGGCCCTGGTCTGGCCCTGCTGCCCCCCAGAGCTGGGGAGCCTTTGTTTGTGCAGTCCCATCTCCTGTGCACACCTGACACGTCTTTGCTGTCACCTCCTCCCACCTGGGGTTGCTGTTGGGTGGACACAGAGGTCTGGGATGTGAGGCACAGCAATGGGAATGCAGCTGGAATTAGGGTATAATGTGATCAAAGGGGCCCATGGCTCAGCCAAGTGGCACCTGCTTACACAAAACTTATCCCTCTTATTCCTCCCTTTTCCCTTTATTTTCCCATATTTACCCTCTCCAATCCATTTTGTTATCTCCACTCCATTTTGTTTCCCCTGCCTTTGGTCCTTCCCTAAGCATCCCTTATGTTGTCTCACACATCTCCACCCTGCTCTTAAAACAAGCCATAATAAATTTTATGGGGTCTCCAAATGCCCATCTGTGGCACCCCATAAGTTCTATCCTCCTGTAGGCTGTAACTCCCTTTATTTTTCATGCCTTCCTGGGGACAAAATTTATTTCTTTGACTTCATCTCACATCAGGAGCACAGGGCACCTCCTTGGTTATCCCAGCAGGTGCTTTAAGCTCTCCCTGGTTGCTGTCGGCTGCCTTTTCCTTGTGTTTAATGAGATTTACCATTTGTCACATAGCCTGGCTCCAAGTCCTGGGAACCAAGCAACATTTCAACCTAAAATTCACTTTTCACAAGACTCTAATTTTCACAGAAAACTGTTCTTCTATCTATAATTAGGAAAATAAAAATTATCCCTTTTGCTTTGAAGCTGGCTCATCCTTCATAGAAGCACTGGTGAAGCCTTTTGGTTATTCAAACTGACCCCAACACCTTGCCAGGTTTAATTCCAGCTGCTCCTGGTGCTCCAGACCCTTCCCCAGCTCTGTTCCCTTCCCTGGACATGTGTGAGATGTACAAGGAAGGGAATGAAAGCCGAGCAAAATGAAATACTTAAGAGAAGATATGCTTAACAAAATATTTAGACTAGTCAGTCATTATCTCATAATTAAAAAAGAAAGTCCAAAGGAAAGCAAATGAAAAGTTGTCTTTCAAATAGGTATTAAAATGCTAATGTTTCATGCTTTTAATGAAGGTTCTAATAAGAGTGGAAGATGAGAGTGATTGTAATGGGTGAAATAGCAGTTTCCACTTTAGCTGTCATTTTAACAACATCATTTTGTGGTTCTGTCAGCTCGTTGGAGCTCTGTTGATCCCAATGAATATAATTTCCTCACTGAGTGTCTGCCTGTGTGAGGCAATATTGTTCCAGTGTGAAGTGTCTTCCTCTCTGTGCAAGTGCTTGAATTGATCTTTAATCTTTTCTACAAATGAATTTTTCAAAATTATTTTTGAATGAGCTTTTAGTGCCTATGAAAGGTGTGAGATGTATTTATTCACATTTTTCCTCTTTTTTTTTCCTCTCTGAGTCATGACATGAGATGCATATCTCATTCCAAATGACAACTTCCTAGATAAAAAAAAAGTCTCTCCAATTGTATCTGAGGCTGCAGCATTGCCGATTTGCCCATATTAACTATTATAAGTTAAGGCTATTAAACAACTCAGCACCTCACAGCTGTAATGTTTCCTGTGAGCTAAATAACTTTGCAAATGACTTTGCACATTCATGAGAATTTCAGACCAACCTTCTTCCATGGTGTCATGTTCAGCTTTAAATTCAATTTCTTTTGCACTCCTTCTCCCTTCTAACTGGCACTGATTTCAGTAGTTCTTCAGGAAAGTGAGAATATGAAGAAAATGAATATGAAGTAAAATTTCTATATTGTTTCAAAAGGGCAACAGGAGAAGTCCAGGGAGTTTAAGGCTGTCACAGTAGAGTTTGGTTTTAACTGGTAAATAATGTATTCCATATGGACACTCTCCTGTTTGGCTGTTCCAGAGGGGACAAAAACCACAAAGAATCCCCAAAATGCACAGAAAATCAGTATTTATTTATTTATTCATAGCAGAATTTTCAGTTAGTTCAGAACTGAAGTTTAAAACCAAATAATTTCAAAAAAGGACATCAAGCTGCCAGTGGCCAAGGAAATATAAAGGTGCTAATGGATTCTACCAGGATTGCAGTTTGAGAAGACTGAAATGTTATCCTTTCCTGACAATTTCCTGTGACTGCCACAACACCTCCCTGCTGCAGTTGTACTTTAATTTTTTTTTCAGTAAACAGTACTATCTTATGCAGGAACCATCTATCCACATTCACAGAACAAAGAGGGGAAATTTCTATTAGTCTGGAGGGTGAAAAACTACAGATCTAAGTAATGGAATTCCAGAACCCCAGAGTGGTTTGGGGTGGAAAAAACCTTAAAGCCCATCCAGTGCTTAACTAATTGGTTGCTTTCAATTTATTGATTTAAAACACAATTTAATTTTTGAATTGTGAAGTGCTTACCAGAAAACTTGGTCTTTCTTAACAGATATTGAGAGAAAATACTCACTTCTATATAAAACTTTAAATTCAGATATATATTCTTAAAATATAGAGATAAAATTATAAGAACAAACAGAAATTTTAATTTAACTTTTGAATTGTAAAGTGCTCACTTGAAAACTTGGTCTTTCTTAACAGATATTGAGAGAAAATATTCACTTCTACATAAAACTTTAAATTCAGATATATATTCTTAAAATATAGTGATAAAATTATAAGAACAAACAGAAATTTTAAGTTATTTATTGTAATAATTTACATTTTTACTTTACATCAGCAGTGCTTTTTCACTGCAATTCTTACAAAGCAAATAAAAGTTAAATGCACTGAAAATGCGCAATATTTTTTGAATCTTTTGAGTCATTTCAATTCATTATAAAATGTATTCAGTAAACCTTGCAGACAAACCTAATCTGTGAGGTTTCAAAGAGAGGGGTCCAAACCCCATTATTTATAAGATTAGATCTAAGAGTGCTTTCAGGGCTTTTTATGAGGTCTTCATGTGCCTTTCAGTGCCATGCTGTAGCCACACTATTTAAACTCCATTTTCCAGTACAATCCCTGTTCATCCCCTGCCTCTGCCTCTGCATCAGTGCTTTGGTCTGCCTCTTCAGTAATTTTAGGCAAAGGCAGCCAGACTTGCCTCATTTAATTTAATTTAATTTAATTTAATTTCCCCCTTGAAGGCCGTGCCCCTGGCTGTGCCTTGTGCTGCTCCTTCTCACTCTGTGCCTTTCATGCTCACATTGCCCCCAGCACCTGGGTTATTTCCACAGCCACTAAATACTCTTCACTCTGCTCAGGGACCAGCCTGAAAGGAAACTCTCTTTCAGATCACTTTCAATGGGTGCAGAAATTTATTTTCCCAAGTAATTCAGGTGACATTTTAAGCTCATTTAGCAATCTCCAGTCACACATGTGATTAAGAAGTGAAGCACATATTTTAGCTCAGTTTCATGTTCAACCTTTGGGAGATTTCTATACATTTTTCTAAATATGCATATAAGGAATATCACAGAGGATGCTGACTAAACAGAAGTAGTTTAAAATTTCTTCTACTTCATCAATTATGGTGCTTCAGTGGTTGTGGCTTTTGAGCTGCAACTAACACTGGCTGCTGCAGTGGATCAGGAAATACTTTGATTTAGTCTTATGAAATGAGTAGCCTTTAGAGGGAAACTAAACTTAGATTATTGCTCAAGCAAAGAAAAATTAAAAAAGCAAATTAAAAAAAAATAACACAACAAAAACTGACCCAAAACAGTAACAAAATATTTCTATTAGTATGTGAAAAATGTTCTATTTACTGGAGGAATTCCCATATGAGGAAAGTCTGAGGGATGTGGGAATGCTCAGTTTGGAGAAGAGGAGGTTCCATGGGATCTTATCAATAATTATCAATATCTGATGCAGAGGAGCAGTGAAGAAGATGCTGCCAGAGGTATCCCTGTCAGAGTACAAGGTAAAGGGCACAAATAGAAATAATAAAACCCAACTTTGGACATAAGAATACTCTTTTGCCTTGAGGGTGGTCAAACACTGACAATTTTCACCCCCAGATTTCAATGACTTTGAACACAGGGGCAATCAGTGAAGGGATCCTGATATCTGATTCCTTTATCTCACTTCTGCAGACAATGCCTTCTGCATGGTCACAAGGGTCTGCAATTTAAAGTCTGATTTAAGTTGCACTAAATAATTTGAAAAATGTGAAATTAAATGCATGTTCCTTTATCTCTTAATGATGTTGCAGAAGTGCTATAATACATTTTAAAAGTACAGGGGCAGCTACTCCCTGAGGCTTTCAATTCCACTTGGAATCACATAAAAAGAGATGATAAAAGGCACATTTAAAAAAAAAATTACACAAAACTTGTTTGTTATTACTTGGGAAAAGATAAAATACACCTTAGCTGCTTCTCATTTGAATGTGTAATATTCATTTTTGTTTCCCCTCTGTAAAACATTTTTATTTTCTTTTTTTACTTCAGACCATGGATAGACAAATATTTTTCACTAGGTTACAATAAACAATATAAAAAGATTGGGTGCATTGCTTTGATAGTCTGCAATATAAATGTATTTCCAGGATAGCACAGGGAAAATGGAGTGAACAGGGCTCTCTCAGCTCCTTTTGAGCTGGAAGGTCAAAATAATGAGCAGTGAAAGGATACTTGGATATAAATTTGGACAATGACCTTAAAGAGTTTCAGGTGCAATGAATTGCAAGGGGCAGTGGAACACAGTTTAGGAATTTGAGACTCTTTTCCCTGGAAACTCTATAGGGTTTCCAGGCAGGCAGTAAAAGCTGTGAGTCTTTGAGAACCCAAAAATGACCTCAGATGTGTGCAGTCCCCAAAATATTCATGAACATATCAGAGAACCTATGAGAAGCCAAATATTCACCAAAGTAACAGGTGAATTTTCATTGCTATTTTCATTGCTGCTGAAAAGAGCAACACATGTAAAAAAAATAGTCTCTTAGCATATATCCTGCAATATTTCAACACAGAATGCAAACCTGAAGCCAAAATGTACTTAAAGGAATGTGTAACTCCAGCCAAGTGCTCCTGCAGTGCCCTTGGTCATGTTAACTACTTGCAGGTTGGATTTTGAGACAATGAGAGGTCAAATGGCTAAAAGAAGTAACAGAATGAGTATATAAATTCAAATGAGCTGATTTGGGGAGAGTTTGGAGTCCGGACTCACAGAAAACACTGAAAAAGTTGGAGTTTTTGTACAAAATCTATAGGCAGTACTCATTGTAATGCACAGTAGCTTTGCTGAATCTTTAATTTAGTGCAAAACACAAACACCTCCGCTTCACTTGACAAAATGGTACAAGGTGGTAGATTTAGTGCACACCTGTGTGGCAAAAGACTGTGCAAGAGTGTGTATTTGCAAATAATTAAAACATAATTTTGGAAAAGCTTCCCATTAAAACACCTTTCCAATTCATTTACTCTCACCATCTTTTATTCCAAGATCAATTATTCCACAATAATGTCGTGCATGGTTTTACGAGCCCAGAGCTGAATGGAGATTTAAAGGTGGGTGTTGGAGAGTTTCAGGATTATCTGTTATTCCTCAGGCTGCAGCACTGCAGGGAAGATAAATTAAAGAAGCAGAGGCAGAAAAGGAAGCAGTGTTTCAAAGGAATAACCACCTTTATGAGGAAACCACTCAAACATCTGGAGGCAGGACTTGGTGACTTCCTTATATCCCTGCTCCCATTATCTGCATCCTGCAAGTGCTCCAGGATCATCAGTTCATAGGATTAGGCAGAGAAATAAACCTTCTCTGCAGACAGAGAGGATGTGCTGTATATATATAGAGAGAGAAATAAGTGGGTAAAACAATTTTATTTTTGAAATCTCAGAGCAGATTGTGATCCTCATTCCATGCAGAAGCAAAGACATTGCAGATATTCATTCCATCCTCACACCAATTCTCTCTGCAACAACAACAAAAAAACAATCAAAACCCCAAACAAACCCCCAAACATGGCCTGTTTAGAATAGAAATTAATTACAAATTGTTGTAGCAGTGTTGCCTCTATTTGCCAGCTCTAAGAATAATCATCTTATGGTAGAGAAAATTAATTTTGATTCTTAGTCTTTCATCTCACTCCTTCTTCCTACACAGGGCCAGCCCCCTTTTTCTCCCAATCTCTTCAACTCAGCTGGAGAGCAGCTCTGAATTTTTTTCCTAAGATCAGGAACATATCAAAACTGCCATATACCCTCTGGGTTAGAGCAGAGATCTCCCTGGCTCAATATCTCAGAATCACACAGGATCCCAGAGTGGGTGAGGCTGGCAGGGCCCCAGTGGCTCCTCCCTGCTCCAGCAGGGCCATCCCAGAGCTCAGGGCACAGCAGAGTGTCCGTGTGGCTCTGGAACATCCACAGGGAGAAGTCTCCAGAGCCTCTCTGGGCTCTTTGACTGTAAAAGCCTGAATGAGGGATGCAGGACTCCAGGCAGCTCTCCAAAATGCAGTTTATTCCATCCAAGAGGTTACAGCAGTCCAGGGTTGTGGGTGACAGAGCTGTGCCTACAGCTCTCAGCTCCAGCTGCAGGCAGGCCTGCAGACCCTTAGTTTTGGTTACAATGCATTATATACTATTCTTTTGGTTACAAATGCATTATATACTTTTCTTTGCTGAGCATCTTAATACAGAAGAACCAATCTGTACCTTAACTTTTATCTATTGCCTATCATAACTACTGTAATTACCATATTCATGTTACTGTTCTCCAATCACTAAAAGTCAGTACATTACAGATTAAGCTAGAAGTTGTTTTCAGTTTTCTTGCAGTGGAAAATTCTGAGACTTTTTTTCTACTTGCAGCTTTGCTGACTTGTTTGCCTGTGCTCTCTTTCTGCTTGGTAAAAACATCATCTTGGTTGGGATAAATCCCCCTTTTCCTCCTTGGTTATCCAGTAAGACTGGTCAGCAATTGTTTTCTTCTATATCAAAACTTGCTTCCATTTCTATTTCATCAGACTGTACATTTAAAAATATTTCTGCTAAGCATACATATCTGTGAGACTTTCTTGTCAAACTTTCATCCTTCCCAACATTTGACAACACATCTTTAATTTTGATGTCTCACACCAGGACTCAAAGGGTTTCTTCTACTGGAGACATCCCTGGGATTAGCTTTAAGCAGGTTGTGAACAAAATACACTCAGGATCCAATGGCTGCAGCCTCCAAGGCCTGCAAAATGAGGAGGTGAGCAGAGCCCCCCAAAAACGTGTTCCTTTTTGTTACCCTTCAGCGATGGGGAAAGGTTTCCAGTAGTTTAACTGGAAAAGTGAAGCCTCAGGAGCCCAGGTTGCTACAGAGGCAGAAGGAGGGTTAGTTTCTGCAGAGGCTTTATATTCTCTACTTGCTCTCCAGTTACAGCATAGATTAGGTTACAGCTGGGTTTGGGAAATTAAAGCTCCAAGAACTCAGTTTTTTACTTGATTTCCTACTTCCCACCCCCTGACTTAGATGGAGAGCTTATGCCGGGAACATTGGGCTGAAGCCTTTGGGAAATAAGCTTAAAGAAGTGAAATTGTTCAATTTTGTTCGATTCAATTTTGTATCATTGCCAGAGACAGGAAGAGGCTGATTAGAGCTGGAGGTTTGGAGTGGTGGAAAGCCTTATGGTGCCTTTCTGTGTTACAGCCAAGGTGATGATTTTAATTAAGGTTTAGGGCTTGGAAATCTGGAAGTGGCTGTTCTATAGGGCCACAGGAAAAAAGAAGAGGGACAATAACAGCACGTCTTTTTTGTGCTCTGTTTGTGGGGTATAATGGAGGTTGCTGTTAGCAGATTGCTCAGGAGCAGGGCTGGGAGCCTAAAGAACACACAATCACTCTCCTGCTGGATGCTCCAATCCCTCAGGGCTCTGTCAAGAGAGAACAGTTTCACTTTCCTTTACAGCAGGATCAGAACCTTGAATCAGAGCACCTGGAATTGAGATTTAGGAAAGGTTCAGCCTGGGATGCTGTTCTATTTTCCTGGGGTGATGCTGCAATGTGAGGTCACTTGTGTTTGACCTTCCTACAGATATTTCCCCTTGTTTGTGATGCAATTGGGAATTCAAGGCCTTTTTAACAGCATTTTAATGTGGGTCACCAGTGCGGGAAAAGACTTGCTTTTATTGACTGATGCCTTACATTTGACTTTCTGTAATCCACTGCCCAAGAAATTATGGAATAAGTTTATTCACATTAGAACCGAAGCCAAAAGTTAATTTCCAGCAGTTTCATCATGTGCCATTAGAGTTAAATGACAACTCTACAGCTTTAAATAAATTCTCTTTGAATCTCTAATGTTTCTGTAAAACCCAGGAGAAGTAGAAATGTACGGTGAGATTATCCTAACTCACCCCCAGTGCCTCTTTCCCAAATATCAATTAGCACCAGGCGTGGTGTGCAGGTAGGGATGAAAGGAAGGTCACAGCCCATTTCCTCACTTTCAGGATCCAACAGCAACTAGTAAAATAAAAAGTGTTTCTGAATATGGATAATCATGTTTTGGCCTGTCATGTTGTTGTAAAGGTCTGATCATATTTAGCAAGTGTCTTTTTTCTGCCTCTGAGGGGTTTGCCACAGCTGACTGCACAATTGTGATTCCAAAGCATCAATTCTAACCTTAAATGATCAATAAAATAAAATGTAAGATAAAGTTTTCTCCTAAACCAATACCAGCCAGTCCCATAACCCTCCACTGGGGATTTTAGCCACTTGGCTGTAGTAGAAAAAATCCCATATTTTGATCTTTAATATCCACCAGGCCATTCCTTATCACCAAAGCCCTTGCAGAAGGCTGCAATAAACCTTTAATCTTTAATTTTCTTTAATCTACTCTTAATGCTGATCAAATTTTAAAGCGTCATTACCTCTCCCCTAATCCTCTTCCTACCCCCAGGAATTTGTAAGCACAGAGGAACAAACTGGGCTACAGAACCTTTGTGTTTCCTGTTTGGTGTCATAGCCCAGATCTGCCTACCTGGACAAGAACTTTCCCCTAAATCCATTCTTGGATTCACATCAACACTGCAGGCTTCAGAATCCAATGTGTAGTGTGGGATCCTTAATCTTTAAGTTCTAAAACCCTTGCCATCAAAAATGTTGAGCTCAAAGCCTTATCAATATACTAAAAATAGGCTTTGATTCATCCAATCACTTTGGAATTCTCATGGTTGTGCTGCAACCAAGGGTGTAAATTTGTATTTCTGCATTTGGCTGCTCTGATCTGACCAGAGCCATATCCAAGAGTACATGTTAATTCACTTTTGGACAATTAAAAAATAGAATTTTTTTTTCTTTTTAGTTGTTTAAATGCAGTCCAAAGTTATTTGGACCAGCAGTAAATATCCATCCTTAAATCAAAACTGAGTGCTGAGGGGTAAATGGTAAATCTAGGGGACAGATGGAAGAGACAATGGAAATATCAGCAGAGGCAAGGTAGTTTGCAGAGTGCTGAGCCCACAGGCACCCAGCAATGGGCACCCAGCACCACCCCCCAAAAATGCCCTTTATTTCTGCCTGACATTATGCACTGGAGGATGTGGCAAGGCTTAGGCCCCAGGAATCCTTTCCTGATTCCAGAGCACCCAGCCACGATCAGGGCATGAAATCAAAGCTGTAATTACAGCTCCGGAGGCAGCACCTACAGCAAAATGCAACTGAAGGCAGCGGCTCCCTGTGATAACCTCTTATCTCTTGGTGCTAGATAAGGGGAATGCAACAGAAAATGTCTTCTTCACATCCTCTTCCCTCAAATCTTAACCCTAAGCAGGGTCATGACACAGCCTTGAATTACACCAGGGAGCTGATAGCTCCAACAAAACGGGATATTTGATGGAAATCTTTGAGAGCAGCAGCTTTCTTCTGTCTGTGCACACAGTCCTGCATTAACCTCAGGAATTCCAGCCTCTTTGCCGAAGAACTGCCCCCAAAACACCACCTCCACACCCAGCTGATTCCCCACTTTTCCAAAATCTTTTAACAGTTCACCCTTTTGTCTCCTGTGACGTAACCTGAAAATAAAATTAAAAAAAAAAAAAAATTGAGCTAATTGTGCTTTCCCATTCCCCCAAAAATGGAAGAAGAACATCTTTGTTAAAACATAATTAAAAGGTTCTAATCTCTCCAAAACTTCTGTGACTGAGGATAAAATACTCCGAATTTCTTTCAGAGAGCTACATAAAAATATACATTAGCTCAGCTACAAGAAATTGATGAAATGCACTCCTGACTCAGTTGTCAGTGCTTTCCCTAGAAATAAAACCTGGAATTTCCAGCCAGGCCTTGTTGAAGCTCAACAATGAAAGGACCAGCAATATCAGCCTACTAAACACTTGCTTTTTATAAAGATTTTCTCAGTTCCCAGAGGGGGAAAAAAAATCCCTCAACCAGCGACTGTAATCTGTTCTGCAGAGGGGAATCAATAATTGGCAGGAAACAAAATAATAAATAAAACTGTCCTGCTGGACGAGGAGAAATGGAAATAAGAGTTCTGGTGCAAATGAGGAATGACAGAAACAAGGGAGGAGAAAACGAAACTTGTCATGTAACTCCATTTGCAAGAAAATGGGGTTTGCCTGCAATTTCATTGTGAGAGAACAAAAACGTGACCAAAACACCTCTGTGAGATGCCCATAATGGAGTGGGTTTTCCTTAACATAGAAACACAAATATTCAGTAAACAGTTTTTATTCCAGTGTCAGAACCTGGGCAGGCTTCAGTGTTATTTGTTGGGGGCTGCTATAAATTGTCTCATTGGCAGCCGCATGGCAAAATTCAGAGCTGCAGTACCAGAGCCCTGATGAAAAGAGTTATTTGGCCTCAAAAATTGTAATATTTTGTGAGATTGACCCAGGAAAGACATTTCTTGTCCCAAAATGGCTCAATGGTTTCAGCAGTGCAAGGTGAAAGTCACCTTAAAATTCAATCTTGTTCCAAGCTTTTCACTTCCCATCCCTTCTCCTTTCTCTCTTTGTGGCACTGGATGGTGCAGATAACAACATGATAACATTTATTCTAATAAATTAATGCTGATAGAGTGATAATAATGCCAATTACACTTAATTCCCTTGCAAACTGCAGCTATTTCTGTGTCTTGAGCATGGTGCAGGCTGGAAGGTGCTGCTCGGTGGAATAAAATATTCTGATTTTAAATTCAGTAGCCTTGCAGTCATTGTAATTAGGACTCGTCATTTCTCACATCTCAGCTTGTTAGTGTGGCACATTTTTACACCCCAGACTCTGAGGGTCTCCAACCTACCAAGGCAACAAAGTTGAACAGATTTGTTCCTTATCTCTTTTATTTGAATTGTTTTTTTAAAGCAGGCTACTATCAGAAGCTGGGATTGCCAAGGGTAGGTCTTGCTGTGTGTGTCTGATTAAAATCTGCCCAAAATGGGATGTGGGCCATGGGATGGGCACAACAGGCCCAGCATCACCACCAACACAGAATATTGAACTGTTTGCCTTGTAAAATGCCCACATTTTGACTCCCAGCCAGGAACTGGAGCTCACAGAGATGAGAATAGAGCTCAAATCTAATTCCATTGAATGAAGTGAATTCATTTTGAATCAAGGAGCTGAGCTGAAAGCTATGACAATTTATTACTTGCTCCAAATTAATTAAACTTCAGGGAAGAAGAAAAGACCAGCAAATTGCATGTTATTGACATAATTAAAATGCATCATTTGTTCTCCTATTTCATTTTTTTGTTTTGCTAGGGAAAAAAAAAACAACTTGGAAAGAAAGAAGCTTTTTGAGTGAGCAGTTAAAGTAATTAAAAGTAATAAATTCCAGCACGTTGGGATGAAGGTATAGATCACTTGTTAAGGAGGGTACACAGTGTCATTTACTGACATTAGAGGAGATTTGGAAGCATCACCTGATAAGTGATAGCTGGCAAAAAGCATCAGCCAGCACAGAGATTGATTTCTCAGCAACCTCTTTCAATTTAAACACTGTTCAATACTGCAGCAAAAACACTGCCTCATCCAGAGCTCTGTGAATGGACAGAGAGCAGGTAAAACATCCCTGGGAAAAAAAATGGTGTTTGGGCAGCAGGCAAGTTTGGAAAACATTAATCTATGTCATAAATATACTGAATTTAAACTACTTGGTAAGAAAAAATAGCAATAAAAATAAAATTGTACAACAGCTCATAAGAAAAGGCGAATGTGGGAAGTCAACTCTTTCTTCTTAGTGGTCAATTTAACCACAATGAGCAAAGTGAGGTCATTTAAATAAATAGAAATGCTGTAAAATGGAGGAAAAATGAGAAAATTTAGCACCAAAACCAGCTCAAGGGTTATGGCACAGACATCAGACAAAATGGGATTTACATCTGGCTGTATCCTCTACTTTTCACCCCTTGATGAATTACTTCGTATATTTAAAATGTGCATTATCAAAAATATAGGTGACCTTTATATTTTGGCAGGATTTTCTCTATTTTCAAACAGCTGAGTAAATGCATTTTGAAAGTAGCAAGAATTTGGGGATCACAGAGGCCAAACTTCCTACACTGCTGGTGGTGAGGCATTTCCAGCCAGGTTCCTCAGGAAATCACCAGTGGGTGATACAAATTCAGCAGACAAGAAATCATAAAAACCCCCCAGCTATGAGCAAACCTCTTTTTCCAGGTGATTCAGCCTTAATGATGTTCACACTGTGTCTGCAAGAGGAGTCTCCAGTGCAAGAAAGGCAGCAGGGATGGGATGGAAAATCAGGAGGAAAACTCTGCCCCAGCCACGTGAATAAAACCAACCAGATGTTCATGTTTTAGTGATATTAATTTTAGTGAAATAGCAGATGAAAGACTGTGATGGGAAGAAGAGGAATGGTTCTGCCAGACACTCACCAACTGCTTTCCCCCCACAGAAAGAAAATTCCATTGGAAAGCCCAAGATGATCACAGGGAGATCACTCACCCATCACTGTCATGGGCAAACCAGACTGGACTTGGGTGAACAACTTCATTTATTGCCAAGTATTAACACAGTAAGATAGTGAGGAATTAAGAAAAATCTAAAAACAACTTCTCCTTTCTCCCCTTTCTTCCCAGGATTGAAGAACTTCTTCCCAGGGCAGTGACCAAACACTGGAACAGATACCACAGAAGGTGTGGTATCTGTATCCCCCTCCTCACTGGAATATCTCTGGGGATATTCCAGAGCCATTTGGACACAAAACTGTGCTGTGGGATGGCCCTTCTGGAGCAGGGAGGTGGCACCAGATGAGCCTGACCCATCATGGATTCTGGGATTTACTCCCAACTGTTTTATCTCCTCCCATATGGGAAATGAGAGTGGTGTTGTGAAGTCCCCAGGATGAGGTGAGAGATGAGAATTTGACTCCATGTTCTCAGAAGGCTGATTTATATTATCAGATAATTATTGTTTTCATTCTTTCCATTCTTTCCTGAGGCTTCTCAGCTTCTCAGGAGAAAAATCCTGGCAAAGAATTTTTTCAGAAAATATCACAATGAAAAACAAGGGTGGTGGTCAGTCTATAACTCTTCATTTCTGCTGGTTCCTCATCTCTACACTTGAATCCCTTCCCGTGGGCTACACTCCTTCAGGAACAGACTTGTCCCCCAAAAAGGTCTTGCCAGGACCACACTTGCTCATTTGTGGGCTCCTCTCTGTGGGACACAGTTCCTGCCAGGACCTGCCCCTGTCCAGGCTCAGGAATGTCAGGACACATCCCTATGCTCCAGGATGGGCTCCTCCAGGAGCTGCAGGTGGATCTCTGCCTCCCTGGGGATCTCCAGGGGCTGCAGGGACACAGCTTCCCCAAGGAATTTCAGGGCAATCTCAGCTCTGGCACCTGCAGCAGCTCCTGCCCCTCCTCCTGCCTTGCCCTGGCTGTCTGCAGAGCTCCCTCTTTCACATTTCTTTATTTACACCTCAAGGAAGTCATCCCAGAGATGTCCCCAGTGCCACCAGCTTGGCTTTGGACATGGCTGGAATGAGCTGTGTTCATCCCTGATCTCCTCTGCCGGTCCCCAGCTGCCCAGACTTTGCCACACCATCCCAAGAAAGTGTCACAGCCCTTCACAAATGCCATCAACACTTGTCAATTCATGCTTAGTCTCAAGAGATTTCACATTTTTTAATTGAAACCCAGCCTTGTTGTCTCCATAAAAGAATCCAGACATCATTTTTGTTTAAAATGCACTTCTGTCCCCCAGATGAAAGTTGGAAAATGTGAATCTTAACAGATCAAACAGCACAAGTAAATTAAAATGGAATAAGTTTCTGCTTTCTGAGCACATGGCCATGAAGCAAATCTCACAACTAATGGCTGTTTTCCATTAGCCCTAAAGCACCCCAATAGCCAAGATAAAACCCCACAGTGTTATGGCCATGGCATCCTTCAGCAGTTTCACACTCATTAAGTATTTCTGGACAGCGCTGTGATTTTATTTCAGGAGCAGGGAAGGACTGGTGGAAAAGCAACTGTGATAAACCCCCAAACCCCAAAAACACTCCCCCAAGGCCTATTATATGGAATTTCATTCTGAATTCATCAGCAGCAAGCAATCAGGAATGCTGGGGGTTATTATGCTGTGTTAACTCTTACAGAATGCATTTGAATCTCTACATCAGACTTTGCAGGGGCTAAACTAAAACAATTTGTGGAAGAACAATCCCTAAGGTTTGAAAGGGTAATAACAGAATTTAAATCTCCCTGCATAAGATTTCTGCCCCAGTTGTGTTCCCCACTGCTGTTTCCCCCACACATCTCCACGTGTGATACTGATTTTTATGATCAACACCCTCTGGCTGTGGCTTTTATTAAGGTAATAAATTAAAATATCTATATATTATAAAGAAATATATTCTATAAATTATAATGTAAATAACAAATAATAAATATATATGGATTAATTCTATATCAATCAATATATATTATTAATAATATACAATAATAACTATATTGTATCAATTATAAATACATACAATTAATATATTTATTAATATTTATGAAGAAATGATAAAGCTCTTTTGGCTTGAGTAAATGAGAGAGGTTCAAGGTAATTATTAGTAGGCACTGGGTGAGAAGAATCAAAGATTGCCATGAGACCATGTTAGTTTTCTACAGACTTAGCTGGGAATAGCCAAGAGCTCAGCTGCAAAAATGCAAAATGGATAATAATAGAAATTATTTTAAAAAATAAAACATTGAAAAATATATCCAAAATTCACTTGCTGAAAGGTTGAGTGATTCAGTTGTGAGTCTAATTGTGCATCTCTGCCCTTTTGCACTCTGTAAATACCTGTGTTTCTTGAGGGAAATCCTCATTCTGCAGAACTTTGGGATCTGTTAAAAACCCAGGTACTGTGGAACTGGATGAGCTTGTTTTTGCATAATTGCAACTGTGAGTGTTATGTTACAACAGCAATTCCAGCTGATGGCTCCAATTTTGTGTTTTATAAGTTTAAGCCAATTATCTTTGAATTCCACACTCAGAAAAGGAGAAAATTGAGGCTGCAATAATTCTCAGGTCCTTAAGATTCCCCAAGTTGTGTTTTATACCATGCTGGTTGCATGGCATTTTTATTCCTAGGAAAGGGAGTTTTATCAGAGGTTGATTTAGCTGTGAACCTCAGGATGTACTTTTTGGGAGGTGAATTAATTTTGAATAATTACCCCTTACCCCAGGATTGTCAAATCTGGATGTGATTGAGGCCTCTCTTTGTTGCTCTTCTGTTCCATGAAGTTTTGTGCACTGAAGGACTGAGATTGTCAGAGTCTGGCACATTCTCCTTAAAGAACAATGTGGGGTTTATTCACAGTCTCTCACCTTTCAACAAGTCCATTTAAATTGGTTTATTTTTGTGAAAGACAGAAAGAACACCTTAAATTGAAAAAAAAAAATCCATAGAAAGGAGGACTTAGAAAGTTATTACAATTCATCACTGAATAATGTGCTATATCAGGAATAATAAGTAATAAATACAGACCAACTGAACAGGAAATTCATGGAATTGCTGCATTCCAGCAGCTCCTCTCCAGGATCCCAGAGAGGGAACTGAGGTTTTTTGTTTTGTTTTGTTTTTTTGTTTTTTTGTTTTTTTTTTAATCTAATAACTGAAATTAAGAAAGAATAATTTGATTTGAAGGCTTTTCTTGTGTCCTAGGCTCCAGTCAAGGTGATTTGCACTGAAAAGCAAAGACCTTCTGTCCCACGAACAGAGAGGCATTTCAGAGCAGCAAGACAATAAAAGAGGCAACTGGCCAAGCTGGAAATTGGGAAAGTCCAATCATATGGGGAGAAGATCATTATCAAACTCCAGGTGCCTCTGTGGAGTCAACTGGACAAGGCCAACCAGCCCCTGGAGCTCCCTCCAAACTTAATTTCTTGGTCTAAATGATCTTTGTGAACTCATGAAAACCAATCCTATCCTGTAAAGGCACCACAGACATTTCTTTTCACCAAAGCTAAAGCACAAGGCTGAAGATTTCATCTCTTTCTCAGAGCAAGGATGGAGGAATCAGATCTTCCCTCTGCCTCTGGAATGGCTGCCTGGGGAAGGAACAGAGAACAGGACAGGGAGAATAGAAATCAGAGACTAATCCCAAAAATAAAATATTCATCTGGCAATGCAGGTTTAAACCTTATTAGCATGCCCTAACCTGGCATTTGACACTCCATAACTAAAGTTATTCCTTGGTGCTAATTTTATTTATGGTCTCACTCAGAGGCCCCCTCGTTCTGTGCAGCACCTGCTTTATAACTCAGCTCCTCACTCTCAGGGAAAAGAGAGAGGATGAGTCTTAAAAGCCAAATCTTAAATGCCAAAAACAATTAACATACAAATGGGAGCAGATGTTGCTTTCATAAAGGTTCACAGCACACACACAAAAAATTCCATGCTGATCACTGCAGAGGGTTTAATCTCTGTGCTGTTACTTCCATCTCTCTTTTTTCAAATTTGGAAATAATTTTAAATACATTTCAGGATAGATGGCAATCAGTTTGGTAGTCTGAGTCTGGTTTTCGTTTGTTTGGTTTTTTGTTTGTTTTTGTCTTTTTTGTTGTTTTTTGTTTTTTTTTTTTTCTTTCAATATTTTTACTCCCAAAGAACAAACTCAATTCCCACCTAGGGCATGTTCTAGTCCAGGATCATGGAACAGGTTATTCCTAGGGACTGCAATGAGTTTCCAGCTTAATCACATGCACTATGGCAACATTCTTGTCTCACAATATTTAAGTCCAAATAACAAAGTGGGAAGATTTTAAGAGAAGTGTCAGTTGATCCAGTATGTCTGGTCCCCAAATTTTAACCTAAACTGAAGCATTTTTCCTTTACCTATAAACAGATTGGAGAAGGCATCACTTCCCTTCCCTAAACGATGGATGATTGGATTTTCCAGCTCCTGCTGACATGGCATCCCCACAAAGCAGTCTCACATCTCTGTAGGATTTCCTGTGGAAATCAGTAGATAAATAATTAAAGGTGTTTGCATAGTGAAGTTAATGAAAGCAAATCAGGAAGCGTTCCTGAGCACGGAACTGGGGCAGGATTTTGTCTTTTAATCATTGTGAACAGAAAAGAAACAGAGGGAAAGGCACCAGAGAAAGAGCTGAAAGTTAATTAAAATGTACAACCTTCTGGTGTTTCCAAATTATAGATTGACCTGGGGCAAATTTCCTGTTCCATTCACCAGGATGTTCTGTAAACACAGACTTACAGAGGGTTTGTTCCTTTTAAATCATATGGAAAGGCTTCTTTATTTTTCCTTCTTCTTTTTTTTTTTTTTTTTTTTTTTTTTTTTTTTTTTTTTTTTTATGGCCAGCTGAGTAATTTGAACAGGTAGGATTCTGTTATTTACCAAACTCATTTGTAATCTTCTCTCATCAATTAGTTTAGAAATTGTTGGGTTTTTTCTTTTCTTCTCCAGCAAATGAATCAGTTTCTAAACTTCTCACATAAAAGAAAGTGGCTGTGGCTTTGGAACCCATAAAACCACAGTTGCACGTGACAGGCTTCTCTGTAGCTCTAAGGTAAGTCATATTTCCCACTTAAAAGTTCTTTATCACTTTACACTCCAGATTTCTGAACTTTCACTGTGACATTTCCTAAAGACCACGTTACTCAAACCCTTCTGCCATCAATCACCTCCAAAATCAGCTGTTAGAAATTCCCTAAGTGGAATTTATGTCTTGTCTGGGAGATGCATCTCAGGGAAGTTGTGTTCACCAGGCTCTGGGGTTTGAAGATCTCCTCTCCTGGGTTCTGCCTGAGCCAGGTTTCTCTACTTCCAGACTGAAATTTCCTTGTTTGCTGTCCAATTGGGATTTTCTGTAATTCCAAATATCCATAAAACTACCCAGGAACAATACATGTAAATTCACAGAAGTTATTTTCTTTGGATGGAAATAGCTCTATCAAAAGGAAGAAATATTGTTGTATGGAACTGGAACGGTGACTTGGTTTGCTCCTGGCATGAACAGAGACAGTAACAAACAGCAAATTAATCTCAGAATCATGGAATATTCTGAGTTGGAAGGGGCCCACAATGATCACTGAGTCCAACTTTTCAGGGAATGGCCCGTTCTTGCTTTCACCTCCATTATCTTCCCACTTTTTCCTTTTCCACATGCTGGATGTGGACCCTAAGCCCTGAACTACACAGGTATTAAACACAGAAAGCCTGCAGGCATCTTTTCCTTTTCTCTGCCAATTACCTGCCTTCAAAAGGGATAAATACTTAAAATTTTTAGGGCTGTCCATTGAATAAACTGGGTAAATCAATCTGTATTTCGAGGAATATTTATTAGTCTTGTTTAATAGAGGTTAGGATTATTTTTGTTCCAATTTGGCTGAACTAAAGAGCAGAATAATACTGATAATATCTGCAGATAGACTATGCCTGTAGTGCTTCAAACAGTGCTCCCTTATTTAGAGATTAAGGAAGTGATTGGATTCCACCCAGACTAATTAATGGTAATCTACAAAATCATTCAAAGGCTTTAGTCTGGTTTAAAAAGTGCTGGCACTAATTCCTTTAAAACTCTTTCAAACTCAAACCACAAAGCCAAGAGAAGTTGAAAACCTGAGGAATGATGGCATTGCTAAAATCAAAACAAACAAAATTCCCAAATGCAGTTTACTTGCTTTAAAATGTAGTTTTTTAGGTGGAACATGATGAGTTGGTGATTAACAGCAGAGCCAGTTTAGCAAGACTAGCTTCAACCCCCTAGAACACAATATGAAATGAAATTAAATGAAATGAAATAATAAAATGTAAATAAAGCACCTTGCAGTTGAAATGCTAAAATACAGGAAGGGAAAAAAGATATTAAGAATGTATTATTTGTTCAGGTTTCTTGAATAAAGGGTTTCATATCAGTGAAAGCCCCCACAAAAGTCTAAAATATCTGTGCCTGTTATATAATTATATGCTTGTAGGATTACGAACATGTGCAAAGAAATATATTCAGAGAGACATAGAGGCTTAACTGCTTTAGTTTTATCTCTCTGGAAACATGCTTTGGATGAAATTCCCAATTTTCCTCATCTAAGTAAACCAGCAAGTTTAGAGCACTCAGTTCCTGTAGTTTTTATTTTATGGGGCCAGGTTTGGTATCACAGGCAGGAGCAGAATTCTGAGGATGTTGCACCTGTGATCATGAGAAACCTAAAGTGTAGCAGATGGAAGATAATCCATGAAAAGTGGCTTTTTCAGGAAATGGGGTGATCCCAGGAGTGGCATTGGGCAGCAAAGCAGCAGGACCTGCCTGACATGTGTCTCTTCCTAGGACTCCACATTCTGGAATTCCTGTAATTCAATATTCTGATCTGGCTTCTGACTTGGAGAAGAGGAAAAAAAAAAAAAAAACCAACCAAAAAACCCTCTGGCACAGATTTGGGAGGAAGGCAGGCAATATTTTGGGGAAATTAACATTTTCCTGTAGTTGGTTCCCCTCTAATTGTGTTGTAATTGCTCTGGGCCAGCTTTAAAAAAGAGGCTGTCCCAGAGGGAGGAGGCGCCGGAGAGACAGAGAGGGATAATGGAGAAAATGTATCAGAGCTGTGTAAATGAATGTTCCTGAAATTAATAAAGGAAGTAGGGGAGGATGGATGTCAGGGTCTCAAAAATGCTGCAATGGAAAAATACAATAAAAAGGGAATTATTACCTTGGGAGTGACTAAAAACAATATAAGATTCTTTAAATATATAAAGGGGAAGAGATAAAGGGCTGAAAAGTGAAATAATTAGCCCACTAAGGGATTAGGGAGAAACTTAATATAAAGTGAACAGGATAAAGTGGGAAAATTAAATGAGTTTTGCACTTCTTAGTATTCATGAGGGAAATCTGAGCTGAAAGAAGATAAATAAAGGAACCCTGTTTTCCAACTGCTGGATGGTGCAAGGTAAAGGATGTTACTTGGACAAGTCAAAAATCACTAAAAGCAGGTACAGCTTGAAGGAAAGGGGAGGAAAAAAAGGGAATAAGAGACTGAGGAGTTTCTTTGGAGAGAAAGAGGATACAGAAGAAATAGAGAAATAGAGAGGGACTTATTCAGATCCACAATTCCAGTTGTGATGATGCACAATGGAGAACTGCAATGTGAAAAAGTTAAATGCATTTATTTTATCACGATGTGATTGACTTTAAGGGAGTGATTACTTAAAGGCCTGTTTACCAAATATACTCCTCACAACAGCATGATTATTGAAAAATTACATATATTAACTTACTAGGAAAAAACAGTAGAAGAAAATTAGAGAGAAGAAAATTAAAGGCAAGAATTGCCATTTTTGTTAATGATAAATCTAAAACATTCAGACTTTTGCAGCAGTTTCAGTCCTAATTACATGCAATTATTACACTGCATGAAAAAGAAATAATCTCCAAATTACCCTCTTTTGTATTGCCAGTGTTGCAGTCTACAGCAATTTTTGTGTATTACTGATAAATAACAGAATTAAAAGAATAACAGTACATCATTCCTGGACAAAATTCCCTAGAAATTAAAGAACAAAATGAGTATTCTGTCAAAAGAAAACTCAAAAACATGGGGTAATATTTCTGCAGTCACTCCACCAGTTATACTGGTACCAAGCTAGAACCTCAACCACAGGGATAATTAATCTTCAGAAAATTATCTGTAATCAAAGGATAGGATTTATTTCAATGCCATTGAGGACAAATACTTGCCTTTCCCTTTAATTACTAATTTAATAATATTTATTAAGATGCACACACTTATTCAAGTGTCCACAATTAAATAATTTAGCACAAAGGTGCTGCAATTTCAGTCCTAAAATTGATTGTATAACTTGTTACCTATAAACTTCAGGAGTTGCCTGTGTAAATCCAGTTCATTTTAGTGCTTTAAGGGAATATTCGCTATACAAAAGCACTATACAAAAGTGCTTTTGAAAAGCAAAGGTTCTTATTCCATTTGTTCAGTACAGAATGCTGTGCTTAACTACTTTGGATTTGAAATTGGGAATAATTAACCTCTCCAAAACTGGTTTTGGGTTCTGGGAGATACACAGGGAAACTGCTGGGGAACAGGAGGGAAATTAATTCACAATCACAGAATCCCAGACTGATTTGGGTTGAAAGGGACTGAAATTTCATTCAGTTCCCCACCAGCAATGGGCAGGGACACCTTCCACTAGCCTAGGATGCTCCAATCTCTGTCCAAGCTGGCCTGGGACACTTCCAGGGATCCAGGGGCAGCCACAGCTTCTCTGGGCACCCTGATAATGTGGCAGAATTATGTAATTATCATTACTTATAAGCAGTCTTAGCAGACATATAATTAAATATATATAGATATATAAATATGTACATTCTGCTAATTACAACAAAAACAAACCCCAGCAGCAACACCCAGAAATGGTTCAGATTTTGGCACCTAAAATCCAAGAGATCTACCTAAGATCCCAGCCTCCTTAGTTCATAAATTGAATTTCAACTATGAAGTGGAAATTGTTTTTTTAAACATAATCTGTTTCCATCAGTTTAGTTGATACCTGCCTCCTTTACCCTTGAGGAATCACATGAGGACAGGATCTCCTTCCTTAAGAGGTGACATCTTCAATTGTTCCTTTGCTGTGTCTTATTTAGTGACAAGAAATGTACCTTCAGAAAATCCCACCTGCAAACCAAGCTTTTTTTCCACTTTTATTTCCTTTCCTTTAGTATGGATTTGTCTGAATGCAAGAGAAGGAAGGTCCAAGCACTTTCCCTTGGGAATGGCTTTCAAGGAGAGGGTCAAGCTCCACAAGCTCCTGGTCTGTCCTCCTAGAACTGGGATCCAAACCTCCAAAACTGCAGAACCTTTACTGCCCTCACTTATTTTTGGAGCACCTCTTATTTATCTTATTGCTGAAATATTTGGGTAATTGAAGCATGCAGGTCTCTTTTTCAGCGAGCACAAATTAATGACCTTTGCTCCAAATATTTTATGAATCCTTTCAGTCAATTAATTTTTATTATTTCCATACCTGTGGACATTATGGACTGGTTCTCAGGTAATTCATTTTAATGGCACCATGCATAAATGGCAAGTCCACCTTCCAAAAGGGGGAATTTGGCCCTTTTTAAATTCAGATTTAATTGCATGAGAAGCTCTCATGCCTCAGGAGCTGCCACAGATATTAGGAATGATAAATCCTATGGACTTCCTGGCTATACCTCAGGGGTCACCCATGTTTTTGGGGGAATAGTCACAAATGGGAATCACAAAGATGTGTCTATCCTGTATTTTTACTTCTGCACACACACAAACCCAAAACCACACACACATGAGTGCACAGACAGAATTCCAAGAGGAGTTCATGGAGGAATAAATTTTACTCTTTCTTACCATGAAAACAGAAATTGTTCCATTTATTAAAGAAAATTAACCAAACCCATTTCTTATGAGTTGAAGGGGTTTGATTGCTGATGAATAAAAAGGCTAAACATGACATTTTTAGCTGTCAGAAGGTGCTGCCAGCCTGACAGACCTCCCTCAGAGGAGGGTGTGTGAAACCTGGTGCTGCAACACCAAAACTCCCTGAGGGAGTCGGAGATTAGTGTTAACTCGGGGTTAGATGGAGTTTATAAATAATCCTGTGAAATGCTGTGAATTAAGGCCTTCTCACTTTTATTTTTCCTTTCTTACATCACCTTTTCACTAATCTTAACTCTTACCCTGTGCCGGTTATCTCTCAGGGTCTGAGCTTCTGTCTCTGTACTGGGTGTGACAAGTGTCATCCCCATCAGACAGAATTACTGCAGTTAAGGAGAATTCCACTTTTACAGAGAATTAAAGTGTTTTATTTAATGCCCTGACTTCTGTCCCTGCTCAAAGTGCTGGGGCAGAAATGTCCAGCTCCTCCAAGCAGGAGGGAACAAATTCTCTTGGAATGGGCCCTGAGCATTCCTCCCCAAACCCCGTGAGTTAGAGGCTGCTTATGCCCTGAAGGTTGAGCCTTTATTTTCCTTTCCAAGGCATGTATTTTGTTTATTTATTGAGGAAGAGGAAATACTCTTTGTTTAGTCTTTGCTATGAGGACTCATGGATCACTGTAATGATCCAATTGATTTTTAAATCCTGCAGAGCTCTTGGCCTGTCTGATCTCTGGCAGTTTTGAAAGGAGCACTATCAAAACTGAGTTATAATGAGCAATATCTTTACTTTTTTATGTAACATTTCTCAAGAATTCCACGGCAAGCGCCGACTTCCCTCTCTGCTCTGTCCTTGAGAACAAGGTTAAGTAGATAACCCACTGGTTTTAAGCACTTTTAGGAGTTTCCTGGGGGAAATGAACACCTGCGGCTGCCAAATTTATCTCCTTGGCCATGTCCTGTGAAGCTGTTCCATGTTGGCATGTTTGAGCCGTCACACAGGATTTAGGAAGCTGTGCTGCTGCACGTGCATTAATCCAGGCTTCTGATGGTTTCTCTTTCTCTTTTTACACTTTTCTCTACAGAAATTCTGTGAATTTGCCTCTGCACAGTCCTTTCTGTTTCTGACACTGTTTCCCCTCATGAATTTTAAATTTTGCCAAGAGAATGTCCACCAGTTCCATTAAATGCCACAAAGTTTATTATAACTAAACTGTGAAACACTCTGTGTGCCTCCATGGAACTTCCTTGCTACCAAAGAGGGTGCATTTTGTTCTTTTATATAGAAATAACATCAAGAAGATCCATTCTGCCAGCAAAGATTAAGCTGTAAAAAAGAATAACTTATTTCTTATTTTGAAAGAGCTCTGACACTTTCTTTTCTCCTGGAATAAATTTTTAGTGCTGGGATTTCAAAGCCATCTAAACTATTTTATGTATCTGTTTATTGATATGTTTCAGTTCTGCAGAAATGCCCACAAATTAAAGTATAAGAATAATCAATAATGACTAATTAGGGTCAGATTCAGTCACTTCAGTGATCTGTACAGTGTTCACCTACTGCCTTTTCTCTAAATTAATTCTAATTTTATAATTATGAGTAGAAACCTCCATTATATTAGTTTGTAATGATTACTGGGAGCTCTTCTACGGCCAAACACATGGCAAAATCAAGGACGAGCCCCATAACCTGCATTTAACCTAAAAAATTAATATTTTTGCAGCAATCCTTGCAATTTCTTGTACCTTTTTTACATAGTCATCATTTTAATAATTGAAACTTTGGGGCTCATGCAGCTGCCTGAGTTAATTTAATTTATGCATGCAAATATGCAAAGGAAGAGTTCCTGAAGGCCAACATTTGTCTGATGAGTCTTATCTCCCATTCTTCCCTCTGCAGTAATTGAGAGGATTAATCAGGCTCATCACTCTCTTGATTGCTGGAACTTAGTTTCTCTTCTGGGTTAATCTCTGCACTGACCAGAGAGGAAGCCTTGGAAGAGAAGGTTATTTAAAGTTGCTCAATATCCCATGTAATGTATGAATTAAAGCCTTTTTCCCAGCCCTGTTTCTACATTAAGTCCAAGGCCACTAAGAGGGATATTTAATTTTTGGGAATATGAGTGTTCATCTACAAACATGCAGTTTGAAATTCCTATCCCAAATTACGTGGCAGCAGTGAATTAAAGGAGGGGAGGGATGGTGGAGGTTAAAACAGCTGCATTCTGGAACATCAGATTCCAATGGAAATAAAACAGCAGTTGGCAACAAATACTCTTGTTTCCTGCTAAAACATATTAGTTTGGCTTCTCCTCCCTCTGATAGAACTCCTTCTGACTTACCTCCATAAGAATTACAGAGTTCCAGAATGGTTTGGGTTGGAAGGGACATTAAAGCCCACTTAACAATTTTTCTGTCCTGGCTCCATGGGGCCTGAGGGAAGCAAGAGGTCAGACTTGTTGGTCTTGGAGGTCTTTTCCAATCTAAATGATTCTATGATGGTAAAAGGGTGATTATTTAATATTTTTGATAATTATTTGGACTTTCCTACCCTTTCATTCATTTGCAGGGCAGCAAAACCTGTACATTTCAACTCTGCTGCTTTCTAACAATGCAGGAAACATAAAAAGCTTTGCTTCAGGTCATCAGTCCTCTGTTAGAGAATCATGATTACAGGTTTTAATCTAAAATACTAGGCAGTAATAGGCCCCCTTCTAAAAGCCATGTCAGGCATCCAGAACAGCCCTTCTGTGCCCCTGATTAAGCAGGAATCTGGAGCCCATCATTTTCTCCCTGGCTTCCAGGGATGGAGGTCACCCACCCCTGGATTTTGTGAGTGAGGTTGTGCATCCCCAGCCACCAGTGCAGGCATGGACATCAGCCCACTCTTCCCCAGTGATGAGAGGGGACAGGGCCCAGGTTCTGCAGGAGAAGTCCCTCAATTTCCTTGATTGAGTGTCTTTGCCATGAGTATTTTAAACTGTCCTTAATTTAGTTTTTCTCTTTATTGATTATCTGACTTCCCAATTAATGCATCCACTGAGAAGCTCCTATGTTTAGCTTTCAATCTCTTTTCATATGAGGCCACAGAACACATATTTCAATTATAATGGACTAGCTAAGTAATTAAGGAATAATAAATGAATAAAAATCCCATCATAGTAGTCTATTTAAAATGTCTAATTAAAACTACAGCACACATATAGAATCAGGGAGCCATTAAGGTTGGAAAAGGCCTCCAAGATCATTGAGTCCCACCATTAACCCAGCACTAAACCATGTCCACAAGTAGCACATCCACATTTTTTGAACACTTCCAGGGGTGGTGGTGTGGCCCTTTCCCATGTCTGACCAGCCTTTTCTGTACGAGCAATCAGAAACACACACATCAAGAATTTTGCCTGATCTACATTTTCAGTTCCTTCAGGAAATTCAGGGTGAAAAGGGAATGCTGAGTTGTGGTTAACCAGCTCCCAGATGGCTCAGAAAACTCACAGTTAGTGGTGTCCATTTTACCAGAGTTTTAAGATCAGGAAAAGGGAACCCCTGAATTGTGGCTCAGTTTTTATTTGTCCCAGGAGCCAGAGAGACATCTCTGTGTCAGCAAAACACAGGGCCTTGGAGAGTACCAAACAGCCAAGATTTCCAATTATTTCAATGTTCAGAAGGCACATTTTTCCAAACGGGCTCACAAAGGGAAAATTATTTCTCCAATAAATGTTTATTAGGTGAAGAGTGTAAAATCAATCCTACCTTAGAAGCATAGGCTGAAGTTCTCAAATAAGAGGATAAAATTCCCATCCTCTTCCCCTTTCCTAGCCCTTGCTGAGTTGCATCCCTGCAATTAGAATGATAGTGATAATGAGAATGCTTGAACAGAAAGATCTTAATCAGAATTATTTAATACATAGTACAGGCAGCTATAACTGATATGGTGCGCTATTTATTGGAGCAATGATATTAAAGCAAGTAAAACAGTAATTAAGTAGAGATTGATGTCACTCACTCATCCCAGTGACTGAATCTCTTTCAAGGAGTGACCCTGAAGGGTCCCCACTCCAGGGAGGTATCTCCACACAGTCCCAGGAGGAGGGAGGTGTTAGAAGATCCTCCCATTAAAAAGTGAGGCTGGGCTTTTATTGGCACAAAGTGACTGATGCCAGATGTCCCCAGGGTGGGTTAGACCAGGGGTCAGCACAGTCACCTGTTGGTTCCTCTGTCAGGATCTCAGGAGATATTGCTCTTGCCCAGAATGCTGAATTTTGGGATGGGTGAGTCAGGCTGCTCTCAGCATCCTTCAGCCCCAGTCATCCCCATCTCCATCCCACTGATCCCTTGGCAAACAGGGAATTGTCCGAGCTGTGTTTCCTCCACTTAGGCAGAGCTCACAAGAGGAAATCTCTGCAGGATAAGTTCAGGATTTTAAGGAGAGGTTCCTCCTGGGAGTGCAGTCACAGGCAGGCATTCACCAACACTCTCCTGCCATGGTAAAATCTATAAAAGCTGAAGAAAATGTTGACTTGCAGACCTAAAAATCTCCCACCTAAAAGCTTTTGTCTTTCCATTTCAAAAAATAAGGGAATTATGGATGCTCTTACACTGATTTTTCAACTTCAGATCACTCCTGACTTTTTTGATTGTTTCCTTTCCCAGGAATTTTTGCACACTTAGCAGTTTTTCAAATGGAAGGTGGAGGGGAAACCTTGATCAGATGCTTCTCTGAAAGACTTTTCACAGCAATTCATCTGTCATGTGTGGAAGACAGGTGAGAGAGAAAATTGCTTATATTTTATGAAAGGTTTCTTATTTTAAAGGAGAAAAAGGCAGTTATGAGTCACCTCCAGTGCAGACAATTATCTTTCATGGAGACTGGGCAGCAGTTTTTCAACCTTTCCCATCATGTGTGTCCCTAAAATGTTCCCAGAGACTCCAGCTGGGTCAAATTAGGCACACTGAGCTTCACAGAAGTTTGAAGCTCACATGTCAACAACCCTTTGTGTCCTTTGACTCCAAACTTTTTCCATTGGTGGGCTGTGACCTGAAGTTTGCTTGGCTTCACAGTAATTGTATTATCTGGTTGAATTTCCTGGCCACACTGGAATGAGGTAATTTGCACCTGAGTGGGGACATCCCCACAGGCAATTCCATCCACAGTCTCAGCAGAATGGCTGAAGAGACAAAAAGGCTCTGCAAGGAGCAGTTTTCCATGTCTGGAGAGCACCACGGTGGTGCTGCAGGCAGGAGTTATCCATATCAACAATATCTGGTCCTCACCTTTTATGTACCATAGATAAAAATTCGTTTTTCATTTCCTTTCATACACCTCCCACCCAGTATCAGAAAAATGCACTTGGAGGGTGCCTTCCCATTTAATGCTTTGATGTCTGTTTAGCAGTTTGAAAGAGTGAGGAAAAACAGAAAAACAAAAGACCCTATAAATCTTTAGAAATCCCTAAGTTTTGGGGTTTTTTCTTTTGCTACAAAGAACATTTATAATGTA
This sequence comes from Ammospiza caudacuta, assembly GCF_027887145.1. NCBI lineage: Eukaryota > Metazoa > Chordata > Aves > Passeriformes > Passerellidae > Ammospiza > Ammospiza caudacuta. Next base: position 23,749,448 of record NC_080599.1, on the reverse strand, counting down.
ACAGTTTAAAATGCCTTTAAAGCTTTGTGCTTTTGCCTAAGTTGAATAAAACAAAGTCACTGAATATCTTTAAAAGGCTGTAAAGAAGGATGCTGTCTTGTGTCACTCCATGATAAACTATTTATTTAAATGCTTAAAAGGAAATAGCCTGAAACCCATGGAAGCACTTCAGTGTGAAACAAAGGGAGCTGAATGTTCAGAATTAAACTCACTTTGTGAGCAAATTCCCCAGGAGCTCACTTTGGTCCACACTTCATGTGAGACCAAGGGTCTTCTGCAGGGACAGGTATGGGGATTTTTTTACTTCAGGTGAACAGTTTATTAAGGGTTGGTAAAAAAGGTTTGCCCTTAAGGCATCTATGCACGAGTAGGATTGCAGGAAATACAGCCCCAAAATGGGTAATTGGAAGGAAATGCAGATGTTTTGTTCAGCTGCAAATACTGGCTGTGCTGCCTGGAGGAGCTGCTGACAGGATTTAATTCTTTTGTGACTGCAAAGCAGTGGTGGAGTGAGCAGGCACTGACAGAGGTCTGGAAATAAAGGAGAGACTGTGCACAAAATGCATTCCAGTGTCAATTCCAACATTTCACCTCCTCGAGCTGGAATTTGCATGACAATGGAGAGCAAGAAACCTTTCAGCAGCAGAGAAATAAGTGCTCCCTCCAAAACCCCAGCCTGCCCACACACAGGCTTTGCTGTGCTTGCTGAGAAACGTTTCTCCAGTCTGATCCCACTTTATGGTTCACCATGGCTCTCTGTAACCTGCTCATTTCTTCTTTGGAGCTGGAAAACAAAGCAGGGCAGCTTTAATATCACAGCATGGGTTGGGTTAGAAGGGATCTTAGAGGTCACTTTGTCGCACACCCTGCCATGGGCAGGGACACCTTCCACTATCCCAGGTTGCTCCAAGCCCTGTCCAGCCTGGCCTTGAATAATTCCAGGGCTGATCTTGGAGTTCTTTTCCAATATCAATGATTCTATGACTCTGATTTGTTGAAAACTCCTGATGGATTAACTTTTAGCCAGCAGATTCCCTGACAGATCAAATCCCACCAGCCCTGTGCAGCTGGCACAAAGCCATTTGAGAGCACAAACCCGAAACAAACTCTCTCTTGGATGATGTGGCTCATTCAACACAAAGGCACTTTGATCTCAATCCACATTTGTGCCTAGGGTGACTTGGAAGTGCAACAGATTACATATTAATCATGGAACTCCAGCTTGTCTTCCTGCATTTAAAAAAACAAACCAAACAACACCAAAACACCCAACAAAGGAACTAGATAAAATCCTTTCAGGTCCTACAAGAAAAATGATATGCTGCCCCTACCTGGTGCTGGCTGGCAGCTCCTTGGGATCCCATTCCCAAACAACAGCAGCTGGGCTGGGCTCGTTAGGATCCCATTCTCAAAAAACAGCAGCCGTGCAGGGATGCCCAGTGCTGGGTTGCCCCAGTTGCAGGATGTGATTAATGCCCACTCAACTTTGTGGAAGCAACTTATTCACCAGTTAGTTCCTCCTTTCAGCACATTTAGCCCAGACAGGTGAGATGAGCTTCTTGGGAATAAGTTTCAATGGATTGTCTACAATTATTCATCACTTGGAGTGGATTGAAGGAGATTTCCTTTCTGGTAGTGCCTCCCACCTAAGGCTGGATGCTGACTCTTCTTTAATTTCTCTTTGCTGAGACACTCACAATTAATATATTGTTATTTGTAGTTTCCATGAATTATTTATTAGATCAGAGATAAACCAGAGGCTCCACAAGTATGGCAGGGGAGCTTATTTTGCCAAGGGTTGGATGGAATTCTAGAATGGGACTTTAAAATTAATTTCATTCCATCCCATGCCATGGGCAAGGACACCTTCCACTTTCCCAAGTTGCTCCAAGCCCTGTCCAACCTGGTCTTGGACACTTCCAGGCACGGAGCAGCTTCAATCTTGCCAGGCAAAGCAAAAGTAATCACAGCCAGTGCCCACTAGACAGTGGAAATGGAGGAGTCATTTGTCTCTGCCACATCCCAGTCTCCAGACTGGAAGGATCAGATCAGACTGACACACTCATCTGTCATGAGAACGCACCCGTGCTGGAAGAAATAACCTCAGCTGATGATAATGAGACAGAAAATCAGGAGGATTAGCACATGTGGGCTGCTCCAGGAGTGCAAGGTGAGCAGAGCTGGTTCAAAGCCAAAAAAAATTACAGGAGTGCTTTTGATAAAAGACGAGTTGTGGCACAAAGCTGGAATGAGGCAAGAGAACAGCTGAGGAGGCAGAAGCTTCCTGCACAAAGCAGGAGATTGTGAGCACACCCTGATGGGACAGGTACTGGGGGCTCCCTTGAGAAAGGTGCATGGAAAGAGGAGCACAGACTGACAAAACTGTCCATTATAAACAATAAAAAAAACTAGAATGTTTCAATTCTGTCACTTCAAAAGATATGCCTAGTTCTTCATTATTAACTTCTGTCTAATTGTTTAATTGCCTGTTAATTGTCAGAAGGTATGCCTTGGTGGGCAGTCAGGATCAAACAGCTTTGGCACATTTGGAGTGCAAGGTTGTATATGAGGTATCAATAAACCCCTGAAAGAAAGCTAAATAATAATAATTATGCCTTTCTTAAAAGAGAACAACTGAACACATTTTTTTCTTGTTTTGATGGTTTTATTATCTGAGTATTTTGACTCTTATTTTCAAAGCAGCGTGAATACAAAATTAACATCTGCTTTCAGAGCTGCCTTAAGTTTATTGAAAATGCTCATTTATCCAAATCTGGTGACAAGTGGTGATGACTAAATTAATAGGCAATGTGGCAAGTGGAATATTTGATAAACTGCTTGGAGAAGTGTGAAATACCTTTCTCCAGCTGTGGAGAAAACTTTAACTGAATACATATCTGAATAAAAAAATGTGATTAAATAGAGGAATATCTAAAGCTTCTGGGGGTAATGATTGAACACAGGAATTTTCTGAGGTAACAATGGCCTCTTATATGCTGTCATTAGTAATAAATGGTATATAAAATAAAAACACTGGTCCAATAATAACAACCTGCTAGAAAAAAATTGTGAAACATGAATGGTTTTGACAATAAAGTAACTGTTTAGCCTAAAAATTTAGAAGGAAATACTTGTAAAGCATTACAGTTTCCTACCTTTGCTGTCAAACATGATAACCCTATAGGATACTAATTATTTGAAAATAGTTATTAATAAAACCATTAGAATCTTATTTAATAGAACAATATTTTCTTTGCATAGGTCAGTTTATTTCCCTAGGTAAAGTGTCCTGATGTTTTTAAGTGGGAAATCATTCCTTCACCTTCAAGATAATTAAAGGTTAAAAGTCAAAAGAAAAAACAGGCAGGAATGAAGCATAAAAATCTGTGTTAAATGTTCATGTGGGGAAATTAGTTTGTTTGGTATTAGGATAGGATATTACTAAGGGACATGATTTGAAGCTTTTAGGAAAATTTCTTCATGGAAAAGATGATCATGCCTTGACACAGGCAGTGGTGGAGTCCACATCTCTGGAAGTGTCCAAGAAATGACTGGGTGTGGAACTCCATGGTGTGGTTTAGTGACATGGTAGGGTTCAGTGGAAGGTTGGACTTGATGATCTTGGAAGTCTTTTCCAATCCTAATGATTCCATGATTCTGTGGAAAAGTTGTATTAGACTTTATACGGAATTTTCCAAAGAAAACCAATAAAGTCCAACCAAATAAACAAAAAACCCAACCACCATCACTACCCCTAGCTCAAAAAGAAGAAAAAAACCAAAAAAAACCAAAAAAACAAACCAAAACCAACCAACTAACAAAAAAATCCCCACAAAATTTTGCATTTGAATTCTGAGGCAGAATTTGTTGGATTCAGAGGGGACTTTCTCCAGGTCATGGCAGAGGCTGATTTCTGCCCTGGATCTTAGCTTGAAGGCAGAGACCTGAGGAATCTGCCCAGTGAAGGTGGAAAATCCTCCACATTCTGAATGTCACAAACCATGGCTTCCAAAGGATCCATTCCAGCAAACACTGGAAGCTTCTAAATAAACTTAGAGGGGAGGGAAAAAAAAAAATATTGCTTTCAGTTTTGACAAGACAAATTTTCAAAATTAAATTTTCAGTGATTCAGTTTCAATTTGTCTACTTTGCTAAAGACATCACAGCCCTCCTTTCTTTCCCACACTTCTGATGAGGATTAATTTGCCATAGTTCTCCACCAGAATAGGTTTGGAATTGTGAGCACTCAAATATTTATGACGGTGGTCATGAGACTGGCACAGAGAAGCTGTGGTTGCCCCTGGATCTCTGGCAGTGTCCCAGGCCAGGTTGGATGGGGTTTGGAGCAACCTAGGATAGTGAAAGGTGTCCCTGTCCATGTCAAGGGTAGCACTGGATGGGCTTTAAGGTCCCTTCCAACCCAAGCCATTCCATGATTCTGTGATTCCATGATTTTTACACCATGTTCAGATGATCACTTCCCTACCAGTACTTTTACAGCTGTAAACCCAGCATTTTCCAAGGCTCACAACAGCTCCTGGGGTTTCCTATACTAATTCCTTAAATCTGCAGCAGAAAATGAACCTTTTATGTAGTGAAGGAAAAGATTAGAGCCTGTCCCAGTTTTGGGCAGACGTGCATATCATTTACCCTGTTTTGCTGCGTTACTCTATAAAAGTTTATGACCCTCCAAGTTTTATTTTTTTCAGAGCCCCAATTAAAGGGCTGGGATATTCTGCTGGTTTGATCCAGAGAATAGACAGTCTCTGCTGCTGACAGCTAGCAAATGATCACCAGACACTTGGAACTGCAGCTCAGGAGCCCAGCCATGGGCTTAACGTGAAGAATTAAAATCTCTTCCCTTCAGCAGTGCTGAAATGCCTCATTAGTGCTCTAAAGGAAGAATTGAGGGTGCAGCACTGCTATAAATAGGATTCTCTCACTAGCTGAAGTCATTATTAGCCTTGAGAAGGAAGGAATTTCCAGGCTGATGGATGTGGGATTTATGTCCACACGACTTGGGCATGCGGGTTGTTTGCCAGTGTTCTCCCCACTCTTCATCTGGACTCATGTACTTCTAAACTCCCCTACCAAAAGCCAAAAAAGGCCATGTTTAAAAAGTTCATCAATTCCTGGTTTTAAAAAAACCCCACAAGATTCTTGAAGAGAACAAAATCAGCAGTTCCCATGGTTATATTTTTCTTCACTTACCTACGCAACTCTTCTATTCTGGTGGTATTTGTCCCCAAATGGCATAACTTCCCAGATTTCCTCTCCCAAACCTTAAGCTAAAATTGCCTTGACAAACACTGAGCCTAAATTTCAGGAAGACTATTATCTTTTGAAAATAAAGTCTTAATTCTCAGTGCAATTGCCTTATTTGGGTCCCTAACAGAGTCATTTCTCCCTTTCAGAGACAACTGTGGTGGATCACAGAATATCCTGAGCTGGATAGGGACCCCCAGGGATCATCAGCTCCATGGAATGCTTGATTTTAATGCCAGTGCTTCTACTCTTTTTAATATCCTACACCAGGACACTCCTTTTCAAGGACAATTACAGCAATAAATTCTACTTGCTTATTTAATTGAGGGTAATATTTTTTAATATATCCTAGCTGAAAAGCAGCATTCTGAGTTTATTTGCCAGAGTGCTGTTCAAGTCCTCCCCAAGTGTGTATTTTTATGCATGACATGTACTTCTCATCTACAAAAAGGTGTAGCTACAATTTGAATCATTATATAAGATGATGTTGCCTGTGCTCCAGAAAGACCTTGTTTTCCCAAGTTTTCTTATTCAAAGCTGTCTGAAAGGAATTAAAAATCTCAAAGACATTTTTAAAGTCTTCCCACATTAAATTTTTCACTTCACTGTGAGTTTGAATGCAATGTGGAATTAGAAAGCAAACAATATGTCTTTTATCTCCAAGCATACAGCTCCAATTAAACATCATAAACTGAGCCTGTTGCGCCCAAAGCTGACTAAATCAGGAAGGAAATGGATACAGTTGTGGAAGTCTTGAATAAGAAGTTTATTTTATGCCACCAAGGTCCTTTTCTGTGGGAGGAATTGTCTCAGCCTTGTGTATCTAAAGTGTGATGTGGACTTTTGTTGTTAACTATAATAATGCACAGATTTTTGAGATGTCACTTTGTTTATGAAGTCTCTTATTAGGCAAAAAGTTAATGAAGATATGACTCACTGCAAGCTCCTTGGGAAAAGATCAGTTTAAGCACTTTAAAGGTGAGAATCTAATTTCTTATATCAACAGAAATATTTCAGGAATGTGTCCATCAGCTGTTCTATGGGCTGGGTGCAAATAAAAAACCAAATCCCAGGAGAAAAGTCCTCAATCAGCAGATGCACATGTCCTGTGCTGAATGATGATATTCCAATGGTTTTTCAGTTCCAATAATTTCCATTCCAATTTGAAATATTAATATTAATTCCAGTCTTACCTAAAGTCAGGGGGAGTTTGGCCAGGCTAACAGTGGATCTGAGATAATGAAGGACCTTGGGATTTGACCTGTGATTCCATGGATCAAGCCCCTGAAAGGAAAAATTCCCCACTCAGCTCTTTTTGAGTCTGCATTATGAGGTTTGGCCCATGGTAATTTCAAAGCAGGCTTGAGTCTGGAGAAATCCAGAAAGATTAAAGTAGAGACTAAAGTGATTTCCACTGGACTTCAGTGAACCTGGGACAGCAAGATGTTACAAGATCTAATTTCATGTGTATTCACATATTACTGCCTTCACAGAGTTAATAGTACACCTGACTATAAGAAAACTTAAGGCTCTTTATTCCCAAAGGAATATTTTTTTTTCTCTTTTATCAACCTCATTAACATAGAAAGTCTGAATGTAAAGAAATTTTTAATGTGAGAGAAAGACAAAAATGCTTAATTTCTTTATCAGCAAATATTGAAACCTGCATATCAGGTTATTATTACCAATTATTATTACCAATTTCTGTCACTTTAAATTTGTTGACTGAGCAGCACCTCCACCAGCTTCCAACAGGGTAATGAGCAGAGAGTGGGACATGGATATTTTCTGATTTATTTTTCTTTCTTACTCAACTATTCCATGCACAATTTCCAAGGCTATCAGAAGATAAAACAAATAAGAAAACTCAGCTGCAAAAGCTGATAATCTATATGCAGTATAATAAAAACCCCTTTGCATTAAGGCCGTTCCAGAAAGCCTGAATTCCAAGAAGATTGCCTGAAAAGCAGGGAAGCAAAATTCCAACTGCTGTGCAAGGCAGATGAAGAGGAGCCTGCTGGAACAGTGACTGAGAGAAGCAAAACAGACAAGACTGAGGCTGTGTTAAATAAACCCCTCATGCAGCCTCACACTGCAAGACTCTGTCTGAAAGTGCATCTGAACTAAACCCACCGATAGATCTGGCTTAAGTCTCTGCCAATAATCACTGGTGGATAGGTTGGAATGTCAGAACAAATTAAGTGGGTAATGATTCTTCCCTCTTATAGCTTCATTACTATCAGTAATCTACTATTACTTCATTACTCCACAGTAATGCTTCACTCATTGTAGGCTTAGGACTTCCTACATCAGCTCTGCTTTTCAGTGTTTTAATTCTGTCACTTCGTCCTGTTTCTCTTTCAGAGTCTGTAAATTCATTAAATCCTGTATGAAGAGCTACTTCTTCTGCCTAATTTTAAAGCTGCTGTTTTCCAACTTCCTTTGAAGTCCCCTAGATCTGGTCAGAGGTGACCTGGAGGGCTGCTCCCAATGGAGCCTAGACCCTGAGAGTGATGGATCTATCAGGACAGCCCTGGGAGGGACCAGACAAGGTTCCTTGGTTCCAAAGTTCTTTGGGAGCCCTGGTTTTGGAGCTCCAACACCCCTGTACATCCTGAGCTGTGTTGGATGGACGGGCCTGTGATGTCCTGGTGGCCCCTGGGCCAGGCCTTAGGGGGATTTGGGTTCCTCCTCCTGTTTTTCCCTCCTGGAGCTCCTTGGAGACCCCATTCCAGGTTCCTTCCAGCCCAAACCATCCTGTGGTTCTGTGAACACCTCTCTTTGTTGAGAGAACTTCCTGGCATGTCTTGGAGAAGAGATCAGAACTCCAGGCACAGCATTCCCAAGGAGCTGGGTTCTTCTTGGATTTTTTTTTTTTTAAGCAGCCTTATGATGTTTTGATCCTCACTCCTCTACAAGTTACTCTTAATATTTCAACTATTTTTTTCTGACAGTGACTGAGCACTGAGCCTTTTCTTGGAAGTATCCACTGATACTTTTCTTGGAATTACCCAGTATAACCTAAGAACTCATTCCAGAGTAGTGACAGAAAGATTTCAGTCCCTCATTTGGAAGCTAAACTCTTTCTCTCAATGTGTTTTACTTTCCTTTTTCTTACAATGAATCTCATCTGCAGCTGAATGATCCTGTCATTCCCTCTCAGCAATCGCTGCTGCAATCCTTAACCATGGTTTTTACTTCTCACTTATTTCATGGGATCCGTAAATTATGTTGTGCTCAAACATCGCAATTGCATAAACAGGTATCAGAAATTTAACAGGTGAAATATCAAGGGCCAAGTTTGATTCAGGTTTCAGAGACCAATTCTACACAGATACAGAATGTTTCCTGCTTTCCTATTTTTCTCCAAGAAAAGAGAAATTTTATTCAAAATTTGGACAAAATTCAACTATGGGATGTTCAGTAATAATTTGTTCCTTCGACAAAAAGAACAGCAATATTTTATAGCAGTTTTATGAATTAACAAGCATTTAGGAGAGTGTAAAAAATTGAATTTAAAACAAGTTGTATTGACAGCTCCTAAAATAACAATTACTCATGGAGAACCATTTCAAATCAGTTTCTAATGGCACAATTCAGCTCAAGGTTTGGTGTAGGCTGAAAGTTGCACTTCTCTGAGACATATATTTTATCCACTGATGGGGAACAGTTTTGATAGAAAAGTAATTCCAGTTTGCAGGTTGCAATATCTATAGAATTAGAGAAATGTGCTTGCCTAGAAAAAGACAAAGAAAACAAGTGCATGGCCATATCAGCATAAATGTAGGTTTAAGGCTGCAATAAGGATTATCTCAATTTTTGTTGGAATTGTATTTATTTGTTTTATTCAATGGCAGTCGCTTGGATCAGACAGTATCTGGAGATGCAATCTAGTAATGGAAAATTAAAATGTGCAGTTTCAGCTACAGGGGTTTATCTTTGATAATGGAACTATCCAAGCAAAACTTGCCTTTATTGAGAGTTTCACCAGCCAATGGTCTCTGTCCGAAATGGAAACCCACTGAAGGAAGAACATTTTTTGCTGTTAATCAGCACAAAAGTTTTCTGGTTTTTGTGTCCCACCTTCAAGTCTCATTAAATTTCTGGAAGTCCTTTTTCCTATCCATTCACCCCGAAAGACAAGGAATATCCAGCAGACATTTGCATTAGTGCTTGACAATATTTTATGCCAATTTTTTCATGCTCTTTGCCTGACTATGAAGCAACAGCACAGATTATACATAGATTAAAACAATCAGGTTTAATTAGACTGCTGATTAAAGCAAATATTTTCCTATGCTTAAATAAACAGGGCCATTAACACAAAACTTTCTGCTTGAAGGTGATGACTTGGTTTCAGTCACAGAGTGTTTGGAATAAAGTGTTATTGAGCTTTTGGAAAGGACAATGATTTCCTGAGAAGGTGACAGGAAAATTTCCCCTGTTACATGTATAAAATGCCAAGATGTGAAGCCAACGGACCAATGATTTGAAAGGCTGGAGCAGCAAGCAGAGCAACACTGAGAAATACTTGTGACATTGGCATTTTTCCCCTGATTTTTTTTTAAATGTTATAATAAACAACATTCATGCTGTAAACTGATAAATGAGTGCAGGCTTGTCTTTTTCAGTTGTTCACAGTGAGCATTGGAATAAACCCTGCTCCTGCTTCCATGCCATCCATATTAAATGGGAGTAGAGGAGCACAGACAGACAGCAATCACACCCACACACCCATGTTAAATTTCAGGTTATGCTCATTCCTAAAGGAGTAGCACCAGGTCAAATGAAAATCTTTCATGTGCCATTTACTGGTGTTTTTCTCAGAGAAACAGCACTTATTTACATGAAGGTAATTTATTGTAGATGGAAATTCAGTAGCAGCACTTGAGGCTAAACAGAGACGTGAAGCTGGTAATAAAACTTGGAGTAAAACTCTGTAATTAAAGCTCCACTGAGAACATGAAACAAATCCATGCATCTATCTCCACGTATATGATTACATATGTCCAGTGTTACCTCGTAGACAGATGAGCCACCAAAATGAAATATCAGCGCTGCCTCGCTGAGTGAGGCAGAGAATTAAACCTTCATAGCTGGATTTGCCAGAGAAGCATTGAAATAAATCTCTTTAAAAGACATTTTAAGGACATAAACAAGTGTTGTATATACCCACAGCAAAATTAAATGTAAAAATGTATTGCCTCTGAGGCAGAACAAAATAGTTGCTTGCAGTGAACAATATTGCACAGTCGCAGCATGGGCTTGGAATTCTATTTCAGGGAAGAAGCTCTGAAAAAGAAAAACACATTAATAATAAGCTTCTGCCTGTGATAATGGAAGTTTTGAAATCCTTGATTTTAGTGTGCTATGTGAGGGAAATATTTATGGGTCTTTTTTCCCTCCTTTTCCTTTTCTTCTTTTATTTCACTTAGTGCACAGCCCCCCTTAAAAAAAAATATAGGAGTTTGTTTCTTGGGAAGAGTTTCTCTCTCCTTCTCTTCTCCTTTTCCTCCATGAGCTGATTCCTTACGTGCACAGGCAATACATAACTCCTCTGAAGCAAATGGAGGAGCAGCAATTCTTTCTAATGATTCCCATATGGACAATAGGGGATCTGTGTCAGATGAAAGCATCATAAACAATATGACAGCACAGAAGCACAGCAGATTTCCATAAAACCTGGTAATCATTTGCCTTTTATTTTATATTTGCTAAGCATGCCCAGTGTAACTCCTCCCTCATGCACTGCCAGTGCATGATTCCAGCATTGGAAAAAGAATTTCCTTCCTCAGACTTGGATGAACTCATAGGTAGCTGAATTTTTTGGGAACAAACACAAATCTTAAACCCCTCAAATATTCAGTCATCTTGCAACAGGTCATGGGAAACAGTCAAATGAGAATTCTTCCCATTTCTCTCAACAGGACAAGAGGAAATGGCCTCAGGTTACACCAGGGGAGGTTCAGGTTAGACACCAGGAAGAATTTCTTGATGGAAAGGTCTTGGGTTCTGAGTTGTTGAAATGGTTCCCAAGGTATTAAAAAGTCTTTTTTCCCTGGCCTGTGCTGGAGGAAGAAGTTGAGATTTGTCGGTTCTGCTTTTCAAGGTTGTTTATTTTATCTATGACATTCTCTTTCTGATCTGCTGAGATCTGTCCAACAGGTCAGGTTGTGGCACAGTGACTGCCCTTGGGGTGGTGTTAGCTTTTTATACTAAGAACTACATGTACTTTATTGACAATAATTTTCCAATACCTATCACCTATGTTAGACAGTTTGTCTCTATTTTAAACCTATGCAAAAGTGTCACCATCACAGCAGAAGATGGAGGACAAGAAGGACAGGACATGCCCAAATTCCTCCATCTTGCCCCTATTCTAAATCCTCAACATTCTACTTTTTCACCCTGTGATAAATTCACTATCATTCTACTCAAATTCTTGTGGCTTGTAAATCTTCACACAAAGTTGTTCACTGTTTCCATGGGCTAAAATCGAAGGTACAGGTGCTTGTGACTCCATGCCAAGGTCTCTGAGCCCCTTGCCAGGGTGTCGAGTCCTCCAGGGCAGACAGAGCAATGTCCTGGGTTCTGACAGAAAGGGTTGTTCAATATTGTCAGGGGCTGCCCAGGGAGGTGTTGGAGTCCCCATCCCTGGAGGTGTCCCAGGAAGACCTGGATGTGGCACTCAGAGCTCTGGGCTGGTGACAAGGTGGGGATTTCACTCCATGGTCTGGGAGGGCTTTCACAACCTCAGTGATCCTGGGATATCATTCTATATTCCTAGGGTCCTTTATTGTACCACCAGGACTGTTGGATTGAGTAAAGTATTGATTTTGCTCATTTCCTAATGGCAGATTTTCTGGTGTGTAAGATAATGAAGGGGAGGAATTGGAATGTGCAGAAGAAGAGCTAAATGTACATAATCATCCTGGAGCTTCCCACTGTGACAGATTATCCTGATGCTCTGGAGCAGATGTACTATATTTATTTAATATCTCCAAACCAGCATGGATACAGCCTTGTGCATTCTGCAGTCCCCATAGGAAATCATTATAATTTTCCATAATGTTTTCATCTTTAAAATCTTGGAAGACTCTCACTTTTATATCCACTTCTCCACCACATCAGCTTCTTCCTTTTTTAGAGCAACTCCTTTGAGAAGTGTCATATTCAGTGTTCTTCCACTGATGAGAACTTGAATTTTGATTTTAATGGAGACTTCTCTGGTGGATGCAACAAGAATAATAATTATTGTGTGAATAAGCTTGCTTTGCACCCAGACAAAAATAAATTTCCAAGGTCTTAATTGACACTTTTTTGTTTGTTCATTTATTCTTTTTTTTTTTTTAATACAGCTTGTCTTTTCCATAAGTTTGAGTCTTATTTTTTTCAATTTGGGTGGATTAAATGCTTTTAATCCACACACACACACTCCTTCATGCTGTACATATTTCCCTGAGGAATACTAATATCTGCCAGTGGGAAATAACTGCTGAACAGCAGCTTCCTTTGTGCTGAGCTAATTTAGGAAGGTATTCACCTTGCCCTCCACGGTGTTAAACCAACTGGTGGTTGGAAGGTTTGACCTTTTATTTCTAAATATAAAAATAAAAATGCCAAGGCAGCTGTAGGGAAGCGATTAGAAAATTGCCCTTCCTGGGAGACAAGAGAGAATAACCAAGACCTAAATAGAGAAAATGCAAATTAATTGTCCCCTTTCCTTCCTCTGCCTGTCAATAGCTGGGTAAGAGAGAATTCCAGACCTATTCCATTGTCTGGTGTTTAGTGCTCACATGGAAGAACACAGCCAAATTCTTACATAAGATGATCTCAAAGCATTGCCAATTGTACAAGTTAATTAAATCCAATCAGGTCCCTGAGGAATCAGCCTCTGGGACTCCTGAGGCACTTTGGCTCCATTCCCTACCTCAGTTTTATTTGGGAAATGGTGCAGAGTCATGCTGAATTAGAGGGGTGAGGCATCAACACAAGGCTGGAAACAGCTCTTGTAACAAAGATTTAACAGACAAGGAATGAGCAGGACTTTTCCTTGTAGAACCAGTGTGGGAAAGCCAATGGACATGACTGGGAATGAACTTGAACTGTGGACTTGAAGAGAGCTGTCAGAATGCACTGAAATGGCAGAAATCCCAAATCATTAAACTTGAGTTCTTTCTCTTGGGAAAGGCGAAATCTGTACTACAAACAACAAGTGGTGGCTGATCGTTGTCATGGAATGAGTGATTTTCTGAGGTGAGCCTCAGAAATTACAGAAAGATTCCACACACTGTCAACATAATAATCTGAACATTAATATTTTACATTTGCATCTTTTCTGTGCACTCTTTTCATCATTATATGGTCCAGGTAGGTCCCCTCAATCTGGTGAGTCTGTGACTTCAGCCTAATCTAAAATGAGAATGAATTTTACATACTATATTTAAAGCTGGTGCTTCCACTGCCATTATTTTATGTTCTAAATATAGGAATTTCACGTTTTTAAAGTTGTGGTTTTAGTCAGTGAATACATTTGCTTAGGACACTGCTTGGTGAAATATTGGATGAAGACTCCTTGCAACCAAGATGAATTAATTAAAGAAGAAGACCTGGCATCATTTATGGCAGCTTGTGAAGGACCACTTTTCCCTATGAAAATCCTGACATTTTAAAGACCAGAAGGCACCATATTTTTTTCCACAAGACAAAGAACTCTTGATCAATTGACTTCCTCATTTATCTATGTGCTTTTCCTCAGCCATCTGCAAAACAAGCAGGAGGCAAGAGCCCCCTGACATTCCATAATAAACTACTTGTATCCCAGAACATGTTGTGTCAGAAACTCCTGTGCAAACTTTCTGCTATCTCCTCATAAGTGTTTTGCTCCATAAGTGCATCTGGAAGTTCAGCTGTTTCCAGGTTTTTTTGCTGCTTTTTTTTTTTTTCTGAGCTTGCATCCATTGCCACTATAATGAAAACTTTCATGGTTCATTACCCCTGAGTGATAAATTTAGGCAGAGAGTTCATTTGTCTAGACAGGAATATCTGAAATAGATGAACCGAGACCCAATTTTACTGCAGTTCATGAGATGAGGGCTGTACACACCAACAGGCACTCAATATTCAAAAAGAAATATTTTATATGTACCAATGATGCAAATAGGCTGAAGATTTGAGACAATATCAATAGATCATACCCAAGCATGAGTGGCTTGGACACTTATAGATTTTCCAGTTCAATACTCTGTTGCCCAACAGGAGAAGCATTTTAAACACTTTACAAGGGCTCTTTAATAAAATGCTGTATTATTAGAGAGGAAAGCTGACACCATTCTCTGCAACACCTTCAAAACTGAGTTGTTTTTTCTTGAATTTATTAATTCTTCATTCTTTCAAAGCCATTTGCTCCACTTAGACCCTCAATATTCCTTCTGTGTTAAAGCCACATGCCCTGGGCTCTCACCATTTGCAGTAACCTCTGACACTGCAAATATGAGCAAAACCCCCCCAAAAAAATAATCTTTTAGGATGTTCTGTGGATTATGTTTCTTCACTGCTTCCTTAGCCAAATCTTGCCTTGGTTTGATCCTTGGTCTCAGATTAGGAGTGGGGAGTCAGCTGCTCATGGGAATTTTGGGACCACAAAAACCACACTGGAAGATTATTCTTGCGTACACAAAATGCCCTTCAAGGCTGTGTCTATTTAATCTCATGGTTTTGCACAGATTGAGGCCATCCTGCAGACAGACCAGGGGGTTAATACACAACAAATATGTCCCTTCGTTTTTTTTCAAGCAGTCTCCAAATCCTAAAAGGCTGAAACACCCAGGTAAATCCCTCAGATTCCCTACAAGAGTAAAGAATATACTGCTGAGGAGAGGCTGTCTGGGGGAAAAAAGGAAGGAAAGATTTATTTCTGCATGAGCAGGAGAAGCACTGAGCAGGGATAGAAATACATAGGAGATAAATACTCAGCTGCAGTCTGAGATATGGGATGCTTCTCCAGACAGGGAATTCTCAGCTGCCCAGCTGAGTAGAAATCTACCTGCCCAGCCAGGTAGATATAAAGCTTTCCCTTGCCTTCATGGTCCCTTGTCTTGTTCAGGTGGACAGTTAAGAAGGTGTTATTTTATGTGTTTACTTTAATTGTCTTTTTTTGAGGGTTTTTGGTTTTGTTGTTGTTGTTGTTGGGGTTTTTGTGGGTTTTTTTGTGCCTTTTTTTTTTTTTTTTTTGGTTGGTTTTTCTTATTTATTGTTTTGGGGTTTTTTATTTGGCTTTGTGTTGGGTTTTTTGTTTTGGTTTGGTTTTTGGGGGGTTTTTTTGGGTGGGACTATTGTATAAAAAATTAAAAAACCCCCAAAAATTAGCCAAGTGCCAGCCCAAAGGAATATTTTAAAATCTCAAAGCCTTTTTGGACACAGGTATTATGTCCCACTCACATTTGCTATTCCTCCATTTCCTCCTGGTTGCCAGCTGATCTCCAGAACAATCACTCACCAAGTGCAGCCACCTCAATTATAATGTGCTATGGACAGAGGCTCTCCTACATGATAATCAGGGTAGAGGCTTAATTAGAGTGTTGATAAAAGAGCTATTTGAACTCTCCTCACTTCTTAAATCTATTTCTCTTACAGACTTCAGTGAGCTTCAAAAATCTCTCACAATGTCTGGGGGAAAAAAAAAACCCTCATGGTTTGGTATGTGTGGTTTCTATGGCTGAGGGCAGGGAGGAGCAGTTCCTTCTGGGGTGAGCTTTTCCTTGGGGAGATGGAATCATGGAATGGTTTGGGTTGGAAGGGACATTAAAGCCCATCCAGTGCCATGGGCAGGGACACCTTCCTCTATCCCAGGTTGCTCCAAGCCCCATCCAGCCTGGCCTTGGACACTGCCAGGGATCCAGGGGCAGCCACAGCTTCTCTGGGCACCCTGTGCCAGGGCCTGCCCACCCTCACAGGGAACAATTCCTTCCCAATATCCCATCCATCCCTGCCCTCTGGCAGTGGGAAGCCATTTCCTGTGCCCTATCCCTCCATCCCTCCATCCGAAGCCCCTCTCCAGCTCTCCTGGACCCCCTTTAGGCACTGGAAGGGCTGTAAGGTCTCTCTGGATCCTCCTCTTCTCCAGGTGAGCACCCCCAGCTCTCCCAGGCTGGCTCCCGTCTTGGATCAACTCAGTGGCTTCATTTGGACTTGCTCCAACAGGCCAACATTTCCAAACATTTGAGCTACAAAACTTGACATTAAATTTACTTATTCAGCTGGCTATCCTGCAGCCACACATCCCAGCAGGAATTCCAGCAGGTATTTGAGGTCTCCTGCATGTTTTGTGTTTTTTTTTCACAGGCCAGGTGAATGGATGTTGCTGGGATTTGGTGTGACTTGTTGCTGGAGGGGAAACATCAGGATTCTTCCAGTTTGCTTAGCAACAGCTGTGACAGCTCTCCAAATCAACACAGTCCCTCTGCCTGGCCAAGTGACTCAGCCAGACCAGTCCCATTGTGTGTATTTATTAAGCTGTGTACATAATAACCAGCCAAAGGCTCTAATAATAAGGAGAAAGTGGATTTCATCCACATGGCATCTCCTCTACACCAGTTACTTCAGGTGGAAACATTAACAGGAACTCCAGCAAATACAATTACCAACTTTCCTTAATCTAAAGCCTTGATAAGCACAAATTAAGGAATTTTAAGCCCTTGGAAAATTGTGTATTCATAGGCCCAGTGAATTAAACCTTTGCAGTGAACCCTCAAAATACTCCTGCTAATTTAAATAGCAAGTCTGCAGAGGATGCCAATCCCAATGGTGCAACATAATTTCATTAAAATCCTGCTTTTGAGGCAGCACACCAATATCCTTTAACCTCCAGGTTCATTAAGTTATGATCTTCTAATAGAACTTCCTATTAAAATTTCGAACAGGTAGAGAAAAACTGGGAGAAGGTGTAAAGAGCTGTGAGTGGCACAAATCAGAGCTGGGGAGTTACAAGATTTGAAACAGAGCATTCAGGGATGATTCTTATAAAAAGCAGAGGTTTACAGTGAGAAATAGAAAGAAGATTTTATTTTAATCGCATGGTTTTTACCAAATTTTAGGCAGGTATTTTCTTTTTGAGCACTGTGACTGTCACAAGGCAAGTGGATGGAATGGAGTAACTCCACAAGGATGGGATGGAGTAACTCCAGCAGACACAAGAGGAGCTTCTGCTTGTAGCCATAAGATTTCCCAGCAGGATTGTGTGTCCTGCCGTCCAAGGTTTGGGGATCACTCAGTGCCAAGCTGTGCCTTATTTTCAGCTGTGGATCCAGAGGCCTTCTCCAGCTCCTGCCTCTCTCTGTTCAGTGCAGGCAGCTCTAAATTGGGTTTTTCACTCTTTGTTTGCCACAATGATTGCAGTGTCATCAAGCTGGCAGTTAGAAAAGGAAGGGTTTCACATGGATAGGACCACCAGTGATGGCAGAATTCACCCTCCTGTTCAGAGGGAGATTTCTCTGTGGCTGCGCAATCCCTGGCAAATTTTTCCCCCAACTGATTCCAACAATGCCCCAAGTGCTATTTGGAGGATGTGCGGATGGGAACGTTGGGTGGGAAACACCAACATTCACCACAAGGATCAGTAAGGAAAGAGAAAAGATGGGATTTAGGATAGGATTGTGCCCCTGTGCCCCTGACCTCAGGTGAGACCCCACCAGCAGAACTGCCCCAGCACAGGGAGGAGCTGGAGCTGCTGCAGAGAGCCCAGGGCAGGCACCAGGATGGGCAGAGGGATGGAGCAGCTCTGCTGGCAGGGAAGGCTGGGAGACCTGGGGTTGTGCAGCCTGGAGAGGAGGAGCTTTGGGGTGACAAATTGTGGCCTTGAAGGAGCCAACAGGAATCATGGAGAGAGACAATTTCCAAGGGACAGAGAGGCAGGACAAGGGAGAATGGCTTCCCATGATCAGAGAGTGGGTTTGGATGGGATATTGGGAAGGAATTGTTCCCTGTGAGGGGGGAGGACCGGAAACAGGGTGCCCAGAGAAGCTGTGGCTGCCCCTGGATCCCTGGCAGTGTCCAAGGCCAGGCTGGACAGGGCTGGGAGCAACCTGGGACAGTGGAAGGTATCCCTTCCCCATGGCACTGGATGGGCTGTAAGGTCCCTTCCAACCCTAACCATCCTATGATTTATTTTATAATTATATGAAATCTTGTTAAATTTTGAGGTTACTGATGTTACTGCAACTCTTTTAAGGGGTCAGAAAGCTCTGAAAGCAAAACCCCTGCACAATGTTCAGTGATGGATCAGGGGAATGTGTGCCAGGGAAGGCCATGAAATATATGTGCATTTTTACTGGAATGTGCTGGGTTTATAGCAGGATTTTGGGTGCCTAATGAGAAAAGCTATGGCTGTGAGATGATCAATAAAAGATGAGAAAGGTTTTAGGATTAGCATCAGAAAACTCTTAAAAGGCAGCAGGAGAGAGAGAGAAAAAAATACAACTTTCTTATGAATGTAAAATGGACAATTACACAGAGGAGCTATTGCTCAGGTGTTGCTCTGCCTTCACTTCATGTTTTCTCTCTGCATCTTTTACCCACTGCTCTGAACATTCAGCAGGAAATGAGTTTCCATTTCCTCAACTGCAGAGTCTGGTGGAGACACTAAGACAATTCCTTTTCCTGCTTTGGTGTGGTGGTTGGATAATTCTGTGTCAAAGAACATTACTTGTCATAAATGAATTGTCAAAAAAAAACATGGAGGAGAAGATGAAAAGAACATTTTGACAGGTAAAAAAATCCATCAGATACCTATTAGCGCCCTCTGGAAAATATTCTGGTTCTAGGAGGGCACTGAAAGCTATGAAATATTGTCAGTGTCACTCTGGAACACCTGAGGATGTCACTTAGCTCTCCATTAACAGAGAAAACTGTGTTGGTCTGTTGTAAAAAAGGGTCAGAAATCAGAACCAGTTTGCTAAATAAAGCCAACTATGTGTATTTATTCTGAGTGTGAATCAATCCTGGTTGTCCATGCTGCAATGCAGCAGTGGGAGGCACATCTTTCAACCCATGAGAAATCATAAATGATTAATGCCTTCTGGTACCAAGCCAGAACTCCTCAAGTTAAATAAATCTTCATTGACTGATATGATATTAGAATCCAATTTGATTTTCATTGATGTAAATACTAATTAGCACCACAGAAGTCTGTGTTTGCAGCAAACACAATAAATGGAAAAAAAAAGGCTTTTGTTTGAATCCCTCTGTTTCTGTCAGGAATTGTAGCTGCATGTAGCATGTGTCTCAATAAAAGAGCCATCATGTGAAGACAAAAAATGGTGTTTTATTTATCTCCAAGAGTGGTTGAAAATGCTATTGGAATTTTAATTTTTTTTTTTTTTTTTAGGGTAGAGAGGAAGCCACATACCTTCCCCTGTTAACTTTCAAGGATTTGTTCAGATATAATGAGTGCAAGTCAAAAATTTCTGCCACCTGCAGCACTTCCCTCTAATCCTACCAGAGAGAGAAAGCCTTGCTCCTGCTGCATGAAGGATGCTCAAGAATAAACGAGTTAGAAATAAAGGAGAATTTTAAAGAATTTAAAGCATTAATAAATACATTAGGTGACATTCATTACTATTTAATCCACAAAAAAGGAGACAAGAGATGCTGTTCCTTACTGAATGGGGTTGTCTGTAGTGTTCAGTGTTCTGGCTCTGGATGTGTCTGAAGTCCTCAAGGACTGTCCCCAGCCTTGCCAGGCATGGAGCAGTCAGCACTGGGACCAGTGTCCCACTGGCTTTTCAGCTGGATTTGGAGAGCAGCACACAGATTCAGCACAGACACAAAAGAATCTGTGGCTTTAATTCAGGAGATGGACATATTTAATTTACAAGGCTGAATTTAGCTCAAGTGTTTTGGAATGGCTCTGGGTAAAACACACTCTTGGCTCAGCCTGGGGAAGCAACAGGAATGAACTTTGTTATCAGGGGAAATGTCTCTTTTTAAATAAAACCAAAGGATCATCTGGTTAAATACTGAATTAATATTAAACAGCTCTCTTTTGGGGGGAGAAATGGAGTATTGATAATGTGTGTCCCAGCTCTCTGTAAAGCTACAATTCACTGCAGACTTCTGCTCTGAGCAAGTGGCACTTTAAGCATTAGGCAGCAAAATATTGCAGGTGCCTCAGAGCACATCTGGGAGATGCTGCACTTCCAGCAAGTCAAATATGAAATAAATGGAAGGTAATAAAAAACCCCAGGAAATAAAGTTATTGGTTGAGCTACACAAATCAGGCTGATTTCTGGGCACCACCCAGATATTCTGTGTGATTTCACTTTGAAAGGTTCAGAGAATGGGCACAGCCCCAAGGCTGCCAGAGCTCCAGGAGGGTTTGGACAATGCTGCCAGGGATGCACAGGGTGGGATTGTTGGGGTGTCTGTGCAGGGCCAGGGGCTGGATTCCATGATCCTAGTGGGTCTCACCCAGCTGGGGATGTTCTGTGAGTCCATGAAGGAAGTTTACTTGAGCCAGCAGCCTTTGGCTCCCAGCTGGATGTGAGCAGATCTCAGGAAGAGTTAGAGACATTAGAAACCTCTGCTGGATTTTAGACGTTCTCCAGGGGTCAACCAGCAAATTTGGGAATGTGGCAGTGCAAGGAATATGATCCCAAAGGATCTCTGAGACTCTTCATGAACTATAAGTTTGTTTTTTTTTTTTTTTTTTTTGCTTTGTTTTCATAAAGGCTGAGAATTATGCCCAACAGGAAGACATTGGTGGAAGAAAAAAATTCTTTGATATTCACTGTTAGCGCAGCTTCCATTGTATACTGATGATAAGGGAAATCAAATACTCCATGGAATATTCCATACTCCAATCCACCCTGTGCATCCCTGGCAGCATTGTCCAACCCCTCCTGGAGCTCTGGCAGTCTTGGGGCTGTGCCCATTCCCTGAACCCTTCAAAGGGAAATCACACAGAATATTTGGGTGGTGCCCAGAAATTGGTAAGTCTCCTAATAGATATATATTTTTTCCTGGCATTTCTTTATTTACAGAAAGCATTTGTTCCTTTTTTCCACTTCCTCAGCCAAGCCCGATATTGTTTTTCAGAATGAACAAGTATTTAAAAACTGATATCCTCAAATAAGGTCTCATATTTCCATGTGTCAGCTGTCCTGTCATGCTTTAAATGGGTTATTGCACAGTGATTAAAAATTTCTACTTGTTCTGAAATAGACATAAAATTGTGCATTTGGGCAACAACTTTCTTTTATGCTACACACAATGATATTACACAAGAGCCACAGCTAAACACCAGAGAAATATCACATTTTTAACAGTGGTCCTCTGGAACAGCACCATCCTCTCAGCCTTGCCCTAGGTGGAAGTTTTGAGGCTGTTGAATAAAACCACATTTTATATTTCTTGAGCAGCTTTTAACCTGCCTAATAAACTGCTCAAAAAAAAAAAAAAAAACCAAAAAGCTTTTTGCTAAAACCTGGGGAAGGTGGGGAAGTTTTCCTTCTCTCTCCTGGCGTAACATCACCCCAGCAGCACTGATTATTCTGGAGTGCCTCAATATGGAAAGAGAGAAACCAAAATTACCTGAAAGACTTTGAGTGTCCACTGGAGCTATTTAAACCTCACAGCTTTGGGCAGCATCCAAGCTCACTCCAGAGCAAAATCCACAAAGCTAAACAGAGGCTGGTTTCAGAGGTTTTAGGAAGAAAAATGTAGTCCTAGGCAAACCAGGTTTGGAAAGAAATATTTAAGAAAATAATGTCCCTCAAATCTGATTCAGATGGAACATTTTGTGTTATAAACACATCTAATGTCCTTGTTGAGAGAATCACAGAAAATAAGGCTGACAGAGACTTCACTAGGCTGAAATTCAGTACTTTAAGAGAAATAAACACCACCAAGGATGCTGTCTTCATAATGTCTTCACCAATGATTCCTTGTCCTTTTCCTGACTTATTTATCCCTGGCTGCAGATTAAGCCCATTACTCTTGCCGAATTTATCTCAGAAAATACATTTTTTTTCTTGATTTTTGCAGTTGCATGCTTACTGGCTGTTCCCACATCTTCCTTTAGTTTTCCCCTGTCTAGACTACCTTGACTCTTTTAATCTCTCCTTGCAGGTCATGTTTTCTACATGTCTAATTATTTTTTATTACTTATTTTTCTGCTTTTACATTTCATTAAAAATGTGAACACACCTTTCCATCATAAATTCTTTCTACTCTGCTACCAGCTTCCTCCAGGGAGAAGAGCTGGAGTAATTCTTCTCCCACTCTTTCCAATTTCCTTAATATTATCTTACTTGTTTTATTATTTTAGATTTATTTAAACTGCTTTTCTAACCTGTGCTTTCTTTCCCCACCCTCTGTGGATGGCTGGGTGTCTTTGAAAGTTTCCTTTTCTATTAAAGAAACCTGAGGAGTCAGCAGTTCAGTGAGCCTGATATACAGCAGCTTTCAAAACTTGGAAAATAAATTTGAAAGTGTCTTACTATCACTGGGGAAGGAAGAGTACAGTCAGTCAGAGAAGACAAAGTTCTAAAGGTTTGTATTTTATCTCATTTCTATCACTTTATTCCTTTTCACACTTAGGATATTGCAATTTAATTGTATTTAGGGTAGCAAATGGAGAGTGAGGCTTAGAGAAAATTGAACTGAAGGCAAATAAAACTGGCATGTGGAGTGAAGAACAAGATGAAAAAGGAGAGAGAGCTGGCAAAGAAAACATTCTCTCCTCAGCAACATTTTGGTATTTGAAGATCTTTCTCATGCTGAATCTGAAAACCTCTCAGAAAAACACCTCTTTCAACACAGCCCTTCCTCCCTACCCCAATAAACTCATAGTTCACTGATCAGGAAGGGGGGCAGGAAATCTGGTTTGCAGAAAAAAGATGGAAAAATATTTTAAAGGGTCAGCTCCTGGACTGCTGCTGCCCTGCATGGTGTGGTGTGGGGAACCAGGACATGTCTGTCAGGTTTTAAATCAGAAATTTCAGAAATTTCATTCTTGCCTTAAGGATACTCTTTTATGACTGAATATTTAGCACCATGTTCAATCCAAACCTCCTTTTTCATTATTAAATGTTGATTCAAAGCTACCTCAGCAGATTCCCCCTGGCCATGAAGAGCAGTTTGAGGGAGAGAAGCAAAGGAAATATCTTTGGGGTTTTCAAAGCAATGACTATTCCCTGGGGAGCCTGTTCAGTCCCCCAACACCCTTTGGGGGAAGAACTATTTCCTGATATCCAGCAAAACCTCCCCTGACAGCTTCATGCCATTACACGTATAGGTAATATAGATATATGTGAAATATTGATATATGTGTAATCTAAATGGAATTAGAGGTCTTTTCAGAATTGAGACACATCTTTTCTCAAAATTAATAATCTAGTGATATAAAACATCAGAAAAAATATTTTATTTGGCTATGAATTATTCAGGCAAATATCAGAGACTTTCTATTTATGAACTGTGTGAATGACATCATCTTACACTGGTATGAGACTGCATAAAAATGCATTGTGATTAAATAAGCCTTTTTACTCATAAGCTGCAGTCAGATACAAGATCTGAAATAAACACCATGAAAGTCAGGTCTTAAAATTATTATCTGGAGGAAATGTAATATTTTTAGAGACAAAGGATATAACTGAATGGGTTTTGTGGATATTACAGAGGTCTAAAGGGGGGCCACACTGACCTGGCACCACGCTGCCAATGTGTTGTAATTGTACACTTGCCATTTAGGAGCTGGGTGTCCAAAATGAGAGTGACACTGAAGTACTTCAGCTGCCACTGTGGCTCCCATTAGTGCCACATGTGTTCCCAAGTGCTCTGAGAGCTGTCATTAAGGGATGGCAGTGCCAGCACCACTCCCTGCTGTCCCTTCTGATCCCTTTCCTCTCTCACTGCTCCCACAGCCTGTTTAGTGTACCTGTGTCCCTGACTTTGCCCCAGGTGACAAGGAAAGCTTTGTTTTCCCCATCCCAGGTGTGCTGCACAGGGCAGGGAGTGGTGGCAATGGTGCACAGCAGTAAAGGTGTTCTTGCAGTGCTGGAATTCAGGGCATCTCTCTGGCTGTCCTGGATTGTCAGAACCCCTGCCAGGGGGCTCAGAGACCCTGGCACAGAGCCCAGAACACCTGTGCCTTTGATTTTGACCCATGGAAAAAATTGCCAACTTTATATGAGGATCTGCGAGCCACAAAAATCTAAATAGAATAATAATTAGTTTGTCACGGGGTGAAAAATGGATTTTTTGGGTGTTTAGAGTGGGGATTCAGGAGGTAAGATGGAGGAATTTGGGCGTGTCCAGGCTTTCTCCTTCTTCTTCTTGGCCTCCATCTTCTGCTGTGATGTTGGCCCTTTTAGATTGGTTTAAGGTAGAAGCTCACTGTCTAACATAGGTGATAGGCATTGGGAAGTTATGGTAAATATTGTACATGCAGTTTTTAGTATAAAAACATACCACCCTGGAGGCGGCCAGTGTGCCTCTGTCTAACCTGCTGAATGGACCTCAGCAGGCCAAGAGAAAGAATTTTATAGATAAGAAACAATAAACAACCTTGAGAATGAGAGCAGAAGAGTTCTGACTCCTTCTTGGACTGCTGGACTGGGAAAAGATACTTTCTAACATATTTTGGGGTCACTGTGAGCAGCAGAAATCCTGAGATTGCAGCTCCTTGCAGTGTGTCCTGAGCTGGCAGCACAGGCCCCTGAGCCAGCCTGGACATTTGTTTGAGCTTCTTTGGCTGTGACAGCAATCCTGCAACCACCAGGTGAGCACTGCCTGCATTGCCATGACCTGAATTTACTGAATGGTGTGGCATTTGCTGTGTTAATGCAACTGCAGCTATCAAAAACAAGAATTTATTCTGCATGGGCTGAGTCACCTGTGACCCAGAACAGAATCATGGAATCAGTCAGGTGCCAAAAGACTTTTAAGACCATCAAGTCCAACTGGTAACTCATCACTGCTCAAGGCCACCACTAAACCATGTCCCCAAGTGCCACATCCATGTGGCTCTTAAATCCCTTCAGGGGTGGGGACTCCATTCCTGTTAAACACTGAGGCAAAGAAGACATGAAACACTTCAGCCTTTTCCTCATTTTTGGGTCAATGTTCTTCCCACTTCCAGGAAAGGATTGAGACTCTTCTTGGCCCTCTTTGTTCATGCATTTTTAGAAATATTTAGCATAAAAGACAATGTGTGTGAGGGGCCTGGGAACTCCAGACAAAGGATGAGAGCTGAGGGCAGAAATGAGCAACTCAACAGTCACCAAAGGAGATGAGCCTTGGGATAAAACTCACTCTGTAGATACAGCTCAAATGCAAGATGGACTTAGACACAGGACAAAGAAGATAGATAAAAGCATGTTGACATGTGTAACAGCAGGTTAGCAACATCAAAATGACTCCATAGCAAAGGGCAAGAAGCTGTGAACAACAGGTTTCCCCTGGTGGAAAGGCCTCAGGGTGACACCACCACTAAAATGTCCTCCAGCCCGAGTCTGAAGCTACTAAGAGCAAGTCCCCTGTGAGTAGTGGAACAATAGGACAGTATCAGAAGATTTTGAAAAAGTCTGTATATGCACATAGGATATAAAATGCACTTTTATCATTATTGTAACTTTATTTGTAGTACTGCTCAGATTAAGCTTCTAAGACTTTTTAGTCAAAACTCATAAAATCAAGGAATCATGGAATGGTTTGGGTTGGAAGTGACCTCAAAGCCCATCTAGTGCCACCCCTGTCATGGGCAGGGACACCTTCCACTATCCCAGGTTGCTCCAAGCCCCATCCAGCCTGGCCTTGGACACTGCCAGGGATCCAGGGGCAGCCACAGCTTCTCTGGGCACCCTGTGCCAGGGCCTGCCCACCCTCACAGGGAACAATTCCTTCCCAATATCCCATCTAACTCTGCCCTCCAGCAAACCATGTCCCCTTGTCCTGACACTCCATCCCTTGGAAATTGTCTCTCTATTTTTTGTCAGCTTCTTCAGGCACTGCAAGGCCACAATGAGGGCATGCTAAACCTTCTTTTCTCCAATTCTCCCAGCCTTCCCTGCCAGCAGAGCTGCTCCATCCCTCTGCCCATCCTGGTGCCTGCCCTGGGCTCTCTGCAGCAGCTCCAGCTCCTCCCTGTGCTGGGGCAGCTCTGCAGGTGGGGTCTCACCATGCTCAGGGGCACAGGGGCACGATCCCAATCCCTCCCCTGCTGCCCAGGCTGGGGGACACAATTAATCCTTGCCTTTGTACTCCAGGTGTGTTTCTTCTGTTGTGAAAAGGATTATTAGAGGGAATTCAAGCAGCACAAATTCTCTAAGTTGGATGCAACAAATTGTCAGTGCTGGACCTTCTGAACTGAGGCTCCAAAGCCACCTGCACCTGCTGGGGGGTTCAGACAAGCCAGGTCCATCTCTCTGTGCTCATTATTTTCCACCAGCAAAATGAGGGTAGGGAGGCTGACCTGTGCTGACAGAAAGCTCTGGAGAAGAGGAGGAAGGGAGTGTGAATCAGCCTTCAGCCAGCAGGAAATTCAGCGCTGCATTTCAGGACTTGTCTCCCTGGGGAATTTTTGATGCCCAAAAGTTCACAGGTTATCAGACAATGTGTCTGGAAGTGCTCCAGTTTTAGTCCTGCTGTTGACTCCAATGTAATGGGGGAGAGGAGAAGGGAGAGAGTTGGGTCTGGATCCATTTCTCCAGTGTGGACAATTTGCTGATCTCCTGTAAACTCCTCAGGAAAAGCAACTGCAAGAAAACTTTTCAAGGAAAAAAGTAGGAAAAAACCCCCTAATGTAAAACTATGTTTTAACTAATGTTAAACTATGTAAAACTAATATTATTTCCTATTTTAAAAAATAACTTGGGCACCTTGATTATTATTAAAAACTAACCACTAATCGAATCTCTACAATGTACTACATGAGAAACATAAGAAATCTATTTTAGTCCACATGAAATCTGGCAGTCTTTGAGTTCATAAGTTGCATTTATTTCATCTCATCTGTATGTGTTCATTTATAAAAAATAAAATATGGCACACAGTGTATCACTTGACTATATTATTAAATCATGTTAATTGACTTTGTGGCATCTAAGCTTTTTACTGCTCTTTTGTCCTGGTAAAAAAAGCACATAATCTCACTGAAGGATACGAGTTTCTTCCTCAACATCAAGTCACACTAATATTAAAAAAAAATTACAAGATTGCAATGCAAAATTTCATCATTTTGATTTCAATTCTTTTGGTGACTGTGCATTGTTCTTTTTTCTAACAAGAAAAATAAAAAATAAAGAAAAAAAAAGAAGCTGGTCAGCTATTTTATCAATGATCAGTACCCAAGTAAATTCCGACAGTTTTCTCTCCCCCATTTCTACCTCTAAAAATTTGAGAGAAGAGATAAACTGAAAGATTAATTTGTCTCCTATTTCAGACAGATGATAACAGTTGAATATTTTGGACTTGAAGTTCAGCAGTTCCATTGTAGAGCAAATTGAATTTTCCTGATTAAGACAACAATGCTGACACACCTCTTAAAACCAGGGTCCTAAAAAAGAAGAGCAAGCTGTTGAAGTGCAGTGTAAACCAGTCAGAAAACATGGCTGTACTTCTTATATCTCAGGAAATTATCACTGCTTCAAAAGTTCCTCAATGCATTCCTGTATTTCCAGTTAAAAAAAAAGCACACAAAACCCACCAAAAAAACCCCAAAACCCACAAAAAAACAAAACAAAAAACCCCAAAACAAAACAAAAAACAAAAAACCAAAGAAATCCCCAACCATTCTTTGTACAAAACAAAATCACAAAGAATGGAGAGAATTATTAAAATGAGAAAGAAAATGCCTTTAAATAAAAATACAAATTAGCATGACATTATTTTGCATTGAAACATTCAGCTCCTGTCATCTTGTCCTCCATTACAGTGACATGAACTGAAAAATACTGATTGAGTTGAACAAAAATGTCATGTTTGAATAATTATTAGGAAAACAAGAATTTAATTTTTAAAGCTATCTTTTCACACAGCCTTCTCTATGACCCAATCCCTTTAATTTAGTAATGGCAGAGTGGAGATGAGTTCTCCTGGATAGTGATGGACTTTGAAGGACAACATTTTTAGAACTGTATTAATTTGTAAATACTGGGTTCTTTTCCAAAAAAAAGAGTATCTTACCATAGGCTGGATTACACTGATAGAAAGATCATGGAAAATTCAGGTTTTTGTACTCTGAGGGAAGTAAGAACTTTTGCTTTGACACTTGATTTTTTTTCCATCAATTACAGCCAGCTTCTCTTTGCTCTACTCCTGCACCTCTGCCTTCTGCTACATAAAGTGATTTTAAACAATTCCATTTCTTTCACCGCACACAACTTGGAATTCTATTATCCAGATCTAGGTCCTCAGCATTTGACTCTATCCACACTGAACCATTGAAGTTTTCAGATCATTAAGAAGAATTTGAGGGGCTCAGGGTTGCATACTATGCCATGACAGGAAAAATCCCAGCAATATGAGACATATGGAAAATTCAAATGGGACTGCCTTGAAATTAAATTCAATAATTTTAAGAGTTTTTTAGGAATATATTAGAAGTGAAATGTGTTTGTTGAAACAACTGTATCTCATTGACCCACAGAGTTCTGAAAGAAAACTTCTCTACCTTGAAAGAAAAAACTTCAATGAAAATGAATTTGTTTTACATTAACTCATCTTGAGTTTGTTCATTTTCTGGCTTTTTTAATGTGCACTGAGGCAAGAAATGTCCCACACACCAATGAAAGATTCAGGACCTACAAAGCAAACTTTCACAAGACTCTCTTCAGAGCCCAATGAATACAAAAATACGTTATAACCATGGAAAATATTTGTTTAGGAATTAATTAATTGTGTCCTGATGCTATAAATGAGAGATGAACTTTCTTGAATGTCTGGGTTCCTCCCTCTGAGAGCTCAACTATCCCTTTCTAATTTCTAAATTATTGTCTTGACTAGTAAGGTTTTCCTTGGATTTAAATAAGTCAAAGCAGAGCTTAATTATTTTTGACTTGTGTACCATGACTTTGATCACAAATTAGAAATTTATTCCAGTATCAGTAAATCCTTGGAAGAAAACTGCTTTTGAAAAACCCAGAGAAATTACCTTTCTCTTCTTCCTTAAGATTTATTCTTCCTTATGAGTTCCATTTGTTGGATTTAAAGTGAGGAGAATTCCTGAAAAACTTGGAAAGAAATGAAAGCTCGTCCAAGTGCTAACTTCTGGATAACAGGTACCAAAATATCCTCTGCTCGCACATGATCAGTGCTGTAATTAAACCAGATTTGCCTTGAGGATAAATTCATCAATAGAATAAATTTGTCCACTTAAAAACCCACGGTGATGAGGGTGATCCAAGGCTCAGCTGGAGAATTTAATGGGAGGGAGGGATGTGAGGAGCAGGGAGTCCAGCAGCACTAATGAGGAGGGATGAAGGGCTTCCTCAGCTCTGAAACTTGAAAGCCTCTCTTTCTCTCGGCATGCAGGAAGTTTATTTGAGGCTCTATTAAGGGAAGGCTCAGCTGAGACACTGACAGATCACTTGTGGGGAATAGCAGCCATTTCACAAATACACACTTTTCAAAGAGATTGATTTGGGGAGCTCTCCAAAGGCTGGAAAAACTCCACAGTCAGATGAAAGTTGGTAACAGCAATAAAAAACAAAGGATCTATAGACATTAGAAGAAATTCTACAACTTTTTATCTTTTTTTCCCCCCCAGCTATGCTCCTTGCTTTTAGGATAGTATCCTTAGCATACTTATTTCTGCCCTTTTGCCTCTAGGCTTGAATTCCTGTGCTTTGTATTTAGGGATGTTTCTTTGAGGTGCTGGAAGCATCAGCATCTTCTTTTCATGGTGTGGGACAAGAGAGGTTTGGAAATACACCAGCACCACCCTTGAAAACTTTCCTATTGCTCTTTTTAGGGAGCATTTCAACAGTTATGAGCCACTCTCTTGCTCCTGATGCGGCAAGGGGCTGGAACCAGGAGCCTGAGAACCAGGTTTTGAGGGGAAACCTCATGCATTGGGCAGATTTTTGAGAAGCCACCTCACTTCTGAGCCCAATCTGGGGCACCCACGGCAAACTTTTGGGAAGGCTGCTGTGAAAACTAAATAATACAGTTGTGTCCATTTCTAGGATTCTGTGTTTCTTCCAAGGCCAGGTGGCTCCAAAGCCCTGTTCAGCCTGGCCTTGGACATTTTCAGGGATCCAGGGGCAGCCACAGCTTCTCTGGACCAAGGTGTCACCATCCTCACAGGGACGAGTTTTTCCCAACATCCCATCTAATTTTCTCCTCTTTTAGTTTGAAGCCATTCTCCCTTGTCCTCTCACTCCAGCCCTTATCCCAAGTCCTTCCCCAGCTCTGCTGGAGCCCCTTTAGGCATTGGAAGGGGCTCTGAGGTCTCCCCAGAATCTTCTCCTGGGGTGGAGACAGGGGATGGGATGAGCTTTAATGTCCCTTCCAACTGAAACCATCCCATGATTCTGAAATTCCTCATCTTTCACATAAGCTAATTACAGATAAAAATTTTATAAGCCTTGATGCATGGATCATTTCTAATTTCTAATGGCAATGTTTGTTACAGTTACAATAATTTGGGATTTTTGAGATGATTCCTCTTCCTGTGATGAAGACCTTCTCCCATGTGTCCTGTGGCAGGTAGCACACCACGGTATATACAATTTCTGCTGAGTATTTGGGGACAGCTTTTGATTCTCCCAAAAAATAAAGACTGATTCAGAAAATAACCAGAGTTTCTGAGGGCACAGTTTTTAATAGCAATGAGAAAATTGCACACATTTTTCTAGGACCCACAGATTTTGCACTATTTTACATGGACTTTTTTTTGTCCACAACATGATTCCTCCCTGTTTTTATTCTTTATTGTTAAAACTGGTGGTATCTCATCATTTCAATCAAAATGAGTCCAACTGACAAAACAACCCAAAAAGATTCTTCCTTCTCTCCACTCAAAACCTCAAAACTTTGCAATGAATTGAAGCAAAGTTTGAAATGAAAAACTCGTATGAAGTGAGAGCTAGAGAATTGAAACACTTATCCTTGGTAAAAGAGAACATTGGCATTTTTCTTAGGAGGAATGAGGGCTGACTGGAGAAGGATTGCAATCCTGGGGAAATGCATGCTCCTGTCTTCCCTGGAGGACAGATTTCCCAGGTGGGGACAAGTTGTGAAAAGGAATTGTTCCCTGAACAAATAAATTCATTGCTGAGGGAGCCCTGCCACTTGTCTCCATATACTCCAAGAGAGATTGGTCTGTCAAAAGAAAGCCTTGTTTGGAACTGATGAGGTTCCTCTGTTATTTAAGGAAAGTGGTAAAAAGTAAGGAAAGTGATTAAAGCAAGTGTTGTCAAAAAAGTGACTTCTACGTCTTAGTTAATAAAAATCTTGTTTCTGTTCTTTAACATCAAACCTTAACACTATTTTAGCAAGTAGACTAAATAAATATAGTATAAATATAGTATATATATAGTATAGCATATAGTATATATAGTATATAGTATATAGTATATCGTATATCGTATATCGTATATCGTATATCATATATATATATATATATATATATATATAGTACAGCAAGTAGACTAAATAAATATAGTAGACTAATAATATTTAGAATTTTATAAAAAGTAAAAAAAGGAATGTTAATTCTGTTCATTAGACAAGGTACATTGCAAAACTGCAGTTCTTCTTAATTACTTTTCCTCCAGGAGCAGTTGTTGTGGAATGATCCTGAGCTGAAGGAAATATGAGTTTTATCTCCTGTCCTAATCACAACACCTTGCTCATATCTTACAAGTCCTTCAGTTAATTATCTCCAAGAAAACCTCGATTAAGGCTTCTCTTTCTTTTTCTTTCTACTTTGGCTTTGTCAGAGAAGTGCATGTTAATGAAATAACACCCAAATGAAGCCTTCTTTATCAGGAAGCAAAGCTCAGGGATGATAGATGAACACTTCATTACATTTTCTAGCCTTGCTTTCTTTTGACTGAGAGATAAACAGCGTAACAAATTGCAGAACAAAAAAAAAATAAATATATATATAAAACCCCACTTATCTTCACTAGCCAATAATTATACACAAAAACCTTTCAAGTGTAATGAGAAATGAGGTGAAGTGAAAAATATTTTGATCTGGTTGGAGCTTAAATAAACAGGGAAAAAAAGAGCAATGCATATTGAGAATCTTTCCTCATCAATCAGAGCCTAATGACAACATTTAAATGACAGAACTGGGTGAACTCCACTGTTACAGCAAGTTTCAGAAGCTGGAACAGAGCTGAGATTGCAAGATTAGGTTATTTCTGAAGCAGTATCCTGACAAGGGAACATTTTGAACTCAATTTATTTCTCACCTAGACCAGACTATTAGAACGATAACAATTTAATACAACTCTCAGGTGCCTCCAAGGACCTGTAGCCTTATTCTCAGGGAGACCATCACTGCCCACAGGCCTAAAGGGCCTGAAAACTCAAATTACACTGACTAAAAGACATAAACCATTCTGTTATAATTGTGTGCTTGGCTAAGAGCAATGCTTCTGCATTTATATTTTTACAGAACAGCACCACAACAGCCAGGTCAGGAGGCTTAGAGGGAACTCAGAAGGAAAAGCCATTTTGATTTTAAACCAGAGCTGATTTCACTCAGCAAAGCAAGCCACAAGCAGCAAGGAATGTGGGGCTGAGTGATTTGGGATAAATGCAGGAGCACAGAGGAGAGGAGGTGCTGACTGCAGAACTGGTAACTCCAAGTGGGGATTTGGATGCAGCTTTTTGCATGATTCAGGACTTCATGATGACTCTGATCTGTCCTTTGGTTTACTCTGAGGTTTAATATCTCTCATTTCTGACACCTCCATACCCAGACATTCCCATTCATTCTCCATTCTCATGAACCCTGGTGTCTCTTACAAATATCTGTACAAGGGCAACCACACGGTCATTCACATCCAAAAATAACAGGAAATGTAGAACATTATTTAATAGGGTTTAACAGCAAGGAAGAAACCAGCCTTTGGCAGGTTTTCATGATATCTATTGTAAAACATCTGTTTTACGTTGTTCTATCCTCTACTGTGGTTATTTATACAAGGAAAGGAAACATATGTCTGTAGATACCAAACTACCTAATTCAGGATTTTATATTTAAATTGTATGCACATAATTGTTCCCTGTGAGGGTGGGCAGGCCCTGGCACAGGGTGCCCAGAGAAGCTGTGGCTGCCCCTGAATCCCTGGAAGTGTCCAAAGCCAGGCTGGATGGGGCTTGGAGCAGCCTGGGACAGTGGAAGTTGTCCCTGCCCGTGGCAGAGGGTGGCACAAGATAGTCTTCAAGGTGTCTTCCAACTCAAAGCAGCCCATGCATCTGTGAATCAATAGAAAAAAATGTGCATCAATCATCACAAATATGGTTCCTTTTCCTTTTCCTTTTCCTTTTCCTTTTCCTTTTCCTTTTCCTTTTCCTTTTCCTTTTCCTTTTCCTTTTCCTTTTCCTTTTCCTTTTCCTTTTCCTTTTCCTTTTTTTCCTTTTCCTTTTCTATTCCTTTTCCTTTTCCTTTTCCTTTTCCTTTTCCTTTTCCTTTTCCTTTTCCTTTTCCTTTTCCTTTTCCTTTTCCTTTTCCTTTTCCTTTTCCTTTTCCTTTTCCTTTTCCTTTTCCTTTTCCTTTTCCTTTTCTATTCCTTTTCCTTTTCCTTTTCCTTTTCCTTTTCCTTTTCCTTTTCCTTTTCCTTTTCCTTTTCCTTTTCCTTTTCCTTTTCCTTTTCCTTCCCTTCTCCCTTCTCCCTTCTCCCTTCTCCCTTCCCTCACTGTGCATGCTGTGATGATGAAGTTGCCTGTACTGTGACCCATCACAGACATTCCTAAATTTCCAGAGCCTTGGCCTGTGCCAGTTTGTGACACAATCAGAGCTCAAACCCGATGAGTTTGAACACAAACAGCTTCCCCTGCACACTTCACACCCTCAGCCTGAGAAGGACTGAGAAAGCCAGGAGCAACTTGCTATCCAAATTTCCATTTGTTTTCATTTTGGAGTGGAATTCACGAAGCTGAACAGAGCTGTTCTGATGGATGATTTTTTTGGAGCATCCAGGTATGACAGGGTTTATTGCTCCAGCCTACTGAGAGGGAGCAGATCGAACTCAGAGCTTGGTTTCTTCTTCCCAGCCAGCCTGAGAAGACAAGACAGCAATTTGCTGAGCACTTCTGTCCTGATCAAAAAGCAGCAGCAGCAGCAGCAGCAGAGTTGGCCACCCATGAATTACGTGTCCAAACTTATCAATATCTCCCCAAATAAACACCATGTTTCAATTCCCTGTAGAATGGATGGAGGCAGGAAAGTGATAATGAAAAATGATTTGTAAACAATGGCAGGGGGTGTGTTGTGGGAAATTGCACTTACACAGGAGGTAAGTGCAAGTAGCTGATAATTTGCAAAGGATTGCAAAATATTCTGGGGGCTTTTTAATATCCCTATAATTTTTGAATTGTGAGGGTTTTGTAGCTGAATTCAACAATAATGAAAAGGAATTCTGAGTTTGGCAAGAAATCAAGAAGAGAAAGAGCAATTGAAAGCTGTACAATTGTATTATAAGAATACCTCAAGACTATCAATAGTTTTCTGTAGGACAAATATTGATTTAGTCAGGAGATAAATATGCATCCATGGGAAGAACTCTGGAGAGTTCATTCATGCTGGAAATTAGCACATTGATCACAGCCTGAGAGCTTCTATTGGTTTTCTCCTCCATGCAAACACTTGCTGCAGGGATTTCTGGATTCTGAGGGGAGGAAGGGCTTTTTCTATAGCAATTCAGGATTTTTCAGGAATATCTGCCAAGCCCAGGGCAGATACACCAGGAAACACCAGGCAATCATGTATACAAACATATATGCTCATATGTGTGCTCAGGGAAGTGGCAGTTTACAGAATTTTTAAAAATAGAATTGCAATAAACCAACAAAGGGGAAAAAAGAACTTTAGTTACATTGAATAAAAGCTGCTCTGAAAACAACACATGATTCATTTTCCCTTCCCTTTGCTTGCCATAAACCAGGAATAAAATCCTGACCCAACACAGACACCAACAAAAGCTGACAGGTAATTAGGAAAGCCCAGAGCTGCAGATAGTCCTGAAAGTGCTGATGAGTTGTTTGCTCCACAAAAACATTAATTACACCTAACATGCACCAAACATCAGCTCATCCATGGAGAACTGTGGCTGCAAAAGCACCAAAGAAACAGAGAAAGAGACATTTGGTAAGCAAAAGTCCAAATTTTTCTCCATAATTTCTCATCTACATTTGTTATTTATAGAGTAATATGTGTAGCAGGCCAATACCTTAATTTGAAGTGGGATTTGAGGGGGATTGGAGAGAAACAACAGCATAAAGACAATATTTATTTTCAAGTTGGCTAGACAATCAACAATTGTGTCTTGATCATCTAAAAATGTTAATTTTACCCTAGTCCAGGCAATACAGACAAATACAGAACTTGTCCAAAACTTCATTCAGGGAAAAATCCCCAATGTTATTAAAATTAAATGGAATTGCAATTGAAAGTATTTCAATAAGTGATTAGTTTGAAATAGCAATTAAACAATATCTACATATTTATAAGAAAAATATGAGTTAGTTTTAAACATTTGGATATTAAAATAACATGAGGATTTATAGCAAAAATGAATTTTCATTTTTGCTTAATCGCTTTTTTTACAACATGCATCCAATTAATATTTTATTGGTTAATGTAGTACTTCAGATTGTATAAGGCCTGGGTTAGGAGAGGAAAGAGTTTCCCACTAAAGTTTATTTCCAGCTAAAGTTTAGAGTGGAATCTCAGAGCAATGAACCCTGAAGTGCATTTTTTAGCTCTGTTTAAATCAGTATTTTATTTCCTTGGCAGAATCCTACAAGCACTGTGCATGGAAGGGATGTGTTAGATGAGATGGATCATGTCTGACATGGAAAAAGGAGAACAAAAAATCACTTGATGGGATCTAAGTCGCTTGGAAATGCTGCAGTTTTCTTACAGAACCCATTTTTATTATTCTTATCGATGTGCTTATGTTTGTTGTGATTTCCACTTGATTTATGCTCGAGCTGCTGGTGAGGCTCTGTTTAAGTTTATAACCACATAATAAGAGACATCCATTGCCTCCAAGATAAACAGACAAGGGAAAAGATGGAAAGTAATGATATTACAAGAATTTCAGGGCTAGGAAACAAAAGCACACAGAGAAGAAATGCCATTTATCAAAATCACAGGGAATTCTTGCAAAAACCCCCCAAAAGCAAGAAATGGGCTCGGAATACAGAAGCAGCTTGGATTGTCTTTGATCCCAGGGTCAGGCTCTCTTTCTGCGAGTGTCCCTTCAGGATTAAGTGGGAAAGAGACATCTGGAAAAGTTTTCAGTGTGTCACAAGATGCTCTGATTGAACTTTCTAACAGGTACAGTGCTAAATATTGCTGCTATAAAAATCTGAAATTTCCCAGGAGATGAATTTAGAAGATGGAAAGAAGAT
Source organism: Ammospiza caudacuta (assembly GCF_027887145.1). Lineage (NCBI taxonomy): Eukaryota > Metazoa > Chordata > Aves > Passeriformes > Passerellidae > Ammospiza > Ammospiza caudacuta. Next base: position 23,712,590 of record NC_080599.1, on the reverse strand, counting down.
TATAATTATGGTGTTGTATCCATAACGCTAAAAGCTTGTAAAAATAGTCATAAAATCTGTTATCAAAGAAATAATTTCTTGTTTTTCTTAACTTGACAATAGTTATTTTCCTAATTATTATTCATAGACTCTGTGGGCTTTCTCAGAGAGGATCATAAATCTTGAGAACAAAGAACAAACCAGTTCCTGGACTCAAATTCTTGAAGCAATCTTTTTCAGTGCCTTGTTTTTCCTTAATACATTTTCCTTCACAAGTATCCATCTCTTTCAGTTTTGTAGCCTTATTAAAACCTTTTAATGCAGCTTTCCAGAAAATTTATAGAGAATAACTTCTTCCAAACCAGAAACACATTGATATCCTTCATATTACTGGGAATATTAATGCAATATATAAAAAGTATATAAATATAGAAATATATTATATCTATCTATCTATATAATCTATATATCTATATCTATATCTATATCTATATCTATTTATATTTTACATATATAAACCATATAAAAAATATGCATTATATAAATTTATATTTATACATTATCTTTATTTTTATATTTACATTTTATTTTATTTTATTTTATTTTATTTTATTTTATTTTATTTTATTTTATTTTATTTTATTTTATTTTATATATATTTACATTTTTATTTTAGTTTTATTTGTAAATATATAACATATTTATTATATACTTTATATATGTATTCTATATTTATTTTCTATATTTGTTTCTATTTCTATTTCTATATAAATATATATTTACAGAACAAAATATATAAAAGTACTCATCAATATGAGTACAAAATATATAAAATTCAGAGTTTTCATCATCTTCTTTTGGAGGCAGCTCTCCAGGATATTCAGGAGTAAATGAAGCATTTCTAATGGGAAGTAATTGCTTTTAAGGTGTGTTTTCTTTGGTGGCATCATTTTGTCTTCATGACCCAAGCAGGAGAAGAGCATCAATCAGCAATGAGTAACAAAAAGCAGTGAATGGAACCCTTGAGGTTAAATTTAAATTGTGGATCACTGCAAATTGCTGCAGCTGGAAACAAATCTTCTCTTCCTGAGGTGTATGAAATAAATGCATAATCATAATTATCAATAGCACCTGGTTTATAAAGCCCTTTTCATTTCAATACCTCAAAGGACTTTATAAACCATGAAGTAATTCTATACTGGGTGTCAGCAAAATAATAAAAGGACCTGGGCAGGTGAGTGGGGAGGTCAGGGAGCTTCACAGAGGTCTGGGCTCTTCAAAAGTGTAGTAGGAGATTGTTGATTTGATTTTTTAAGTTTTTTTAAGTCTTTTGATGTTTACATTCTTGTAACAAACTTCTTCATACACTTTATGTAAGTAACTTAATGTTTTGCACTCTTTTATGGAGGAAGAGAAATTTGATGAAGTGTTGGTTTGTCCAGTGTCATTGGAGAGGTGGCACTGTCGCCCTCCAATCCACTGTCACTTTTGGAAATCTTTAAATGTTGGAGTCAAAAATTAAATAGTCTCTTTTCGCCTTGGAAGTGTCCGCATCATGTTACTTCATGTCCTATGTGACAGGAGATGCCAAACCGAAGCTCAGTGATGTTCAAACCCAAACCCCAAAACAAAGAGGGAAACCCTAAAACTCTTCTTGACGCAGTTTTGTGTCTTCAGCCAAAATGAAAAACCAACTTTGTTCATTATTTCAAGTCTAAATCAAGACAAACATCAGCAGGACTGCCCAGTGTTGTAAGGTAATTTTAATCTCATTCCCATCTTCTAAATTCATCTCCTTGGAAACTTCAGATTTTTATGTCATTAATATTTAGCACTGTACCTGTTGGAAAGTTCAAGAACTGCATCTTGTAACACAGTGAAAACTTTCCCAGACTTCTCTTTGCCACCTAACCTTGAAGGGAAACTCCCTGTGTTTGAAGGTACCTGACAATACCCAGTACTTTAGGACAATGTCTGGAGTGAAACTCTGGAATTTTTTATGGTAATTGCAGCTAATTTTGATGTGGAAAATAAGAAAAAGCCTTACACACCTCTTTTGTTCTATTTTTTAAGTTGACTGTATAATTTACATTTTAAGTGCTCATTAAGGTGAAAAATGTCAGGACTGCAGGAAGAGCAAATAAATTACCTTCATGTCTTTCCCCCCCCCCCCTTTCTTATTATTAATCTGGAGACCACAGAAAGGGTATTCTCAATTAATCTGGGAATGAATTTATAACATGTCAAATCCCATGCTGCTCCAAACCCATTACAGTTCAGTTTAATTAGGCTTTTCTCCCTGCCTGCAGATAGGAGCATTTGTAGTAGACTTTAAAATACTACCACTACTATTAGATAGTTACCATTGTTTAAAATCAATTATGCTTTATGGAAAGTTATTGCTCACAATTTTATTGCTCATACTGGAAAACCATGAGATTTCCTGTCTCCAAATGCTTTGCTGAAGTGTTTGTATTGTGTTCAGTTCTTGAGATTTCCAACATTCCCAAGGAATATTCACAGCTTCCCAAAGCTCTTTTGGGGTTTTCAGAGGGGGTGTGACTGCTCAGAAATTCAAATTCCTGCTGACTAATGAAGGTTGAAAATCTTTTATCGTGAATCAAGAGGTGAAACTAAAAGTGTTTTAGACTTCAAGCTCTGAAATCTTGTGGCACTTTGCTTCAGATTCTTATTTCTGTCTTCCCGCCCAACAAAAAACCCCAAACCAGCCAACAAATAACCAAAACCAAATAATCCCCATGAAAACACATCCAAACCATGTCCAAAAAACCTCTTCCAGCAATAGGCATTAAGTAAACAAAAACCCATTTAGGTCAGTGGTATCAAGGTCTTCCAATATTCAGAGTTCCAAGATCCCAAATCCAACATTTTCCTGTCAACCAACTTGTACCTCCTGGATTTAGGATTCAGGATCCAGGATGGAATCTTACCACACACAGCAACTGAGCCATGAAGTTTTTGCACAGCTCTCATTTCTCAAAATTTATTTCCCTGATGTTGTTTCCTAATTATTTAGATTTAAATATTACTCTAATTAAAGAAAATTCCTGCTTAATAAATCTTATCCACCTGAATTTGGGAAGACATTTTTTGTTCCAAGGAATAAACACAGAGATAAAGCTCCAAATTCTATAATTTTAAATAATTCAGGGCTGCTTTTATTCCAATTCTTCCTGTTTCTGTGCAGAGCTCACTGCACACATTTTCTGTCCCAGACTTTTGGGTGTAAGATTAAATTTTTTGCATAATTTTGTACAAGCTTGAAAATTTAGTTCAGAGATATTTCAAGGAAAAAACATCAGGTTTCATTCAACTCTTTCCCCTACCAATTATGTTCACAGGGCTCCAAATACACAGACCTTGGATAACCCCATTTATAAATGTTCTCTTTGAATAAAATATTATAAATTTCCTCAGTTAATTTACATCTGATTTAACTTGCTGAGCGGGTTTTGTCCTTTTCCTGTGCTCAGAAACTGTGTTCAGTTGTTCACAATGAATGCAGATTCTCACCCAGCTGTCTGTATTTTCTACATTTATTTTTTTTAAATTTTAAATAAATTAGAGTTTTATAGGAACATGTGGATAATTATTTTCAGGAGTTTATGGAGAGGAAACTAATCAAGAATTAATTCAAATGAACTTAACTCTTATTTAGAATTTTTTTCTTCATTTTCACACATTGTCTCTTATAATTTCTGATGGATCCTCTTGCCTGCTGGAGCAGGAAAGGTCTTTCATTAGTGTTAATCACAGTGAGGATTTCACAGCTCATAGAATGTTCAACAAAGAAATGCCCAGTAATTATACCTCCAGCCTGGGAAACACAGCAACTACTTGGGTCCTGTTCCCAGCTGAGGAAGTGTTTCCTGGTGACAGTAAATTGCTTTTATAGCATAAAAATGTATGATGATGCAGCTAGAAAAAATTCCCAGTGTGGGAACAAAGCAATAAATAAACAGTGACACAAGGTGATTCTGCCTCTCTTCACTGTAAAATGTGGTGAGTTACTATTCAATAACCATTCAAAATATTCCAAGAAGATATTTCCAAAGGAAAGTAATTTTTTTTTCTCAAACACTTCTGCTAGCTGCTTTTTATTAAAATTAAAGGATTAAAATGAATGTTCAACCAGCTCATTGCTTAGTTTAAATAACCAAAATAAGTGGAGAAATTTAGTGTATTGCAGTAAATCATTGCAAGGGTGCTGTAAAAGCCCAGGGTCCTCAGTGTTTTGTTCTTTCCCAGCAGTGATGAAATTTCCAGCAAAATTCTGCCATGAGTGTGAAGTTAACTCTGGCAATAATTGTTCATTTCGTTTCAAGCTGAGCCTGGTATTGAAAACTTTTCACAATCAGCCATTTTCCTGAAAAGTTTAAAAATAGTCCCTACGATGAAATATGTTACAGAAAATTTACATGTGGCAAGAAATAATGCAATGCTTGTCTTTCTAGGGCCTGTAAACTTCCAGGGTATGAAAATAACTCCTGATAAGGAAGTGATTTTAATGGGTCAAAATAAGAATGGATGAGGGGCTTTGTGCTTCCCTCACTTCATTTTTTTCCAGTGAGTCTTGAATTATCAGAGGCAAAGGCTGTGACAGCTAATCCAACATTCACCAGCACAGGGAAAACCTCTGAAGGACAGCAGGAAATAGGAACTGTGAGAAATAGAAATAGCTGATTAGTAAGGAGGTACAATCACATCCCTGGGGGGTACAGTGAATATTTGAGGTGCTTGATTTTCCCACCTGTTTAAGAAAAAGCTCTTTAGAGAAACCCAGGCAAAACAAAACTTCATGAAGCTGCTTTCAAAGCTGATATATTGACGTGAGAGTTTAATGGGATTTTCTCTCTTCTGTTCAGTCTCTTGTTCTTTTATCTGTACTGTGCTATGTGAATAATCTCCCTTCAATCCAAACAAACAATTTATATCCATGGATTAATGGCTGCTATGCTCACCCTGAATTTTCAATGCTCTTCTATCATTACATCTCACAAATACCACGAGCAGGGGTCAGCAATTCCACACCCACCTTCCAAGAACTTTAGAGTGGGCATTTGGAATAACAAATGAACATTCCTGGGAAACAAACCCAGCTCTAGACTAAAAAAAAAAAGGGGAATAGTTTCTCACTGTCAGAGGGCAGGGTTAGATGGGATATTGGGAAGGAATTGTTCCCTGTGAGGGTGGGCAGGCCCTGGCACAGGGTGCCCAGAGAAGCTGTGGCTGCCCCTGGATCCCTGGCAGTGTCCAAGGCCAGGTTGGATGGGGCTTGGAGCAACCTGGGATAGTGGAAGGTGTCCCTGTCCATGGCAGGGGGTGGGATGAGATGATCTTCAAATTATTTTCTAACCCAAAGCAATCTGGGATTCCAGGACTTATCCCTGTTCTAGAGAAATGGCTGAAAGGGAAGAAGCAGATGGATATTCCGATCTGTCCATGTCCAGAAGAAGCAGATCCTTAAATCATTTGCAAAGTGCTCAAGGAGGTTTGTAGAGGCTGGTTTATAGAGGTTGGTTTGTGAAGCTTTCCCAAAGACAGAAACATCTTTTACTCACTTAGCCATTGAAATCAAGTCCTTTATGTTTGTAGATCTTCCATCTTGAAAATGGAGCTCTTTCCACAGGCACACCCTTCAATTTAGGGCTTAAGGCTGATTTCAGATCCACTCAGACATAGCAAAGGTCTGAACTAACAAACAAAGCAATAAAACAGATTGTGTAGCTGATGTAGCCACTGGCAGGACACAGCTGGAGTTTATTATTCGTGTATTCAGAGAAATGTTGCCCTCAAATCCCCCTGTTTTGATGTAGTGCTTGTGGTTCAGTAGTGTCAGCACTGCTTGAAGGTGATTGACTCCACTCCTGCTGCAGGATATAAAACATATACCAAAAAAAAAAAAAAAAAAAAAAAAGGAAAATCTGCATCTGAAGAAGCTCAGGCTGTAACAGCACCAGGCACAGTGATTAATAAAGGATAGATTTTGGAGCAACCCTATATATTTCAGAAATTCCCCTGTTCTGCTGTGTACTACACCATCCTCAGCCCTGAGAAGAAGAGAAGTAGAAAACAGCAAACTAAGATATCTGCGCAAAGAGGACATGGCTTTAAGATTTCAAAAGAGCTTGTTTGTTTGACTAGGTGCTTTAGGAAGAGATTTTTTTGGGACAGTATAAGACTTTCTGAGCTGTTTAACTTGTAAATATTCAGGGAGGAAATATGATGTGTCATCTTAAAAAGTCTATTAGATCTTCTCTGATTTAGAGCAGAAATGCAGTCTGGGAGGAGTTCCTACCTTTTTCAGACAGTAAGAGAGGTTGCGATGGGTCTCTCCAGGGAATTCCTTGGCATCACAAGGAATTTTTTTGTTTTCACTGAGATTTATATTCAACAAAAAGCCACTGTCCATTAGCCAAAGCAGAAACAATGCTGTGCCCAGCCTTTAGCTTGGAAAAGGGGGGGAAAGAGTTCTCAAATGAAGCCATGCTGATTTGAAAATAGAATGTGGAGGGAATCCAAGGAATCAAAATAAATCTTCAGCTGGACACCCAAGTTATGACAATCCTGAAAAGAAATGGAAACCTGCCTGTTTCTTGGGAGAACCCTTCTCCTCAATAGGTGCAGCTGTGTGGCTGTTCTCCTGAGGCAGGGGAGTGAAAGGCAGCAGGTGAAACTCCCCTGAATGGGAAGTCAGGGCTTGGAGGCACAAAAAGAAAGGGAACAGCTCCTGCCTAGTGATGTGAGGCTGAGGTTTTGCCATCAGCCGGAGAGACTGAGCACAGCACTCTCCAAAAAATATTCTCTAGACACGGGGTTAGTGCAGGTTTAGCTATATCACACATTGTTTCTTTGTTTCAGGCAGGTTTTCTTCATTTCTTTTGTCTGCTCCTGCATGCGTTTGTGTGAAAGTCAGGAGATTTTCTATTCTTAGCCTTGTGGAGAAAACTGCCTTTATTGTGTGAGAGGTGTGAATGAAGGAAGGAAAGTTTTCTGCTGGGGAATATGAAGGGGAAAGCGTGTGGACAGGAATAAAAGGAAAGAATCAAAGAATCATTTAGAATGGAAAAGAACTCCAAGCCCCCCATGCTCACTAAACCCTCTCCCCAAGTCTCTTTCTTTCGAATGCCTCCAAAAGTGATGATTCCACCCCTGCCCTCAGCAGCCTTTTCCAATGCATTACAGCCCTTTCTGTGAAGAAATTTTTCACAATATCCAACCTGAGCCTGCCCTGGCCAAGCCTGAGGCCGTTCCCTCTCCTCCTGTCCCTGTTCCTGGCAGCACAGCCTGACCCCCCTGGCTGTCCCCTCCTGTCAGGAGCTGTGCAGAGCCACAGGGTCCCCCCTGAGCCTCCTTTGCTCCAGGCTGAGCCCCCTCCCAGCTCCCTCAGCCCCTCCTGGTGCTCCAGACCCTTCCCCAGCTCTGTTCCCTTCCCTAGACACGCTCCAGCCCCTTTATGATAAAAACCAAAGAACCCCACTAAAGCCAAAACACCAATAAATGGGAAGGGGGGGGGGGGGGGGAAAGAGCAAACAAAAAAACCAACCCCCAAATTCTCACCAAGCTCCCCCTTAACAGTTTTAGGGAGGATTCAGCTCAGTTATGGCACAAATAAATAATTTTGACTCATAGGGCTGTGAAAAGTCTGTAGCAAAATGAGGCAGGTGAAAGTGCAGAGACAACCTGTGCTAATGAGACGGGCATATTAACAGATCAAGGCTTCAACTGGAAAATCACCAGGAGGGACAAGAAGAAAAGCTGTCAAATGCTGATAGAAAATTCCTGGGTTGCTGCTTGAAGCTGTACATATCCTGATCCCACAGTCTAGAGGATTTGCAGAACTTTCTAAAGAAGATTCCTCTACATCCAGTCGCTAAACAGCTCAATACAGGCAGGAGATTTAAATGCCCACGCACAGAAAAAGTTACTTTTAATGATGCTGTTTGAGATTCTTCTGGGCACAGCATTGTTTCTGCTTTAGCTAATGAACAGTGGCTTCTCATTGGAAATAAATCCCAGTGAAGCAAAAAAATGTTCCTTTTGTTTGTTTGAATTCTAATACCATTCTGAGCTTTAGACATGGAGTTTCTCATGCTTTTTGTACTCCTGATTTTCATAGAGCTTTTTGCTGGCTTTAAAAAAAAAAAAATCTTCCCTTGATAATTAAAAGCAAAATAGATTAGACAAAATATTTCCATTCATTTATTCAGCAACAAATAATCTGAATGTGTAACAAATATGGATATTAGAGAGGAGAGTTTCTTCAAAAGAAAAACTGCTCAGGAGCAGAGCCCAGGTTAGAGTCCAAGGCAGAAGTAGAAGCCTCTTGGATTCCAAGGGAGTAACAAAACCCTTCATTTTTCTATTTTCCTAATATGTTTCTACCTTCTACCAGAAGCAGAAGACAAACCTGTGACAGTGCTGGCATTTGAGTTTCAGATCATAACAGCAGCAGGACATGTTTAGCTGCATTTTCAGACCCTCAGCAGGCAGAAAAACTGATAATACCTAAATCATAAATATTTTTCCCCAAGAAAATGAAAGAAAAGTTTAGATTACACCTTTGCCTACTTAAGTCACAGACAAATCTGGGTTTGCAATCTTCCAGAGGTGTTTCTTGATAATTTGCTTAACTTTCTGACCTTCCTAGGATGAGAAAATAGTGGATTGGTGTGGTGAAATACCTCAGTAATGTTGTAACTTGGGCCAAATTCTTGCCACTAACTCCTCAGGAAGGAAAGGAGATTTGGAGTCATGGTGTGGGGTCATGGTGTAGGGTCATGTAAGAAGGTTGTAGGGTCTGGAGTGGCCTTACAAGGAGTGGCTGAGGGCATGTCACAGACATCTTTTATGAAAAATCCTTTCCTTAGGATTTTTTCTCCTGAGAAGCTGAGATGCCTCAGGAACAAAATGTAAACAATGATTATCTGCTGCTGTGGAATGCAACAGGTGAATCTGTGATTGGTCTCATGTCGTTGTTTCTAATTAATGGTCAATCACAGTCAGCTGGCCAATTAATGGCCAATCACAGAGAGTCCGAGCCACAAACCTTTGTTATCATTCCTTCTTTTTCTATTCTTAGCTAGCCTTCTGATGAAATCCTTTCTTCTATTCTTTTAGTATAGTTTTAATGTAATATATATCATAAAATAATAAATCAAGCCTTCTGAAACATGGAGTCAGATCCTCCTCTCTTCCCTCATTCTGGGACGCCTGTGAACATGGTCACAGAGGGCACTTGGTTTGTTCAGCTGGAGAAGAAGAACCTGAGGGCAGAGTTTATCAGGATGTTCCTCCTGAGGGACAGCTCCAATCTCTGCTCCTGGGACAGGGACAGGACCCAAGAAATTGCTAGAGCTGTGCCAGAGCTGGGTCAGGCTGAAGATCAGAAAAGGTTCTTCCCCCAGAGGGTGCTGGCACTGCCCAGGCTCCCCAGGGAATGGGCACAGCCCCAAAGCTGCCAGAGCTCCAGGAGGGTTTGGACAATGCTGCCAGGGGCGCACAGGGTGGGATTGTTGGGGGGTCTGTGCAGGGACAGGGTTGAAATCCATGATCCCTGTGGGTCCCTTCCAGCTCAGGATATTCCATGATTCTGTGCCTGTGCTCTGTGCCTGCATTCAAGCAGGATGTAAAAAATAAATATGGAATTTCAGTCAAAAAAAAAAAAAAAAAAAGCCAGATGACCTTTCCCCAAGCTCAGTCTAGAAATAACAAAATCCATATAAAGATAAACTTGTGGCAGCAGATCTGTCTGCAGAGCCATCCATCACTGTCCCACAGAGTGAACAGGGCCCTTAGGAGGGAGAATCCCAGATAAATAAACATTGGTGTCTGTGCCTGGCACCAGTTCATTATTTTGTCAAGGAGATGTGATGGACTGCCCAGGAAGTCTGCAGCAAGTGCCCAGGATGGACAATTTTTGGCAGTAAATGTCTGTAGGATGAGGTGGGTAACTCAGGGATGTGTCCATCAGCAGAGCTGCCAGGGGGTCACTCATGGCAGTGTTGGAAATCAGGCTGTGACCTCTCTGTCATTCTGCTCCACTCTGCCTGATGACACACCAAGGGGAATTATCCAGGTGGGAAGGCCTCCAGGGGAGAAATTTCATTTATCCTGTGAGCAGCTGGATGTGAAATTCAAACACCACAAGATCATTGTAATGGACAACAAAAACCTTTTCAGAAAAGAGGAATTCCCTTTGGAAAGGCTGCTTTAAACTGTCCTGCCAGCACAAACTGCTTCTCACTGTTCATGTCCTGTAACTCTGCTTGGGGAAGTCAAGTGAGGTGAGGGAACATCAACAGCTGGAGCCTAAAATTCCTGAATAATCAGTGCTGTCCCTAGGGAACATTTTTTTCCTCTGCAGTCTGCTCCAAGCCAGTGTCTTACCATGGCATTAAAGAGGTTTCTCAGTTTTCTTATCAAGTATTAAATTGAACCCATGCCTATGTTTCTCTCACTGTTTTATTTCCATATTATTGCAGGCCTCTCTTCCTGAAGAATATATCTCTTTACTTTCAATTCTGGCCTAGAATCACAAAATAGAGGAACACTAAAAAGCTTTTCTTTTCAGCTACAGATGATGAAAAGCAAGGCAAAACTGTTGATACTCCTCTCTCTCTCCCATTCAGAGCCTGTTTGCAGAGCACTTTGAAGCTTCATAAACTGGTAGAATAAGCAGCACTGCATGACTGCTGGAAATGGGAGGAGTGTTAATGGCAGAAACAGGAAGTTTGTGATGCTTTATGGAGCACTGACTCATATTTTCAATAAGATCAACAAATAGAAAATCTCAAAATATTGCAGTTCATCCTTTACACTGAAAAAAATGGATTATAAAAACAGACATAAAAGCTATTTTAATGAAACAGCCTCATACCCTAGCAGCAAACTGTACCTGGTGAACTGGAGGGAAGCCAGGAGAAAAAGAGCAAAACCTGAGGAGACATAAATCTCCTGTCACCGTTTTTGCAATAACTTCTGGAATTGTTTCTGTCATTGAATAGTTACACTTAAAAACCTCTCATACATCTTGAGCGTCAGTAATTAACTTTTCCTTTCTTTTTTATGATTCCAGGAAAAGATGATTTAAGAGGTTTTGTCTCTTCCAGACTCTGTCTGACAATGTTCATGTCTGAGGAACAGGGTGATGCATTAGGATTATAAACCTGGTTTATATTCCACAGGGAAAATTTGGGCTTGGAGATGCCGCAGACCTTGCTTGGGGTGGTTTGTCCCCCAGAGGAAGCTGATCAGGATTACACCAATGCTGTAGAGCTGATAACTGAGTTCTCTAATATTTATAGTATTCAGCTAGAGCAGTTATTTAATATACTAACAGCAATATTTAATTATATGAGGCAAAAATATTATGCAATTATCATACACAGTATTGGGCATTTTGCAGCTCAGATAATTACACTTCTTTTTTTTTGTTGGTTTGTGTTTGCTTTTGTCAAACGAAAGAGATTTTCAGAGAGAGATTCACACAAACATTACAGCTCAAAAAGGCCTCCAAGATCTTCAAGTCCAAACTTGGAGCAAATACCACCATTCCCACAGAATGAGAATAATGATCCCCATCTAGAAGCAAACTGGGGAAGGAAAGGCAGACAACCACACAGCAGTGAGGGGTTCAGGCAGGGATTGTGATTGGGGTTGGTCACAGGACCCAGGAGAGGCATTCCAAGATGGGAGAATGTGTAACCATGGACAGGTGAGCATCTGGAGCCAGAGCAAACCTCAGCCACTGTCACAAGCTCTTTTGCTTCCTAAATGCTTTAAATGGACTCTTTTAACTAAATGCAGCAGGATCCCACTGCGTTTCTGAAGGATGAACCAAAGGCAAGCCCTGCTCTGCCACAGACAGGAGTAACCATGAAGATCTTGAGGAATATTTTGTGGTATATTTCCCCCCAGGTTGTGGAACTCACAGAATCCCAACTGGTTTGAGCTGGAAGGGATCTTAAAAGCTCATTTCCTTCCAACCCTGCCATGGGCAGGGACACCTTCCACCAGCCCAGGATGATAATAGTGGAATTAATGGGAAATCTTTGAAAGACCAGTGGACTTAGATTTAATTAAGAAACTCATGAACCACAGCAGTGTAGTGCACAGTGTGAAATATAATCATTAATGTAAAGGTTAATAAGTTAATTAGCCACATTTAAGTGTTTAATTCTAATAAATGTTCACCTATTATCTGTGTTGGGAGCCATCTTGTTTCCTCTGTTTACACAGCCTAGGGTTTCTATCGCAATTTTTTCTTATAAGTATGAAATTCAGCATGTGACAAACTGGCTTTGGTTAAAAAATAATAATAAAAAAAGGAATTACGGCCTTGATCCTAAATCCCACTTTTTATTTCCAACTATAATATAATGGACTTGAGTGAGGTTTAAGACACATCCTGGAGCAAGCTGTAATAATTAATCATCTACATGACTGGATTTAGCAGAAATCCATCTTGGAATTGCAATTCTCCTCCTTGCTCCTGGGCTGCAGCAAAATTCCACTGAGCAGACCAGCACAAGAGTCCCACTGGTTATACATTGGCCCAGTCTGCCTGGAGAGCCAGCAAATATGGTCCTTTCAGGTAGAAAATAAAGGAAAAATAAAGATTTTCAGATTTCTCCAATGTGAACACAAATATACCAGTGAACTTTTGAGTCTGCAAATCACCAAATATTTTCTTATTTTAGCCGATGTGCAAGGGGTGCTGGAGGGAAGTAAAGGTAAATTTTTTCCCATGGAATGATCCAAGATTGGTATTTCCTTTGTAAGAAGTGGCACCTTGAGTTCAGCCCAGATCTAAATATGAGCACTTCCCTTCAACTAAAGAACAAATTGATGACATTATTTATGTGATATTTAAAATAAATAGAGTTGACTGAAGTGGTGTGATTTCCTCAGAACAAAATGGGAGCAACGTGATATTACAGGGGCTGTAATAAAAGGGAAGTTGTTCTGCTTTGTTCAGAATCATCATTTTTGTTTCTCAATTGAAAACCAAGACAATTGCTTTGTAATTCAATGTATTTACTGTAGAAGTTGAACATTTGGGGACATTGGGTAGATTAAAATATCCTCTTGCACATGTACCTTACCCAGTAATGTGTTATAAATGTGTTATGCTGTCCTTATTAGCATTTCTATTATAAATATATAAAGGTTTGTGTTGGGAATGGTTTTAGCTATTGCTTTAATCCAATATTTTGGACACTTTCTGTAAAGAGACTTATCTACAGTTTAGCTGCCAATTCACATTTCTATGCTTTCTTCATAGTATCCATAGCACATCATTCCTCATGACAGCAAGTCCAGTTTCTGGGTGCCTGATGTTGACCTAAACTTACAACAATGGAACAGCAAGCACCATATTCCACTGTGAAAATGCTCTGAGCTGCTCAAGGCTGTGTTGGAAAGGGCTTGGAACCACCTGGGATAGTGGAGGTGCCCCTACCCATGGCAGGGGGTGGAATGAGATGGGCTTTACCATCCCCTCCAAACCATTCTATTTAAGTCCATGAAACTTTTTCAAATGTCCCAAACCCAGTGATATCCCAATATGGATTTGAAATTGCAGTGTTTTGGCAGAATTTGTGCCAGACTGGACATGGTGGAACACCTTGCCCACCTCATGTACTCTTTAAGCAGTCCAGGGAGCTGGAGCTCTGTCCTTTCTGGTCTCATTCTTACTCTCTGCATGTGGAGATCTCAATTTTCTTTCAGCCTTCTTTCCCTCTCCTTCTGTGTAGTGAGCACAAAAGCAGGAGCACTAATACACTCCTAAGGACAAAAGCCAAAACATCTGCCGGATGCGACAGGGACACCAACAAACACAAAATCCTCAGGATTTCTTATATCACAGATGTTCACAGAATCCCAGAATGGTTTGGGTTGGAAAGGAACTCAAAGCCCATCCAGTCCCACCCCTGCCATGGGCAAGGACACCTTCCACTAGCCCAGAGTGCTCCAAACCCCATCCCACCTGGCTCTGGACTCTTCCAGGGATCCAGCCAAAGTTTCTCTGGGCACCCTGTGCCAGGGCCTGCCCATCCTCACAGGGAACAATTCCTTCCTTACATCCCACATAAATCTCTCTTTTTCTACTTTAAAACCATTCCCCCTCGCCCTATCACTGTCTGCACATATAAAAATCCCTTTCAGTGTTCTTTATAAAACCCCTTTAGGCACTGGAAGGGGCTCTGAGGTCTCCCCACAACTTTCTCTTCTCCAGGTTATCACCCCCAGGCTCTCCCAGCCTGGCTCCAGAGCAGAGGGGCTCCAGCCCTCACAGGATCTGTGTGGTCCCTTCTGAACCTGGTCCAAAAGATCCACAGACTTCTGCAAAACCAAATTCTAGCTCCCAGCTCTAAATAATGAAGTCCTACTGCTCTGTGACATAAACAAGACCAGGAGCCAGTTCATCCTACCTCTTCAGCCACCCCTCTAGCAGATCTCTTTCCACCCTTTTCTCACTGCCAGTCACTGTGTGAATCTCCCTTTGATCTGTGCTTTCCCTATCATCCCACCATCCCTGAATGAGCTGGCACCACTTCCCAGCTCACTCAAACAACGTGGCTGAGGTCAGTCCCTGAACACCAGAAGGACCCTGCTGTGTTGGTGACAGCCACACTCGAGATCCCTTCAGAACTGAACTCCTGCTTCCCTCCCTTCAAAGCAAGGATCACCCCAGGCCTCTCCCAGAGCTGTATCAGCTGGGAAACAGGACTTTACACAGACAACAGGCCTTTGACTGCCCCTCTGATGCTTTTGATTTGACTTTAAAGCATGCCAGCATCAAAGCCACCAAGGAAAGATGACAGGAAATGTAACTTGAATCTTTCATAATGCTGGTGCATAAAAATGTTACAGCTCTACTAAGGAGCAGCCTGCTAGTCAATCTTTTGGACAATAAATGTGGATGTTTTGGAGGGATGCTTTCCAGGTTAAAAGGTCTCTTTCTTTTACATGCATTCCTCCCCTCTCTCCCTCCTTCAGGCAGCCCAATTTCCCTGTGTTTCATTCTTGTTGGAGACCCATGGCTCATTTTGTGAAATATCTCTCATTTTACCAATTTTTCAGCAAGAAATATTTTGACCAAAACAAAAAGCAAAACTTGGAACTTCCACTAGCCTGGATTCAGTTTCTAGAGTGAATCCAGAATTCTTCTAGACATTATCTTCTGTAAATTTGGCTAAATTCAGTTAAACCTAAACTAGGTTAGGAATTAGAGGAGTCAGACTTGGTATCATACAGCTTCCATTGCCTGCGGAGATGGAAAATGATCTATGATACACCCAGGGCTTGCTTTAAGCAATTCATCCCCATTAATTGCTGATATCAGATATCTGCAATGAATTGTGAATGTCATGCTCTGGATGAATGATGTTCAATCCAAACAAGACTATTAACGTGCCATTCCCAAAGGATTAACATTCCACCATCAAATCACTCAGATATTGCTCAAGATATTGCTTTCAGAGCACTGTATTAACTTAGAAGGGTGTGTATTAATGAAACTCCCTTGGAACATATTTCCTTTTAAATTGCAGGGCATGTTTTATCTGAGTGGATAGCTAAGATAGTGAAAAGTGGACTGGAAAGTTGCTGAATATTAAGGATTCATTTCCTTGGTATTATTAAAAAAGTATTTCTTTCTTCTTCCTGGTAAGTTGGCACCAGACATGCTGTATGCAGACTTCCAGTTCACAGAGTTTAGATGTAGAAGGAGATGTTGTAGACAACAAGGGTGGAAGAATGAGAATGTCTCAGAACTGAGAACACAATAAAAATCAGTAATATTTGGGGTGGCTGATTCTGTACAAAATAGGGGAACAAAGTTGTCATTTTCAACCTGATTTTCCAAGAAAATCGAATACTTGTCATTTACCTAAAACTCTTAACCTTACTGGCCATTTAAACTCAAATTTAGCAGAAGAAAAAACACAACAAAGACATTTAAATTATTAAAAAGTGTATAAAATATATAGATGGATAGAAAAATATATAGATATATTGAAAAAACCCTCTGCTAATACATCTCAGTAAAGCACTGATTCACTATCTCATTCCATGAGGGGCAGGATATGATCTGCTCAATGCCCAGGGAAGTTCTGGGTGACTCTGTGGCTCAGAAATTACCTGCTTTTACATTTTGGTCCCAGTACATACAAAATTAAAGATGCCCTAAGTCTAAAAAGCTCTTAGACTTTATATCTCCACTTTTGCACACCTCTGTTCTGATCCAGACACCTGAGATGAGGAATAATTTGCAGGAAGCAGTGCTTTGTTTGCAAAACATCACAAGTCAAGTTCTGCTTTGCCAGAAACACTTTCCTACCACCCACTATTTATTCCTGCCAATTTTTGTTGCTCCCCATGACAGTTAAATTTGCAATTTGATTAATGACTTCATTCCAGTGCTTGGAGTGTGTTTTATAGTACTAGTTCCAGAAAAGAAAGGCAGGTAATTAGACAAATAGAGTGAAGTAGCTCAAAAGACTTTTTAAGTTGTTAATGTAGTAATAAAGTATCATGAAAAATATGACAGAATGAGGCATCTCTAAAAATATCCCCTTTAAATTGGAAGTTTCTCTCTTTTTCTGCATTTTTCCTGGAACAAGGCAGCCAGGTCTTTGCTAAATGCACAGAAGTGCATGTTAGATGATCCTCTGGCTTAAGTTATGGAGCAGGTCTTAAAAGTGAAGCTTGGTGTTCACCTGCACGTTCCTGGTCATAAAGCACAGCAAGGCCAGTTCAGAGAACTGGCTTTAATTGTGACTCACAAACATCACTCTTGGTGCCAGGTTGATAATTGAGATAGTTATTTTCCAGGATGTGCACCAGCAGCTGGGGGCTATAATCCAGAGAAGTCCTCTTTGAATTGCTCATTATTTTTCAGTAATTGACTATTTTTATCACTCACACCTGTCTTATATAAAGCCTAGTGGTAACCCAATGGCCTAAAAGAGTTGAGATATATCTCCTCTGTCAGTCCTAAAACTCTCCCCTTAAACACTTTATGAAAAAAATATTTCAGAAAGCTGCATTTTAAACTTTTGTCAAGACACAAGTTGGCATAAGCCAATGATCACCCTTCCGTGACTTAAGCATATCAAAACTTGCACATGGACTTGAAGGAGCCAGGAATTCTGTTTTTGACATGATCAGAATATTTTAATAAAGATTATCAAGTAAGTGGCACAATTTCAAATGCAGAGAAGTTTTTGGAAGGGATCAGTATTGCTCATGATGATGCCTTGATGGCACTCTTGTACCCATCAAAGACCCAGCTCTACAGCCTTAACAGGAAAGGATTTCCAGAGGTGGAAATGTAAAGAGAGGAGATTGGGAATAGGAGATCAAAAACTCAGTCTCTGTGTAACTGCTCTAGGCATTCTTTAAAAAGCAACAGCTCTTCCAAAATTGTTACATAATGTTGCTGATTTTGATGCACCTGCCCTTGCTTTGAAGTGCTAAAGGATAATTCAGGTTTCTTCTGCAAGTGCTTCTGTCTGTGTTGTCAGAACTGTAGAAACATCCAGGTTTTTAACTGAATTGCCTGAAGTTGTGTGGGATGAATGTGGACCTTGGGATTTCATTGAAGAAACACCCAGAACTGACAGACTTTGAGATCTGACATCTCTAAAAAAGAACCTGAGTAACTGAGATTGGAAGACACCTCTGAAGGTCACCCTGTGAGATTGTCCTGCTCAGAGACAGAGATAGCAAGTTGGCCAGTTGGGTATTTCTAAGGATGGAGACTCCATATTCCCTCTGGCCAACCAGCTCCAGGATTTGATCATCTTCAGAGTGGGGAAGTTCTTTGTTCAAGTGGAATTTCCTGAGTTTCAGTTTGTGTGTTTTACAGAATCAGAACAACAGAACATCCTGAGCTGGAAGGGACCCACCAGGACCCTACCTCTGTCCCTGCCCAGACACCCCAACAATCCCACCCTGTGCATCCCTGGGAGCATTGTCCAAACCCTCCTGGAGCTCTGGCAGCCTTGGGGCTGTGCCCATTCCCTGGGGAGCCTGGGCAGTGCCTGAGCACCCTCCTGGGGGAAGAACTTTATCTTGATGTCCAACCTAAACCTCACCTCTGTCCTGTCCCTGTCACACAGAGCAGAGATTGGAGCAGCTCCTCAGGAGGATCTGCACCCTTTGGTGAGGTCCAACCTCAGCCTCCTCTCCTTCAGCTGAACAAGCCAAGTGTCCTCAGCTGGTTCTTATATGACCTCTCCAGACCCTTTTCATCAGTTAAAGCCCTGCCACAAGTCAATCAAGCTGGGTAAAACAGCAAATGAGAAGTCCCGAAATATTCAGAAGACAATCATAACTAAAGAGTGCTATAAAGGTAATAATTGTTTTATACAGACTGGAAAACATCTCTATCTGGCTTACAGAAAATTGATTGGGTAACAGAGCTTCAGAAAGTCACATGTTTAATAAAGTAGGCCCAGTTCATGCTGACATTTTAGCTGTGTCCACTCCTACTGCATTTCATCAGGGCAGTACCAAGGGAGCAAAATAAAATCCCTTCCAGTTGTTTTTTCTTGTGGTTATCACAGAATATCAAAGAAAAGATTAAAATGGCCATAGGGAAGTCACAGAACTCTGTTTTTACACCATATTGTCTAGCTACAATAATAAGCAAAGAAACTTGTTGTGAATTTGTTATGGTTATTAACAGTCATATGATTAAAAAAGCCCTACAATTACTGCTCACCAATATTCAGCATCCTGGAGGGAGAAAAAGAGCTAAATAAGGATCTCTAGGATGCCCATACATTGATGGAAGAAGTAGCTCCCCAAATATTCCATTAGTTCCCTTAGAGCTGCTTCACATTCCACAACATCTGTGTGGGGGGGGAGTTCTCCAGGAAAAAGTCTCTGCCTGGGAGCTCTTTCACTTGAAGGTTTTCCACATCCTTTCTTTAAACTCAGAATGCCTGATTTCCATCAAATTATCATTCCCATCCTCTCCTAATTGAAGATACTGAACCCTCAGGGCTCCCTGTAGAACGTTTTCTCTCTTTCCTACTCTCTGGGTCAAGTTCTTTCCTTACCTTTTATATGCCTTTGGAAGTAAAGCTGTTTAACACCCTGCAGCTTAATGTGGAGGAAATTAGAGATGTCCCAACCACCATTATTTCCTTTTTTCTTTTTTTTTTTTTTTCTTCTTCTTTTCTTTCTTTCTTTCTTTCTTTCTTTCTTTCTTTCTTTCTTTCTTTCTTTCTTTCTTTCTTTCTTTCTTTCTTTCTTTCTTTCTTTCTTTCTTTCTTTCTTTCTTTCTTTCTTTCTTTCTTTCTTTCTTTCTTTCTTTCTTTCTTTCTTTCTTTCTTTCTTTCTTTCTTTCTTTCTTTCTTTCTTTCTTTCTTTTTTTCTTTCTTTCTTTCTTTCTTTCTTTTTTTCCCATTTGTGTTACAGGGAATTTCTTGGTTGGGGTTTGAGGCTGTTACAAACTCCACTTCTTGTTTTGGAGCTGTGGGGGGATTATCAATGTAAAACTGCCAGCATTGGGTGTTGGAGATGGAGCTTTAAGTCCTTTGTCCTGAGATGTTCTGTGGAATTCCAGAAGAGGTGTAGTCCTCACTTTTTGGTTCACAAGACCAGTGTTTTTCATAAACTATCAGGGTATTTTTAGAAGTTGAATATTTGGTTTTCTAGGGCTCCAAGGAGGGTGAAGAGCATTAAAAAGGTGGGGAAGGAGGCAGGGCAGGCCAGCTGGCCAATTGTGGTAGATGGCTGTCCCACTGGATGGCTCCCAACTGCTGACAGGATGGGGAGGCTGGCAGGGAGGACCCATCAGAGGAGCTGTGGGAGAGGGGGAAAGGTTTTTGTGCATTGTTTGGGTTTGTGCAAGGAGGGGATAAGAGTTCCAAATGTCCATGCAAATGTGTCTCAGGCTTTGACACCTCCTCTGGGCTGCTTCCTGTGACCATGTTCACAGGGGTCCGAGGATGAGGGAAGAGATGAGGGTCTGACTCCCTGTTTCAGAAGACTTGATTTATTATTTTATGATATATATTATATTAAAACTATACTAAAATAATAGAAGAAAGGATTTCATCAGAAGGCTAGCTAAGAATAGAAAAAGAAAGAATGATAACAAAGGCTTGTGGCTCAGACAGAGTCCAAGCCAGCTGACTGTGATTGGCCATTAATTAGAAACAACCACATGAGACCAATCACAGATGCACCTGTGGCATTCCATAGCAGCAGATAATCATTGTTTACATTTTGTTCCTGAGGCATCTCAGCTTCTTAGGAGAAAGAATCCTAAGGAAAGGATTTTCAGAAAATATCATGGCTGCAGCTTCCCTGCTGAGAACAGTGCCTGCCCCTGGCAGCAAATAGAGTTCACAACAAGCACAAAGAGCACCTGTGTGTTCTCCAGCCCCAAATCCCTGAAAAAGCAGCTAGCAGCCTCCTAAGAGCAGGTTCCAGCAAAGGTCAGCAATGAGGAGGAAGCCACAAGATCCAATTTCATCATGCGTCTCCTCATCTTCATATCCAGAGATGAAAAGATGTCTGGAGAGCTGGTGGTGACCTCTGGATGTCACACTGATTAATTGGGGGAGCTTGGTTTCACCCCAGGAAACCAAGTGCCTGCTTAGATTAATTATCATTCCCTCACAAGGCTATTGCTCTTCCAGTCCCTCCCTCTACAGTCCCTAAAACACTCCTCATTCAGCATGGGAGGTTTGCAACAAACATTTTGAGGATCATGGAGACAACTTCTAAACATACCCTTCCTTTTGCAGGGGTTGAAAAAAAACAGTTACTCAATATTCTGTTTAAACATACTAAAAAGCAGATTTCCTAAACTGCACAGCACTAATTAGCAACTGCCTTTTTTCAGGTAGGCATATCCATAACAATTAACAGCTACTAATAACAGAGTAAAACCTTTAGTGATTGCAACTGAGCTACAAAGTGACACACAAGTCAGTTCTGAGGCATTTGGCTTGTCCAACCCACCTTCTGGGTGTCCAGGGGGAGAAAATCCTTTGTTTCTGTTCATGATGGAGATCCCTGGGCACTAAAAACACATTTTTTTTTGCATTGTAACAGCACCAAAGGACAGGATTTCTTTTATTAAATCTTCCTCTCCTTCCCCAAAATGCATAAACCACCTCCAAGAGATTACAGGTACCTTTACAGATTCATCTTCATAGGATGGGGTGTTTTGTTGTTTGGGTTTTTTTTCCTGACAAGAAGATTAATCCCAGTTCTGCTTGAACTGGATTCATGAGATAGAAACAAGAAATTTCGTATCTACTAAAAGTAATTTTATTGGCACATTAATAATTTTAGGAACAGGGATCAAGTGGGGCACAGACATAATGATTTGCAGAAATCATGAGGAGAAAATAAAGAAAGAATGGCAGTTGGTTTTATTGAAGACGGGGCATGAGAAGAGGCTTTTGCAAAGAGAAGGACAAAGTTTTCTGAGCCTGTGCTGCTTAAGACAAAAAGTTATGGACATAAAATGCCTTGGAATACTCAAATCAGGAACCAGGCAGACTTTCGGACTTTCAGAACTCCTGCATGATCAAATCAACAGATATTTCCCAAAGTATTTCAGTTTCTGTAGTCAGAGTTTTTTACCATTTTTACAGACTTCTTAAAGACAGATGACAGCTCAAATCCATGCTTTCCTGAAAGAAATCTCATTACACTTCAGGTTCCCCAATCACATTTTCAAGCAATTTAAGCCACTCCTCCCCCTGTACTGATCCTAGCAAAGCTACTTCCACAGAGAACATTATTATTCTGTAGGTATTTTAGCCTATTATGACAGACCAGAGTTTGCAGCTGATATATTGCCTTTCTTTTATTTCTTTGAGGAAACCTCTGGTGACCCTGATATTTAAAGTTATCAGATTGGAGTAGTGCACCATTAGTAATTTCTGAGCTTGGCTGGTTTTTTCCCTTTCCAGAACCACCTCTCTGTGTTGCTGTGCTATTCCCCATCTCCAAAAGTTGAGTGTGGAGCCATAGAAAGGAAAATGTAAATGAAAAAGTTCCTAATGCAGTCTGGCTATGACATGATTACAACTAGGTTAAATGTATTAGTTCTCCACATATTACACTAGAGGTCATGCAACATCTAATTTATTTCCTCGACTTTCACATTTCACAGTCCCCTGAATGTAATTCCTTTCAATTTTCCCTGCTGTCGGTAATTGGTGTGCCACACATCCCTCTTCTCCAACAGACTCCTTCTGATTATCCTGGCACTGCATTCTGTGTATCCATTAACAACCAGGGATCATACTTTCCCCCAGGCCTGCTTTTCATTCCTCTCTCTCACACTCATTCATTTGGTAGGGGCACCAAGTCCTCATATATTTCATGTTTAGATATGTTGGTATTTTCTTAAGAAGGAAAAAAACCCCAACCCCACAAAACTTGCCAATGACTGAGGTTGTTTTTCAGCCCTCACTTTTTGTCTTGAATTTCACCTCCCCCTGTGATGTCTTGCAGTGCTTTCAGAAAAGTCTCCTTTAATGCAGTCAGGGCTTTCACCTCATCATGCCATATCTTTAAATACAAGTGACAAAGAAATGTAAAGTTGAGATTATTTTGTAAACTGTTGCAGGGAAAATGGAATATCAAAGAAGATAAGAGTTCAATTTTGTTTTCAGCTTTCAAAGCTCTTCTTGTCACTTTTATTGCTTTCTTGTAAAGGTTCTCAGGGTCTGCATCTGGTGGTAGCACCAATTTTGTGATCATGGGAGTCTGAGTTCCAGCAAGCAGATATTCCTTATATCTAGTTTTAAATAGCAGAGAAACTGATTTTTAATTGCTTGAAATAATCTGTGCAGATTGTGGTGGCAAAGACCCTTTCACCCTCTCACCCTCCCTAGCTCCCAGTTGTTCAGCACTACATGTGAATGAGATTCTGTTTTTTACACATCTCTTAGTTATTCCCAGGTTTTAATCCTGTCCCAGCAAGAACTAGGATCTCTGCACCTGACTTCTCTCTGTCATTTTTGCTTCCCACTTCCCCAGGTTTTGAGAATCTCTTTTGTTGTTCTCTTGGCACCTGAGTGAAGTCATTCCTCCTTGGCTTTCACATTTGAACTGGAATTTAAGACCTGCAAATCCAGAACAGCAGAGGTCCTGGAAGGAGAAAGAAATTAATGGGGATGTCTATTCCAGCTTCCCTTCTCTATTGGGAAACCCTCCTCTCCTCATCCCTGATGCTTTTGCCATTTTAACCCCATCTGAACCCGCTTCTGTGGGGTTTTGAAGAGTTGGATAATTCAAAAAGACAAAAGACATGTGGGCTGTCCTGTCATATCAGGCCTGCTGAAATGATTCTTCTATGAGGCTGGACATCTCCTCGTAGAGATCTTCTGACATTGGTAAAAGGTGTGTTTGTCAAAGGATAATGGAAATATGGGAACACAAGGACTCACAATCTACCTTTGAGGGGATTGCACAGAGCTGGGAAACCTCCCAAACAAGTGATCAATTCAGAATTAACTGTAGATTTTTTAGAAATTTCGAATCCATTTCGATTTCCAGATACTTTTGCTGCTGAAGCAATCCTTTCTGCAATATCATTTGCCTGTAAAGAGCGAAAATTACAGTTTTGATTTTATTTAGAGTAATCCAAAATAAAACCTTTCCATTTCAATAGGACCTGTTGGCTTTTGGGTTTTTTATTCTGTTCCCCCTTCCCCTTCCCCTTCCCTCTTTTCTTCCTTTCTCCAAAGGCCTATTTAATTACTTTTCCAAATCAGATTCCACGCCTTTTTCTATGTTCAACTGAAAATCTATTTCTTCAGGAATCAGATCCACCCCAATTGCTCATGGCTGTGTATTTTCATTAAATACTTTGCCCCAGAATCTGCTAAGTCAGACATTGTGGGAATGAAAATGCTGACAAATAATTTGATCAGAATATAAAAATGCCAGATGGAGATGCTTCAACACAAGAAGCCCCACAAGAAAAAAAAAAAAATGAAATGGGTACAAGTTACTGCTGGGGATATTCTGACTTGATCCTAAAGGGAAATGTTTCACAGGGAGAACAGTCAGCCATTGGAATGATCTCCCCATGGAAGCAGTGGATTCTCCAAAACCGGACATTTTAAGTTTTGCTTGGCTGGAGTGCTGGGCCATCCTGTCCAGACCAAGAGCAGCTGGATCAGATGACCCTTGACATTCTTTGTATTCCATGATTTAACTCCCAACAGGACAGCAGGATACTCTTGTCCTTGCAGGGACACAGGGTCTTGTGCACAGGAAGCCACCAGTGTCTCCCATGAGATTTTGCCCTCCTGCACTGGGGCTCTTGTCTTGCAACTTTCTTTCCCCACAGTGAAATAGGTCAGCAAATACCAAACATGATCCCTGCTCCACTCCACTGTTCTTAGAATCACCAGCCTGGAATCGTTTGGGTTTGGAGGGACCTCAAAGTCCATCCAGTGCCACCCTTGCCATAGGCAGGGACACCTCCCACTGCCCCAGGTTTCTCCACGCCCCATCAAACCTGGCCTTGGACACTGTCAAGGATCCAGGGGTATACCTGCAATTCAGGAACTGCTCCAATTCCCCCAATGCACTGCTGCCTCTTTAACTGCTCTGATGTAGCAGATTGCCAGCTTATACTGCAGCAATTACCTTTAAACAACCCATGCCCATAAAACCTTGGAGATCACTTAGGCTTTCTCTCTTCAGGAGAGTCAATTGCTGCTTTTTCAGGATGCTGCAGTCCATTGAAATCTGGGGTAACATACTGCAGCAGTTACTGAACACCAGCATTTCCCTTTGCCTGGCAGGGAGAACAAATCATAATTCAAATTAACCTCGCTGTGTAATGAAATTTTGTTACGTGTCATTATGTTATATTATATAGTATCTATAAATCAATCCCAGCAAGCCATTTGCTTCAATGATGGGTTTTTGTGTGTGACACAGTGAAGCTGGAATCCTCCCAAGGAATAATTTTTCAAATAATAGCAAATTCCAAAGTGGAAAACATAGAATTTCCTAAAACAACAGCACTTTGGACCCTCTGAACATTTCATTATATTTAAGAACCAATAAAGACAACTCTTTTACAATGTGCTTAATGAAATTTAATTCCAACAAGTAGGGTGGCTTTCCTGACTGCTTTCTGGAGGAAATTGTGCCCAAATGTCCCTAGATCCTGCTGTCACTTTCTGCCCTGCTCTTGGACCATGTCACACAGTCCCTCCTATCTCCAGTACCACTCTGGGTTACCAGAACCTGGTTTGGCAGGAACATTCCCAAGTTTCTGCTTCAGAAAAATGTGTCTACAGGCTATTTTGATGTTTGAAGTGCTCTGCTGCATTCAAAGGTGTTGCCTTAAAAGGTTTTTAATTGATTGCTTGAAATGTTTCAAAATTAATTGGGCGTGTTGCTTCCTGGGCATTTTGCTTTCCCAACTATTGTGTTCTACATGTATTTCAGTGTCCAAATAAAGCTTTCAGTAAGATTGGTTTTATGTTTCCAAGCCAATATTTTTTAATATGCTATGGGAAAAAAAAAAAAAAAAAGAAAGAAAACAAAATGAGAGAAAATGTAATTTTTTAGAGGAAGTCTAAGTTTTGCAGTTTGCTTCATTCACACTCAAATTCTTCCCACATTTTAAAGAGCACAATTAACCAGAAGTGAATCTGGCTTGATTCACCATAATTTTTTCTGGGTTTATGTGGAGTGAGTGTTGCTTTTAATGCCATTACAAAAGAATAAAACTAAAATAAGGCAGTAGTAATTCAATTCCAACACACATCCCAAGTAGTAAAAACATCTGTGGGGGAAGAGCTTCAAATATATTTACATAAATAGATGCTTCAACCCCCCAACACACAGAGGTTTGTGACTATTGCTGGTCTGTGGGAGATGACCCATCCTTGTCCCTGGGAGCTGTGGGTGGGAGCAGAGGGCAGGCTGCTCATCACAACATCTTCAGCATTTGGGTTTTGCTGCTTTATCTTCCTGGGCACTGCTGGAGAAATCAGATTTGCAAAACCAGAGTGCAGAATCAGTTTAGTCCTCAGGTTGCTCAGTAATTCCTATTACAGCCAAACTCATTCCTGGTGCAGCTCCATCTGTTCCCCATGAAATTATGTGTGCTGAATTTTGCCCAAAGTGGTTAAAAAGCTTGAGGAGCCATTAATTTTTGTAAATTTTGGAGGCACTATCAACATGAGAAGGAGAGGGGTTAGTGATGTAATTTGGGAGGCAATGGATAAGAAAAGGATTTAATTAAGGGTAATGGGGAAGCATTAAGGCAAAGGAAATTTGCCAGGAGGTTGATTTAAAAATATATACAAATTCTCAGTGCTCTGATCAATTTAACTGTTCAGTAGGCACCAGAATAATGTTAGAGTCACACTGTTTGAAGCAATTAAATGCATGTGTTTAAAATAGCAGAACCACATAAACCACAAATAGAATGTGACACTGAGGGTCTCTTTCCTCACCAGGTGCCTCTGCTTGGAATTTTTTTTGCCAGCAGGGAGGCTAGACCTGGCAAAATATGATAATATTGCCAATTACTTGGCTTATTAATTTGTCATCTTTGAGTCTAGTTTTGTTTTAAAGTTTGGTTCCAACTGTTCTAACAAAATATAATTAAGTGAGCGTGACAGGACAAGGGGGAACAGCTTTAAACTGAAAGAGGACAGGGTTAGACGGGATTTTGGGAAGGAATTGTTTTCTGTGAGGGTGGGCAGGCCCTGGCACAGGGTGCCCAGAGCAGCTGTGGCTGCCCCTGGATCCCTGGCAGTGTCCAAGGTCAGGTTGGATGGGGCTTGGAGCAACCTGGGATAGTGGAAGGTGTCCCTGCCCATGGCAGGGATGGGACTGATGAGCTTTAAGGTCCTTCCAACCCAAACCATTCTATAAGATTCTATAAAAGCAGAATTTTAATTCAACTTCCTTAAATGTAAATAGTTGTTTCCTGTTTGTTCTTTGCTTTTCTTCTCTGCAAGCAAACTGCAATTAAATACATTCCTGAAACACAGAGGAAAGCAGTAAGATTTTCCAAAGTGCTCTGTAAATTGGAAGAATAATCATCAGTATAAAAAAATCCCACTTCCTATGGCACATCTTTGGCTGAAAAGCCCTTTAAAAGCTCTCTTAAGTAAGTTTATAGCTGCTTATTTACATCCCATTCCGTGAGTATTTAATGCTATTGATTTCCCCATTTGGGCACATCATTAAAGGACAAGGCAGACACCTGTGCTCTGGAGAGAAATTGAGTGGGGTGATAAAAAGGGAGAAGATTAAGAAGGCTACTTGCAAGAGAGAGGCACACGGAGCTGAGGGAGTTTATCCCTGCAATTCCTCAGCTGTCACCTCACAGCCATGTGACAAAATCAATGGGAACACCCTCAGCTCCATGGCTGGGGACTGGGCCCTGCTGGCAGCACACAGGGGATGGACCAAAGTGTGTGACAGTTCCATGGGGCTCCCAGCTTGGAAAGGCTGGCAAAGAATTGCTTGGTTTGTTTTCAGCACCTCTCTGTTGCAGGTATTCATCTTCCTCAGGTGGATCAAGGTGCTTCCATCTCGGGTTTCTGTGGTTGAAATTACTCCCAAGGTATAAGAAAGTCTTTTTTTCCCAGCCTTGTGACCAAAGAAGAAGTCGAGATTTGTTGGTTTTGCTTTTCAAGGTTGATTATTTTCTCTTATCTATGACATTCTTTCTCTGATCTGCTGAGATCTGTCCAGCAGGTCAGGTTGTGGCACAGTGACTGCCCTTGAAGTGGTGTTACCTTTTTATACTAAGGACTATATGTACTTTATTTACAATAATTTTCCAATACCTATCACCTATGTTAGACAGTCTGTCTCTATTCTAAACCAATCAAAAAGTGCCACCATCACAGCAGAAGATGGAGGACAAGAAGGAGAAGGAGAAGGACAGGACACACCCAGATTCCTCCATCTTGCCTCTTGAACTCCAATTCTAAATCCCCAACATTCTACTTTTTCACCCTGTGATAAATTAACTATCATTCTATTCAAACTCTTGTGGCTTGTAAATCTTCACACAAAGTTGCTCATCATTTCCATAGGCTAAAATCAAAGGCACAGGTGTTTTTGACTCCGTGCCAAGGTCTCTGAGCCCCCTGCCAGTGTCTTGGATCACCCAGGGAGAGCAGAGGAATGTCCTGGGTCCCTACACTTCCATGACCAAAACCTTCCCAACACACCTCTGTCAAGTGAAATCATTCCTGTAATTAATTTAATTCACTTTCATACTGATACAAAAACACTTAAAATTTAGATGGTTTTAGATATGTTTTTTCCCTGATTATTTTTCATTGCAAAAATTATTCTGGGGGTTTTCACTGGACTTATTTTTCCATCTCCTTTTTGACAGCATGATTTTGTGCAACAGACTGGTTACCCCAACATTGGTCATGTAAAAAAGAAAATCCAAAACCAAAAATAGGTTGAACATGAATTTGAACTGAAATCAGATTAAATCAAAATACAGCATCTTTAGACAAAGAAAAAAAATTCTTTGAATATGCTGATTTAAGGAGGGCATTACTTGCAGAGGACATTATGGATTGATGAAGATGTCAGCAGGATGAGAAATAAGAGGAGCCCAAATGAACAGTTCAGGTCTTCCTGCAGAGGCTGTTATCTGTGTTGTGACCTTTTGAGCAGGACTCTGTGAGATGAGAAGAGACAGATATGAACCAAAAGACCTCCTTATCTCAGATCTCATTATCTTTAAGGCTCACAGTCATGGGTCAGGTCAAGAGAAAGAGACATAAGATATTACACTGTGTGTGATGGTTCTTCATGGCAACACTGAGCCTCATGCAGGGCCAGTGCCGAACACACAGCATCCCTCCGTTCCCAGAGAAATGTCAGGCATTTCCTACTTCTCTGCTCTTATCTGCTCCTCCCAATCCTCCTGCAACCAGTTATTTAATTCCTGTCAGCTCTTCCTCAGCCATCTTGATGCCTTAAGTTTTAGCTTTTGTGTTTTTCAGATTCTGTGCTGCTTTAGTGTGTGGGTCTGGGCTTCAAATGAGGGGATGGTGAGCTCTCTTCACAGAGCAGGGAGACAAAACAATTCCTTCTCTAGCTGGGGACCAAGGACAAATGATCCAAATCTCAGGCCCAAGAGCATAAAAAATGTGGACTGCAGAGAGAAAAACAAGAAGGATGGGGCTTCATAACATAAAGCTGTAACTGGACAATGAACTCCAATATGCAAATCGACCAGAACTTATAAAAGTGAGAGACCCTGTGAGCAGTCATGCATTTTGTGACCATTTTAGTTCATCTTGGGTGCAGCCCTGGCTGGGCTCTTGTGCTGCCCAAATTGCATTCATTGAGGCCTTTTAATAACTCCCTACTTCATTCTTTAACTCTGTCTAGCCTCTGTTCCAGGTCAGCCTTCACAAGGCATCAACCTTCTGCCATTTCCTCCTGGCATAGACTTGGTCCAGAGACACTTCTACATCAGCAGTTTACCTTTTACAGCATGTTTAATGACACTCCAATATAATATCATTCAAAAGACCTTTTAAATACATGAAACACAAATTTTAAGCAAAATACTTCAGCCAAAAATAAAATAATATTTTAAAAAGTTCTTTCAAGTTGCAGATTCTTTTGTTGCATGAGAAATGTTTGCTCACATGCTCCCATTCATCTCCCTCGGTTTTTATTTGTATGTCCCTGCCTGATGTCATTTCCCCTCTCTTTGTTAAGGACTGTCCTTAAAACTTCAGATTTATGGAAGAATTTTTATCTCTTCTTCTAAGGATAGATTTTGACAATCCAGCTCTGAAGTGCTGGGTGTTCACCCATTGCTATCCCATTTACTGAAGCAAGGAATTCAGGATTTTTAAGGAAGTGATGTGTAAGAGCCACTATAGTCTCTTGCAGGCTGGACAATTTTCATGGAATCTCAGAATGGTTTGGGTTGGAAGGGACCCTAAAGCCCATCCAGTGCCACCCCCTGCCATGGGCAGGGACACCTTACACTATCCCAGGGTGCTCCAAGCACCATCCATCCTGGTCTCAGACAATTTCAGGGCTGGGTCAGCCACAGCTAAAGGTGTTTCCTCAGCTCATGCACAAGCAATGGGATTTTCCCCTCTCTCTAAGCTCATGTTCCCATTTCTTTCTGAGTCCCATTGTTCCCACCATTTCAGCTCATGTTGTAGGGGCTCTTCTCTGGTGTGGTTTGCTCAGCTGTGGGAAGCCAAGCTGTCCCAGCTTATTCCCAGTATTTTTTGCCTAATCCTTTTCCAACGTCAGCTCTTGACTTCAGGTCTGCCCTGTCCCTGCAGGGACCTGTGCCATGCCCAGTTCCCACCACTGCTCCCCTCTCTGTCCCACCTACAGTGGCTCTCCTGTCCTTCCTCCCTCCCTGTACCCCACCTCCCCTTATGGGACCCTGAATGTGTCCTTCCAGGGTGTTGTGTCCTTCCAGGATGTTGTGTCATTGGCACAAACTCAAGCAGTACTAAAAAACTTCCCAAAGTATCCAAAAAAGATCAAAAATCCCATCATTCCACACAGACATTTCAGAGGATCTGCTCTGCCCTGGCAGGTCAGCTCATTTTATGAGTCACCTGCCACAATTTTATTTTATCTCAGTGAAGCCAGAAGGAACAGAAATGGCAGGAACCTGCTTCAAATGTCAACCTCATTAGGCTTTTAAACAAATTACTTTAAATCAAAGATACATATTTTTAGCAGAAAGCACAATAATTTTGTATTTGTTGCAAGTCATCCACTGGTATCTGCTCACAACTGTAAAATAAAGATGAGTAGATAAATGAGGATAATTTTTATTTCCTGCTATGTTAACACTGCTGTTATTCTCTGTTCTCCTTTATGGCTGGTGTGGGTATGATTTTAGAGGAAAAAGAAAAGAAAAAAGTAACCTAGTCAAATCCCTGCACCCTTTAACCTGTGTTTGAACTGCAGAACCAGCACCACAGCTCATCATTTTACCTACACGAAGGCAACAATTACAGAATTTTTCATTCCACCCCATGTTCTACCTCCTGATTGTCTCATTGCAATATTGCAGTATTGATAGGACAATTTCTGAGCTGCTCTGTAATATTTTATTCCACACAATGTAATCTGCTGTTATTGCCTAATCCTTCTGGTAGCACTGTGCTGATCTGTCTCTGTGCTGGCGAGATGGTGCCCAGAGGAGCAGCCCCAACAGGGTTCATTTCCTCCTCTACCCAGTTCATAAAACACACACCTCGTAATGTCAACTGAAACAAAGAGTCAGAGGTCCAGCAGAGTTGCAAATATTGGCTCCAGGTTGAGTCTTTCTGGGATCCATGAATCCATAAGAGAGGAGGGAGCAAATTACTAT
The DNA here is from genome assembly GCF_027887145.1 of Ammospiza caudacuta. NCBI lineage: Eukaryota > Metazoa > Chordata > Aves > Passeriformes > Passerellidae > Ammospiza > Ammospiza caudacuta. The sequence goes on along the minus strand of NC_080599.1, from coordinate 23,681,224 downwards.
AATTTCCAATATGGAATATAAGAGGCAGCTAAAAAAGAGGCTTTTGTGAATGGGAATTGAAGCTCCTGGAGCTCAGTGGTGCTGTCAGATGTTTAACTTCCTAGCGTGAGAGGAAGTCATTTAGCCAGGAGGGAATTAACAAAGAAATGCTTTCATAATTGCAGTTTTAAATTGTTTCTCTTATCATCAAATTATAATCATGCATGGGAGCGACAGAGGGAAAGAAGTTCAGAACATGAGGAAGCATAAGCAGCATGATTAGCATGTTTTCCCTGAGGTATGGATCCAGCAAGAGAAACACAGAGCAGTTTAAAGATCAGGGATAGAATTGCTGGGCATGAAAAGGAAAAAAAAGATTTGCAGTGTGAAACTTGTTTAAACCAAATCCATTAGGCATACTTATATTGGCATAAATAATTTCACATTTTCTAAGTATTCTTCTCTAAGTGATCAGAGTTCTGGAGGTGCTTCCATTCTCAGCAGTTGATTAGAAACCTTTAGAGAGGAGTGCTAGAACAACTTGAGGATAATGTTTTGTCAAATGTTAAAAGCATTTGAAATCACTGCTGCTTCTTTCAGTGATCAGCTTAATCAGTGGTTAAACTTGGGGGTTTTATAGTAGGAAATTAACCTTGTTTGGATGACATAGTAATTTCTTCAGTGTTCAGTTCTTCCATATATTTTTTTCCTTCCCCAAAGGAAATGAATAAAGGACTTAGGGTAAATATAACAAAAGTCACATTTTAGCATAAAACATGTGGATGTAAGTTTATAAAAAAAAAAAAATCAAGACAAAAATGAAGGATGAGTGAGGTTGGAAGGGACCAGGGGAATTTCTGGGCTCAGGCCCTGCCCAGGGCTCTGGGGCCATGGCTGAGCCTGGGCCTGCTCTGACCTCTGCACACAGGGACAAACAGACAGGGACAGATAGGGGGACACAGGGACACCCAGGGACACCCAGGGACACCCAGGACTGAGGCCCCTCTCATTGGGGCTCCCCTCCAGGCTGAGCAGCCACAGCTCCCTCAGCCTGCCCTGGGCACAGAGATGCTCCAGGCCCTTGCTCAACTCCAGAAGCTCCTGTCCCTGCTGTGCTGAGGAGTAAAACAAAGTTTAACAAAAAAAAAAATAAAAAATGCCACTTGGTGCATCCATGTCACCATGTCAAGGCCAAATGGAGTGATGGGTTTGTGGCATCTTCACACCTTGCTGCCACAGTCTGGAGTGTGAGGTGTTCCCTTGCGCCCTGAGGCTTTCTCCAGCCACCACAGGCTGTGTGCTCACTTTTGTCCCAGTGAAGAATGTTTTAATGGAATTTTACATCCTAGAATGTCCTGAGCTGGGAGGAATCCACAAGGATCAAATCTGACTTTACTCACAGGAGCTGCATGCTCTCTTTTGAAGATGCTCCCTTTCTTTTCCTTTTGCCACGCTAATGATTTCTTGCCTCATCTTTTGCCTTTTTAGATGACAAAACTTGTATCTGTCGGCCCCAAATTCTGTTGGGGTTTGGTTTAAATCACCATTTTAAATGAATTAGAGACATTTTTGAGTTATGTGTTAGGGAAAGAGTGGGTTGCACACTTTTTATTGTCACCAAGTCAGGAACAGAAAGCAGAGCTGCCACTCCTGTTAACACACAGCACTTCCACAGAAACATTCCACCAGCTGTTACTTTTCACACTGAATTCCAGAGAGAAGCTCTATTCCTTCTGAAAAATCCTTTCTTGCCTTACACTCAATTTCCCAATTTCCCTTCTCCAGGTCTGCTGCTGAAGAGATCATCAGGCCTGTGGTCATTTGTCCATCTGCCTGCAAAGGGAGGGTTATGAATCCATGCTGGAAATTCCAGTTAAATTTACCTAAGTAGGAGATTTTTGTCACTTTATACTAGAAAAGCACTTCAGAAATGTGCAGGCAAATAAAAATAAACCTGTTCCAATCTGTTTACAAAATCTCAGCACTGTCACTGCAACATAAACACTTTATGTTTTTATGTACTTTGGTGTGAGACATTCCCTGTCACTGGTGCAGTTTGCAATTACAGGGAAGTGAGGCAGAAAATAGCAGCTCCAGAATGGATTAAACTAATGAAGTTTGAACTATTATTTGAAAGGCTGTTGTTATTTTAATAAATATTTAATCTCCTCAGCCTCATGGATCCCTAATTGATCTTTAACTATCATTGTTCCTGGACGTTTCTCATCAACTTCTAATTGCTGGTTTAAGGCAATGGGGAATCAAGAGGATAATGACAGTGGCTGTGGGAGATTGTTGCAACTTTCAAACATGCTTAATAAAATATTTTTAACTGCTCTTTGCTGGAAAGGAAGGCCTGAAGTTCATATCAGCTACTGGAATGTGTTTCTCACAGTTCCATGATCATATACCAATAAACCATTTCTAATAATTCAGAGTTTATATCCAGTTTAGATGAATCTATAGAAAAATTAGATTGTTAAAAGCTCTCCATATTAAAGGGAGGAAAGCATTTCATAGCACTGAAATAAAGCATTTTGGCTGGTTATTGGGAAATCCAGGATTCATTGAGAACATTAGGAAAACACCATTTATAATCCATTTATATTGTTTTAATAAATGATATGGTTAACCCCTTGCCATGAGCAGGGACACCTTCCACTAGAGCAGCAGTAGTAGTAGTAGTAATAATAATAATAATTGTTGTTGTTGTTGTGGTTGTTGTTGTTGTGATAATAAATAACAGTGATATTTTGATAAGTGATTGTAGTGTTTTTAAATCATTAATGTTGCTCTTAGTATTGATATTATTAGTTTTATTGATTCATTAATATTTCATTAATATTTAAACTGGACAGACCTAAGAATTGATGGTAGCTTCCATCATATTGAAAAGGTAGCAGCTTTATATTATATTTATGTTTCAGTTTTGAGATCCTTAGCATCACTAGGAAGCAACAGAGAAATTTAGGCACCTCCAGCAGGAGGGAATTTTTTCACTGCACATGAGAAAATGATGATTTTATTCTTTGCTTGGAATTTATTTGCAGTAAAGATGAGTTTGTGGATTAATATTATGTACATGCTTATAATGAGATTAGAGCATGGTGTTGGGTTTGTTTTCAGTAGTGGTGCTGAAATAGAACTGAGGGCTGGAAGTAGATGATCTTTAAAGTGCCAAATCTTTCTGTGATCCTCTGTCTCTATTTAGTTAGTGTTACATTTACAATACCCTCTTCCAATTAGCAGATTTATTATATTTTGTTCTTCTGTTTGGTATACAACGTTATTTATATATATATTTTTAAACTTTCCTTAAGAAATCGTAGAGGTCTTACTACATTTGCTGCTGCACAATGGTTTTTGCTAGAGGATGACTCTTGCCACCACTTTAGTGACAGCTAAGTATTGAAATGTGTTTGAGGATTTCAACCATAATTAATACTTTGCTAATATATTCCAGGCTTCACGCTTTGCTAGGCACAGACACTGCCTAGGAAATCAGAAGTGATTGAAGTGCTCTGAGAAGCATATGCTCATTCTGATTTTTATCCTGATGCCACAAAAATTTCAAATGGACTCCCTGTGAACAGGCAATGAAATGAAATATTGTTTTGTGAACACAGGTCAGGCAATTGGCCATCATGTTCCCAGGTCAGGAGCAAGCAATTTGCATCAGTTTGCATATTTATATTTGGGAGAAGATGAGATCTGCTGTCTAATTTCTTTTAAAATGCTTCTCAGTGGCTGAGAAGAAATGTGCATTTGCATTTGATCCTTTGTGACATTGTGCAATATTTGTGAGTATTGTTGTTGAATCTAAATTACCCCTGGCTGATTAGAACAGCTCAGGGCTGACTGGCTGTACAATGGCACGTACAAATATGAATGTTTGTGGGCCTTGAGACAAGATTGCTGTTCCAAATTAATGCAGGTCTTCTGGAATGAGAGGAGCTAAACTTTGTAGAGAGAGAAAGAGAAAGAGAAAGAGAAAGAGAAAGAGAAAGAGAAAGAGAAAGAGAAAGAGAAAGAGAAAGAGAAAGAGAAAGAGAAAGAGAAAGAGAAAGAGAAAGAGAAAGAGAAAGAGAAAGAGAAAGAGAAAGAGAAAGAGAAAGAGAAAGAGAAAGAGAAAGAGAAAGAGAAAGAGAAAGAGAAAGAGAAAGAGAAAGAGAAAGAAGAGAGAAAGAAGTCTTTGGAAGGACACAATCAAAGGTGTAGGATCTTCAAGGTGATGAAGATGTGAGCTGGAACCAGAACCCCCTGCCCTGGGCTGAGCCCCAGCCTGGGCAGCAGGGGAGGGATTGGGATCGTGCCCCTGTGCCCCTGAGCATGGTGAGACCCCACCTGCAGAGCTGCCCCAGCACAGGGAGGAGCTGGAGCTGCCGGAGAGAGCCCAGGTGAGATCAAAGAGTTGCTCCAAGGGCTGGAGCCCCTCTGGAGCCAGGCTGGGAGAGCTTAGGGTGCTCACCAGGAGAAGAGAAGGCTCCAAGCACATCTTAGAACCCCTTGCAGTGCAAAAGGGGCTCCAGGAGAGCTTGAGAGGGACAATTAATCAAAAACCATAGTGAGGAGACAAGGAGAAATGGCTTCACATTTAGTTCAGGTTAGATATTAGGAAAAAATTCTCCCCTTTTGTAGGAATGTGTCCCCTGTTGATGGAGTGACAAACTATCCTTTGTCTCCTTGAAAAGGAAATAAGCCCAGAAGTTTCTCTCTTTGATTAGGTGAAAAAGGCATTTCATAGGCCTGGGAGACTTCACCTCCAACTTAAGGATAGCTAATTGGACAGGAACCAAAAAGTCCCGCCTGGGCAATATACTAGAAAAAGAAGAGAACAAAGAAACTAATTGCTTTTGTGAGGTGTTTTACCAGGGGAAGGAGGGCCTCTTGCACCTGGATCAGTTTTTCTCTGTAAAGAGTTTATTATTTTGCCTTTTGTTTGTTTCCAACTCTGCAACAGAAGCCATCCTACTGATTTTATGCCTCTAAAGGTAGCTGAGCTATTCTGGGTGTGAAACAGACCTCCAAGAGCTTATGACACCTGGCTCGAGGAGGCTCCTATTTCACCCTTTGAGGGTGCCCAGAGAAGTGGCTGCCCCTGGATCCCTGGAAGAGTCAAATACTTCTATTCCAAGAGGGAATTTTTTTTCAATCTTCCTTCCAATTCACAGTTGATTTAAGAAATCCTTTCACTAAATCTAGAAACATTTACTAATAGGATTTTTTAATCAACTGTGATTTTTTTTTTTAAACTGCCTCCCTGAGAGTTCATTGAAGCACTCCAATTCACAGAGGGAGACACAAATTCCTATCTGTGGTCTCAAAGCAGGTGGGCTCAGAGTTCTGTGAGGCTGTTGGGATCTGCAGTCACACCCACTGACCCACTGTGAAATCCAAATGCCTTTGGAGCTGCTAATTCCATAGGGTCACCATGGACAGCTCCATTTAGCCCATCGTTATGGATCTGATGAGGGTGGTGCTTACAGGGCAGGCTAATGATAACATCATGCTGCATAAATTGCTAATTAAAGTCACTCCACTTTTTTGATGTTTTTCTTAATTAGTCCCAGGGGAAATGGGCAGGATGTTGAATTTCCATGCTGATTAGAAATACAGGAGCTGCTGCTGTTCAGATTTTATTTTGGAAAAAAAGAGAGTGGCAGCTGCAGGTGTTCAGGGGGTAGGTGCAATGAGCTCCTCATATAACCACTTTTAATAAACAATTTCTTTGAGACACTTAATTTCTTCCCCCCATTCAGCAAGTTTATAATGGGCATCAACCTAACAATTCACAAGTTGACATTTCTCTGAAAAAAAGTAGGTTTAGATTGGATATTGGGAAGAAATTCTCCCTTGTGAGGGTGGGCAGGCCCTGGCACAGGGTGCCCAGAGAAGCTGTGGCTGCCCCTGGATCCCTGGCAGTGTCCAAGGCCAGGCTGGATGGGGCTTGGAGCAGCCTGGGACAGTGGGTGGTGTCCCTGCCCATGGCATTGGATGATTTCTAAGTTACCTTCCAACCCAAACCATCCTGTAACTCTAATTCTATATCTTCAGCTCATAACTTAAAAAAAAATCCCAACAAAATCCAAAACCAAACTCTAAACCTTGAGGGAGTAAAAATATTTCTTAATTTTCATCTACTGCAACATTATTGAACATCATGCAAAGGAAACTTGAAGTTTTTAAAAAAAATTGGTTGTTTTTAAGTTTGTTTTGATCTTTTCTTGGAGCACATCCCTGTGTTTTGCACTGTGTGCTGTTGTTCTGTGAGACACAGGCAATCAAGAATGTGGAAACAGGGCTCTGCAGCAACAGAGGGCATTTGGCAGGAGGAAGAAAGAATTGATTCTGATTTTCCTGGTCAGAACAGCTCCAGTGTGGTGCCTGTGTGCATGTAATGAGGAGCAGCCAGGAGAGTGATTTAAAGTGCCAATTCAGAGGGGTAAAGTGTTCTGTGCATTAGAGTAAGTGGCAGAGAAATCATGAGGTGCATCTGCTTTGGAACATTTAGAAAGTTGTAACCTAGCAGAAAATGAACTCAGTGCTCAAATCAGTGCACTAATTGGAGCTGAGCTTTATTCTGGAATTTCACCTCTTCTTTATGACATTTAAGTTACAAAAACATGTGAGCAGGAGAGCTTAGATCATTCTTCCAACTGTGTGCAGGAATTATCATTCTGAGAATAAGCTTGTGTTGAAACTGGTGCAAATAAACCAACAGGAATTTTAATTTAATCTTTTTTGTCTGTACATGTGGATGTACCTCAATGTAGATGTGTCATCTTAATGAAATTTTATTGAAGAAGTTAAAATATCCTGGAAGAAAACCCCAACATATATTAAACTGTCAGATTGCCATTTTTCAAAGAAGTGTATTTATTCCATTTGTTATATGTATAAATGAGGACCCATCCTGCCTTTATGAGCCAAATAGAGCCAATTTAAGCTGCTGAAAGAGCTGCAGAATGTAATAGCTCACTCAAAGTCCTGTGGAAGGATTTATTGCCACATATATATGTCACCTAATTTTGTTGTTTCTACAGCTTAATATTTGACTGTAAAACTTACCTGAGTTCAGTGTAATGCATTTTTATGGCTTTTTCTGTAACTAAACCAGGGTTTGTGGAAGCAGAGCACTGCTGGGAAGAGGCAAGGACAGGCTGCTGGCTCCCTCCCACCCCAAACTCCTACAGAAATGGTCTCAGTGGCTGGGACAGATGTGTGGACATCTCCCACATCTCCCTATTTAGACATAAGGAATGGTGTTTGGCCCATCAAGAAAAAAATCTCCTACCTTTGAGAGCCACCTTTGGCTGTGGGATTGAGAGTAGGAGAGCATTACAGTAAGGGATAAAGGGATAAACAGCCCCAACACATATTTTGGGATTTCCTTCGCAACTGGGATCTTTGCAATGGAGGAAAGAGCTTTCTGAACACTTCTCTGATCTCCTGACTTCAGCTGACACCCCCCAGATTTTGCACTGGTGATCCCTGTTCACCCTTTTCCTGGCACTTAGGATTTTATAGAACTTGTCATTTTAGTAAAAATTGGTTGGTTTTCAGCTTCTGAGTTTTGTCTCAGAATGAAGGGTTATCTTGTGCTTCTGTGGTACCTGCAGTCCTGGCCAACACACTAGAGAGCAACCTGGAAAATTCAGGACTCAGAAAATCAAGTGACTCCTTGATTGTCAAACTTCTTGCCATTCTTCTGCATATCAAGGAGAAAAGGGAGTTAAATGTATGTTTTGAAAGAAGCATTTCTGGTGGAATCGTCCACAAAGTTTCAATTTAGGGTTTGCTGAAAGCCATTTTGAGCTTGCTCAAGTTAAATTATAGCTTTAGGGGTTGATGTTAAGGAATCCTGATGTTTCTGATCAGCTTTTAGTGAAAAAATGGGATTCTTCAGTTCTTGGGTTATCAACTGCTTTTCTTTTCGTTAGCAGACAAACAACCCTCAACTTTCTGTGTACAGAAATCCAATATTAAAGAAAAGGCCCCTAGAGTAAAAATCACATTAATGATTTTTTAATTATTATGACTATATTTCAGAACAAGTGGATTGGAAATGTTCTGATTTAATTTTGAACTAATTGTAAAAGCTTATTTAAGTTCTAAACCTCTACCTTAATTGAATGCACATTTGCTCAGATTTTGTAACAAGAACATCTAAAATTATGATTCAGACACAATGGTGCTGGATTTGCAATTTAATACAAGACCTTTTAGAAATCCTGACAGTTTGCTCCAGGGGATAAAATAACAGTTGCCACTTTAAGAGATAAATTTTCTCACTATTATCATTGCAGCATTTATGCAGCTATGACTAAGAGTGACAGAAGAACTCTTTACTGAAATAAATGGCCTGGTCAACAACCTTTTGGTGGCAGATAAAAGCTTTGTGTCAAGTGACTTCAATGACCAGGCAGGAGGTAACCTGGCAACCTGCAATAAATAAAAGGCCCCCATAGAACAGGTCAGGAAGCATCAAGGAACTTTCGGCTCCTCCAAAAGTTCCTCCAGAATAATTTAAGGAACAAAGGGATGCTGCTTCAAGGTGTTCAACCAGCACCAAACTGCTTTGAAGGCCTGCTGCCTGTTGATAATTAAATAGGATACAGATTAATGTCTGAGGGGAAGAAAAATGGAGCTATCTAAAAAGGACTTGTCTGTTACTTCACCACACATTCCCAATTATTTTTGCACCTTTTTCTTGTGATATTGCCTTCAGTGAATGCAAGAAACACAAGAGAAGGAGGAAGGAGGAAAGGTGTTCTGGAAAAATACAGCCTGGCTATGTGGATACCAATGTGAAGAGGAGAAAGAAAGCAAGGGATCACTAATGAAGTTGAAGCATAAATGATATAAATAAAGTTGTATCAGCCATTAATACTGCTACTACTGAAAGCAATCTTGACTTAAAGTTGGGTAACTCTGGGGCAAAAGCAGAGTTCTGAAGGCAAAAGTAATTGAAAACTATTCAGCTCTGAGTGGTGCTGCTCTGCTTCTGCAGGACAACCAGCACCCTGTAATTCCCCATCACAGGGACAGGTGACAGTTTCAGGTGTTGGATGTGCAGGGTCATGCAGAACTCCAGCTCAGGCCTCATGTAGAACATGCACATGCCATCACGAGTGAGACAATTCCTCTGTAGGAATTGGGGAGCTGAGTGAACCTGTCAGAATGTTAGAATCCCAGAATCCCAGAATTATTAAGGTTGGAAAAAGACCTCCAGGACCACTGAGACCAAGCTGTGCCTGATGCCCGCCTTGTCCCTAGCCCAGAGCTCTGAGTGCTTTCCTGGGACACATCCAGGGATGGGGACTCCAACATCTCTCTGGGTAGCCCCTGACAATGCCTGATTTTTCCTTTCCATGCAGAAATTCCTCCTGATGTTCACCCTGAGTCTCCTCTAGCCCAGCCTGAGGCCGTTCCCTCTCCTCCTGTCCCTGTTCCTGGCAGCACAGCCCGACCCCCCTGGCTGTCCCCTCCTGTTAGGAGCTGTGCAGAGCCACAAGGTCCCCCCTGAGCCTCCTTTGCTCCAGGCTGAGCCCCTTCCCAGCTCCCTCAGCCCCTCCTGGTTCTCCAGACCCTTCCCCAGCTCTGTTCCCTTCCCTGGACACGCTCCAGCCCCTCAAGGCCTCTCTGGCCACGAGGGCCAGAACTGGACCCAGCACTCGAGGTCCCTCAGCAGGGCCAGCACAGGGCACAGACACTGCCCTGGGCCCATGCCCACACCAGGGCTGGCACAGCCCAGGGGCCACTGGCCTCTGCTCCACCTGGGCACACCTGGGCTCTTGTCCAGCCTCTGTCCTCAGCATCCCAAGCCTTTTCCAGCTTTCCAACCCCTCTGCCCAAGCCTGGAGGGGTTGGAGTGACCCAAGGGCAGGATCTGGCCCTTTACCCCATTGGCTTTGTTTCATCATCCAACCTGTCCAAATCTCCAGGTGTTTACCTATTCAAAAGCAGGTTTTTGAACAGATCTCACCTCCAGTTTTGTGAACATTATTTATACAATAAATTACCTAAACTCTTGCAGCAAGAACTTTGACTCAAGTTACTGAAGCTTAAGCGACAGCAGGAGCTGGTCATGCCTGAAATATCAAGGACAAGGTCCAGGAAACTGAGAACAGAAGGAAAAAAAAAGAACCTAGAACCTCAATTTCCATAGGAACCAGGACTCATTGCTTTAGAGAGTTTTTCCCTAAGCAAAATGTATCCATAAGCAGCGTTCTCTGCATAAAGTGACCACATTTGTCCAGCAGTAAGACCAGCCCAAAGAGAAGAAATTATTGTCTCCCTTCCAAAGCTCCAGAGCAGAAAAGACCCAAATGTTTTGATCTTATAAGAGATGAAGCAATGTCAACACCAAAGGTAAATCATTTCAAGATTAAGCCATAACTCCACCTAGAAAGTGGAGTTCCTTTTCTCTTTTTCCTTGGCAGTTTCTCAGGCTTTATTAAATGTTGCAAGTTGGAGTTTGCCTTGTTTTTTAGACAGTTTGCAAATGTATTCCTCCCTTCCCTAGCTCGCTCACGCAGGGTCAATTTTCTGCCTATATTACAATTCCCACAGTCCCATTGGGAACAAAGAATGGTTTGTCAGGAGCCTGCAAAAGGAGACAAATGATCTGTGCTCGAGTCTAATAACCTTCCTGAAGAAGACAAATGTGTGAATTGCAGAAGTTTCACCTGCAAAATCTCTACTGATATACTAATTAAGAACAGATCTCTTCAACCACTGTAAAAAAGAAAGGAACAAAAAAAGGTCCACTGAGAGAGACTGAGGAAAAAATTAAATTAATTGATGAGAAGTGGCTGAATGCTGTCCCAGAATGCTTTGCTGAGGTGGGATTACACACAACCACAGTGCTTTTTAAACTAGACTTGGAAAGATTTATTGATATTTGGAGGATCTGTTAACTGCAGAGGGTTTTCCATGTGTAATCTCTGCATCTCTGCCCTGTTTTCCTTTCCTACAGCTCTAATTTGGCAAACAAGTCTCTCCATATGCTATTTTTCTTTTTGTCTTCTACTTGTTTCTGAGTTCTTCCTAAACTCTGTCTTCAAGGTGTTTTTTTCCAGGTAGATGGAGTTGAGTGAGCAAAGTTATTCACACCTCCTACATTCTAAACTGCTAAAATTAAACCACAGCAGCTGCCACCTTTAACCCATGTACCTCACCCCAAACCACCAAACCAACAGCAGCAGCCTGTGATTTATGGGGCTGATCATAAACAGCCCAGTTCAAAATATGGAAAGATAATGGATGAAACAGTTCTTCTACTTTATCACATACACTACACCTTCTGAGAACAATTTTCACATTATTGTCAATTTTGTTTTAAAAAAAATATTTAAAAACAAACTGCCATGCTCCAGTAGTTTTCCATGATACTGCACCCATCTGCTGAGTTTTATTTTAACACAAATAGTTCTGAAGCACTTCAAAGTAGCTCACTAATATCTTTAAAGCTTTGAAAATGACTTCTTTATCAGCAGTAAACTCCTAGGAAAATGCTACATGTGACATATAAGTATCACTGTCTTGTTAAATGAGGCCCATTAATTTTTATCTGGAGCAACATTACTTTTTGATTTTCAAAGACTTAATGGTATCTAAATTTATTTTGGTTTTTAACTCGAAGTACTTAATCCTGCCTTTTTCTTATTTGTAAAATATGTGGGATATCAATGCACTTCAGAGGTTTGTGGTGAGGATAAATAATTCTGAGATTATGAGATGTTCATACAGCAATGGAGACCTTACCATGATGGTAAGGTCTCCATTACCAGAAATGGATCCAAAGTTTTTCCACAATAATTCCATATTTATTTTAATAACTAAGCTTTTCCTTGTATTTCCCTATAGATATAAAAGAAATAGACACAAAATGTTGTCGAAGACCACAAAACAAAACTTATCATAATCATGGAATAATGGAATTGTTTGGGTTGTAAGGATCATTAAAGCCCATTCAGTCTGGGCAGGGGCACCTCCCACTGTCCCAGGTGGCTCCAAGCCCTGTCCAGCCTGGCCTTGGACACTGCCAGGGATCCAGGGGCAGCCACAGCTTCTCTGGGCACCCTTTGCCAGGGCCTGCCCACCCTCATAGGGAACAATTCTTACCCAATATCCCATCTAACCCTGCCCTCTGGCAGTTTGAAGCCATTCCCCCCTGTCCTGTCATCCCATCCCTTGTAGATAGTCTCTCTCCATGGTTCCTGACAGCTTCTTCAGGACTGAAAGGTCACAATTAAGTCACCCTGTATCCTTCTCATCTCCAGGCTGGCCATTCCGAGCTCTTCCTAGCCTAAAGAGCCAGGTATTCCAGTTCCCCCAGCAGTTTGGTGGCCTCCTCTGGACTAGCTCCAACAGTTCCTTGTCCTCCTCATGTTGGGGACACCAGGACTGGACACAGCACTGCAGGTGGGGTCTCAGCAGAGCAGAGTAGAGGGGCAGAATCCCTTTCCTCACCTGCTGCCCATGGATGAGCCTAGGATACTCTGGTACAGGACAGTAGGATCTGTCCGGAAATTTGGATACTGAGAGATGACCTGAGTGAAAGAGATACCCAAGGGGCTGAACACAGTCTGCTTGTAGCCGCATTTCTTTTCACAGAGAAAAGCAAGGCACAATTCTTCCCAAGAATATTTTCTGGGTTTCACATTCTCTGAACCTCAGAGAAAGGAAAACAACTCTAAAAGTAGAAGTAGAGTACAACACTCATTTGCTGTGCCTGTGTTTGTGCAAAAGTAGAATACAGTATGGAGATTGCTTACCCAAAGTGATGGTGTTTTGTTTCCTTGGCCTATCAGGGCCAAATGTGTGTGTGTGTGTGTGTCGTGACAGTCACAAGATTCTGAGCAGAGTGTGCAGAGTGGAGTACTTGGCAGATTCAGTTTACATGTAATGTAACATAGTGTAATATAGTATAGAATAATATAGTATAATACAGTAATTAATTACCCTTCTAGAGCAATTAATTAAAGTAATTAATCTAGCCATCTAGATAAGATGGAGTCCTCCTCAGCATTCTCTCCCCTTTGTTGGGGGTGAAAATATCCACTATATCTGCTGAAGACAGCACTCACTGAGAGCAGGCAAAATCTTAGTCTTGGTGAGAGTAAATTCGTATAGTCCATCAGCTCCCAGAAGGTTTTTGCCATTTGGAGGATTCTCTTTGGCTGTACAACCACACCAAGCTGTTCACCCTGGGAGTCACCAACGCTGCTGGTGACTCTTCTGTCTAGGCTTGCAGTAGAAATAGATTTCTTCTGGGGCTGTAGCTGTAGCAGAGAGTTTTATTTTCTTTCTAAACAAAGCTGAAGTGCTGTAGGGCACAGCCCCAGGTCCAGAGTGGGATGTGGACAGTACTCAGCCTCTGCTCACTGTTTCACATCAATTTCACAATGAAGGCAGGTCAGAGGGAGCCTAAATCTGGAATCTTACTAGGCAAATACTCCAGCTTTAAATTAGAAAGGTTAGTCTATAATAAATGTCTAACTATGTAGACACTTCTATGCAGGAAATTTGTTATAAAGATATCAGGGCAAGAAAAGAGTACTCAGAATTATTAGCCTACTTAGCTGAGTTTTCCGTGTGATATCCCCATAAAACAGTCACAAAAAAAGCTAAAAGTTCCTCATCTCATCCCACTTGCTTTGCTACTTCTCAGCTGCACCCAAAGACCTCCAGAGGAACACGTGTAGCTTGTGTATTCACAGGGAGAGAGTCCCTGGCTGGGAAGAGAAGTTGTTTACTGCGAGAAGAAAGAGCCTGCATGACACTTGTGCTGCAGGGCACTCTCAGAGACTGCTGAAAGTTCAGTGCTCCCTGCAGGGTGGGACACGCCAGGCAGGATTTCTGCCCTTGGAGGAGCCGTGCAGCCTCTGTGTGATCACTCCTGGGAGCCTGCTGGGAGCAACAGCCCATTTACTCACTGCACCAGTGCTTCCTATAAATATATTTATAACCCTGGCGTGTCTGCCTTCCCGTAATCTCCAGGGTTTGTCTGGTTCACGGAAAGCCATTATGGGAACTGTAAACTTTTATGCTTGCCCTCTCTAGAAATTGTGTTGAAACTTTTATAACGGAGATTTTTCACCTTTTGCTTGTTTCTCCTGAAATCTTACTCACAAAGCAGTTCCATAAAGAATTTTAAGCATTGCGAGGTGGACCCAGCCAGGTTTATTGTCTGCACCTGCTCCAGTTTGTTCTCTCTGCACTTCAAGAGCTCAGTTGTCATAGTCTGAGTGCTGTGTTCACTGTAAAAACATTGATAAATACTTTCTGTTCTTACCCTAATTACTTGTGCTGAAGACACTAAAACTCTCCTTAAGAAAATAATTTCTTTATGCAAGATAGCAGAGTTTCTTTATAAATGTTCCAAAGAAAGGAGAAGGGAAGAGACAAAACAGGAGTTGTTTTGAGGTGTTGATTTTAATAATGTTTTGGCAGGCTTGCTTCTGGTTTTAGGAACTGAAGCAATTATTGCTGTCATGCAAACTTCTCTGCTTGGCTTCATAAAACTATTGCTGAAAAGTTAAAATATTTCCTGAACACTGAAAAAGTCTGTGTGGAATGTGCTTCCCACTGAGTGAGAACAGCTGAGATGCAGTTAATAGACAGCTTGCAAACCCTTCCGTGACCCTACTGAGGGAGATACCAATTACCATGAGAAATGTTCATTATTGTCCATTTTCCAAGAGATATCAAGCAACAGCTAAGTACAGTTTTCTGCACACCCAGTTCATGCACTTGTGTAATTGTCTCTGGGCAGGGAGAGTGTTTCAGGACACCACAAGGGCTACTTCACCTCTGGAGCAGCACTGTTGGAGGAATTCCTCGAGGGAATGCATCATTAAAGTTTATAAAGGCCATGCAAATCCTCGCCTGACAGCCAAGGCCATTTGCACAGACAGAACATCACAGTCCTGCAATGGAAAGAGAAACTCTTTCCTATACCCCTAATTAAATCTGCAAGCCTGCTTCTCTTCCCCTGCCTTTTGCTCCCTGCAGATACCTGAGCAAAGTGAAGTTGCTGGGAATTGTTCTGTCCCTCTTGGCAGCTACAGAGGGGGTGACACTGCAGGAGTGAACCACACTGGTTCTCCAGTGACCACCCCAAGTGTCCTGCACAGCCCACAGCTCCAGCCTCGTTCACACACTCAGGTGATGAATATACCTGTCAGAATAATAAGTGGCTGAGCCAAGACCTAACTGGAAAATGTGAGAAAAATACACAGTCTTGATTCCAAACCCAAACTGGAATATTTGCTCTTTTTATCCAGCAGTTTAGCCAAGCAGTAAACCAAGGAAAAAAATAAAATGTACAGCCTTCTTAAATTCTACTTGGAGCTACCTGATACTAAAATGAATGTGAAAATGGAGCCCAGTGTGCTTTATCCTTTAGCAAGGATGGGAAACATTTTCTTTTTCTGTAAGAACTCAGGTCAAGGCAATCAGAACAATGACCCCTCCCAGAGAGGGCAAAGAAAATAGCAGAGGTGGTGTGGGACGGAAAAGTTTGTGCCATGATGTGTCCCTTTGAGCCCTGGCTCAGTGGAGGCAGGAATGGGAGCCATCATTATAAATGGGTCAGAGCATCTGTTAACCAGATCAGGAGAGATCAGAATTTGGAGTTCCTGCCTTTGTTTCTCTCCCCAAGTTCCTTTTGTCTCTGGTAAATCACATCATCCAGAACAGAGCTGCAGAATCTCCATGACATGCTCCATTTGGGCTTTCTCCCCTGCCAGGACATGTGACAAGAGAATGAAATGTTCCTTCTCTCCCCTGCTGAAATCCCGCTCTCCTGGCCGTTATGAATTAGATTCACAGGCTGAGTATCTCCCCCTGTGATCAGCTTTCATTACTAATAACCAGCTCGTTCTGCCTTGCTAGAGAGAGCTTCTGACTCTCTTCAGACATTTCAAACACTGGAGCATGCAGACTTCTAATTAGTGCTGAAATATTCTGCCTTGCACTGCTCCAAAGCAGAGCAAACAGAGGCTGCAGAGGCTGCTCAAAGCCCAGCCAGACACTGACTGCTCTGCTCCCTGTCTCGTGGCTGCCACAACTCAGCTGTGTCAAGAATTGGGGGCTTTGCCCTCTTTGAGCTCAGGATGTTGCCTCAGACTCTGTGGAGTTGCTGAACATTGCTCTCCATTCCAGGTCACCCTGGTTATCACCTCGTGGTTGGGTTTATTTTATTGCTCCCTGACCTTATCTGTGCATTCTGAATCAGTGATGTGATATCCTTGTTCCCCAGGCCCTGTACATTCATGGGAGTTCTGTTTTGAGACACAGGGTGGGATTGTTGAGATGTTCTTTGCAGGGACTGGACTTCATGATCCCCATGGTTCCCTTCCAACTCAGGATATTCAATAATTCTCTCTTTTTCCAAAATCAATTTATCGTAACTTTTCAATTCTTACATCTGCTTAGGAAGCTTAAATGTTCGTGCTCTTCTACTCCTGTACCCCAAAATTATTTCTTCAAGTGGCAGAAACTGGGGAAAGATGACATTTCATCTGGAGGAAGCATCAGCTGCCTATTTCTGTCTAAAAATGATTCACTTGTATTTGTTTTTATGCATTGCTGGTTGTCTCAGAGCAAAGGCTGCTTGGCAGGGAAAGGAAAAGGTCTGTTGCCTGCAGACAGAGCACTCAATAGTTTGTGTATCTTCATCATAAGCATTTTCATGCATCCCTTCACTAAATTAAATAGGTCATATTGCCTTGTGATTTATAACCCAGAGAATCACTTGATTTCAAAGGGACAGCACAGGGTATAAATCAAAGGCTGAGTTTGACCCAACCATCTCTCTGAAAAGACAGACTTTCAGAGCTCCTATTCTTTATTTCTGATACATCCTTTTCAAGATGGGGTGATAAAACTGAGCGTGTGGTTCAAGGTGAGCTCCCACACTGATTTACAGAATGGCCTTAAAGCACTTTCAGCGCTGCTCTCTATTCTCTACTTAGCACTTTGTAACATCTTGTTTGGGTTTTAATCATTGCAGATCATTGCAGAACACCGGGCAGAGATTTCCACGGGCTGTTCACAATGACAGCCGGGACGTTTTCCCCTGAGTACTTACAGTTAATTTAGATCCCATCAATGTATCAATTGTTCCTTCCAGTGTGCCTTACCTTGCAGCTGTCACAGTGACTTTCAGCCCTATTGTGCTGCTGAGATACCAGGCTTTGTTAAGATCTGTTGTCCTTTCCTAGATTAACCGACTCTTGATAGTTTTGAGAAAATAGTTCCATGGAAATTTGGCCGGTTTGCAACTCTCATCTTTCCAGAACAGGTACAAATGCTCACAAAACAAAATATAAAGCAAAACAAAAGAAAAACAAAACACGACAACAAAAAAACCAACCAAACAAAAAACCACCAAAAAACACCAAAAAAAACCCCACCAAGACAAAAACCATTTTAAAAAACTAAAAAAACCCCAAACCACCAAAACCTGCAATTTCCAGTGCAGAAAATAACACAAATATAGTATTTCACTGTCAATGCAGCTTTATTTATGATTAGCTCCTGAAGCACACGGCTTTCTCAGCCCAGTCACAAGGGGTTAACGTTTGGCTTCTCATTAAATTAAAACTAATAAACTGTTGGCTTTACCCTGAGTGCTGTGAGAAGCCAGGGAAGCTGTGGAGAGTTGCTCCCTGAACTGTGAGCCCAGGGCAACGTGGTGCTCAGCTGCAGCGGCATTTGCTTGGCCCACACTCCTGGCACAGAAGGTTCTGAGTGACCAGGGCAGGGTTTTGCTGAACCTCTTTGCCTTTTGATCCCATTTATTAGCATTTTAGGTATCACTCTGCTTGGAAACAAGCAGCCTATGGCAACAGGGAACGCTCATTCATCTCCCCACCACTCTTCAGGCCTTTTCCAGGGTTTAAGGTGACCTTGCAACTTATGAAGGAAAATAAAGGATTGGAGTTAAATGTGTTATAAATGATTGACCTACCTGGATGGCAGCTGATAACATGCTGGAGGCTGCAGGGTTCAGATACTGAACTTCATTCTGAGTGATAGACGCTCTAAAGTGCAGATAACTCACATTGTAACAGCGACATTTCCAGAGAATTGGAATGAAAAATCAGGGGATTGTCCTGCAGTCAGAGACACAGCGTGGCACAAACAGGCAAAAAGAACAATTATGGCAGCATTAAGCTGATAAGAGCAGCGTTTTAGAATGATGTAGTGAGTTCAAGAGCTGCTCACTCTTTGCTCTGCTCAGCCAGGTAGAGGGATGCAGTGTAAAAGGCCAGCCTGTGCTGGCACAGCAATCCCAATTTGGGGAAAGGAGGAAAAAAGGATCAGAGTTGTCAAAGCAGAGCTTCTGAGATGAAACATTTCTTGTGCCTGGCTATGAGGACACTTTGAAGACAGGCTTAGCCTGAAGAATGGTGAAAAGAAACTCATTTATTTCATGCAGTCCTGCTGCAGAAGAGAACAGAGTGGCTTCAGGTCAGAATTAGAGCTGATTGAGATTTTAAACAAAGAGCCCTTAAAATGCTCTTAAATTAAATTTTTTTTTTTTTTAAAAATGCAATAAATCTATCAGTGTAAAGCATTCCCTGGGCACAATGGAGACCCTGAATCAGAGTCTGTGGTTGTGATATGTGTGGGGACCTGGAGGTCAGATCTTGGGTCTGAACTCACCTCACCTGTCCCCCTAATTGTTGAACTAGTGGATAATTCTTTATTAATTGGACATCCTTCCACTAATTTTTCATCCAATTAACCTTTTTTCTACTCAAGAGCTTAAAACACCCTTTTGAAATCTATTTTTTAGATTTACAACAGTTTGTCTTGTTTTTCATTTCACATAATCTCCCACAGTATTTTGCATGCCTACACCAATATTTTTGTAAGCCCATGTGTTGATTTTGCCTTTTCTTTAATTTCTGGAGTTTGGATTTTGTGTTCCTTCACCATCTGCATCCAAAGAAAGTATTAAAAGGAAATCACTTTCCTGCCTATTCATATATCCTGGATAAAGCAGTGATCCTGTTGCTAGGTTTCATTTTGGAAAAGGCAAATTCACTTGTAAACTCATAAAATAGCAAATATAAATTATTTCTCATGGAGTGAGGCACAGAATATCAAAAATAGGCCAGTGGTTTTTGTCCATATATACATAACAGCCTATAGGGAGGCTGTGAAGCTCTGGTTGAAGAGTCAGGAAAAAAGGGGGATTTCTATTATGAAATTTCTAAATTAAGAGCATTATATTCTTTAATCTTTGTATGAGAAACCTCTACACACACAAGAGCACACAGTGAAAACAAAGGCTCTCCTTTAATTCCACTATAAATCCTCAAGGGCTGCTCCCTGTGGGGGAAAAAAACATGCAAAAAAACTCTCTCAGATATTTTGAAGCTCTAGAAATGGGGAAAGACTCACAATTTTGCAGCAGTTTTGCTGCTCCATCTAAAAGATCCTACTGAAAATGTATCCCTTAAACCAAAATCACTCTCCTGGGTGACCTTGCTCCATGTCACAGCAGCTCCAGGCAAAGTGTTTCTTCCTCTTAGGAAATGGTTCCAACAGCAAATCCTTTTACAGGTACAAATGCAATTTCCATCAGATTCGAGCATTTATCTGATCATTTTTTGCTCAATTCACGCACTGAGGAGATAATAAAATAAGGGAATATCCTGAGTGGGAAGGGACCCACAGGGATCATGGAGTCTGACCCCTGGCCCTGCACAGACACCCCAACAATCCCACCATGTGCATCCCTGAGAGCATTGTCCAAACCCTCCTGGAGCTCTGGCAGCCTTGGGGCTGTGCCCATTCCCTGGGGAGCCTGGGCAGTGCTTCCCCCAGAGGATGAAGAACCCTTTCCCAATATCCAGCCTGACCATCCCCTGACACAGCTCCAGCCATTCCCTTGGGTCCAAGGAACAGCCATACTCAATATTTATATTTTTCTTCTTAATTCAGACATAAGAACCCTCTTGAGTAATATTCTACACAAATCTTCCATGTTTTAAAAAACCTACATGCAAATAACATACCATGACAATACATATTTAGCCTGCAGAAAGCAAACTCCAGCTGCCATGTGAATCTGAAAACATGATAATTACTGCATTTGTAACAGGTGAGTAAATATTTACAGCTCTGTGATAGGAATACTGCAAACAGCAGAGGAGGAAAACACTTTGGAACAATGATTTGCAATTCCAAATACTTCCATATCATCTTTCATTCACGTTCCTTAAGGTACCTGGAACTACAGTTTTGTTGATAACAACCTCTATTCCAGGTACCTTTTCCCCAGTGGATTCTGCATCAAGCTCTCTTCCTGCAGAGGTCTGAAAGGATTTTGTTTACTGCCAGCATAACCTCTGTTGAGTATCTGAAAGTCGAGCTGTTTTTCCTGCTTCATACATCACCTTCAAGAGTAAAAAATGTAGAGCTTGGAGTGGAAAGTTTTGTTGTTACTAAAATAAACAGGAATAAATTTGTTCTCCTTTGATTTTGCAATGCCAGAGGCGAGACAGCAGACTGTCAGTGAGACCATGAGATGATGCACAGCACAGAATGGAGAAAATCCCAAGGAAAAGATAGAACAGAGCTGGAAAAGATCAATTTTAGATCCCTGTTCTTAACATCCTGTATATTATAAGCACGGCTGCATTTCCAGATATTTCCAATTGGTTTTGTCAAACATACAGGGTGATTAAATAAATACATTGAAATCTTGGGTTTACAGGGAAAATCATCATCAAGCTCTGGTCCCCGAAATTTTTTTGTCAGATATGGGAATGTTATGCTAGAAAAGGAAGGAGGAAGAAGAAGGGGTAGAGGAAGGGCAAGGGAAAGGGGAAAGCAAAGGGGAAGGGAAGTTAACATTCTTGTTCCACTAAGGATTCTCACATTTACTTTCCTGTGTACATGTAAGTTTTCAAAATTCATCACTATTTACATCCTTCTCCTAATAATTTGTAATAATCCTTGTGTACCTCTAAGTGGAAATGGCAACACTTAATTTAATTTACAAAGCAACTCATGCCTGAAAGCACTTGGACATTTCTGTAGTTATAAAGTGTTTTCAGCTACATGCAGCTTTCAGCTGGATAATTTATTTTTTTTTTTTCTGCAGCAGGACTAATCCTGTGCTTTTTGTGCAGCATGTACTTAATTCCATTGGGATTGGTGTCAAGTAGAACACAATACAAGACACAAACAAATGTTGCTTACAACAAGTTTTACTTCTTTTTTTCTTCTCTCCCCACTCCCCCTCCCTGCATTAACAGTTGCCGTTTGTAATGTGTGGTTGTGCTGAAATGCATAAATCAGCTGTCACCAGTGAATTTCACACCTTGCTATCAGTATTGTTATGGGAAAGAGACATACTAATATAAAAACTTGAGATTTCTGAACAGAAAGTTCCCTTCCTTTTTTATGTATTTATTGAAATACAATTGTACCAATCAAATCCTTGAAACAAACAGAATCCTGGAATGGTTTGTGTTGGAATGGCCTTAATGTCTACCCCATTCCACCCTCTGCCATGGGTAGGAACACCTTCCCTAGACCAGCTTGCTCAGAATTCACATGTCTAGAGTGAAAAACTACTGATATTTCATATTTACATGTATATTTTAGCTTCCTGCCACTGCTCTGATTCTCCCCATCCATGTCTCAGTTCTGCCTTAGGGCACCTCACCAGGAGGACCCTTCCCTCCAGACCTTCCTCTGAGGACCTGAACTCCAGCATGGAACTTCCTAGGTCTATATCTAATTATTCTGTGAAATTCCTGTACAGAATATTTGCAGTCAAATCCAGTCAACCATTGCATCCCCCTCTCTATTTAAACAAATCATCTGTGAAGCTGCTGACCTGGTTGGCCAGGTAAAAAAGTTCTCAAAATTAATAGCAGTAATCAAAAGTTGTCTACAATATTTTTTAAAATAAATATCCACTGTTCATGTACAGATCGAGAGCTATGAAGATATTTTCTCACTATTCCCGTTTAGAATTAATTAGTTAAGGTTAGATATTAGGCAAAAAGATTTTGCGGAAGGGGTTGTTTAACACTGGAATTCACAGAATTCACAGAATCACAGAATGACTGGGTTGGAAGAGACCTTAAAGATCATCGAGTCTAACCCATGCCCCAGCACCTCAACTAAACCATGGCACTGAGTGCCACATCCAGGCTTTTTGAACACATCCAGGGATGGTGACTCCACCACCTCCCCAGGCAGGCCATTGCAGAACTTTATGACTCTTTCTGTAAAAAACTTTTTCCTACTATCCAACCTATATTTCCCTTGGCACAGCTTGAGACTGTGTCCTCTGGTTCTGTCAGTGCTGCCTGGAGAAAGAGCCCAACCCCACCTGACTGCAGGCACCTTTCAGGGAGCTGCAGAGAGTGATAAGGTCACCCCTGAGCCTCCTTTTCTCCAGGCTGAACACCTCCAGCCCCCTCAGTCATTCCTCACAGGGTTTGTGTTCCAAACCCCTCTTCAGCCTAGTTGCCTCCTCTGGACATGTTCAAGTATCTCAATGTCCTTCCCAAACTGAGGAGCCAGAACTGGACACAGCACTCCAGGTGTGCCCTCACCAGTGCTGAGTGCAGGGGAAGAATGCAGTGCCCAGGACAGTGGTGGAGTCACCATTCTTGGAATTGTTGAAAAAAAAAATTGTGGATGTGGCACTTGAGGACATAGTTTAGAGGTGAATGTGGGTTGATGGCTGGATATGATGACCTTTATCAAAATTTGCTATTGTGTTCTATGATTTAGCTTAAGCCAAGGCCAAGAGGTCAGCTCAGCCTCTCTTTTGCTTCTTCCCTGTCCCACTGAGGTTTGGGGTGTGGATGTGTTCCCAGTGGCATTGGGGTCACACCATGCCTCATGTTCTATGGGCTGTCACAGTGATTTTGGTACCAGGTACTGGTGCCAGGGGGGTGAACATCACTGCAACCTGTTCCTGCACCAACTCACCTGCTCCATCAGGTTCCAGACACCTCTGGGGAGAAGGATGGCACTCCTGCCTGATGTCTCTTTGCATCTGAGGGGATGGAGGCTTCAAAAACCACAATTCCTTTGCTTAATTGTTTACGATCCGTGCCACTTCCCCCAGCTGTGGTTCCTGGCCTCAGCTGCAGCCTCGTGGAGCAGCTGGGAGCACATTCCCCTTCCATGCAGACATCCAGGAGGAGAGCTTGGACTGCTCCAGGCCTCAGGCTGGCAGAAGGGATGTGCATTACTCAGGTAAATGCTCTGTGCCTCCAGGGAGGATGTTGGCTGCCATGTACCTCCCTCAGCCCTTGCCAAAAAATTATAGCAGCAACTGTGAGCAAAAAGGAAAAAGCAGAGGAGGCTGTTGTGCTCCAGCTGCTGGGAATGTGCAGCTTTTGTTTAGACTTCATAGGTCTAATTCTCATTTTGTTTACTTACCTTGTCAGCTTAGAATATGATTCACAATTATTGGAGGTGTTCTAACACAGAGAAATGAACCCACTGTTTGAGCTGCTGGGTTTGGCCCAGATTAATGTGTGTTTAATGGGGTTTGGTTGAAAAGCAGCTCTTGCAGTTCAGCAGAACTGTTAGAGAGTGGGGTGTTTGCTGAGAAATAGGTCAGATAAAACGAATACAATTAGATAACTAAAAATTCAACTGAAAACTAAACCAAAACTTTTTCCTTTCTAATCATTTTTACCATTTCCCCCGTTTTTATTTTTTGCTCAGTCTAGTATTCAATTTTCATTTTAATTAACTAATGATTGGAATCATGTCCTGTTTAAAATTACATTGCACTTCAAAGCCACAAGACGACAGGCAAATCTCTTTGGTTATTTTTTCACTGACACAATGAGAAGTCAAGGCATGTGTTTTTAAAGTTTTTTAAGGAAATTTTGTATCCTAGTAACACATATTGCTACCTGAATTTGTCTGTTAAAAATGGGGA
Source organism: Ammospiza caudacuta (assembly GCF_027887145.1). Taxonomy (NCBI): domain Eukaryota; kingdom Metazoa; phylum Chordata; class Aves; order Passeriformes; family Passerellidae; genus Ammospiza; species Ammospiza caudacuta. The sequence goes on along the minus strand of NC_080599.1, from coordinate 23,657,298 downwards.
ACTCTGTGCTTCCCTCAACATCAGATTTTTATCAAAGTTTAAGCAAAGCTTCCTCAGGTTTGGGGGTTGCCTTAGGTTGAAATGGGGTTGTGTGTTCTATTCCCATCTCTTAGAGGTGGGGCAGTTTTCTTCTATTCATTGGGCAGGTTTCTTTATCTCTTCCACAATCCTCCCTCCAGGAGATCTCTTTTGTTCATGGACCATTAATTATTAATTATTATCTGTCCATGGCCAGTGAGTGTCCCTGCAGGGCTGATCCAATCCCAGCATCCCATGGGGAGATGCTCCGCCCAGGGGAGGAGCCAAGCATTCCTGCCTGGATACAATCTGAGGTTTGGGACCCCACAGCAGCCTTTGCCCCCTGCATTCCCAGAGGAGAAGCTTTCTGCTGCCCTGCATTGCCAGAGGGAGCCCAGGCCCATCTCCAGCAGCCCTGGAACTGCAGAGGAAAACTCCCCCCTTGTGCAGGATCCCTGCTGCAGCAGAAGCACAGCTGGCACTGCAGGAGGGCTGAGCCCCCATGGGATGGGGCTGGGACACCGCCCTGACACACAGGGGGTCAGCTGACTCAGGCAGTGGTTTGGGGTTTTGTTTGTACTACTGCTTTTATATTTTTGATTTTCCTAGTACAGATCTGTTATTCCTACTCCTGTATCTTTGCCTAAGAGCCCTTTAATTTTCAAAATTATAATAATTCAGAGGGAGGGTTTACATTTTCCATTTCAAAGGAGTCTTCTGCCTTCCTTAGCAGACACCTGTCTTTTCAAACCTAGACAGGGTTTTGTCACATTAGTTCAGGTTTCTTCTCAGATGCTGCAGCATCGTCTCATCTGCCAGTTCCATTCCCACCAGTTTTCCAGAAATGTGGATTCATGCAGTTCCTCAGAGGCAACTTACTGTGCTCAGAGGCTGTCAGCAAAACTCATCTCTAAGGACCAAGATTTAACTCTTTTCCTCCTCCTTCTTCCAACCTTCCAGTTACCATGACAGCTTTTTCCATAACAGCCATAAGTGGCTAAAGACCTGTGACATATTCCTGGGGTAGTCTGAATTCCTCACCTCAAAAACTAAATCAACATCCATTTTTTATCCTGTTCACCATTCTCATCGAAATCCACACTGTTTTTCTCATACTGGGATTTTGTTTTTCTCTATGGGCATCTTCTTGCTGTTCTCAGCTGGAAAAAAGAAAGTCAAAATCCCATGAACAACTTTGAATTCTTCTTTGTTGTCAGGATATGGGCACTGGAGGATGTCTGGGGAAAGGTCCAGGTAGGAAGTAGAAGAGATTTCCTGAGGGCTGGAGTCCCTCTTCTTTGGAGCAAGGCTGAGAGAGCTGGGAATGTTCATCCTGGAGAGGGGAAGGTTCCACAGGGGTCTCAGAGCCTCTAAAAGGGCTCAAAGAGAGCTGGAGAGGGACTGTGGACGAGGGATAGAGGGAAGAGACAAGGGAGAATGCTTTTAAAATTAAAAAGAAGAGATTTAGATTAGAAATTGGGAAGGAATTGTTCCCTGTGAGGGTGGTGATGCCCTGGCACAGGGTGCCCAGAGAAGCTGTGGCTGCCCCTGGATCCCTGGCAGTGTCCAAGGCCAGGCTGGACAGGGCTTGGAGCAACCTGGGCTAGTGGAAGGTGTCCCTGCCCATGTCAGGGGATGGGACTGGATGTTCTCTAAGTTCCCTTCCAACCCAAACCATTCCACGATTGTGTGATTTTGGAGTGAAACATAATTGAGAGCAATTTCACAGCACGATTACTCGTGACCTACTAATTAAATTTCACAGGGGTGAAACAAGATGTATCTTCAGGGACAGTTATTGCACTGTAACTGTGCTAATTGCAAATCACCCCCACCAGAATACAGATCATTAAAAGGCTGGAACAGAAGACCTTAGGACTATTCTCTTTTTCCTGCATGGAAAATGATTGTTCAAATTTTGTGCAAATTCTGTATTTACTGTCTCTGCCTTTGAGGAAAATGATGAAAAGTAACAAAAGCAGCCTCACATGTCAAAAGTGGGTATTGGAAGCCTGAGAAGTGGGTGGTAACACCTTCAATAACTTGCTCAGGATCAAACACACACAGTGTTCTAGACTGGCAGGTCAACATTTGCGGTTTCTCCTGTTCTTAAAATTCTTCTCCAGTTTGTAGTTCCTTAAGTATTTTAACCCATATTTAAAAGTATAATTTAGCCCATTTAATCTCGTTAATTCACTCATCATTCCTTCAGCTACAGGTAATTTATCTTTTTTTCCTACTTTTTGAATAATAACATCCAAATTTTATGTGATATCTAAATGGTGGGTTTATTGATTATTATTGAATCCTTAGAGATCAATTTCTTTATTATTAAATGCCAGGATTATTGCTTATTATTACTAGCCAGTGTTGTCGAATAACACATACTCATTTGTTTTGCAGTTGTTATTTATATTTATTTCATTATATTTTTAGCCCCTGAAAAGGGAAAACCTTCAGGACAGTTCTCTTATTGTCATCCAGCCCCATCAGTACATTATGATACTTAATAAAGCAAGAAGTCCAATTCATATCATTCTAACAGAATCAACCTTTCTGCTAAGTCATTCTTTTACAATAAATTTGTATTTAGACAAGAATTTTTCTGAAGGTGCACATCTTTACCTGGTGGCTTGTCTCTTATTATATGGCAGGGCAAACCAGCTCTTAAAAATATCTCAGAAATCCCAGAAAAAGTGATTTCTGCAGCCAAGAACAGGGTGCCTGCATATGGTCCTGTGATGATGTCAAAATAAACCAAACATGAGGCTCCCAAATGTCAGGGCAGATTTTCAGTTCCAGCATTTGCTGAATGCTGGATTATAAAATAAGAGACTGAAGGGATATAGGGTTTATTTTTTCCAGAGTGCATTGACTTTCTGCCATCATTTTATATTCCAATTTTCACTTTAAAGTTTCCTCCTGGAATATTGAAAGTTGGCCAAAGAGAAACATTAATGTTTCCGGGCTTCACTTCAAACAAAATCTTCAATATCAAACCGCACGTGGCACTGGAAGGCAGTGCCTGGCCTCAGACTGCACCTGTAAAACCTCAGCTTCACTGCTTTGCTGCTTCTGCAGCTCAAACATGCTCAACTCCACCTTGGAGAGGGGTTTTTTAAAGATATTTTCTTGTTGCACAAGAAAGAGAGATCTGACTAATGGGCAATTTTAGGCTTCAGTTCTGAGCAATGGCTTTGTCTGTCTGGGACATCAGCATTTTATTTTATTCTGTGAGGTTTTCCTTTTCCCTTTTCCTTTTCCTTTTTTTCCTTTTCCTTTTCTTTTCCTTTTCCTTTTCCTTTTCCTTTTCCTTTTCCTTTTCCTTTTCCTTTTCCTTTTCCTTTTCCTTTTCCTTTTCCTTTTCCTTTTCCTTTTCCTTTTCCTTTTCTTTTCCCTTCCTTTTCTTTTCGCTCTTCCTTTTCTTTTCTTTCGTTTTCCTTTTGCTTTTTCCTACCCCTACCCCTTCTTCTTCCTCTCCCTCCTCCTCTCCCTATACCCCCTCTCCTCTCCATTTTCATTTTTGTTTCATTTTTTTTAAACTACATTGTTATGTTGCAGAGTTAAAGAACATCTAGAAAATTATTTCATAAATATCAGACATTGAGCAAATCCAGTACTCAAGGATAAAACCACTGAGGTTTTTGTTGCTGGGCATTCCAAATGCATTTATAAGCAGAAGACTTGGATTCTTAGGAGCCAGGAGTTTTGATGGGTCTCCAAACCCAAAAAGTTTCTTTGGTGTGTATTTGCCTTTAGGAACCTCAAAGCAATGAGTTTATTCTCAGAGTGGAAGTTGAAATGCATAAATAAATAACAAGAGAGAGGAGAGGAGAGAATCAAATCCCAGACTGGTTTGGGTTGGAAGGGACCCTAAAGCCCATCCAGTGCCACCCCTGCCATGGGCAGGGACACCTTCCACTATCCCAGGTTGCTCCAAGCCTTGTTCAACCTGGCCTGGAACACTTGCAGAAAGGAGAGCAGTATAAATTGTGTTGTTTTAACCTCCTGCAGAAAAGTTATCCTGCTGAAGCAAAATAAACATTAAGATATAGCCTAGCAGACCTTGTAAGTCCATCATATTTCCATTGAAACATGCTTTATGGTATTGATTTTTTCCTAACCTTGCTGAAGATCACCTACAGAAATAGACATAATTTTTTTGAATAAACTACACCAATTATCTGCTTGTCTAAAGCTGAGGAATTATTTATTTTTCTCCGTGCAATATGACTGCCAGTATAATATAAAATGACTGGGACTATAATCAAAGGGTATTTCTGCAAATCACTCAATGACAATCTGGGGCAATTTTCAATTACTCTCTGGACAGATTTTTCCAATTGACTAGACAGAAAGTGGCAGGAAAGATTTAAGCAATGCCTTGTAAGTGCTGATCTGAGAACTTAGTACCAAATATCATCAATCTGTATTCTTCTGAGACTGGAAGATTTACAAACCAGGCTATTGAACTTACATAAGCATTCTGTTATAGAACCCTGTATCTGATGGTTCAGTATCATGGGATTTTAGTATTAAAGGGAATAACTATAGACTCACACTCTGACTGTTTGCAATTATCATAGCCTTCCTTAGATTAATGACTGTCTGAACATTGACCCACTTTCTTTCCTGAAGATGCTCAGAAAGGTGTTTCACTGAGTTCTCAGCACTGCTATGTGAGTTTAGGCAGGTTTGATGTGAAAAGAACTAAACTGAGGGCCTTGCAGCAGCAAATCCTAAACTGTAACTGGTAACCTAAGAAATAGCTTCCAAAAATTTTAGAGTTAAAACATTCCCAAAACTGAATAGACATATGCTAGAATTGGATGTATATTTTTCAGGGTTTTTAATGGTCCTCATCTATTTCTAAGTTTTTAAGAACTGAAAGTTGCAACATTAGATATATTTGTTTTCTGTATTACTTCCCTGACATGGGAATCAGAGCTTCACATGGAATCAGGGAATAGTTTGGATTGGAAGGGATCTAAAAACCCATCCAGTGACACCCCTACCATGGCAGGGACACCTTCCACTAGCCCAGGTTGCTCCAAGCCCCATCCAACCTGGCCTTGGACACTGCCAGGGATCCAGGGGAAGCCACAGCTTCTCTGGGCACCCTGTGCCAGGGCCTGCCCACCCTCACAGGGAACAATTCCTTCCCAATATCCTATCTATCCCTGCCCTCTGGCAGTGGGAAGACATTCCCTGGGTCCTGCCCTTGTAAACTCTCTCCATCTTTCTTGTTGACACCTTCAGGCACAATGAGGTCACTCCAAAGCTTCTCTTCTCCAGGCTGAACATTCTCAATTCTCCCAGCCTTTCCTCACAGCAGAGCTGCTCCATCACACTTGAAAAAAAAAAAAAAAAAAAAAAAGTGTAGCAAATGTTCTGTACCCAAATTCCAATCATGCTCTATGGTGGATTTTTCAACCACGAATTTCTGTGCCCCTCCTCACAGGCACATCTGGAGAAGCTGACAGTGAAACATTCCCACAGGAGTCCCAGAACACAGAGTGGGAGCCATCAGCAGAAACATCAGAAGAATTTTACTTCCATAAAGCTCTTTGTATTTCTGAAGATCAAAATCAGTGCCAGATTGAAGCAACAGTTTTAAGCAAACCTTAAGACTCAATGGTGCCCAGAGAAGCTGTGGCTGCCCCTGGATCCCTGGCAGTGTCCAAGGCCAGGCTGGATGGGGCTCGGAGCAGCCTGGGACAGTGGAAGGTGTCCCTGCCCATGGCAAGGGGTGGCACTGAGTGAGCCTTAATGTCTTTTCCTACCCAAATTCTTCTGGATTCTGTTTGTACACTCTGGTATGTAATAACCAGTACCTCCTCCAATCTCTTACATGATCCTTAGAGGAAATTTTCCAATTCAGGAATTCTTATGTTTATACAATTCTTCATATATATAGCCGAAGACACACAAACAGGCAAACTGTAATATCTGAGATTTTGTGACATCACAGCTCTTCCCAAAGGGCCTTATGTTTGCTCATGACAGAGAAAAAGGCTCTTCTAAAATTTAAATAAAAATGTATTTCACAGTCTAGTAAATTGTTCTTTTAAATTTCTTTTGGGAGCAGCCCTACTGCAATTAGACTATTGTGAATATTTCCTTTAGAGAAAGCATTTTAATAAGAAAGCTGCAGTTAGCTCCTAGGCCAAATCAAAAAATAATGACTAAGTGTATGTTAGGATGCTGCACACATAGGCTTTTAGCAAATGAAGCAAACAAGGGAACAACTGATATGGAGACAAACCAAATTCACCACAGCCATCTTCCCATATATTCCAAATTATTATTACCACCAAAACACCAAACAGAACCATTTTGATACCAAATTTGTTCTATCGCCATTCCTTTCTGTGCTGAAAGGCTAATTAAACTGGTAATTGTCATTCATATCTCTTGCTATTATATTTGTATTCAAAATTGCAATAGATGCAATCTGTGTGTATTTTTTTTTAATTTAAGCACTTTAAAATTAATTTGAAGCCGTACAACAGCAATCAGAGTCTAATTAGTGAGATAATCAATTAATAAGCTTCTAACTAAGGGTTCTCATGTTGTAGATGGAGATGATTTCAACTGGGATGAAGTGCAATCTTTGTATTAAAAAATAATAATAAAAAGCTAAATCTTCCCTGCAGCCAGGAGATTAAGACACATTTGTTTGTTTCAGAGGTATCATTTGAACCCCTGTGTGGTGACAGTGGTTCCTGTGACTGTAACCACAAGAATTCCATTAAAATAACAGCTTTCTGTGGCCAAACCCACATGCCATTCCCAAAGCATTCACACTTCCTCTCTCCCCTTAATACATGCAAAGTGCTTCCATAAAGCCATTAAAGAGCATATAAAAAATTAGTTCAGGACAACCAGTTATTTGTCCAGGGAATTAATTGAAGGATGCAGGGAAGAAGTAGGGAGGAGGCTGGGATTAATAAACCTTAAAGTGCAGGCTTGTTGTGCCAAATGGCCTTTCCCCTGTAACTGTAAACAAATTTGGATTTTGAGCATCTTTAGACCTCAAGGTCCTGCATTAACAATGGCAGATTTTTCCTCAGGGAGCTCACAGTGCTTCCAGAGAGAAAGTCCATGGAGGGGACCCTCATGGATTTAAGATCACCCTCAGAATTTGTGATTCATTCAATGGAATGGGGAAATTACTCTTTTTCTTTGTAAACTTTGTTTCCCTGTGCTGGCATTACTGAGTGCTGGGAGTGCTGTGTCCAGTTCTGGACCTCATGACCAAAGAGATCTTGGAGTGTGTCCAGGGAAGGGAACAGAGCTGGGGAAGGGTCTGGAGCGCCAGGAGGGGCTGAGGGAGCTGGGAAGGGGCTCAGCCTGGAGCAAAGGAGGCTCAGGGGGCACCTTGTGGCTCTGCACAGCTCCTGACAGGAGGGAACAGCCGGGAGGTCGGGCTGTGCTGCCAGGAACAGGGACAGGAGGGGAGAGGGAACGGCCTCAGGCTGGGCCAGGGCAGGCTCAGGGTGGACACCAGGAGGAATTTCTGCATGGAAAGGGTGGTCAGGCCTTGGCAGGGGCTGTCCAGAGAGGTGTTGGAGTCCCCATCCCTGGAGGTGTCCCAGGAAGGCCTGGATGTGGCACTCAGAGCTCTGGGCTGGGGACAAGGTAGGCATCGGGCACAGCTTGGACTCGATGATCCTGGACTTCTTTTCCTACCTTAATAATTCTGTGATTTTATGATTTTAACTTGATGGGTTTCTTACAGGAATATCTTCGGGGCCATGGTAGTTTCATTAGCCCATTAAACCTTCCATGAACTGTAGCAGAGCTGAGAGGTGTGCTCAGTTGGACTGTGCATCTCTTTCCTGAAATAAATTTCTGTAGCATATGAACAGCAAGGGAAATTATTTAATTAATTTATTTAAAAATCCAAACTTTATTTATTTATTTATTTACTTACTTACTTACTTACTTATTTATTTATTGTATTTATCTAGGGAATAAAACCTATTCCCTAGACTGGGATGCACCAGAGAATTAAAAATTCTGCCCTCTTGCTCGACTCCACTTGTGTTGCAGTGAGATATACAGGCCTGACAAAACCTACAGGACTAACATTCAAAACCTTTGTTTTAGCCTGAGACTGTAAGAGGATTAAAACAAGACTTTCTATATGAAGAACTAACACAACTAATCCTGTGCATTAATAATGAGTACAGGTTTAAATATGATCTAATTAGAAATGTGCTGGAATGATTTTCCTGTGTTGTGTGCTGTGGGTTTTTGTTTTTTTGTTTTTTTGTTTTTTTTTTTTTTTTTGTGGGTTATTTTTGGGTTTGTTTGTTTGGATTTGGGTTTAGGTTTTTGTTGTTTGGTTTTTTGTTTGTTTGTTTTTTAGGTTTTTTTTCTGATAACAGGTTATGAGTTTCTGCCAGGAAAATCAGCATGAAATACTCAATTCCCAGACTGAACTATTTACTTATTTTCAATCTGACTGAACAGTAATAGCTTTACCAATGAGACACAACTGTATAGAAGTTTATCTCTTCGTTATCTTTTGTGTTTGCATCTAGGATGTTTAAAGACATCTCTCTCACAAAGAATCCATCCTGAATTGTGCATTCCAACACTACTGCAAGGAGTACACTGTAAGGTACAAGCCTGGTGTGAAAAACAGGGGTTGTTCCAGGTGTAGGGCACAAAAAGTAAAATATAATAAATAATATAATAATAATATAATAATAATAATAATATAATAATAACCAAATAACCAAATAATGAAATAACCAAACAAACAAATAAATAAAAGTTAGGAACTTTTAAAATCTTCTTAAATTCAAAAATATAAGATCCAGATTGCTGTCTTTGCCTTCATCCTTATTGCTATTCTATAGACAATTTGAATATTTCTACCTAATATTCCTACATTTTTTACTCCCTATGAAAAGATAAGTGTGAACAACAAGAACAATTATGAGGTTTTATGTAATTTTCTGCAGAATCTAACTTATTGTTACCACAGGCACATCTTTTGCATATGTTTACTTGCCTAGGTAAAGCTACTGAAACCTATAAATTTAAAATTAAAATTTTAACTATACTTCCCTTTTTCCAGTGCATCTGCCAGAACAATTTGCATCTGCATTAATTTCTCCCTCAGACACTTGAGGAACTTCATTTCAGGTGATATAAACATGACTGACCTTCTTTTTTACCTTTAATAATTGACTGATGAATACAACAGCTCTAATCCCAGCATCCCAGACTGGCATGGGCAGGAAGGGGCCTCTGGAGATCACCCAGTCCAAGCCCTGCAGGGTCACCAGAGCAGCTGCACAGGGTCACACCCAGGCAGGTTTGAGGTGTCTGCAGAGAAGGAGAACCCACAGCCCCTCTGGGCAGCCTGTCCAGTGCTCTACCACCCTCCAAGAAAAGATTTGGGTTGCCAGATCTCCCCTTGCTCTATTCCTGATGTGGGAATCCCACAGGTTATAAACATCAGGGAATGTCCTGTTGTCACAGCTGTCCCAACAGCCCCACCCATGAAGCCAGGAGTTGATTTGGGTTCCATTTCTGCCCCATCCATGAAGCCAGGAGTTGATTTGGGTTCCATTTCTGGCCACACACTTTTGTGTAATTGGTGCAATGGTACCAAAGAGCAACTTGGTCACCAGGAATTTTCACGTTCACCCCCAGGTTCTGACTTTCGGGGAAGAGCAGCAGAGGATGCTCCATGCTCTGGAGAGATCCTGGCATACTCAGCAACACCTCAGCCTTGGAATGTCCCATCCTTCTTGATCCCAGGGTCTGCTTCCATCCACCTCTGGTGTTCCTGACAATCTCCAGTTGTGCTGGGTTTGGGATGGGCTGGGGGTAATTTTCTGCCCTTCCCTAGGGCTGTGTTTGGGTTTGTGCAGAGCACAGGGGTGATAACACAGAGATGTTTTTGGTACTGCTCAGCTCACCCAGAACCTCCTGCCCCTCCCCTGGTGACCCCAGGGATGTCCCAGACCAGGTCACTTCACACTCAGGATATACGGGGGGGGAAAGGAGGAATGGGGGATGTTTCAGGGGTGGTTGATGTTTTCCCAAGTCACCTTTCCATGGGATGCTCTCCTGGATGTGCTGAACACCTGCCCAGCCCTGGAAAGGGCTGAAGGAATTCCAATTCCTAGTTTTGCGTGGCTTGTGTGGTGCTTCTGCTTCCCCTGTTCAACTGCCTTTATCTCAGCCCATCCAGTTTTTACCCTCCCAATTTTCTCCCTGATCCCACTGGTGTGGGAGTGAGGAGATGTGAGGTCCTGTCTGGGGTTAAACCATGGCACCAAATCTCATTAACATCCACTGACATCATTATTTGTTTCATTTCCATGACTGTCATAACACTTCTGCCCACAGGAATAAATTTATTAAGTATTTTGTTGCAGATTTGCCTAATTGAATAAAGCAAAAATGATCACACTAAAATTTGTGTTACAGCAGAAGTTTGAAAGCAGGGAAGTTCTTGCTGCCAGTCTAGAAGGCTGGGTTTAATCCTGAGATAAAATGATTTAGTGACTCAACTTACCACATGCTCTCAAACTAAAAATACTCTTTTCCTTTTTTTCTTTTGTATTTCCATAATTCATTTTTTCAATCCTTTGAGGACTATCTTGAGAAATAGTAAAAGAGTCTAAAGATACCACCATATAAATGAACAGTTTTTAATATTTCATTCAGAGTATTACATCATAGTGTGCCAGACAAAAAATAAAGGGGATCATTGGAGCTCTGTGATCTTGTCACCAAAATATTCTGCATTTATTTCTCAGAATACTTCATGCTGCAGACAAAATTATTTATCCAGTGCTTATTAGAACTCATTTTTCTAGATAAACTCATTATTCCAAAGGCTCACCGGTGTGTTTTCTGATTCCCTCACACCAAATTCCAGTATCAAACATTACAATTACACCTAATTTCATTTAAAATTTAAATAAGATGTTTAAATCAGTATTTACTGTGCTGAACATGGAACTTTGCTTCGGTATCTGCTGAATAAAACAAAAACATCATTACCTCAGAATCTTGTAGGTATGTTACCTTATATTTTTCAGTGCAATCTCAGCAGTTTCTTACTGGAATGATGTTTGTGTGTTATCTCATTGAGTTCTGATCCATGTTCAGCAGAATAATGTAAGGAAAGTAAGAATAAAATTGAAAATGAAAAATAGAGAGAGATCTGTTCTTCTGATATCATAGTTAAGTATCTTTGGCAACATATTCTGTATGCCAGAGAAAAGAATTAATTATCTGGCTACAGAAGTTTACAAGAGGAAAACAATAATGCCAAAAGGCATGAATTAATTCTGGGGACAGCTTCACATTTCCAATTAATATCCTCTGAACAGATTTTCCAGTGAATCCAGGGAATAAATTAAACAATTTTGGGCAAGTAGCATGTGGTGACTCACTAGCATGAGTGTAGGATCAGAGAATCATGGAATATCCTGAGCTGGAAGGGACCCACAGGGATCATGGATGGATCCAGCCCCTGTCCCTGCCCAGACCCCCCAACAATCCCACCCTGTGCATCCCTGGCAGCATTGTCCAAACCCTCCTGGAGCTCTGGCAGCCTTGGGGCTGTGCCCATTCCCTGGGGAGCCTGGGCAGTGCCAGCACCCTCTGGGGAAGAACCTTTCCTGATCTCCAGCTGTTTCTTAGGGAGCAGAAGTTTGGCTGTTGAGGGTACTTATGCACTAGGCTATATAATTTGAAAAAACTTCCAAACATAATTGTCAATGCATTAGAAAAACTAAATTACCAAGAAAGTAGGTTATACAATTAAGAACCCAAATGTGAGTGTTGAAGCAATAGAAAAGCTACCTTACCAAGAAATAGGAATACAATGATTTTTGCCATGAAGCTGGTAATAGAGATTAGGTGATAAATACTATAAAAAAACCCTCACACATGCAGACTAAATTAATGGCAAAGAAGTGGGTCAGGAGGATCCCCTAATTGAGCTTTACTGGTATTTATTCTCAGCAAAACCAAAGACAATTATCTTTTTTTTTTTTTTTTTTTTTTTTTTTTACAAGAAGGTCATGAATGGAATTATTTTGAATTATTTTCCTGAGTGGCTCCTGCTGTGAGCAACATCAATACCCAAACATCCTGGATCCAATAGGAGTTTTTATCTTGCCCAGTGGTGCCTTTGAGGATAAGGTGACTCATTCCCTCTGAACGGAATATGGGAAGTGGAGCTTCCGCAATAAAAATATTTATTAAGGATGCACTTGTGAAGGAGCTTGGCTGTTGCTGAAATACCCAAAGGGTGGTTTGCCTTCTTGCTGTGATGGTCTGTCTCTGCAGGGATGGGAGGATCCCAGCTGCCATGGGCTCTGTTTCTGGCCAGAGGAATGTAGTGGTGGCCCAGGGAAGTGACCCCAGAGCTGGCTCTGCACTCTGGGAGTATCCCCATGGGCAAGCTCCCCTTGGACAGGGAATTCCTGGGGTAATAAAACTGGGACAAGGACAGGACCCAGGGAGCAGCTGGAGCTGTGCCAGGGCAGGGTCAGGCTGGAGATCAGGAAAGGCTCTTCCCCAGAGGGTGCTGGCACTGCCCAGGCTCCCCAGGGAATGGGCACAGCCCCAAGGCTGCCAGAGCTCCAGGAGGGTTTGGACAATGCTCCCAGAGATGCACAGGGTGGGATTGTTGGGGTGTCTGGGCAGGGACAGGGGTCAGACTCCATGATCCCTGTGGGTCCCTTCCAGCTCAGGATATTCCACAATTCTGTCAACATTTATAACCACACAAGTAAATTGCAATTTCATTTGTTTGTTTTGTTACTTTCCCCATATGATTGTTTAAATTCTAGATTTTTCTGAGGCTTGGAGGGAATTAAACTTGAAGCTACAGACACCTTGATGGTCTAGCAGAAATGAGGGTCCTGTATTTACCAAATATAGTGGTTATATATATAAAGCACTTTATTTTTATTTTTATGTACTTATATTTATATTTATATTTATATTTATATTTATATTTATATTTATATTTATATTTATATTTATATTTATATTTATATTTATAATATATTTTATATTATAATATAGATAATATATATTCTAAGATATAATATATGGTTATATATACTATAAATATTATATAATAATATATATTTTATATTATATATAATATATTATATTTATATATTTTTATATATATAACCACCAAATTTAGTAAATACAGGACCCTCATTTCTACTAAACCATCAAGGTGTCTGTATCTTCCTTTAAGTTTAATTCCCTCCAAGCCTCAGAAAAATCTAGAATTTAAACAACCATATTGTATCAGAATGAAAAGAAGAATAATTTTTGTTACAAACCAGAGAAAACCCTGAGGTTCTTATGAAAAAAGAGTGAAAAATAAGGTTTATCATTGTCTCCCATTGGCCTGATGCATCTCTGCAGAGAGGTTCTGATTCCCAGGCCCATCCCCAGCCCAGGATTCTTCCCAGACTTTCTGTTTTGTGTTAAATTTTATTTGGAGTCTCTGGGTGCTGTTCCCTGTCCTCCCATGAGCTGCTGCAATATCTCATTTCAGCTGCCCAGCCCTGCCAGTTTTGGGCAGGAGCAAGAAAGGAGAAGCTCCCCTGCTCCCTCCAGTGCTTTCCCCTTGACTTCAAGCAGCTCATGGAAGGCCAAAAAAGAGGATCCTTCCCTCCTCTTTCCAGGTCAATTAATCTTCAAAGAAATATCACACAATGAGCTGCAAACAATAATTAAAACACATAATTTCCTCTACAAATTGCTACAAGCCCAAATATACTTTCTAATTTGAGTATGTAATTAATGCAAATGAAGTGCTGTAATAAAAGCTTTTGGAAACCAGATCATGTATCAGAATGCAGCAGCAAATAAATATTTACAGTAGGAGTTAAATTTTCTTCCAGCCCTCAGTCTTTATCAGGGATAACTTCGCAACAAAACAGCTCAAACTACAGCCCTGGATTGCAGATGCCACTCCAGAGGTGAAGGCAATCTTATATTTTCAGGGATGGAAGTTTTTATAAGGGTTTTAAATGCTTTTCTCTGAAGTTTTATCCACTGGGGAGAAAAAAAAAATATAAATAATAATGATCTCTATACAAAGCAAAAGGAATGAAGGCTGAATAACTGACTACAGGAACCTGTAGCATATTGGGACATTTAGAGCTGAGTTTCATGTCTGAAAAGTACTCAGTGAAAGAAACAAATTAAGAAATAAATCATTTACCTTACACAACATTTCCATGCTATTGCTGTTTGTATTTCTCCTTATTCTTTTAAAATATCTTGCACAAGGTGATGGTTCCATGTTTTCATTTGCTTCTTTCTATCAAAAGAAGGTTTAGAGTCATTAACATGTCACATCTTTCTGTACCCCATCACCACCTAGAATGTGAATAATTAAATCACAGAATCATTAAGGCTGGGAAAGAACTCCAAAATTATCCAGTCCAACATTTGACCAAATCCCACCACTCTCACTAAACCACATTCTGAAGGATGCAAGTTTCTGCACTATATTTATCAGGACTTCTATTTTCTTGGCCAGGGTGTTTGCACAGAAAAAAGACTTTAATAACATGTTGTCTGTCACCATAATTTATTAAATATTCACAATCCATTAAGATTCATAAAAAACCTGGGCATGTCTCTTACTCCAAAAATAAAATAGCACAAGAAAGGCAAATAGAAAAGAAAAAGTTGCATGAAAAAAAAATCATATAGGTCATTCTTTGACCAAGTTTAGGAGAAGCTAAAAGCACATTTCCAAACAGGGAGGTTGGAACTGATGATCTTTAAGGTCCCTCACAACTCAAACCTTCCTGGGGTTTTGCAAAGAGAGGGGAAATTGTGGAACTGTTTTTAAGTATATAAAATCAGTGGTAATGCTTAAGTTCAGCAATAAAGATTTGGATTTCTCTTGCTTTGCTCTTGCTCTTGACCTCCCAAAAATACAATTTCTTGGGGTTTTTTTCCTTAAGGTAGAGAAGAGTAATAGGGGAAAAAATCAACATAACTTATCAGTGGTAGAGGGAAAATCCATGGTAGATTGTTCCAACACAAATTATCTGCACTGCTCAGACTATGAAGCAATATATTCTATTGAGGTGTTAATGTTACACATTTTTATCAATTTTATTAAAACTTGCTAGTGTTTTTGGTTTTTTTTTTTTAATTAATGTTATTAATGCTAGTTTTTTTTTTTTCCTACACCCTCACACACAGTAACCAAGTTGTGTCTGCAGACTGATCTTGTCACCCACTTTTGGGTCAGACATTCCCTATTCTCCATCTCACATGGAAGTTCTTGAGGACATGCAGGCCATGTTTGGCCAAAAATAATATTTTTTTGCATAAGACAAAGCTCTTCTGGAAGCTGTTACTGAAAGTAACTACTCTTGTTGGTTGTTTACTCAGCATTTTGGGGTTTACAGAAGGTATATTGGCTCCAATATTTCATTAACATGATTAAACTAAGCTCATTACAGAGCAAATGGAATTAATTCAAATTACAGAAAATTTATGATGATTCCTGTACTTTATATATAAAACACATTTGCACCTTTTGGTTGAATAGAACCGTATTTGTTAATACATTACAGGCTTGTGATTTATAAGTATTTTAGGTATATATTGTGTTTTCAAATATGTAATGAAATTTACCTTAATTTAAATACAAATGCATATTTCTTTTTCAGAATATCCCTGAATTCTTGTCTTTTAATGAGTTTTACTTTTTAAGAAAGAAATCTCTTTAATTATACAATATTAATCAGAAGTAAAACACTATCAAAAGGTTATTTTCTTTCAGCACAATGTGCTGCCAGTTAAAATGAAAATTGTTGTTATAAGTGACAGTGAATAGTTTCTGTATTAATGGTCATACAATTATATTTCATTAAAAGCTAAGTAGTAATAAACAAGAAAAAAAAAATGAAACACCTTCTTTGGATCCCAATTCTGCACTATCATTAAATGTTTTCTGCGTTTGCCCTTCTGAAGGGCAAATTCCATTAGGTTTTCATTGTACTGCTGAATAAATAAAGCAAACAAAATATATGCAAATTCAAACCATATTAGCACTGATTTCGAGTTTAATCTCAATGTAGCCTGAATTTATTTTATTTAATATTATTAATTTTAGGATGTTTGACTGAGCACCAAACAAACAAGTCATGAGGTTCAGTGCTGGAGCGTGTCCAGGGAAGGGAACAGAGCTGGGGAAGGGTCTGGAGCACCAGGAGTGGCTGAGGGAGCTGGGAAGGGGCTCAGCATGGAGCAAAGGAGGCTCAGGGGGGACCTTGTGGCTCTGCACAGCTCCTGACAGGAGGGGACAGCCAGGGGGGTCGGGCTGTGCTCCCAGGAACAGGGACAGGAGGGGAGGAAATGGCCTCAAACTGTGCTCAGGTTGGACATCAGGAGGAATTTCTGCATGGAAAGGGTGGTCAGGCCTTGGCAGGGGCTGCCCAGGGAGGTTTTGGAGTCCCCATCCCTGCAGGTGCCCCAGGAAGGCCTGGATGTGGCACTCAGAGCTCTGGGCTGGGGACACAGTGGGGATCAGGCACAGCTTGGGCTCAATGACCTGGATGTCTTTTTCTAGCCTTAAGGATTCTGTGGGCTCCAAAAGAAGATCTTTGACATGGGAAAATTTTTCTGGCTCAGATGCTGCTGCTGCTGTGGTTGGTGAATTAAATAACTTGTCACACATAAAACTGCTCAATGCCTGTAATCCCAGCCCTCCAGCAATGAGCAGCAAAATTCCAGTTACAACACCAGAGTCTTCCAGGATCATGGTTTCACCAGCCAGAACACTGCCAGTTATCCCTACAAACAGCTTTAACAGGTATTTGGGGTTCCAAACTTCTCTGGGAAATCCTGGCTGCAAGGCCAGAGTTCAGAGGGAGCCCTAAGAACATTTCAGGATGTTTTATAGAACAGAGTGGATGCAGCAGCAGGAGGCTGCACCAAACCCACAGAGCAGCTCCTGCCTGGCAGCACAGGAGTTCTGCATGGGCCTTTTCCTTTTCCAAATCCTTTCCTTTTCCATGGAGACTGAGGCAGCTGGAAGGTCTGGCCCCAGGACTGCTGGATCTGTGCTCCCAAAAGGAAGAGAAGCATCTCTTGGGAGTGCAAATGGAGGGCAATGACCTCCAGGAACAGCACTGGCAGGGAAACCCATGCAAGTCAAAGTAAAGGAAATATATATAAATTTTATTAGTTTTTTTGGTTAAGCACTCCTGGAAAAGAGAGTTCTGGCAAAGGAAATTTGATGAAACAGGAATCTGAGCATTCTTGGGGACACAGTTTCTCAGTTTTGAGTGTCAAGCCAAGGCAAAATTCTGCAGCAAAGGGCGGATCTTGGGTGAATTTCTCAGCTCAAAGAGGTACTCCCAGCTGCAAATAATCTAAATAGGCAAGAGAGCAGTGGACAGATATAAGAGGCAAAAAGGACAGGAAGATAAAATTAAGGATGAAATTACTTGCTTGGTGACAGTATAAAGAATAAAAACTTTCTCTTATGTGGTCTCTTTCAGCATTTTCTCTGCTTGGCCACGACAATTTCTCTCTCCAATGAGTCATTTTTTTTCCATGAAAATTAAGTCAGAAGACAAAGCATTTTAGGGAATATGAGCAGAGATCCCTGGCAAGTTCAGGATGTAATTAATTTCACTGCAGTTTTGCCCTTATTAATGAATTTACCGCTGTTAAAATACTCGGTTTGTCTGAAGCACACACATTTCCCAACTAAGCAGATTATATAATACCTGGTTGTATAATAAAATAATAACAATTAAACCCAGAATCTGTTCACAGTGTAATTCCGGATCCTTCACTAATCACTTTGGAGGAAGCTGTGTCACTTATTCCTGACTCCTTCAAACAAAATGCTCAAAGGTTAGAGGGAGTTTCCATCCTCTGGTTTCCCCTAAACTGTATTAGAGAAGAGATTTTAATCAAAACTGGCATTTTTAGCCTGTAAGAAGTGGCACCTGGGGTGTCAGTACAATAATATTTGGCCATGTATTTGTAATATAATGCCATATTTCTGCTTTGTGGCTACTGATTTACAAATTTTGAAAGAAATCTGAATACTCATTAGAAATCACCAAACAATTTTGCCTCATTTCACCTTCAAAATTTTGATACAGAGTGACTCACTTCTTTTGTGAGCCTGCCAATATCTTCAACCTCCTCAATATTTCCCAAATATGGATTATTAAAAATATATTCAGCAAATATTATGTATTCACTAAAAGTATATGCAAAATCATGCACTGAGGCATGATCAACATGAGCATTTCAATCTTGATTATCAAAATATTCAATTAAAAAATAATTTGGGAAAATCCTAGATAACTGAATTGTTTCAACATTCTATGATTACAATATTTGTATCCAGAATTGTTCTGGGAAGTTTGAAATGTTCTGTTAATGTACAGACTTTAAGGCTTTTATTCCAAACCATAGCAAGCAATGAGCAACACATTTTCCATGAGAATGGAGCTGTTAAAATAGATATTTCAAGGTAATTAAATTGATAATCTCTTTATTCTCCCAGATCCATGTCTGCTCATGGTTTTAACGTATTGATGTGCCCATGCTGTCTGTAATTTCAGAGAGAGGGGTTAAAGAGTGAAACTGGGGAAACTCTTATGGAAAAGGAACTTCTTTCCTTTCATCAAAAGAAGTTTGCTTATATCTGTGTTTTAAAAAACACTCTTTTCCTAAAAATATAAAAATATTTTCCTAAAGAAACATTCCAAAGAAAATGGACAGTGCATGCTAAAAAAAAATAAAGTCTCCAGGTCTCATAGGAACAGCTCTAAAAACGGGTAAGAGAGTAACTAAGACCATTATCCCAATTATTTGAGATACTACAGCATATGTTGCAGTTCCAGTAATTACAATCTAAAGAGTGCTGGAATGCACTGCAGAATTATTATTTAATGCACTATATTTACTTTTAATTACTGTGTAGCTGCCTAGCCTTGAAATAGTAAAATATTTTAAGATCTTGCAGGGCTATTTGCTCCAATGTTTAAGTCGTTTCCATCATGATTTTTCATTTACTCTTCCTAATTTTTTTATGCACAAGAATATTTCATGGAGCATTTAAAGTTTGTGTTCACTTTTCTCCCTCCCAACAGCTGGGTTTTTTTCAGTAAAATACTTCTTTAGCCTGTGGGAGCTAAGGCTCAGAGGGTGATTATCTGAACCACCAGAAAAATAGAGGTCAAAATGTGCAATTTTTAATTCAGAATAAATTCACCAGTCACTGGGACTATGATATTTTCTTCTCAAACACTTTTGTCCTTCCTTTTGTTTATTCAAGCAGCATCAAGGACTCTCCACACCAACTGGCATTTCATATTTTTAACTTAATTTAGCTTTACTGCTTCCCCATCCATTGTTCCCTGACAGGGAAAATCTACAACTTGCTGTTATAAATACTTTATGATGACCCTGTCTCCCGAACTCTTCATTCTAATCACAGTCCTGCCACATCCCATCCGTGTCACTTTGGATATATGGAAAACCATAAAAGTAACCCCCTCTCTCTCTCTGCTCTCTTGCAGTCATTTTTCAGAGAGCCATAAAAACAAAGCCAGGGTGAATTCAGGCAGAATTTCAGAGCACCAACAATCGCTTTTTTTTCCCCCCTCCCTAGTGAGGGAAGTGCAATGATGGCTTCAAATTTCTGATTGAAAAATAAGCAGCTTCCATGTCCACCTTGTAAATCCATTTAAGGCTGCAATTTCACTGGCTTTAGTTTGCTGCTCCCTTTTCTCCTCAAGCAAAGGGAATAGGCAGGAAGGGGAGATGTTTTTTCCACACAGGGCTTGGGAGGGAGCTGAGGAAGCTCACTGAGGAGGAATAACTGTGAGGATGCTCTGTGGGAACAGGGCAGAGTTGGAGTCACTCCACTCCCTCTCCAGGCAAAGCTCAAAAATCCAACAGCAGCAGGAGGAAAGGATGAGGCAACACAGCACTGGGGCTCAGGAGATGGAATCATTGTCCCTGCAAGGGTTAAAAAAGCATGTGGATGTGACGCCTGGGTAGTGGTGGATGTGGCAGTACTGAAGATTATTTACCTTAAGATTTTAGAGGGCTTTTCCAACCTTAATGATTCCATGACTGAAGAACCTCTTGATACCAAAGCAGGAGCTCAGTGATCAGGGAAAAAGGGAATGAAAATTAACCTGTTTGCAAAAAGATTTTACCAACCACACCCATTGGTCAACAGGTTAAGCTCCCATAATTGCTACTGGTGAATGGCCCTTCAAATAAATTATGATGGAGAAATTCTGGAGGGTTTTTTCCCTTTGCTTGTTCTTTATTCTCTCTCCTGGTTTCAAACATCCTATCTGGAGTTCAGGACCTTGAGGAGAAGGAAAAAAGATCAAAGAAGGATTTGAACTTGCCTGAGCTTCAGGAGAGCAGACTCGGACCTGTTCAAAAATGGGATAAGGCCCTGGAAGGAAGAAGGGCCCAAGAAATCTGGTGGATATTCAAGGATCAGCTCCTGCAAGCTCAGGAGTGCTCCATCCCTGCAAATAAGGAGTTCATATGCGTGGATGAGGCTGGCAATCAGGATAGATAACTTCAGCCACCCTTAGCAACCATCCCTATGAATCCTGCTCCTCCTCGAGGCAAAGAATTTCCCTGCCTGGCTCTTTGAACCTGGGATGCAGAGCAGTCACTGCATGTCAGCCACTCCAACCATCTCAGTCAGAATAATCTGTGCAGAGAAAATAAACAGTCATTATTCTTTTGCAGGCTACTGTTAAATTGTCATTTATCTTGTAACCTTGTGTCCTCAGCTTGGTTACAGGGCATCTTTAAGAGTTTGGATTTTTTTCTGCTGCAAAATTTCTGAAATTCCCTGTGAAAATAAATACAAAATACAGTGAAAACAAACCCAGTGCAAACATACCTTTATCAATTAAAACCAAAGTCTTAAGAAAGGTTTAAAAAAAGGTTATGAAACTGATGTAGTGTTTTGTTTACTGTCACTTATTTGCTTTAAGGGATAATATTTGTATCCAAATACATGGCAGAGATTTAACTTCTCTAAAGAAATGAGAAAGTTCTGACCTTGTAGTCCAAATACCAAGACTTTGTTCTCACTTCCAAAATTTTTAGACGGGCATCCCAACCCTTCTAAAAGGTTCATGCCACTGATCTATTTTTACTTATTCAGAATAACAGTGCATATTAAAAATATTAAATTTAATATTTTTTTACTAAGTAACTTCAGAATCAACATGGTCATAATATGAGCAAAAAAACTTGGATCTGGGTAATGATATTTTCGGACAAAGTTGCTTTTTCAAAATGTCACCTGATTTTTTCAGTTAATGTTCAAGTAAACATTTGCATGCATTTAGCATCTCATTTGACTTTCCCAGCCATTTGCCTGTACAGTTAAAGTATATTTCCTTGGGCTATTTAGGTGCAATAATTTTGATTTATATTCTGACATCTCCAACAATGTGGCTCCTGTCCACCTTTCCCTGTGGTGTTCCTCACTCTGCCTCTTGCTGAAGTAAAGCTGTGACTCACTGGGTGAGTTCTGCCAGAACTTCCACCCTGCAGGAGGGACACAAGGACAAGGACATAAAGCCCTGCTCTGGTGCTTAACCTTGGCTCAGGCCACTGAGAAAATTGCTGAGCTGAGAGCCCGAGCTGTGAAACCTGCAGGGAGAAGAGAGAGGTGAAACTGCAGGGAGAGGTGGAAATCACCCACATGAAGAGGGATTAAGCGGTTATTGGGGAAAAACCAGGGAGACACTAGGGACCAGGATGATCAGTTCAGGTTCTTGAGGCTGTCCATGATTTTGCTGGAGGATGGCAACACCAGGACCTGGGGAGTGAAGAGTCCCAGAGTCCTTGGCTGTCTTTTGTATGTCAGACAATAAATAATGGGTTTATTTTGAAGCCCTGCATGTCCTGCTGGCAGAGTTTCTGTTCCTGGCTAATTGTGCCCAAGCTGATAACCCAGCAGATGGTGGGTTTTGTGTATTCACCAGCTGAAATCTGGTGAATGTTCAGACTAGGATGGGACCTACAAGAGCATCCAGTCCAGCCCCTGTTCCTGCACAGACACCCCAACAATCCCACCCTGTGCATCCCTGGCAGCATTGTCCAAACCCTCCTGGAGCTCTGGCAGCCTTGGGTTGTGCCCATTCCCTGGGGAGCCTGGGCAGTGCCAGCACCCTCTGGGGAAGAACCTTTCCCTGAGCTCCAGCCTGACCCTGCCCTGGCACAGCTCCAGCCATTCCCTGGGTCCTGTCCCTGTCCCAGGAGCAGAGATTGGAGCTGTCCCTCAGGAGGCGCTGTAAGAGAACCATTCATCAGGACAAAGTCAGTCTGGATTGGTTAGAGGCTAAATAACCCTGGATTGGTTAGAGGCTACATAACTATTTCTGTTCTTGGCAAAGATGCATAGATTGGATCAAGAATATGTGGACTGAATGTCCACAATTGAGACCTTTCCCCCCATCTACTTGTTTTAGCTGAATTCCCAGTGAAAATAAGAACATTTTCCTCCAAACAAAACCATGTTGAGAACACAGGAATTAGTTTATCCCAATGGAGAAACCAGGAGGTGTTTTCTTCTCAGCCTTTAACAGGACTAGGTTCTTGAGGCAGTCCTACAAAATTTTCACCAAACAGTTCCTGAAAACAATTGCCAGATAGAAGTTCTGAGCAGGTCCTGCCCTCAGCTGAACTGACCAGGCAGGGGATCTGAAACTGCTGGCTAGGGCATGGAAAGATGCTGAATGTGGAAAAGAAGTCCCCAGAAAAGACACAAAAATGTCCAGCAGAACTGCGGAAGGTGTTTGGATCTTCACAGCCACCTAAGGGACAGTTGTAACCTTCAGAGGTGACTGAAAGGATATTTTGGCCAGTGAGGTTTTACAGGGCCAACAGCACTTTGAGGGCTACATCAGTAACAGCCCTTGAGGTCATGATTATCTTGGCATTGGTACTGGAAATGCCAAGTTTTGTACAGACATAGCAAATTGGGAAGCAAAGAGAAAACGTGAAATTAGGGGATTTCCATAAAATTCTCCCGAAAGATTTTCATAATATGCTGGGAAATATTTTGACTGCTTAGGGAAAGTGAAAAAGAGAGAGAAATTACTTTATTCCATTCTTTTTGTCTTTTCTATTCTGTTTTTGTTGTTGTTGCTGTTGCTGCTGTTTGGGTTTTGGTTTTTTTTGACAGCGGTTATTTAATTTGTTTTGGGTTTTTTTCTTTTCCTCTAGAGCACTCGTTTGGTGCTGAAAATTTGCAATTATTTTTTGATTCGTTACTGAAAAACTTAAAGAAGTTAACACTTATTTTTTTAAACAAATCTGACCTTACTGCCCTATTCCTTATCCATTAATCCATTCCACTCTCACCCCAAGAGAACTCCTCGTGTTTTCTGTCAGTGTCTTGTGTTTTGACTGGGCTTGATGCTGTAATCAACAAGAAGAAACCTTTAGGTGTGTCTGGATTCATAAATACCACTCCAACTTCTTATTTTTTCAGAGAGAATAATATCTTTGTTCCAAACCACCAGGTTTTATTTTACCAGGAGGAAAGGTCATTCATCAGGTACCAAACTACACTTTCAGGCTAAGCTCTGCTTCCTCCTGGGGAAAGGTCCTCAAGTTGCACCAGAGGAGGTTCTGGTTGGATATTTGGGTTGGATATCCTTCATTGGGATATTTGGGTTGGATATCCTTCATTGAAGGAGTGATTGAGCACTGGAACAGGCTACCCAGGACAGTGGTGGAGTCACCATCCCTGGAGGTGTCCAAAATTCGAGTGGATGTGACATTTTATGAAACAATTGAATGGGCTCGGTGGGATTTGTCAAAGGTTGAACTTGATGTTTTTGGATTTTTTTTTTCCTTAATCTTAAGGATTCTATGATTCTACATTTTCCCAGTTTGAGCCCCTGAAAGATTGCTGATGGTTTGGCTGTGCTGACTGAGAACCCAACAGTGCACATCCCACCTCACTGCCAACCCACTACAAACCCCTGGAATGTCTGGGAAGGAGAGGATGAAGGGAAAAATTGGTGTGATTTATCTGGACTTTCAAAAACTCTGCAGCAAAGTCCTTCTCAGAAGGAGATTGTGGGAACAAAGCAGTGCTGAGGTGGGAGGTGAAGGTCTGCCTGGATCAGAAACCAGCTGAAAGAAGTGGGAAACAAAGAGCAGAAATAAACGGTCGATTTTCAGGCTGGTGAAAGGTTAACACTGAGGTTCAGCAAGACTTGGAGACTCTTCAAGGACAACACTTACTGCACATGTAATTTCCCAACAAGCTGAAATAAGCAGGAGAGATCCTAATATAGATGGCATTTGGTGAGTAGCCTTTTCCATACAGACTTGGACGTCCAGGTCGAGACCTCAATTTCCCTCCTCTCAGCTCCAAGGCTGGTAGGCAACAGACATATCATTTCAGGCTCCCAAGAGATCTATTGAGATTGGAGCTTTTGGGAATACTTGAGGAAGGAGCAAAACCACAGTGAGTTTCCAGCCTCTTGAGCTGCAAGCTTTAAATGAAGTCCAGAGGAGCTCTCATCTTTTATTACTCAGAATTCATTCAGTTGTACTCAGTGTATGACCCTTGAGTAAGCAAGCCCTGTGCAGTTAACACAATAGGAGTTCTGAAAGAGGGGCAAATGAGGAGAAAGCACCTGGAAAAATCAATTTCTCTCAGCTACACACTTTAGAGAACGACCAAAGAACAGACTTGTACGTGCATTTTCTTTTTTGCTGAATTAAAAGCATCAATATCTCTCTTCCCCACTGAAAAAAATCTTCATTCTTTGCAGTATATGATACAAGAGCTAATTTATGATGATTGCTTAGTGCACTGCAACCACATTGGGACTGGTGCAAATGAAAGCATAATTAATGAATAAAGTTATTTTTCTTTGATGCACTCAGTGACAAGAGCATGGATAAGAGAACAGGGTGTACAACTGCTGGAAGTGCTGAACAAAGGAGGCAGCCTCTTCTACCTGCATATTTTTCAGCATGAAAACAGTGCACTCTGTTCTGCATCCTTTTCAAGCAGTTTCAGGGTGAAATATTGTCTATGAATACATTCATAGATGCTCTTGGAAAGAGGAGTCGCCAGAGAATAAATGAGCTGCCAAGATTGTATCATGACACTCCTCTGGAGAAATATTTTAGCCTGAAAACTGATTCCTGTAACAGGAATCAAAGCACACTCCATCTCATGGAAAACTCTGCTTGTCAGAGGCTATGTGCGGAATAATGGAGCACCTGAGGCAGAGAAGGTCAAATACCTGGGTACTTTTTGGGGGCATGAAAGTGTGAGAGAAAAATGGGTCAAACTTCAAGGTTAACGTGTTTCACACCCTATCATGGAGAGAAGGAGAAAACACAATCCAGATGCAGATGGCGTGGCTGATACCCCTCTGTCTGTATGAGTTTTGTTGAACAAGGGTCAGTTTTAGAATTTAATTTTTCTGCCACTGAGAAAGAGAGCTTTTATATTTCATTTTAGGGTAAAGTGGGAATGTAACTCGTTTTTGTACAACTACCAGGCTCAACAGGATCAGAGAAGTCAAAGCAAGTCAAAGCATGCCCGAACATCACTGTGCACTAATCTTACTCTGGACAAATTGAACAGAAAAAGTGAAAGAGTTCTCTGAAAAATCATTAGTTATCAATCTGGGAAAAGGGGAATTTATTACTCAATTGCATTTGTATGGCAACTTGCTGACTCCTAAACATTTTGAATATCTGACCTAAATGTTGCTAATCATTGTAAAAAGTCTTATTTGTTATTAAAAGATGAAATTGGAAAATTGAAACATTTGGGGTTAAAACTTCCCCTGACATGGAGGATAATGCTGACATACAGCAAGTCAGGATTTGTACACTGGCAAAGGCTGCGTACTGCCAGCACCAAAAAAAAGTTTTCTCTTGCAGTACTTAAGCATCTAGATTACCTCTAGATTCCTTATTCCCATGGGTTAAGAATTAGCCCCATTTCTTTTTTTGTTTATTTCTTTGTTTGTTTTTAGGTAAGAAAAGGGAATTTTAGCACTTTGCAAATTGCAGGGAGTACAAAAGCCTTGGCTCTGGCAGATCCTCCCCCACGTCCCTGGCTTGCAGGATGGAGCTGTGAGAGCAGGGTATTTTCCAGTTCCATGGAAGAAGCAAACTAAAAAGAGTAGTACCTTTTAAAAACCTGGTTTTGAATAGGATACTTCAGCAGTGCTCTGATGAAGAGAAATGAGTGTAGAGATGCATTGATTTTTAGTGTAAAAATACTGCTGAATCCTGGCCAGGCTGTGTTGTGCAGAGGGACCTGCCCTGCGTGGTTATACCACATCTCACTAATTATATTACATCTCATTAATCTCTTGCTTTCATTCAGAATACAAACAACACAAAATTTTAATCTACAGTGTTTGTCTCATTTGTTTAACAAGGTTTTTTCATCATTTTCTCAAGAATAAACATGCCATGACTTTTGTTTCTGAGATAGATAAATTAGCTGAAGTTGTTTGGTTTTTTCTTCCTATAGTTTTCCTTTTATTTTTCTAATTAACATAGGAGGAGAAATACATCTGAGGTAAATACAATTCTGCTATATTCCTAATACAAGTAAAGAATTTCATTACTTCCAAACTCATTAAGTTAGTGGTTATTAAAGTATGCAGGCTGCTCATTGTGTCATGGAAAATAACATTCCTATTTTATTACCAGTTTCATTTCCATGGTTAGCACACTGCAGCCCTAATTACATTGGATACAGGGATACATAGTTCTGTCCTAGCCTGCATTTTCATCTGACTCTGCTTGATACTTATTATTTTCAGCTTATTATAAACTATGCCACCAATACGAGAAGCACAGCAGCTTGAAGTGATAGATGATTCTAGAATCAGACTCCACGAGTGGGATTTGTTCTTCCCTGGATTTCTGATTGCCACAGATTAATTTCTTTTGCTTTGAATTAGAAGGTCCCATATTGTGAAGGTATTTTTGGAGCATCTGAGCATTACGTGAAAAACATGCAAAACCCAACTAAGCAAAGACTTTCGCCGATTTTGTGTTTTGCCTGAAAAGCTTTGGAATCGTTGGCAATTCATACAGCTCCATTTACTAAAGTGTTCAGAGTGTTTGATTTTCTTGTATTTTTATATTCTGATAAATGTGGGTTTATCTGCCAAAGGCAAACATCAGAAAAAGGAAGGATCCTGCTTAAAATCAAGCATATTCATGCAAGTGCTGACCTAGGTGCTTAGCAGTCATTAAATATTTCCTCTGAACAATAGGTCTGCTTCCACTCCCAGCACAGCATCCAAAAAGGGGATTGGACAAAAGTGAGCAAAGGAGTGAGGAAAGAGAAATAAGGCACTTGATGGTATTTATAGAATCATGGAATGGTTTGGGTTGAAAGAACCTTACAGCCCATCCAGTGCCACACACTGCCATGGACAGGGACACCTTCCACTAGCCCAGGGTGCTCCAAGTCCTGTCCAACCTGGCCTTGGACACTGCCAGGGATCCAGGGGCAGCCACAGCTTCTCTGGGCACCCTGTGCCAGGGCCTGCCCATCCTCACAGGGAACAATTTTCTCCTGCCTTTTCATTGAAATATCCCTTCTTTTAGTTCAAAACTGTTCCCTTCTGTCCTATCCTGTCAAAAGCTTCCCTCCATCTCCTTTACATGAGCTCCCTTTAAGCACTGAAAGGCCACAATGAGGTCAGAGAGCTCACAGTCATTCAGGGCTTTCAGTTTTCAGCATTATTTTTACATCAGAGCTGTTTTCCCCAGATTTCTGTGGGACTTGGCCACCCCTACACTTTCTCTGGGACCTGTGAAAGTGACATCTCACAGCCACATGGGCAGCAATCAGGAAGGTCCATCCGGACTCCCTCCCAAATTCAGAATTCCTAAAGTGACCCAGTCTGTGTATCCATGGTGGATACACATGAGACAAACCCAGTGAGTCTGATCTAATCCTTCTGGAAACTGAAGGAAACTCTCAAATTATAGTTGAGGAATGATCCATCTATGACACAGTTCAATTGACTCAAGCAAAACTAATAAAGACCAATATTGCTACCAGTGACAAAAGGTTTTTTCTATTGAAATGGTCACAAAGGGTGGGTTACAGCTTTGTGTGAGTTTGACATTGACTTCAGATGACTCTTTAAGTGTGGAATGGAAGGGACCCTACAAGAAAGATGGAGAGGGAATTTTTACTGAGGGCTGGAGGGACAGGACAATGAGCAATGGCTTCAGACTGAAATAAAGCAGGGATAGATTGGATATTAGGTAGAATTTGTTTCCTGTGAGGGTGGGCAGGTCCTGGCACAGGGTGCCCAGAGAAGCTGTGGCTGCCCTGGGATCCCTGGCAGTGTCCAAGGCCAGGTTGGATGGGGCTTGGAGCAACCTGGATAGTGGAAGGTGTCCCTGCCCATGGCAGGGGTGGCACTGGGTGGGCTTTGAGGTCCCTTCTAACTCAAACCACTCTGTAGTTTTATAATTCTAGGATTTTCTTCATCTAATGAATAGAAATGATCAGTGCAGATTAAATTTACACATTTTAACACAGCCTTACACACACACAGCCAATGCAAGTGAATATTCATCAGCAGCACTTCAGCCAACTGCAATCACAACTCGTTTCAGACTGCAAGGAACAGGTGATTTTAGCCTTTGTTATGAAGAAAGAGCAATCACATTAAAGAGCTTCCTCATTCTCCCAGTAATGAGCTTGAGATGACATTTCAGGAAGGGTTTTGTGTCTCACATAACAAGGCTGTTTGTACATTTTCTAATGGAAGCTGTACAAAGGTATACAGCACAAGGAGCTACTGCTTGATTTTTTTTTTTCTATAAGCTAAGAGTGAGTTAAATGTAAAATTACAGTAATTGTGAGCTGTTTTAGTATTGCCTATTATGTACTAGGCTTCATTTCAGTTATGGCTTTCCCCTAACTGCAGGGGAATTCTGAAGCTGTTACACTGCACTGTTCTAAAAAGGCAGAATGTTTAGGGATTGCTGATTTTCAGAGCCAAAATTTCAGTAGAAATAGTCTCCAGGAACAAATATGCATATGGACATTATTTGCTGTTTATATTTGGGGAAATTAAGGCACAGGGGAACAAGAAGGGCAAAGCAGTGCAGGAGACAGGGCCAATGTGGTGCTTCATCCTTTCTTCCTGGTGAAAGGAAGCAGTATCCACACTGTTCATTAAAGCTGAAGGAAAATCTTTAAGGGGAAAAAATTGTAAGAGTAATCTTTAAAAAATGCTTTAAATACTCATGGGCTGAACTGAAATAAAAACCCAAGGGAAAGAGAAACCAAAATCCCATTTATATCTTCAAGATGATAAAAGTTTTGAGTAGCCAGTGTGAGTCTGCTGGGGAATTCAGACATGGTGACACTGCCTAAGACAAGATCTAACAATTATCATGTTGTGTATTTATTTCTGAACTGTGGAAAAAGGTGTATATTTATGAAAAAAGACATACATGGTCACACAGCAATATGGAAATGACCTGTAGAGATCTCTGGTAAAGTTCTGTAATGCATTTACCTCATTTAAATCCTGCCTTAAGGGAACATGAGCTGCTGATTGTATTGATTATATCTTAGAAGGGCAATGATTTACAATTCCATCAAGGACACTGCCATAGACAGTAGGAGGACACTGATGACAAGTATGGATGACAAAGAAGAGCCCTCTTGGGCAGAGGAGGCAGCGGAGTCAGGAGTGATGCTGAGCCTGGGAAGAAGGGAGAGTGGGAGGAAGGGGATTTTGGTTTTGTTGTGTTTCATACTCTCCTCCTCCTTATTGGCAATAAATTAAATTACTTTCCCCAAGTCAAGACTTCTGCTTGTGCCTTTAATAGGTGAGAGATCTCCCTGTCCTCATCTTGCCCCAGGAGAGATTTTCACCAGATTTCCTGCCCTGTCCTGCTGATGGAGGAGTGATAAGGAGGCACCAGGGGCAGCCCACCACAGTGTCATCAGCAGGAGCTGTGATAGTATTTGCAAGTGAGAGAAAGCAACACAGAACCTCCAGTTTAGACACTTAAATGCACTCTTTATCTCATTATAGCTCATTTATATCAAAGTCTGATCAGTGCAGTGCAGTTCCCCAGGAAAAGCTCTAAAGGCCTCTCACTGGGTTGTTGCTTTTGCAATACAATCAATGCATAAAAATTCAACAGATAAATGCATCTTGTGAGTTTTTGAGCTTTTCTCTGACTGGAAAACAGGAAAGAGTTCATTAACTGTGTTCATCCAACTGTTCTTAGGCCTTTATTGATTCACTTATTGCTATAGCACCCAAATTAGTATGATTGATGTTGACATCTGCTCCAATTAAGTGATTTTGATTTATTTGGACTGTGGAAAAATAAGATTTTACAGTTTCTTTCTGATTCTAATTGTGCAAGTTTCTTTTTTTTTTTTTTTTTTTTTTTTTTTTTTTTTGTAGGGACCCTTTTAAGGACCTTAAGGATCTTAACAGTTTACTCCAGGGCTGGAAGAATGCTTTGGGGTTATGAATTCAGGAAAAGTTCCATCAGAAGTACACAGGAATGTTTACTGACTCACTAAGGATGGTTACAAATAGCTGAAGAATAGGGAGAGGAAATGTCCAGATCAGGGAGCCACAATTCCTTGTGTCCCTTTTCCTCTGAAGGCCACAATGATTTCTTTGTTGCACAATCAGAGTGCTTTTATCTCAGCAGAACCATAGGGTCAGTTCATTTAATGAAGTTAAATGCCACAAAAAGAGATGGAAACTCTGATGTGAGGAGGAGAAGACAGGACCTTTCTCCCTCTTCTACCCCAAAAACCCAAAGAAAGCCACACCCCACAGTTTTAACTTCTGAACCCTGATGTGAAGAACACCATAATGCAGAAATTATCTCCTTCCACTTGGGCAGAGTAAATAGGAAGAAGAAATGATCCTGTGATTGTGGGATGCCTTGAAGAATTTAATGGTTTAAAGCATCATATCTGAGCAAACAAGAGAATGAAGCCTTTGGGGAGTTGTTTGCTGTAAAGGATGGAGATATATACTGAACACAGAGAATCACAGGTTGTAATTGGAAGAAGGCTTGTGAAGATGATAGAAAATGTCACAAATATCAGCCAGGGATTTAACTGTAAACCTCAAGCCTTGTTTTAGTTCTGCCAGAAAGCAGCTCAGGATGTTCCCAGGTCGATAAGCCATATAATAAATACTCAGTCTTTGTTTCTTTATTGTATCATCCCACCAGTCTCACCTGGCTGTGACATCTTTTGCAGTGTGTAATTAAATGCTTCAACCCTTTGTTGTGGTTGCTGTTTTAATCACATTTCTTTCCTCCTGCTCCATTCCTTTACCACATCACCTCCGCTATTTATTCCATAGAAACTCTGACTGCATCTTTAGAAAAAGAAGATGCAGTCCTTGATTGCTTCAGTCAGGGGAGAATAAACCCCATGTTATTGGAGAAGTAGCCTGACATAATCCCTTTGCTGACTGTCATGGACAAATTCAGTTGTCTGAAATGAGTGTGAGGAATCCCCTAGGAGGAGAACAGGAATGGGATTTCTGTAATAGCTGGCAACAAAGGATCCTCCTAGAGAAACCATAACAGAAAATGTAAAAACACCCAGAGAGAGGTGTCTTGTGGTAGTGCAGCATGCAGGGAGAGAAGGATCTACACAGTCTGAAGGAAAAAATTGTGCAGGTGGACAGAGAGGCACCTCAAGCTGTAAAAAATCTCTTGGGATTTCAACTGGAACCAAACAACCTGCCAGTGGGTCCAAGGCAAGGAGATATTCCAGGAGCTGTTGAAGGAAAGCAGAAATTGAGAATCATGACCTGCTCAGGAGCTGATGGGTGGCTATAGCTGATAGATGGCTATCCAGTGCCCTGGGGTGTTTAATGTGGTGTTTGAGACAGTGCACAGGGAAGGACACCAGGTGACCTGTGACATGACCAGGCCACCATGTCCCATTGCACCCCAAACTGGCTCTGGACTCTTGTATTTTTCACTTTTCCTTTGCTTTTCTATTTAATCACCTTTAGTATGATTATGCCTTTACTTTAGTTTCTCTCCTATGAACATGGCAAAGAAAATTGCTATTGGGCAGATTTGCCCTTTTTTTTAACCATTCTTGTGGTCTTTCTGTTGTTTCACTGCTGTCTTGAAGTAGTAAAATATCTTTTTTTATATATGCAATACATGTGTACCCACTAAAAACTTGAATAAATTTCAATATCTAGATATATAACATTGTCAGTGAGTGGGTTCTTTTGAAGTTACCTGAAGTTATAAAAATGAGCTCCACTAAGGCAGCAGGCTTATTACTGGAACAGAGCTCCATCATTATCAAGTCACACTCCAGGTGCTCATTCCCACTCCAATCCTGTGACAAATTAGTGATTCTAAAGAGTGCTCCTATGGCAACTGCTGTGCTGGCACATCCTGGCTCCTGTGGCTGTGGCAATGCCATATCCAGTGGCAATTCCCTTGATTTCCCATAAGTAATAAGGAGAAGAGAATGCTGCAATTCCAGTAGAAGTTTATTGAGCAAGGAGGACATTAGGAGATAGTTCTATTTAAATTAGGAGAGTTAAAAAGGTGCTTTCTACTTGGATACAAATTTCTCCCCAAGGACCCTGAAATGGGCTTACCTAAATTACAGGCTACTCCCTGGCTGCTCTTGACCTTAAAATTGATGCAAAGAAAAGAGAATAAATGTTCCTTTATGTCTGTTGTAAAAAATTCTAATTTGAGTCTATAGGACACACTCCCATTTTATTATTATTATTATATTATAATTTGAAGACTTTCACTATTGGTGTGAACTGGATAAGACAAGGTTTATCTGCTCCAGCCCTTTCAGTGTTTGCCACCAAACCCTTGATCTGATTGTGACTCTGTTGACACAAATCAAGACAAAACCATGAGTGTTTCATACATTCTTTAACATAGAGGTGAAAACTCACAAAGGAAAGTAAAAAACAAGTGTCACCAGAAATGAGAGCACTAATAGGGATGTGTCTGGGGAAAAGACTGCAGGGAAAAAAGAAAAAAGAAAAAGAAGACTAAAAAACCTAAATTGATTGTTTATGCCTTGAATTAATCAGTTCTGACTTCTAATATCCTGCCTGCTTAATAAACCTTAAGTAGGAAGGTAGCAATGCACTCTCCTTATTACATATGGGAAATCAATGGGATTGCCAACCCCACTAAATGTTATTAGCAGAACACCCGAGTCAGGGAGCTGCCACTTTAGCAGTTGCCATATGAGCACTGCTCAGAAATTAGTGCTTATCTGTCTCACATCCCAGGCTCTGCAAATGAGCTCTGGGGACACCATGGGATAAGGACAGAATTTCATCCTATTAATGTGTTTGCGTGACTGCAGAAACAACAGACTTTGGGGGGGGGGGGGGGGGGGGGGGTGGTTCTTGGGGTTCTTTCTTTTCATTTTCTTTCTCTTCTCTTCTCTTCTCTTCTCTTCTCTTCTCTTCTCTTCTCTTCTCTTCTCTTCTCTTCTCTTCCTCTTCCTCTTCCTCTTTTCCCTTCTCTTCTCTTTCTCTTTTCCCTTTCCTTCCTTTCTCCTTTCCTTCATTTCTCCTTCTCCCTTCCCTTCCCTTCCCTTCCCTTCCCTTCCCTTCCCTTCCCTTCCCTTCCCTTCCCTTCCCTTCCCTTCCCTTCCCTTCCCTTCCCTTCCCTTCCCTTCCCTTCCCTTCCCTTCCCTTCCCTTCCCTTCCCTTCCCTTCCCTTCCCTTCCCTTCCCTTCCCTTCCCTTCCCTTCCCTTCCCTTCCCTTCCCTTCCCTTCCCTTCCCTTCCCTTCCCTTCCCTTCCCTTCCCTTCCCTTCCCTTCCCTTCCCTTCCCTTCCCTTCCCTTCCCTTCCCTTCCCTTCCCTTCCCTTCCCTTCCCTTCCCTTCCCTTCCCTTCCCTTCCCTTCCCTTCCCTTCCCTTCCCTTCCCTTCCCTTCCCTTCCCTTCCCTTCCCTTCCCTTCCCTTCCCTTCCCTTCCCCTTCCCTTCCCTCTCCCCTTTCCCCTTTCCCCTTTCCCCTTTCCCCTTTCCCCTTTCCCCTTTCCCCTTTCCCCTTTCCCCTTTCCCCTTTCCCCTTTCCCCTTTCCCCTTTCCCCTTTCCCCTTCCCCTTCACTTTTTTCCTTTTTTTCCTTTCTTCTCTTTTCATTAAACTGGAAACTCTGATCTCAGCTTGGATATTTTGCTGTCCACTGTGGGGTTTCTGATATTTGGGAAGATGTTCCCACTCTCAAACCCTTCCATTTCTAATGGATCTCGCTGCCCCTACCCCTCAGCTACCTAGTAATGAGCCTTTGGAAAAGCTGCTTTAGGACCCTCAGGATCAGAGGGTGGATGGATATTAAGAACTCCTCTAACTTTCTTTAATAGCCACTCTAACAGATGTAAAAGAGGGCACAAGGCTAAGGATATTTCATCATTTTAGAAGATCCTTGATGATGTCTAATCTTCACCTAGAGGAACTTGGTGGTCTCCATTCAGCACTTCAGCTCCAAACAGCCAGCACAGACAGTTCAGTTTAACTTCACCATTATCTTGAATTATGTTATCATGTCAGGCTTGTAGGATTATTAGTATTTAATAAATTCACATATCAATCTGCCTTTTTCCTATCCAATTTATAAATTATTCACAGGTTCATCTATTTTTTCCCCTCTGTTGTTGGCATAATCACTGGTGAAAATAGATCTTGTTCACCAGATCTATTTTATTGTTGCTTTAAAATATATATATTTAAGAAAGGAAGTTGGAGTGCATCCAATATGCACATAAATAATTGTTTAATGCAGTGTTCTGGAGCACTTTGCTGTCTTAAAAACTCTAAAAATAAATAATTTTTTTTTAAAACTAAAAGAGAAAATTATGAAGACAGCACATCAAAAGTAAATATCAATGAAATCTGATGGCAGAACTTTGTAGGTAGTTGCACCCACAAAGGAGAAAAAGATTAAGGAAAGCATAATTAATATTAATTTCCTTTGGCTCCAAGTCCTCTGATAAGCCCAATTAGGCAAAGTGTGTTGGGACAGGCAGGTTCACCCCTTTTCTTTTGGGGATGAGGTGAAGCCCCAGGCTCAGAGCATTCCAGCTCAGGAAGAGGAAGGACTGTGGAACCATCTCGTCTGGAATCTTCCCCAGACTCTGAAACTTCTCTGCCCCTGAGCATCTTCAAGGACAGGACAAGGACTATTTGTTTTCCCAGGCTATATAGTATTAAAGGTAAAATCAACTTTTTTATTGCAATTAGGGCTGAAATTCAGGTGAGATTTTTATCTTCCATTGAACACTAAGTCTTTGTTATACACTTTTAGAATTCCATGTTAAAAACTACTTAATTTCCTTGCTTGAAATTAGAAGATATCTATTTCATATATTAATATAGTTATACACATAAAAATATATATTCTCTGTTTTCTGTGACTAAATATAAATTCATCAGAATAAATTCTGCTTTTTTAAGAGGTCAATCGATTTCTTCCTGAGATTCAGCTCTTGGCCCCATTGTTCCCCACTTCTGGTCCAATGTCCCTTGAACTGACCCATTACTGAGTGAATTAAGGACATGCAGATGAGGGCAGCACACCTAAATTAATTCCCTGACTTTGCATTTAGCCCCTATGCACCACCAATTACAAAAATGAAGGATAGGGCATGTGGAAAGAGAACTTTGCCAAGGTTGCAAGGCTGTGGATTTAAGAAGACCTTGCCAGTGTTGGGAGGGCATACAGCCCCAGAGTCAAGGCAGGGAGGAATCCTGACACTACAGGAAATGTGGTTAAAATTGAGAGAAATTTGGGCCTTAACCATGTGGCTTTCCACCTCTTAGTGGCATCAGCAGAACAGAACACTTCTCCTGGGAAAAGGGAAAGGACAAGGCCATCCAACAGGTTCAGGACTTGTCAGAGAGGGTCCTGAGGAGGCCACCAAGCTGCTGAGGAGGAGCCAGGCAGGGAGAGCTGGGAATGTTCAGCCTGGAGAAGAGAAGGTTCTGTGTGGAGACCTCACAGAACCTTCCAGGGATTCCAGGAAGGGTGGAAAGGGAGAATATGGAGGAAGCTTGAAGCCCTTCATCTGGAGGGAGCTTGAAGTCCATCCAGTGCCACCCCCTGCCATGGGCAGGGACACCTTCCACCATTCCAGGCTGCTCCAAGCCCTCTCCAGCCTGGCCTGGGACACTTCCAAGGATCCAGGAGCAGCCACACATTTCCTGAGAAGTCTCTCAAATCTGTGGGATAAGATGGAGCCACTGCAGCAGATAACCAGAATTTAGGACATTCTGTGTAAGCAATCACTAAAAACTGCAGCTGCCATGAGAACACTGAATTACTGGGCTGTGCTTTCTGCTGGTTGTCAGAAATTCTGGGTTAATGTTCACTTGATAAGTGATGATTCTGCATAATTTGTATAGATTTGCCTGACTTCAACAGTATCCCTTCCCTTAATTGTCTTCTCTGCACCCTCCAGAAATTGTCAGGAATAAATATCCTTTATTTCTTGAGATATAGTTTTGTTTGCAGCTGTATTTATCAGCAGCTTGCTCATCCCACACCAAGGCACAGCCATAACTCAGAACCTGTGAATTTATGGCAGTTTTTTCCGACTCAGGTGCTGGTGTGACTGATGGCTCTGTGAAACTTGGGGTTTGATCAATTATTTTCCTGCATGTAACAAATCATGTTGCAATCATATCTTGCAGCTGGAAGCTTCAGAGAACAACACAAGTCGCTTTTTTAATGGAGAATTTAAATTACATGAATCATTTTTAAATCACTTGATAAAAGACTAGACAGGAAGGGGGATTGTAAGTGTTTGATATTGCTACAGTGATCATTCTTATTGCTACAAATACAAACAATTTGGGATTTTTCCTCGCTTCTGTGCTCTGCTAAAAAGCATTCTGCCTTTTCAGAAAGCCTGAAAAATACAAATAGCTTGTGCAGATCAATGTCAACCTGGCTTGTCCTTTAACATAACCTCCAGAGGAGGGGATTTTTTGGTGGCATGGCCAAATTTTGAACCAGAGAAGGAAATGGTTAAAATATTTATGCTCCTAACACATGATTTTTAAAAATCCCCATCCCAAACTGAGTATTTTGTGATGTTTTCCAGTTTCACTACTTGCAACACCAATATAGATATTTAGTTTCAATATAATGCTCTTCTTCTTTAGTTTCAATACTAATGCTCTTCACCTGAATTTCTTGTTTTTTTTTCTGGTAGGGTCATTTTAAATGTTCAAATCCATCCTTTGGTTGGTGGTTATGGACAAAGGGAAGGTGTCTGAATTTTCAGGGTGTTTTTTAGTGCCTCCATAAAGTTCTGTCCAGCAGCCATTTTCCCTGGGGAAGTTTGGTTTCTTAAAGTTGTCCTTATTTTCCTTCCTTTTCCCTCTTTCTCTTTGTTTTCTTTGTTTATTCACAGAACTAGTAGCACTACTTTAGCTGAAAAAAATCTGAAATGTAGATAAAAGAGTAAACTTAGCTCTTTGTAAGCGGCAAAAAGCAGAAGGATTTTCCTTGCCTATCAAAAACAATCCTATTTTGCATTTAAGAACATTTTACTTGTTATTCCTCTGCATTATTCAGATTCTCCCAGGATTTTCCCCATTTTTTGGGTTTGCTCTGACCTGCAGAACCCCACTTCTGAATATTTGCTCAGACCTGGTTCTGGACATTATCAACTCATTTTGCCATGTCCTACAGAACCTTCCAGGAATATTAACCTTTATACTTCTCTCACCCTTAATTTAATAAATATTGTATTATTCACTTGAAAATTAATAAAAAAAGAAACAGAATGGATTTGTTCATTTGAAGAATCAAGTCAAAGGATTGATAGGACTTTTCCTATCTCCTGCTTTGATAATTTTGTGACAATCCACCACTGCGGTGAAGCCATGGAAAAGGCAGATGTTAGGATGTATCAGGAAGAGGATTTCTCTAATTAATGGGAATTATTAGTGTTATACCAGGCACTATTAAAACCTTGTATTGAGCATTTCTTACAGTTCTTGTTTTCAGGATTAATTCCAGCTGGAGTGGATGCAGAGAGAAGTCACAGGAATGTTAGGAACTGGAGTCCCTTCCCTTGTGAAATGTAGGTGACAGATGGTTTGGGCTTGGTTTTTTTTTTTATCCAAGCAAACCAGAGTCTGAGAGGAGATGCAGTTGTTTTTCATAGATGCCATAATTAAAGGATGGTCACTGGAGAAGGAGCACAATCTCCTGTGGAATGACAACAATGGCACAAGGGCAAGAAATTCAAATTAACCATGGTTATTTATTAGTTCTGTGAAAACCCTGAAGGATTCTAATAATAAGTTTAGTTAGCAAATTGTATTTAACAAAAGCAGGGGGGAAGCAGGCTTGTTCCAAGAGCAAACTTAGCCAGTCTGTGAAGGGGTTGAGAGATGTGACTGGATTGTATTTCATTAATTACTCTACAGACATTAGAGTAGCTTAGTAACCATTAGATCTAAAAATTTTTTTAAATATAGTTTCCTTTGCACTAAACATTCTTTATGTTACATTTAGAAAACTCTCCAATGAGACAGGCCTCATTCACAGCAGAAAAAACAATATTGCAATTTCTGCAAGAAATTCTGTCATTTCATTGCTATTTCCTTTGTCAGAATCTCAATGCACATTCAGGCACCACTCTTAAAAATTTCTGTTGTCACATGAAATATTAGCTTTATTTATGGCAGAGGTTTTGCAGCAAACAGAACTACCCAAGAAGTCTTGTACTGCTCCCCCAATCTGTCTAGATTTCTTCTTTCCTAGAACTAAAATGACATTATCAGAAGAAGGCATTATTTTCCTCATACTCTAAGATGATATAAATATCCAGGGATGATCCACTGTAGGATACAGATTCCATAAAGAAATGTGTCAGAGGTTTACAGTGAAGGTATAATCCTGTCTGCTGTTGACTGAGTGATTTATGAGATGTGCCAAATCTCCTCAGCTGCTCTTATGCTCTGGATTTCTGGGACACAGATCCATGAATCCCTTCGATTCCAGTGTACATATAAGCCTCAATATTCACAGAAACATCCTAATTTTTTTGGATAAAATATTCTAATCTGAATGAAGAGGAGGAATCTGCACAGGTGAGGCTTCAGGTTAGGGCTTCACTTTCAGCTTTGACATCTAAAAAGATGTTTTTAATGACTTATTCTTTCAGTGATGTTCTCAGAAATATTTTATGAAGAGTAGAAAATAAATACTAAAGATCTAAATAAATATTTTAACATTATCATAAAGCAGAGAGAGAATACTTATATACATTTTAGGTATCTGTTTAGTGTTTTGAGGTTTTTGAAATATGCAATTTAAAATTACATTAATTCTTAGCTTCTCCACAAGTTGATAGTAAGCACTTGAATTTTTAGTGTGTTTTATGTACAAATTAAATTCCTTTAAGACAGGATTAAAATATAATAAAAAGAACATTTATACCCCAAAATATTTTCATCAATTATCTTAGAAATCCATAGTAGTTAAGTTGTTTAATATTGATTATTTCAGTGGTGCAAAACTTGGAAAATTATCAAAATTGATGTTCTGAATACTGAGTTTGTTACCTAAAAGAAGCCTCTATGTATATTTTTTTACATAGATCACCGTGATTTTACAGAAATTCAAGTTGCTGAAAATTTTTTGACTTTTGAAAATGGTTTCAAAAAACCTCTTCCATCGTTTTTTTCTGAAATATGTGTTTCTTAAAAAAAATTATTCATAGCCAAACCACATTTTGTGTTTCAATATTTTTAATGTAATTTGATGACTGAATGGAAAATTCAGCCTTTCTCTTTTTTAAATTTTCAATTTTTTTTCTTCTTG
The DNA here is from genome assembly GCF_027887145.1 of Ammospiza caudacuta. Lineage (NCBI taxonomy): Eukaryota > Metazoa > Chordata > Aves > Passeriformes > Passerellidae > Ammospiza > Ammospiza caudacuta. The sequence goes on along the minus strand of NC_080599.1, from coordinate 23,617,353 downwards.
GCTCTTTTTTCTTCCCTTGGAATACCAGTATTTCCCCTCTCCAGTTCAATGCCCTGAACAAAGTCAAATGCAATCATGTAGTGGGGAGAAAAGAAGCAAAATTCCAAAGGAAGGACATTCTTTTGAAGCCAATTTTCACCAGGCACTCTGGAATAAATAACATTTCTTTGCCTAGTTTAGTTCACCTGTGAGTTTGCAGAGTGTTTGTTATTAGAGCCTTCCCAGTGTAAAGTAAATCAGAAAAGACCAAAAAAAGGGAGAGGATCTTATTTTCAGTGTGGAAGTACCTTCAGCTTCTACTGAAATTCTACTGGAATTAGTGACCCCAAGTGTTGAGACAGAATACCCACAATGATTGAACAGCAACAAAAAAAATGTATTCCACCATACGTTAAAACATTATAGAAATTGTCTCCTTATCTCTTTACCTTGACTTAGAGCAGTCCAGGGAACATTAAAAGTAATTAAGGATTTTCTGGTTTATTCTACAAAGCATTCTTCTGTCATTAAAACTCTTGAATATTAGGAGTAATCAATATCCAGGAGTGGTTTTTGCTCTGGTGAGCAATGCAGGGAGTTCAGTGAGAAGCTGTCTTGTGTTGTGAAGGATACTCCCACAGGGACATTAAATCCAGTACAATTAGCAGCCTAAATATGGTTAAATGTGTAGAGCATCACTCAGAGCTAAATAATGTATGTGTTACTCCAAAGAACATCAGGAACTTATGAATTTCTATTAAGCCTTTTTCACTCATTTTTCATTAAACATGAGAGCTGTGACCTATCTGGAGATTTCTGGTTAAATTAAGGTAATTGAAGACTGCAACCAGCTAAGGTGAGAAAGGAGCACTTGGAAATTAGTTAATATAAATCGAAGGTAATGAAGAAAATTAATGTGGAAATGTGGGATTTATTTTTGCCCACAAAAAATTTAATTTTTATATCACTTTGCTTGCTATAAGCAATATTGTCCAGGTGATAATAATTGAGGTCCCACTCCCTCTAAATGCAGGAAATCCACCATTCTAATGGTGCTTTGTTCATCAAGGGTGGGTTCAGTCTTCTAAACACGTGGGGGGTTTTCCACAGGAAGGGCTGCAAAGGGGGATTCATGCTTGCCCAGGATGACTTGGGCACCAGAGGTGCTTCTTTATGAGTGAATCCACGTGGGATACTGAGCATGGAACCATCAGGATTGGAAAGGAGCTCCAGGACCACATAGTCTAACCTTCCATCCTGGGCAGCCTGGGCCAGTGCTTCTCTCCTTCTAGGAAGAATTTTCCCTAAAATCCAACCTAAGCCTCCCTGGCACAGTTTGAGGCCGTTCCCTCTCCTCCTGTCCCTATTCCTGGGAGCAGAGCCCGACCCCCTGGCTGTCCCCTCCTGTCAGGGAATGGCATTCACATTCTCTGAACAGAGACACATAACTCTCTCTCCCATGATTTGTCCTGGAGAAGGCACTAAGAAGCTCAGAGAAGAGAAAACAATTCTTATCTCTACTCGCTGCTCCTGTTGTTTGGCACATGTGGAATATGTTATGGAGATTGTTTACCCAGAGTGATTTGTTATTGGACTCTGATGATGGTGGTTTGGATTGATTGGCCAACTGGGTCAAAGCTGTGTCGTGGCTGTCTGAAGAGAGTCACAGGCTTTTCTTTAGTATCTTTCTAGTATAGTATCTATTTAATATAGTATTAGTGTAATATAACATAGCTTAACAAAGCATTTGTTCAGCCTTCTGAAATCATGGAGTTAGAGCACATTATTGATGCCCAGGAGTTGTGCAGAGCCACAAGGTCCCCCTTGAGCCCTCTTTTCTCCAGGCTGAGCCCCTTTCCCAGCTCCCTCAGCCCCTCCTGGTGCTCCAGACCCTTCCTCAGCTCCCCAGTGTCCCTCTTTTAGCGAGGGCACAAAATTGAGCAGAAGAGCCAAAGTGTGGGATGATCCAAAGGACAGGTCAAAGGGAAATGTGTCCTCACAACTCACAGGGAAGAGCCAACCACACTCAGGGCACTGATGCTGCAGGAAACTCTTCACAAAACCTCCCAGGGATTGAAGGATTCACCTCCCAGTGAAACCTTCCCCCAGTGACAGACAAATGAAACTTTAGCTGCAACCATCACAAAGGCACTTTTTTAGCAGTATCCCAGCAGTAAGGCCAAAATTCAGGATTAAAAGCAGCTCAAGACACAGGATCCCAGAAAAGTACAGAGATTCAGGGCCATGTCCAGCAGATTTTGCTGTTAAAGAACTCACAAAAACTCAGGAGATTTTGCTTCACCTGGACTGGTAGCTTTATTTTTTGGCCCTGCATGGGAATTCAGTAGAAAACATCCAGTAATTATTAAAAATATTGAAAATACCATTTACTGAACTCAGAAATCACGAATTAGAGGGAAACAATTAAATTTTGACTAAAATTAAGAAAAGCAAGCAAAAAAAATTAAACCAAAAAGGTGAACTTGAGAAATTATTGACTGAAATTACACTATAACACTATGCCCTATCTCTGTCTCCCTGAACTTGGTTTTCAAGGTTCTGAAATTGTACCTGTCGCAGACATTTCTCCACAGAAATCCTTCCTTTCATATTTCTGTGTCTTCGGGAGCCAGAGGCCCCCGAAGAGAAGGTAAACAATTATTATCAGCTGCTGTGGAATGCAATAGGATTCACCTTGATTGGCTCATTTTCTATGTTTATAATTAAGAGCCAATCACCAGTTCAAGCCAGGGGACTGAGTCCTTGGCCACAACTTTGTTGTGGGTTCTTTTCTATCTCTTCTCAGCTTAGCTAGCTGCTCTGCAAACCTCTCTCTATATTCTTTTTAGTATAATTATAATGTATTATATCATATATTAATAAATTCAGCCTTCTGATCAAGATACAAGATTCACCGTCTCTCTCTCACCAACTGCGACCCACACAGGTCGCGGTAATAGTACCCTTCAGTCTCAACAGCAGATGTATAAAAACCAACAAAACTGAAGCAAAGAAACCATTATTTATTGATATTTTTGTTTTCTGCATCATTTACTTTGAGCTAAGAATGGTATAAAAAATTGTTACTTCCATTTGACCACAGTCAAGGTAAAATTCTATTATAAATAGCAAGGGATATTTGAGCTAAAAAATAATATTCTCAAAATGCAGTTATAAAGACATCTAGATATAATGCATTTAATTAAATTTATTATTAAAAGATCAGTCTTTATTGGCATAAAAAAAGACTACAAAATTCAACTTGTAAAAAATAGATGTTGATAGAACATTATGTAGCAAACAGAGAGTAGCTGTTATATCTCATTTCAACCTCTCTGGATGAAATTATAATTTCCTTCATATGCTAAACTTGTAATAATAAAATACCAAAATGAGACATTTATTAGTCATTTAAAGAGTAAATGCTTTCATTTTTCCCTACAAAAGTTTCAGCCATTAGTAATCCAGATAAGTACTACATCAGGGTAACTTTGAACTTTAAAAAAAGTAAAAGCCTGTGGAAAATGTCACATTTAATGTATTTAATTAACTTTTTTTTTTTGTCTGCCTAATCCCTTTGTGCAATGAAATCAATAAAAAATTAATGGACTCAGTGCAAGATGTTCTTAGATATCAGTACCTTAAAATTATCAACATCAAAGTTGTCAAAATGTTGCTAAAGGGCTTTGTTTTATTTATTTGGACAGACCTGCAAAGACCAATAAATGAAATAAAACAGATGTCAAAATGCATCCAGATGGTCGCAGCTCCCCAAATCCTGTATCCTTACTGAGTCACAAATGACAAATCCCACAGTGCCACAGAGAGGGAAAATGCCATTTCTGATCTTTCAGATGCCTTGTTTTCACATTACCTCTAACTGATGATCATAAATATTGATTTGGGGCACACAGGATGGACCTGGAACCCTGGGAGCTGATAGCCAGCAGCTGCTTCCTTAACTCCATGTGGAGCAGCCCCTTGCCCAGCCAGCTGTGTTGGGAAGGATGAAAGTTTGACAAGAAAGTCTCACAGATATGCATGCTTGGCAGAAAGATTCTTGAATGTAGAATTTGAAGAAGGAATAGAAACGAAAGCAAGTTTTGGTATAGAAGAAAAGAATTGCTGAGCCAGTCTTACTGGAAAACCGAGGAGGCAAAGGGTGTGTTCGCAGGAGGCACATGGCATTGCCAAATAAGCCCGACTTGGCAGTGGTGGCAGCTTTGGGAAGGATTCCACTGATTGATGAATAGAAAAAGATATTTTTCTCAAGGTTTGCTGATAAATGAAATTGGATATTGAAAGATAAAAGAATCAATGGAGGAAAAGCCCTAAATTCCATAAGAACTAAAAATTAAAAATGAGGGTTATACATCACAGGGAAAGCTGAAGTATCAGGCGTTCCAGGAAGTCTGTACCTCTCAAGTACCTCAGCCAATGGGGAAAGAGAGAAGGGAAACGTGGTCAGGAAATTGAGATAAAAAGGAGGCTGTGTCCTCCAAAAAATTGAGATACCCCAGGACAATGCCCCATGGCCTCTCCTTTTATTCGAATAAAGCAAAAGGACTCCTCTGTCTCATTCTGGACACAAACCTCTGGTGTTTGTGGGTTATTTTTCCTGACACACACAGAGCATGGGGAGAGCCCTGGGAGCTTCACCCGAGCCCCGAGCAGGGCCCAGATGAACCCCCCAGATCCCATGCCAAGCGGACAAAGCCCACAGGCCCGTGCCCCTTAGAGCGCTGCTGCACTCCCAGCCCCTCGCTTGACCAGCTGTGAGAGCTGGAGCTGTGTGGAGCAAGGTCAGGAGTGATGGCACTCCTTGAAGAGCTGGGCAATGAGAGGCAGAACTGGTCCACGCTTGCCAGGACAGCATTAGTGGGGAAGACAGCATGGCACAGTCCATTCTACGCCTAACCGGGCACAGACAACAGGCCGAGAACGGAGAGTTTGGGTTGGAAAGGACCCTAAAGCTCATTCAGTGCCACCCACTGCCACGGGCAGGGTCACCTTCCACTAGCCCAGGTGGCTCCAAGCCCCATCCAACCTGGACTTGGACACTTCCAGGGATCCCTGGGCAGCCAGAGCTTCTCTGGGCAGCCTCTACCAGGGCTTCATAGTCACTCTCACCGGGAACAATTCCTTCCCAATATCCCACTCAACTCTGCCCTCCTCCACTGGAGTATTCACCATTACTTCCTCCTGTAATTTCCCAGTTCCAATTGGAGCTATGTGAACATTTCACCCATTTTTGAAATTAGATTCTAACAACTCATCTCTGGAGTTTTTCCTCTGCCTCCCAAATCGTGTGAGTTCTCCTTGGTTTACTCTGCATTATAAAGGGACAAATGATGGAATTCTTAACTATGGTGGAAGGAAAACTTTTTTCCAATCAGCCCAACATTTTCACATCACAAATCTTGATCCTAAACTTGGTGTTGGACATGTACAAGAGCCTCTGGATTTTTCAGTAGGCCATCTGATTTTAGAAGGGAATTCTCTGGTGAGCGTGCACTTATCACACTTAATAGACACCAATACAATAATACTCTTGGAATTTTTTGAAATTTCCAAAACTTTTTATAATATGCAATTATTAATAAATAAATTTCATCCTGCAGCAACGCTTTCCACAATGCCACAGCTGTGCGTGATGTGGAAACACACGTTTTTAAAGCTGCGGCCTAAGCGCTGCTTTCCTGACTGATGTGTCCGTGCAGCAGCGGTGGGACAGCTCTGTCCCCGCACTCTGGACATACTCCTGTCCCAGCCGCGCCCAGCTGGTTCCAGCCGCTTTGCAGCTGCCTCGGGGTGCTGGGCAGTGGCCCTGGGGACAGCAGCGCGTTCCAGAGCCCTTTGTGACACGGGGCTGCGTGTGCCCAGAGCCCATTGTGACACCTGGGGCCGCGCCCTGGCCAGGAGGGTTAAAAGGGCGCACAGAGCCCGGGGGTGGCACTCCCAGGAGAGCAGCTCCGTCAGGAGACAGCAGCTCCTGGGATTCTGCAGCGCCAAGGCGAGGCAGAGATGGCATTAAGCGAGGAGAAACCGACGGGCGTCCAGCCCAAGCAGAAGTGGCTGCGCTCTCTGAGGAGGCGCAAGGTGAGCGATGGCAGCACGCAGCTGCCTCGGGGCCGGGCCGGGCCTGCCGGCACGGAGGGAACCGCTGTGCCAGGGCAGCGCTGCGGGTCCCCCGCGCCGCCTCGGCCTGAGCCTTCTCCTCCTGTGTGCAGGTGCAGAGCTCTGAGCCACGGGCAGCAGCTCCGCAGGCCCAGCAGCACCGGGACTCCCGTGCCGGCCCTGGCCCGCAGGCGGCAGCAGCAGAGGGCCGGGCAGCGGCCCCGCACAGCCCCAGGGCCCGCGGCCGGGCTCTGCTGCGCTCGCTGCGCCGCGGCTGCCGGGCCATCCTCACCAGGGTGGCGGCTGCGATCCGGCAGCCGGGGACACAGCGGCGCCTGCACCGGGCCACGGGCTCAGCCACGGCAGCAGCAGCCCCCGCAGCGGGGGCACAGAGCCGGGCAGCTGCCCCGCACAGCCCCTGCTACGCCCCCGGGCCCTCGGCCGGCCAGCTGGAAGAGCTGGGGCAGTGGGCAGGGCCAGCAGGGATGGCACTCCTTGAAGAGCTGCGGCGTGAGGAGCAGCACTGGTCCGATGATCCCCAAGATGGGAGTGGTGGGGAAGAGAGCCTCTCGGAGTCCGGTTCTTTTGACCCAAATGAACTGGACTCTGACAGCGGCACAGGACAGCAACTAAAACGGTTCCACCAAGACACAGATCCATCAGTGTCCGATGAAGAAGGTAGCGAGGCCCAAGAGTGGTGGCACAAGAAGAAGAAGGTTGGCAGCATCCAAAGTCCCCTTTTCCAGACCCCACACAGCCCCTGCTGCCCCTGCAGCCCATTGCCCAGCCAGCAGGATCATCTCAGGCAGTGGGCAGGGCTGGCAGCGAAGGCATTCTTCAAAAAGCTGGGGAGCGAGGAGTGGCAGTGGTCTGATGATTCCCAAGCTTGTAGTGACGGGGGAGAGAGGCTATCACTGTCCAGTTCTTTTGACACAAATGGACTGGAGTCTGACAGTGGCCCAGAAAAACTCCAAAAGCTGTTCCTCCAAGACACAGATCCATCAGTGTCTGATGAGGAAGACAGCAAGGCCCAAGAGTCGTGGCTGAAGAAGAACAAGGATGGCAGCATCCATAGCACCTGCGTCAAGCCCCTTTCCCAGGCCCCAGGCAGGCCCTGCTGCCCCTGCAGTCCATTGCTCAGCCAGCAGGAAGATCTTGGGCAGTGGGCAGGGCCAGCAGCAATGGAATTACTTAAAGAGCTGGGGAGTGAGGAGTGGCACTGCTCTGATCATTTCCAAGCTGGGAGCGATGGGGCAGAGAGGCTATCACTGTCCAGTTCTTTTGATGCCAAAGGACTGGAGTCTTACAGTCACCCAGGACAACTCCTAAAGCTATTTCTCCAAGACACAGATCCATCAGTGTCTGATGAGGAAGACAGCAATGCCCAAGAGTTGTGGCAGCAGAAGAACAAGGATGTCGCCATCCCCACCATCTGGGTCCACCCTCTCTGCCCAGCACTCATGGTGGAGCCTGGCTCACTGGAGGCAGAGGAGGCAGACTCTGACCAGCCCAGCTCATCTCCTGCCCCAGCAGCTCCCACGGACACCCAGCCAGCAGCTGCTGCCCTGGCCAGAGCCCCAGAGGTTGAGGAGCAGCACGTGAGTGGCCCTGCCCAGGCACAAGGGGTGGCACAGACAGCAGCTCCTGCTGCCTCTGGTGCGCAGGCGGCAGCAGCAGAGAGCCGGGCACCGGCCCTGCACAGCCCCTGCTGCCCCCTCAGCCCAGGGCCCAGCCAGCTGGGAGAGCTCAGGCCATGGGCAGGGCCAGCAGTCTTGGCACTCCTGGAAGAGCTGTGGGGAGAGGAGGGGTCCTGCAGCGAGGAGCTCAGCCCTGGCCCATCCACAGAGTGGCCAGAAGACACAGAGCCAGGCAGGATGGCTGAGGAGGAGAGCACCTCAGGGTCCCTCCAATCTGAGCCACTGCCTGAAGACACAGAGCCAGGCAGGATGGCTGAGGAGGAGAGCGCCTCAGGGTCCCTGCTCAGTGAGCCACTGCCTGAAGACACAGAGCCAGGCAGGATGGCTTGGGAAGAGAGCACCTCAGGGTCCCTCCAAAGTGAGCCACTCCAAGAAGGCACAGAGCCAGGTGGGATGGCGGAGGTGGAGAGCACCTCATGGTCCCTGCTCAGTGAGCCACTGCCAGAAGACACAGAGCCAGGCAGGATGAGCAGGGAGGAGATTGGCTCAGTGACCCTGCCACATGAGGTTTGGACAGAGGACGACATTTCCTTGTGGTTGCTGCCATGTGAGTCATGGGCCTGCACAGCCCCAGAGGATGGTCGAGATCAGCTGGAGGCAGCCCTGATGTGCCCATCTCATGTGCACCCACCACTCCTTCACATGGGCACAGGCGTCAGCAGCCAGCAGCCGGAAGAAGGAAGCCTGTCCCAAATGGAAGATATGGAGACCTATGGCAGACAAATGCAGGCTGTCCTGGGGGCCACTTGGCGGGAGCAGCAGTTGCTCAGGAGGCACAGACGGTCCCTTGAGCGTCTGCAGGGCCTGCGCTCAGCTGCAGCTGTCCCCGTGCGGCGCCCGTCCCGCTTCAGGAGGGCACTCAGGGCTCTGCACAGGGCATTCAGGAGCCTCAGACACCTCATTCCAGGGCTCCACTGACTCTGTCAGTGTTTCTGCCTTGGCTCCTGCCTCAGTACTCCTGCCTTTGCTGCAGTGTCTGGGATGCCTTTGCACTGTCCCAGCATCCATCAGAGCTCTTGGCATCCAACTGGCAGCCTTTGGGATGGATCGGTGCCCTTGCCAAAGCAACCAGGTTTAAGGGTCCCTTCACCAATCTGGCAAGGCCCTACCAAAGAACCTGCTTCTGTTCTTTGGGACATGGACACCACCCGGAAACAAGAATTGTAGCTTTTTCTAAGTTAGTATAGGTTAGATAAGATGTTTTTATTGAAATAAAATGATAGAATTGATAAATCGGGAATGCTTGTTGTTTTCATTCAACTGCAATCATTGATTTGGGGGGAAATCCTCAAGGCTGATGTTTTGGTACGATGGCACCTCGACAGGAGTGTTTTAGCCTGCTATCCTTGCTAAATCTCCAGGGAGATAATTACACTTTCCTGCTCCAAGAAGCTTTCCCACCCCTAAAATTTCTTTATTTCGTCTCTTAAACTGTTGCAGGGAAGCACAGTGGGATGGGAAGGATAGGAAAGAGCCTGGCAGATGTGGCGCATGATGTAAGATCCATAAAATGCTGTCAGCTTCTGGTTTGAGGTGAATTATGCACTCCTAAATTTACAGCCTGTGTTCTTAAATATGGAGTGTGTGCATAAAGGGTGGCTCAATCCAGAGAAAAAAATATTGCATCATTAAGAAATTTCTTTAATAGAAAGTGGGAAAACTCCAAGACAATCTCTCCATGGGGAAAAGAAATATTAAAAAAAATCTCTTGAGGATTACTTTGCTAAAACATTCTAGTAATTCCATAATTCCATAAGAATTAAAATTAAAAATTAGGGTTACACATCACAGGGAAAGCTGAAGTATCAGGCGTTCCAGGAAGTCTGTACCTCTCAAGTACCTCAGCCAATGGGGAAAGAGAGAAGGGAAACGTGGTCAGGAAATTGAGATAAAAAGGAGGCTGTGTCCTCCAAAAAATTGAGAGACCCCAGGACAATGCCCCATGGCCTCTCCTTTTATTCGAATAAAGCAAAAGGACTCCTCTGTCTCATTCTGGACACAAACCTCTGGTGTTTGTGGGTTATTTTTCCTGACACACACAGAGCATGGGGAGAGCCCTGGGAGCTTCACCCGAGCCCCGAGCAGGGCCCAGATGAACCCCCCAGATCCCATGCCAAGAGGACAAAGCCCACAGGCCCGTACCCCTTAGAGCGCTGCTGCACTCCCAGCCCCTCACTTGACCAGCTGTGAGAGCTGGAGCTGTGTGGAGCAAGGTCAGGAGTGATGGCACTCCTTGAAGAGCTGGGCAATGAGAGGCAGAACTGGTCCACGCTTTGCCAGGACAGCATTAGTGGGGAAGAGAGCCTGGCACAGTCCAGGTCTAATGACCCCAACAAACCGGATTCTGACAGGGGCCCAGGACAATTCCAAAAGCTCTTCCTCCCAGACACTGATCCATCAGTGCCCCATGGGGAAGACACCTGTGCTGAGGGTGCCTTGGAACAGGACTTTTCCTCTTTAGAACAGCTGTAAATCACCAGCAATGCCATGGGCTGCATGGGCATAAAGAGGAGAAGGACTTCTCCTAAAGTGTGCCCTTAAATTGTCTGCAAGAGATCTCTTATGAAAAGCTGCTGAGTACTCCCAGAGCCTTCAAAATATCTCCAAATAAAACTCACACTGCAGTCAATGATACCATAGATGTGGTTTGTGACTGTTAAATCCTGGAGGGAAAAAAACCAACGTGTTTTTCTGTAACCTGTTTAATGCTCAGAGAAGCAAATACTGTTCTTCCCTCTTAAATGTGTGTTTCTTATAAAATACAAAGTAGCTTTGGTCGGTTTACTTTCAAGTGCTGGTGTTAACATGTCTATTATTATAAAGTAGATACACTAAGAACAAAATATCAATGTACTTTATCTTTTTTTTTTATTTTTTGTCTCTTAGGAAATGCTCTCTCTCCTTGCTATAAGCCTCTCTCCATGGTATAAGTCTCAAAACCTGGGTAGCACAGAGGGGGTGGTGCTCAGCCTGGAGGCATCAATCCCAGGGACATATCCAGACAATAAATTCCTAATGATTCCTGAGGCAGGAATTTGTGAGCCTGATGGTTTTCATGTACACCACTCTGCCCATGGGCCCATGAGTCCCCTTTCAGCCAGCCCAGGGCCATGGTCTTGCTGCTCCTCCTCTTCCCTGTGCAGCTCCTGGATGAGCTGAGACTCTGGACTAGGCTGTCTTCCTCCTCACTGTCATTCCTGGGGCAGTTCCCAGGGCCAGGATTTACAGTTTTATGTGGCTGGAGAGGACACTTTCAGCTTGGAAGGTTGCAGTAGGTGTTTGTGCAGTGGGAGAAGCAGGAAGGTGTTGTCACACCTGAACTGGATTTTACCCTTCCTTCCTGAATCCCAGCCAGCCTCAGCCTTTCCTGCCATTGAAGAGCCTGACTTCCCAGCTGGAATGTCCCTTCAATGGGGGTGTCTGGCAGAGTAGTTGCTGACTGAATTCCTTTTGCTTCTTACAACCATCCCTCTTTCCCTTGGAAAGCCTCATAATTGTTCCCTAGATCAGGGGCAGGTTTCCTCATCATTTTAGAAAGGCCTTAAAGGAGTGAGGAACTGAGAGGAAAAGTCATTTAACACATCAGCTGACTCTAAATACTGAACCCCAAATCTCCTAATTTTGTGTAAGAAACAGAGATCTCTTCCAAGATCATAGATGAAAACTTTCTGCAGCTGTGCAGACATCGCACGGATTCTCCGGAGAATTCGAGGTTTGTTTTCCGGAGAGCTTTTCTATCTTCTAGGCAGTGCTTCCTCACATGGTTCCTTTAGGAATTCAGCTGCTTTTCTCTGTTTTCTTTTGATATAATTAAAAGTAAACTTCAGTTCTTTCTTGCCTGCCTGTGAGGACACCTCTTTTCCCCAGATCATCCAGGAGCAGAGGAAGAGAAATCCCTTTCCAGTTCAGTGTCTTCCTTTTACACTGAAGGCATCTCAAACATGCACATACACATGCACGCATCTTCTCCATGGAACTTGAGAAATAATCCTAAAATTCCATAAATTTGTGCCAAACCCAAATACTCTAGGCTAAACTTGTTGTTCATTTGGAAATATTTTGGGTGTGGGGTGGAGAAGGTTTGAAGGAAATGAAAAGGTTTGCATCTCTTCCCTCTCCTTTTTTCCCTCCTCCAACTCCCTTGGTTCCCCTCAAATACATTGAGAGTAGGGGAGGAAAATAATCCAGAACTGGGAAATCTCAGACCCATCACTTGGAGGATTCTTGCCTGCTGGAAGGTTTTTGTGCTCCAGAGGAGAATTCTGAAAGAATCCCAGATTCAATCTTTCATGGTTTTTCTCCTATAGAACTCCATGATCAGAGACACTTTAAAAATTGGTTTTCCAGCCTATGCTCAGCTTGTATTTTTAGCCCAAAGTCAGCATCTAAAGTTCAGTGCACAAAGCATCCCATTTTAATAACTTAACTCATAAAACGGTGTCCAATAATTCAGACAATTAACCCTGCTACTGTTACAACTCCATGGTTCCCCCTGAGGAAGGCTGGATCTTTTTTTTATCACCATGGCTGGGGACCTGGCTGCCATAAGAACGTCCCCATAAGAATTTCTGGCTATTTCTGACATTCAGAATATAGGAAGCCATGAAACCCCGAACATGTAATCATGAACATTCAGCACACTGTGCCTGATGCATTAAAACATGACCTGCAGCTGATCTCCCTGACTTACTAAAGGAAATACCTAACAATTTCACTGGACCTTTGCTTTATGTCTTAATTGTAGGCGATATTGTCATGTTCTTACTAATTTTCTTCAGCAGGTTCTCTTACTTTTACATGTTTATAATTTGAAAATTATGGAATATAATTACATGTCATCTTTTGGAGAGTTAAACACTACTCATTTTCCATTCTGACTTTCAAGAAATTTCAGTTTCAGAGTCTGTGAAGTAAATTCACTCTGATTTCAACATGATTTGTTAAAGTAACAGTGGAGAGTGGGACATGTAGGTGAATTCACAGTCATCATTTGCAGATGCCACGCATTAAATCTTTATATTCAAAGAAGTTTAGATGCCAATATTTCATTTTAGAGGAATCTCCTTCTTTTCCACAGCCATGAAAAAATTCTGACATAAATAAATCAATATTATCCTTTGGATCTGTAAGCAGGATGGACTTGACCTCTCCACACTGACGTAAAAGGTTTCACAGTAGTTTGAAGAATCAGAGAATTCTGGAATCATGGAATGGTACGGGTTGGAAAGAACCTTAAAGCCCATCCCGTGCCACCCACTGCCATGGGCAGGGACACCTTCCACTAGCCCAGGTGGCTCCAAGCCCCATCCAACCTGGCCTTGGACACTTCCAGGGATCTCTGGGCAGCCACAGCTTCTCTGGGCACCACGTGCCAGGGCCTGCCCACCGTCACAGGGAACAGTTCTTTCCCATTATCCCACCCAACTCTGCCCTCCTCCACTGGAGTATTCACCATTACTTCCTCCTGTAATTTCCCAGTTCCAATTGGAGCTATGTGAACATTTCACCCATTTTTGAAATTAGATTCTAACAACTCATCTCTGGAGTTTTTCCTCTGCCTCCTGAATCATGTGAGTTTATGGTTTACTCTGCATTATAAAGGGACAAATGATGGCATTCTTAACTATGGTGGAAGGAAAACTTTTTCCCAATCAGCCCAGCATTTTCACATCACAGATCTTCATCCTAAACTTGGTGTTGGACATGTACAAGAGCCTCTGGATTTTTCAGTAGGCCATCTGATTTTAGAAGGGAATTCTCTGGTGAGCGTGCACTTATCACACTTAATAGACACCAATACAATAATACTCTTGGAATTTTTTGAAATTTCCAAAACTTTTTATAATATGCAATTATTAATAAATAAATTTCATCCTGCAGCAACGCTTTCCACAATGCCACAGCTGTGCGTGATGTGGAAACACACGTTTTTAAAGCTGCGGCCTAAGCGCTGCTTTCCTGACTGATGTGTCCGTGCAGCAGCGGTGGGACAGCTCTGTCCCCGCACTCTGGACATACTCCTGTCCCAGCCGCTCCCAGCTGGTTCCAGCTGCTTTGCAGCTGCCTCGGGGTGCTGGGCAGTGGCCCTGGGGACAGCAGCACGTTCCAGGGCCCTTTGTGACACGGGGCTGCGTGTGCCCAGAGCCCATTGTGACACCTGGGGCCGCGCCCTGGCCAGGAGGGTTAAAAGGGCGCACAGAGCCCGGGGGTGGCACTCCCAGGAGAGCAGCTCCATCAGGAGACAGCAGCTCCTGGGATTCTGCAGCGCCAAGGCGAGGCAGACATGTCTTTAAGCGAGGAGAAACCGACGGGTGTCCAGCCCAAGCAGAAGTGGCTGCGCTCTCTGAGGAGGCGCAAGGTGAGCGATGGCAGCACGCAGCTGCCTCGGGGCCGGGCCGGGCCTGCCGGCACGGAGGGAGCCGCTGTGCCAGGGCAGCGCTGCGGGTCCCCCGCGCCGCCTCGGCCTGAGCCTTCTCCTCCTGTGTGCAGGTGCAGAGCTCTGAGCCACGGGCAGCAGCTCCGCAGGCCCAGCAGCACCGGGACTCCCGTGCCGGCCCTGGCCCGCAGGCGGCAGCAGCAGAGGGCCGGGCAGCGGCCCCGCACAGCCCCAGGGCCCGCGGCCGGGCTCTGCTGCGCTCGCTGCGCCGCGGCTGCCGGGCCATCCTCACCAGGGTGGCGGCTGCGATCCGGCAGCCGGGGACACAGCGGCGCCTGCACCGGGCCACGGGCTCAGCCACGGCAGCAGCAGCCCCCGCAGCGGGGGCACAGAGCCGGGCAGCTGCCCCGCACAGCCCCTGCTACGCCCCCGGGCCCTCGCCCGGCCAGCTGGAAGAGCTGGGGCAGTGGGCAGGGCCAGCAGGGATGGCACTCCTTGAAGAGCTGCGGCGTGAGGAGCAGCACTGGTCCGATGATCCCCAAGATGGGAGTGGTGGGGAAGAGAGCCTCTCGGAGTCCGGTTCTTTTGACCCAAATGAACTGGACTCTGACAGCGGCACAGGACAGCAACTAAAACAGTTCCACCAAGACACAGATCCATCAGTGTCCGATGAAGAAGGTAGCGAGGCCCAAGAGTGGTGGCACAAGAAGAAGAAGGTTGGCAGCATCCAAAGTCCCCTTTTCCAGACCCCACACAGCCCCTGCTGCCCCTGCAGCCCATTGCCCAGCCAGCAGGATCATCTCAGGCAGTGGGCAGGGCTGGCAGCGAAGGCATTCTTCAAAAAGCTGGGGAGCGAGGAGTGGCAGTGGTCTGATGATTCCCAAGCTTGTAGTGACGGGGGAGAGAGGCTATCACTGTCCAGTTCTTTTGACACAAATGGACTGGAGTCTGACAGTGGCCCAGAAAAACTCCAAAAGCTGTTCCTCCAAGACACAGATCCATCAGTGTCTGATGAGGAAGACAGCAAGGCCCAAGAGTCGTGGCTGAAGAAGAAAAAGGATGGCAGCATCCATAGCACCTGCGTCAAGCCCCTTTCCCAGGCCCCAGGCAGGCCCTGCTGCCCCTGCAGTCCATTGCTCAGCCAGCAGGAAGATCTTGGGCAGTGGGCAGGGCCAGCAGCAATGGAATTACTTAAAGAGCTGGGGAGTGAGGAGTGGCACTGCTCTGATCATTTCCAAGCTGGGAGCGATGGGGCAGAGAGGCTATCACTGTCCAGTTCTTTTGATGCCAAAGGACTGGAGTCTTACAGTCACCCAGGACAACTCCTAAAGCTATTTCTCCAAGACACAGATCCATCAGTGTCTGATGAGGAAGACAGCGAGGCCCAAGAATTGTGGCAGCAGAAGAACAAGGATGTCGCCATCCCCACCATCTGGGTCCACCCTCTCTGCCCAGCACTCATGGTGGAGCCTGGCTCACTGGAGGCAGAGGAGGCAGACTCTGACCGGCCCAGCTCATCTCCTGCCCCAGCAGCTCCCACGGACACCCAGCCAGCAGCTGCTGCCCTGGCCAGAGCCCCAGAGGTTGAGGAGCAGCACGTGAGTGGCCCTGCCCAGGCACAAGGGGTGGCACAGACAGCAGCTCCTGCTGCCTCTGGTGCGCAGGCAGCAGCAGCAGAGAGCCGGGCACCGGCCCCACACAGCCCCTGCTGCCCCCTCAGCCCAGGGCCCAGCCAGCTGGAAGAGCTCAGGCCATGGGCAGGGCCAGCAGTCTTGGCACTCCTGGAAGAGCTGTGGGGAGAGGAGGGGTCCTGCAGCGAGGAGCTCAGCCCTGGCCCATCCACAGAGTGGCCAGAAGACACAGAGCCAGGCAGGATGGCTGAGGAGGAGAGCACCTCAGGGTCCCTCCAATCTGAGCCACTGCCTGAAGACACAGAGCCAGGCAGGATGGCTGAGGAGGAGAGCACCTCAGGGTCCCTCCAATCTGAGCCACTGCCTGAAGACACAGAGCCAGGCAGGATGGCTGAGGAGGAGAGCGCCTCAGGGTCCCTGCTCAGTGAGCCACTGCCTGAAGACACAGATCCAGGCAGGATGGCTTGGGAAGAGAGCACCTCAGGGTCCCTCCAAAATGAGCCACTCCCAGAAGGTACAGAGCCAGGCAGGATGGCTGAGGAGGAGAGCGCCTCAGGGTCCCTGCTCAGTGAGCCACTGCCTGAAGACACAGAGCCAGGCAGGATGGCTTGGGAAGAGAGCACCTCAGGGTCCCTCCAAAGTGAGCCACTCCAAGAAGGCACAGAGCCAGGTGGGATGGCGGAGGTGGAGAGCACCTCATGGTCCCTGCTCAGTGAGCCACTGCCAGAAGACACAGAGCCAGGCAGGATGAGCAGGGAGGAGATTGGCTCAGTGACCCTGCCACATGAGGTTTGGACAGAGGACGACATTTCCTTGTGGTTGCTGCCATGTGAGTCATGGGCCTGCACAGCCCCAGAGGATGGTCGAGATCAGCTGGAGGCAGCCCTGATGTGCCCATCTCATGTGCACCCACCACTCCTTCACATGGGCACAGGCGTCAGCAGCCAGCAGCCGGAAGAAGGAAGCCTGTCCCAAATGGAAGATATGGAGACCTATGGCAGACAAATGCAGGCTGTCCTGGGGGCCACTTGGCGGGAGCAGCAGTTGCTCAGGAGGCACAGACGGTCCCTTGAGCGTCTGCAGGGCCTGTGCTCAGCTGCAGCTGTCCCCGTGCGGCGCCCGTCCCGCTTCAGGAGGGCACTCAGGGCTCTGCACAGGGCATTCAGGAGCCTCAGACACCTCATTCCAGGGCTCCACTGACTCTGTCAGTGTTTCTGCCTTGGCTCCTGCCTCAGTACTCCTGCCTTTGCTGCAGTGTCTGGGATGCCTTTGCACTGTCCCAGCATCCATCAGAGCTCTTGGCATCCAACTGGCAGCCTTTGGGATGGATCGGTGCCCTTGCCAAAGCAACCAGGTTTAAGGGTCCCTTCACCAATCTGGCAAGGCCCTACCAAAGAACCTGCTTCTGTTCTTTGGGACATGGACACCACCCGGAAACAAGAATTGTAGCTTTTTCTAAGTTAGTATAGGTTAGATAAGATGTTTTTATTGAAATAAAATGATAGAATTGATAAATCGGGAATGCTTGTTGTTTTCATTCAACTGCGATCATTGATTTGGGGGGAAATCCTCAAGGCTGATGTTTTGGTACGATGGCACCTCGACAGGAGTGTTTTAGCCTGCTATCCTTGCTAAATCTCCAGGGAGATAATTACACTTTCCTGCTCCAAGAAGCTTTCCCACCCCTAAAATTTCTTTATTTCGTCTCTTAAACTGTTGCAGGGAAGCACAGTGGGATGGGAAGGATAGGAAAGAGCCTGGCAGATGTGGCGCATGATGTAAGATCCATAAAATGCTGTCAGCTTCTGGTTTGAGGTGAATTATGCACTCCTAAATTTACAGCCTGTGTTCTTAAATATGGAGCGTGTGCATAAAGGGTGGCTCAATCCAGAGAAAAAAATATTGCATCATTAAGAAATTTCTTTAATAGAAAGTGGGAAAACTCCAAGACAATCTCTCCATGGGGAAAAGAAATATTAAAAAAAATCTCTTGAGGATTACTTTGCTAAAATATTCTAGTAATTCCATAATTCCATAAGAATTAAAATTAAAAATTAGGGTTATACATCACAGGGAAAGCTGAAGTATCAGGCGTTCCAGGAAGTCTGTACCTCTCAAGTACCTCAGCCAATGGGGAAAGAGAGAAGGGAAACGTGGTCAGGAAATTGAGATAAAAAGGAGGCTGTGTCCTCCAAAAAATTGAGAGACCCCAGGACAATGCCCCATGGCCTCTCCTTTTATTCGAATAAAGCAAAAGGACTCCTCTGTCTCATTCTGGACACAAACCTCTGGTGTTTGTGGGTTATTTTTCCTGACACACACAGAGCATGGGGAGAGCCCTGGGAGCTTCACCCGAGCCCCGAGCAGGGCCCAGATGAACCCCCCAGATCCCATGCCAAGAGGACAAAGCCCACAGGCCCGTACCCCTTAGAGCGCTGCTGCACTCCCAGCCCCTCACTTGACCAGCTGTGAGAGCTGGAGCTGTGTGGAGCAAGGTCAGGAGTGATGGCACTCCTTGAAGAGCTGGGCAATGAGAGGCAGAACTGGTCCACGCTTTGCCAGGACAGCATTAGTGGGGAAGAGAGCCTGGCACAGTCCAGGTCTAATGACCCCAACAAACCGGATTCTGACAGGGGCCCAGGACAATTCCAAAAGCTCTTCCTCCCAGACACTGATCCATCAGTGCCCCATGGGGAAGACACCTGTGCTGAGGGTGCCTTGGAACAGGACTTTTCCTCTTTAGAACAGCTGTAAATCACCAGCAATGCCATGGGCTGCATGGGCATAAAGAGGAGAAGGACTTCTCCTAAAGTGAGCCCTTAAATTGTCTGCAAGAGATCTCTTATGAAAAGCTGCTGAGTACTCCCAGAGCCTTCAAAATATCTCCAAATAAAACTCACACTGCAGTCAATGATACCATAGATGTGGTTTGTGACTGTTAAATCCTGGAGGGAAAAAAACCAACGTGTTTTTCTGTAACCTGTTTAATGCTCAGAGAAGCAAATACTGTTCTTCCCTCTTAAATGTGTGTTTCTTATAAAATACAAAGTAGCTTTGGTCGGTTTACTTTCAAGTGCTGGTGTTAACATGTCTATTATTATAAAGTAGATACACTAAGAACAAAGTATCAATGTACTTTATCTTTTTTTTTTTATTTTTTGTCTCTTAGGAAATGCTCTCTCTCCTTGCTATAAGCCTCTCTCCATGGTATAAGTCTCAAAACCTGGGTAGCACAGAGGGGGTGGTGCTCAGCCTGGAGGCATCAATCCCAGGGACATATCCAGACAATAAATTCCTAATGATTCCTGAGGCAGGAATTTGTGAGCCTGATGGTTTTCATGTACACCACTCTGCCCATGGGCCCATGAGTCCCCTTTCAGCCAGCCCAGGGCCATGGTCTTGCTGCTCCTCCTCTTCCCTGTGCAGCTCCTGGATGAGCTGAGACTCTGGACTAGGCTGTCTTCCTCCTCACTGTCATTCCTGGGGCAGTTCCCAGGGCCAGGATTTACAGTTTTATGTGGCTGGAGAGGACACTTTCAGCTTGGAAGGTTGCAGTAGGTGTTTGTGCAGTGGGAGAAGCAGGAAGGTGTTGTCACACCTGAACTGGATTTTACCCTTCCTTCCTGAATCCCAGCCAGCCTCAGCCTTTCCTGCCATTGAAGAGCCTGACTTCCCAGCTGGAATGTCCCTTCAATGGGGGTGTCTGGCAGAGTAGTTGCTGACTGAATTCCTTTTGCTTCTTACAACCATCCCTCTTTCCCTTGGAAAGCCTCATAATTGTTCCCTAGATCAGGGGCAGGTTTCCTCATCATTTTAGAAAGGCCTTAAAGGAGTGAGGAACTGAGAGGAAAAGTCATTTAACACATCAGCTGACTCTAAATACTGAACCCCAAATCTCCTAATTTTGTGTAAGAAACAGAGATCTCTTCCAAGATCATAGATGAAAACTTTCTGCAGCTGTGCAGACATCGCACGGATTCTCCGGAGAATTCGAGGTTTGTTTTCCGGAGAGCTTTTCTATCTTCTAGGCAGTGCTTCCTCACATGGTTCCTTTAGGAATTCAGCTGCTTTTCTCTGTTTTCTTTTGATATAATTAAAAGTAAACTTCAGTTCTTTCTTGCCTGCCTGTGAGGACACCTCTTTTCCCCAGATCATCCAGGAGCAGAGGAAGAGAAATCCCTTTCCAGTTCAGTGTCTTCCTTTTACACTGAAGGCATCTCAAACATGCACATACACATGCACGCATCTTCTCCATGGAACTTGAGAAATAATCCTAAAATTCCATAAATTTGTGCCAAACCCAAATACTCTAGGCTAAACTTGTTGTTCATTTGGAAATATTTTGGGTGTGGGGTGGAGAAGGTTTGAAGGAAATGAAAAGGTTTGCATCTCTTCCCTCTCCTTTTTTCCCTCTTCCAACTCCCTTGGTTCCCCTCAAATACATTGAGAGTAGGGGAGGAAAATAATCCAGAACTGGGAAATCTCAGACCCATCACTTGGAGGATTCTTGCCTGCTGGAAGGTTTTTGTGCTCCAGAGGAGAATTCTGAAAGAATCCCAGATTCAATCTTTCATGGTTTTTCTCCTATAGAACTCCATGATCAGAGACACTTTAAAAATTGGTTTTCCAGCCTATGCTCAGCTTGTATTTTTAGCCCAAAGTCAGCATCTAAAGTTCAGTGCACAAAGCATCCCATTTTAATAACTTAACTCATAAAACGGTGTCCAATAATTCAGACAATTAACCCTGCTACTGTTACAACTCCATGGTTCCCCCTGAGGAAGGCTGGATCTTTTTTTTATCACCATGGCTGGGGACCTGGCTGCCATAAGAACGTCCCCATAAGAATTTCTGGCTATTTCTGACATTCAGAATATAGGAAGCCATGAAACCCCGAACATGTAATCATGAACATTCAGCACACTGTGCCTGATGCATTAAAACATGACCTGCAGCTGATCTCCCTGACTTACTAAAGGAAATACCTAACAATTTCACTGGACCTTTGCTTTATGTCTTAATTGTAGGCGATATTGTCATGTTCTTACTAATTTTCTTCAGCAGGTTCTCTTACTTTTACATGTTTATAATTTGAAAATTATGGAATATAATTACATGTCATCTTTTGGAGAGTTAAACACTACTCATTTTCCATTCTGACTTTCAAGAAATTTCAGTTTCAGAGTCTGTGAAGTAAATTCACTCTGATTTCAACATGATTTGTTAAAGTAACAGTGGAGAGTGGGACATGTAGGTGAATTCACAGTCATCATTTGCAGATGCCACGCATTAAATCTTTATATTCAAAGAAGTTTAGATGCCAATGTTTCATTTTAGAGGAATCTCCTTCTTTTCCACAGCCATGAAAAAATTCTGACATAAATAAATCAATATTATCCTTTGGATCTGTAAGCAGGATGGACTTGACCTCTCCACACTGACGTAAAAGGTTTCACAGTAGTTTGAAGAATCAGAGAATTCTGGAATCATGGAATGGTACGGGTTGGAAAGAACCTTAAAGCCCATCCCGTGCCACCCACTGCCATGGGCAGGGACACCTTCCACTAGCCCAGGTGGCTCCAAGCCCCATCCAACCTGGCCTTGGACACCTCCAGGGATCTCTGGGCAGCCACAGCTTCTCTGGGCACCACGTGCCAGGGCCTGCCCACCGTCACAGGGAACAGTTCTTTCCCATTATCCCACCCAACTCTGCCCTCCTCCACTGGAGTATTCACCATTACTTCCTCCTGTAATTTCCCAGTTCCAATTGGAGCTATGTGAACATTTCACCCATTTTTGAAATTAGATTCTAACAACTCATCTCTGGAGTTTTTCCTCTGCCTCCTGAATCATGTGAGTTTATGGTTTACTCTGCATTATAAAGGGACAAATGATGGCATTCTTAACTATGGTGGAAGGAAAACTTTTTCCCAATCAGCCCAACATTTTCACATCACAAATCTTGATCCTAAACTTGGTGTTGGACATGTACAAGAGCCTCTGGATTTTTCAGTAGGCCATCTGATTTTAGAAGGGAATTCTCTGGTGAGCGTGCACTTATCACACTTAATAGACACCAATACAATAATACTCTTGGAATTTTTTGAAATTTCCAAAACTTTTTATAATATGCAATTATTAATAAATAAATTTCATCCTGCAGCAACGCTTTCCACAATGCCACAGCTGTGCGTGATGTGGAAACACACGTTTTTAAAGCTGCGGCCTAAGCGCTGCTTTCCTGACTGATGTGTCCGTGCAGCAGCAGTGGGACAGCTCTGTCCCCGCACTCTGGACATACTCCTGTCCCAGCCGCTCCCAGCTGGTTCCAGCCGCTTTGCAGCTGCCTCGGGGTGCTGGGCAGTGGCCCTGGGGACAGCAGCACGTTCCAGGGCCCTTTGTGACACGGGGCTGCGTGTGCCCAGAGCCCATTGTGACACCTGGGGCCGCGCCCTGGCCAGGAGGGTTAAAAGGGCGCACAGAGCCCGGGGGTGGCACTCCCAGGAGAGCAGCTCCGTCAGGAGACAGCAGCTCCCGGGATTCTGCAGCGCCAAGGCGAGGCAGAGATGGCATTAAGCGAGGAGAAACCGACGGGCGTCCAGCCCAAGCAGAAGTGGCTGCGCTCTCTGAGGAGGCGCAAGGTGAGCGATGGCAGCACGCAGCTGCCTCGGGGCCGGGCCGGGCCTGCCGGCACGGAGGGAGCCGCTGTGCCAGGGCAGCGCTGCGGGTCCCCCGCGCCGCCTCGGCCTGAGCCTTCTCCTCCTGTGTGCAGGTGCAGAGCTCTGAGCCACGGGCAGCAGCTCCGCAGGCCCAGCAGCACCGGGACTCCCGTGCCGGCCCTGGCCCGCAGGCGGCAGCAGCAGAGGGCCGGGCAGCGGCCCCGCACAGCCCCAGGGCCCGCGGCCGGGCTCTGCTGCGCTCGCTGCGCCGCGGCTGCCGGGCCATCCTCACCAGGGTGGCGGCTGCGATCCGGAAGCCGGGGACACAGCGGCGCCTGCACCGGGCCACGGGCTCAGCCACGGCAGCAGCAGCCCCCGCAGCGGGGGCACAGAGCCGGGCAGCTGCCCCGCACAGCCCCTGCTACGCCACCGGGCCCTCGGCCGGCCAGCTGGAAGAGCTGGGGCAGTGGGCAGGGCCAGCAGGGATGGCACTCCTTGAAGAGCTGCGGCGTGAGGAGCAGCACTGGTCCGATGATCCCCAAGATGGGAGTGGTGGGGAAGAGAGCCTCTCGGAGTCCGGTTCTTTTGACCCAAATGAACTGGACTCTGACAGCGGCACAGGACAGCAACTAAAACAGTTCCACCAAGACACAGATCCATCAGTGTCCGATGAAGAAGGTAGCGAGGCCCAAGAGTGGTGGCACAAGAAGAAGAAGGTTGGCAGCATCCAAAGTCCCCTTTTCCAGACCCCACACAGCCCCTGCTGCCCCTGCAGCCCATTGCCCAGCCAGCAGGATCATCTCAGGCAGTGGGCAGGGCTGGCAGCGAAGGCATTCTTCAAAAAGCTGGGGAGCGAGGAGTGGCAGTGGTCTGATGATTCCCAAGCTTGTAGTGACGGGGGAGAGAGGCTATCACTGTCCAGTTCTTTTGACACAAATGGACTGGAGTCTGACAGTGGCCCAGAAAAACTCCAAAAGCTGTTCCTCCAAGACACAGATCCATCAGTGTCTGATGAGGAAGACAGCAAGGCCCAAGAGTCATGGCTGAAGAAGAACAAGGATGGCAGCATCCATAGCACCTGCGTCAAGCCCCTTTCCCAGGCCCCAGGCAGGCCCTGCTGCCCCTGCAGTCCATTGCTCAGCCAGCAGGAAGATCTTGGGCAGTGGGCAGGGCCAGCAGCAATGGAATTACTTAAAGAGCTGGGGAGTGAGGAGTGGCACTGCTCTGATCATTTCCAAGCTGGGAGCGATGGGGCAGAGAGGCTATCACTGTCCAGTTCTTTTGATGCCAAAGGACTGGAGTCTTACAGTCACCCAGGACAACTCCTAAAGCTATTTCTCCAAGACACAGATCCATCAGTGTCTGATGAGGAAGACAGCAATGCCCAAGAGTTGTGGCAGCAGAAGAACAAGGATGTCGCCATCCCCACCATCTGGGTCCACCCTCTCTGCCCAGCACTCATGGTGGAGCCTGGCTCACTGGAGGCAGAGGAGGCAGACTCTGACCAGCCCAGCTCATCTCCTGCCCCAGCAGCTCCCACGGACACCCAGCCAGCAGCTGCTGCCCTGGCCAGAGCCCCAGAGGTTGAGGAGCAGCACGTGAGTGGCCCTGCCCAGGCACAAGGGGTGGCACAGACAGCAGCTCCTGCTGCCTCTGGTGCGCAGGCGGCAGCAGCAGAGAGCCGGGCACCGGCCCTGCACAGCCCCTGCTGCCCCCCCAGCCCACGGCCCAGCCAGCTGGAAGAGCTCAGGCCATGGGCAGGGCCAGCAGTCTTGGCACTCCTGGAAGAGCTGTGGGGAGAGGAGGGGTCCTGCAGCGAGGAGCTAAGCCCTGGCCCATCCACAGAGTGGCCAGAAGACACAGAGCCAGGCAGGATGGCTGAGGAGGAGAGCACCTCAGGGTCCCTCCAATCTGAGCCACTGCCTGAAGACACAGAGCCAGGCAGGATGGCTGAGGAGGAGAGCGCCTCAGGGTCCCTGCTCAGTGAGCCACTGCCTGAAGACACAGAGCCAGGCAGGATGGCTTGGGAAGAGAGCACCTCAGGGTCCCTCCAAAATGAGCCACTCCCAGAAGGTACAGAGCCAGGCAGGATGGCTGAGGAGGAGAGCGCCTCAGGGTCCCTGCTCAGTGAGCCACTGCCAGAAGACACAGAGCCAGGCAGGATGGCTTGGGAAGAGAGCACCTCAGGGTCCCTCCAAAGTGAGCCACTCCAAGAAGGCACAGAGCCAGGTAGGATGGCGGAGGTGGAGAGCACCTCATGGTCCCTGCTCAGTGAGCCACTGCCAGAAGACACAGAGCCAGGCAGGATGAGCAGGGAGGAGATTGGCTCAGTGACCCTGCCACATGAGGTTTGGACAGAGGACGACATTTCCTTGTG
Organism: Ammospiza caudacuta; assembly: GCF_027887145.1. Lineage (NCBI taxonomy): Eukaryota > Metazoa > Chordata > Aves > Passeriformes > Passerellidae > Ammospiza > Ammospiza caudacuta. Next base: position 23,592,517 of record NC_080599.1, on the reverse strand, counting down.
GTTGCTGCCATGTGAGTCATGGGCCTGCACAGCCCCAGAGGATGGTCGAGATCAGCTGGAGGCAGCCCTGATGTGCCCATCTCATGTGCACCCACCACTCCTTCACATGGGCACAGGCGTCAGCAGCCAGCAGCCGGAAGAAGGAAGCCTGTCCCAAATGGAAGATATGGAGACCTATGGCAGACAAATGCAGGCTGTCCTGGGGGCCACTTGGCGGGAGCAGCAGTTGCTCAGGAGGCACAGACGGTCCCTTGAGCGTCTGCAGGGCCTGCGCTCAGCTGCAGCTGTCCCCGTGCGGCGCCCGTCCCGCTTCAGGAGGGCACTCAGGGCTCTGCACAGGGCATTCAGGAGCCTCAGACACCTCATTCCAGGGCTCCACTGACTCTGTCAGTGTTTCTGCCTTGGCTCCTGCCTCAGTACTCCTGCCTTTGCTGCAGTGTCTGGGATGCCTTTGCACTGTCCCAGCATCCATCAGAGCTCTTGGCATCCAACTGGCAGCCTTTGGGATGGATCGGTGCCCTTGCCAAAGCAACCAGGTTTAAGGGTCCCTTCACCAATCTGGCAAGGCCCTACCAAAGAACCTGCTTCTCTTCTTTGGGACATGGACACCACCAGGAAATTGTAGCTTTTGCTAAGTTAGTACAGGTTTTGTAGTTTTGCTAAGTTAGTATAGGTTAGATAAGATGTTTTTATTGAAATAAAATGATAGAATTGATAAATCAGAAGTGCTTGTTGTTTTCAGTGAACTGCGATCATTCATTTTGGGGGAAAATCCTCAAGGCTGAAGTTTTGGTTGCTCTGCCCCCACTTCCATGTGTTCCTTTTGTCTATGGTGCAGAATCCCAACAGAATTAGATGCCCATCTGACCTTCTTTGGATATGTTTCCCCCTGTGGAATTTTTTTTATCCTATAGCAATATAAGGATGTAGCCTGCATGCAAAATCCACGGGCTCTGTATTGTTTTTATTGTGTTGGGTAATCACCAGGAGCAATCCAGGGTTGTTCTGCCAGTTCACTTGGGTCAGACATTCCAAGAAACTGTTCACCATAGAAAAAATACCTTGTTGATCTGGCCACATGTAGTTGTTAAAGATAAAATGGCACCTCGCCAGGAGTGTTTTAGCCTGCTGTCCTTGCTAAATCCCCAGGGAGATAATTACACTTTCCTACTCCAAGAAGCTTTCCTACCCCTAAAATTTCTTTATTTCCTCTCATAAACTGTTGCAGGGAAGCACAGTGGGATGGGAAGGATAGGAAAGAGCCTGGCAGATGTGGCGCATGATGTAAGATCCATAAAATGCTGTCAGCCTCTGGTTTGAGGTGAATTATGCACTCCTAAATTTACAGCCTGTGTGCTCAAATATGGAGCGTGTGCATAAAGGGTGGCTCAATCCAGAGAAAAAAAATATTGCATCATTAAGAAATTTCTTTATTGGAAAGTGGGAAAACTCCAAGACAATCTGTCCCTGGGGAATAAAAAAAGCTTAAAAAAATCTCTCTAGGCTTATTTTGCTAAAACATCCCAGTAGAAATTAGGGAAATGCCAGGAAAACTTTGTTTAAAAAAAAAAATGGAGAAAACCTCTCCTTGATAGGTAAATGATAAACACACCAAAGTAATGAATTTTGAACAGGGAAAAATACTTCTTGCTGAGGTTCTTCTTAGTAAAGTCTTGGATATCTTCCAAGGTGAAGTTTTCATAGCTGTTAAAATTCACTGAGTGAACAGGCAAAGTGGGAGTTCCTACAGCTTCATGCAGTTGTGTTCATTAACATACAAACTACCCCCAGATTGTTGTTAATTGTTGGGGAAATTTACTCCCAAATGTTTCCAGGAAAAGAAGGAGAATTAAAAAAAAAGGAAAATGTTTGACAAGAAGAAATGTTTTGCTACCGTAATTGAGAAATATTTTCTTTCTTCCTATGTGAAAAATGGTGAATTTTTTTTTGGAAGTGAAGAATTTCAAGGTCAATTCCTACTGTGAGATGCTACAGCACAGTCTTCTGGGTAAAGCAAAAGAGGAACAAAGATGAATCATAAAGAAATGTTTATTATGATAATAAATAAACAATAAACACAGCAATAATAAATACATTTTCAAAAGAGCTCCAGGCTCCAGCAGGGAAATATGGCCGCTGGTGAAGTATCTGAAGAGAAAAGTTGAGGAGGAAAAAACAACTTTCTTTTATGTAATAGGAAGGAACTGCAGAGTAGCACCAGATTTGGCTGCCTGGTACAGGAGCTCTTAAGTTACGTTTAAGAGCTCAGACCCTTTTTATATCCCACAGTTAACAATTCTCTGGAGAAACACAGCTTTGTAGAGCTAAAGGGAAAGACTTAGTAAGAAATTTTCCTCATTTTTATATTAGATGTTTGTTCTGGAGAAAGAACATTTTTGAAGGGATCCTCAGCACATGTTAAAAGGAAAATAAATTAAAAGCCTAAAAGAATTTCTTTAAAAGTTCTGTAAAATCCTGTAGAAGGAAATACTTTATATGTAGAGGATGGAGAGTGTGACACAGAATTGTAATGAATTAATTTATCATAATTGCACATGAAACATATCCTAGCCTGGTGTATAGGGCTGTTATATTTCAGTCATTGTCGATTTATATATATTATATATATGTATAAAGTTTCAAAATAGCAAGGTCAGTAAAAATACAAATAAAATTCCTGATTATGTTTTCTTGACAGATGTCACTTTTGTAGGCACTAACGATTCTGTGGTTCTTTGATAAGTATTTACTATTACAAATAACAAATAGCATGAAAAATGGGGAGTTTTATAATATATAAAACAAACTCAACCCCATTAAGCAGTAGAATATATATCTCCTAAAACCTTCAACATTCTTTTAATCTTACATAGTTTATCTTTCTATCTGTACCTACAAAGTTTTTCTGTTTTCACCTAAATTAGAACCATGAGACTGAATCCAGCTCCGTGTCTGTAGCCATGCTGGGAATGTCATGAATAACCCCAAAATCTCTTCTCAGCACTCTCTACTGTATAATGGAAAAATTGATGCATAAGAGTTAAATATATAATATTATAATTTATTGAATGTTATTTTCATATCTATTATACAATACAGAATAATTGTATATACAATGTGTACTGATTCTGTTACAAAGAAACATGAGAATCAGAAATTAAATATCCAACATCACTTTTTAGTAAAGAAAAAAACTAAGAAACATCAAAAGCAAGGACCCTTTTAATTTAACTTGCTTTTCTCTGGTTTCTGAAAGTTTTACCTTTTTTAAGGTAGGAGTTGGATATTTCCACAACTACTGATCTCACTAAATCCTGGATATGATGCTCCAGAGTCATACTTGGAAAAGTCTTGGTCATTCAATAATACTCATTAAATGCCTCATGAAAATCCCAGGTGTTCATGTATTGCCACTTTTCTTCTCAATGAAGCCCAGATTCAGTGAGTGTTGAACAATTTCTACTTTCAGTATGTTTTATGGCACAATTGGTGATCTTGGCTTTAACAGAACACATTTGAAATCACTTTGGACTTTGTCCATAGCAAACTTGACCCTTTTGAGAATTTCCAGCCCAGCCCAGAGAAGCTGTGGCTGCTTCTGGATCCATGGCAGTGTCCAAGGCCAGGTTGGATGGGGCTTGGAGCAACCTGGGCCATTGGAAGGTTTCCCTGCCCATGGCAGGGGTGTCACTGGAGGGGCTTTGGGGTCCCTTCCATCACAAGCCATTTCATGGACATGTCCTTGCTCCCAGCTGTGGAAAAAAAACCAGCTGAAATTAAGAGACAGACCAGTTTGTTTTCTCATTTATCTCACTTCTCAGTGATTTTCAGTGGTCTTGGCCATTACCACTTTCATGCAGAGTATATTGGCTGTGGAGATCAGAGTATTAACTCTTGAAATCATTATGGAAGTGGAGAAATTATATAGCTGTATTTCCTAACAGAAAATTAATTGGTGGGGACTCTCCTGATCATGTTGGAAATGTAGTTTTATCATGTATATATGAGGGAGGAAGATAGGAAGTGGCAGAAAGGTTAATAGCTAAAAAATATTTAAAAAATTTATTCAGTCATCTTCCTAACTCCCTTTTGAAAAGATCCTATTTTTATTTGCCTTAGGATATTTTTTTTCCTGGAGTTTGTAGAGTTTTCCATTTTTCAAAAGAAGAAAGGCTGTCTGCAACAGCCTGGAATAATTTTCTGACATGAAACAGGTATACAGAACTTCACATTTGTTTTGTAAAGTTTCTACAAATACCAAAATAACGAGGGGAAAACTGTTGTTCCATACCAGCTACCAGAGCAGAGCAATACAGAGTGTGTTAAATAATGCAAAACATTCACTCAAATAAATCTGGATTGATCAACAGCAGTCAAGAAATATCCTTGGAGCAAAATGAAACAGCAAGATAAGAAGAAAAGGTGTCTGATTTAATACACAAATGTTGTTTAGAATTTACAGTGATTTTATAGACATATTTCAGGGATGATATTGAATATATAGCATTTAATGGAATGCAGTTATGTATTGATAAGCTGTGAGGTGTATAAGAAATATATTTAAAAAGTCATAAAAACTTCAAAGCTGAAAACCCAAATATCCAAATATTTTTCCATACGCCTCTTGTTTAATCCTAATGTCTTTTACCCTTTAGCATTCAGTTCAGCATCTTCTTACTCTCCAGCAATCTCTGATGGTTATTTTCTACATAAATTGAATATTTTTTATTCACCTAAGCTCTGGTTATTAATTATCTGATAACAAAGATCTTATCTGGACCATCTACAACAATTATCTGTGTAGACAAAGAATATATTCACCATTATTGTACTATTTAATTCCCAGTATGTGGAATTAATCCACACCCCTTGAAATCATGAGTCATGAAGTGGGGTTTATTCCATGAGGAGCAAACATTGTGTGATTCCATGATTAAAACTGCATTTATTGCTAATACAGTATCTAAATAATAGGGGGAGCTGGAGTTTATTTATGCAAGATCTTCAGTGCTTCATCCCAAACAAAATCATGTCTGCCAGGCAAATGTTTCTGTGGGATGAAGTCACACTTGAATTTCACAGTGGGCACTTCTCTGTTTAACTGGGCAATCCAAAGCCTGAATCCTAATAAATGCTTTTTTTTTCTTTAAAGGGAAGGAAGGAGTTGAAATCTACAGCTGAGTTTTATAGCTCAGACTTATCTGTAAATTAGACTGAGCTGTCTTTTTAATTAAGAGCTCACAAACAGAAGCATTCCCTGTAATCCAATCCGTAAAGAGTGGAGTCCTATTCCATAGACAACTGGAACAATAGCTGGACAAATCACAGAGTAATTGGTGCAGGAAGAATAAAGGCCTGTCCCACACTCCCAAAAGCACAGGCCTTAATCATTCCACTTGCAATAAAATTCCTCTAGGTGGTAACAGCACAATTCCCTTTCCTGAAGGCCAGAGAGTGAATATCACAGGTTCACTGATAAAAATCCTGCATGGAGAAAAGGCTGGCTCCAGCCTCAGGCACCAGGATTTCACAGGAGTTCAGCTCCTGTGAGGGAGGAATTTAAACCAATTCCTGTGTGGTGGTGCACATCCACCAGCCTCCCACACTGCATGTGCATAAATAAACAGGGAATTGAAAGTGATATCTCTGATATTCCACTGTCCCTCATATTTAACTGTAGAAAGGCAGATTTTCATCACTGGCTCAGCACAGCTGCAGTGGAATTAATAACAAAACCTTCCTGTCCAAGGAGGGTCTCCCTTTCTAGGCCAGCATTTCTGCTTTGGCTCCAGACAGAGCAAAGGCAATGTCCTTCTTTAGGTCTTTAGAGGCACCTTCATTGTGGAACCTTACCTCAGAAAAAAGGATATTTGGAAGAATTTTAAAAAAAGGTGATTGTTACTCCTACCCACTGATACCAGAGGCCAGTCAGACTTTCATCCCAGTCCTGTCTCTGGGATCAGGCAGAAGTTGCATTTCAGGCAATAGAATCAGCATCTTCAGCAGGCCAAGCCAGATAAAATTCATCCAAGGGGCCTCCACAAATCAGGATTTCCACTTAAATATTTTCTCACTTTGTGCAGTTTCCAATGACATTAAAGCATATCTTACCTAAAGAAATGTAAATTATTTTCAGACGGTGTTTGCTTTGTTCTGTTTGGGTTTAGGGAGGCAGATATCAAAAAGGACTTTAATTTTTTGTGATGTGAGACTATGCCATGGTCACATCCAGGTATCTTGAATACCTAACATATTCACTGAGGTCAGTGGTAATTTAGGGTGTCTTGTGGAAAGTGTGGCAGAACAGCAGGAAAACAAAGCATATCTCTGTCTAAGTAATGCACAGTATTTTAAAAATCCTTAAAGTACAGTGCATTTTTTATTTTATATCTTGAGTTTCACCCAGCACTTTCCACCTTGACAACAGGGAGGAAAACTGTCAAATACAGTTGATTTTTCAGGTCAAGAATATAGAGAGCAGTTCCTGATTTTGATCATATTTTTCTCTCCTCAAAGATGAGCTGATCATATTCTTGAGCCTATTTTTCTATTTCTGGTTCTTTCCCATGTGATGAAAGACCTGATTTTGTTGCTTCATTCTTTTGTTTACAAGGTAAAAAGATAAATAAGTGACTTTTATGTATATTAATTAGTAGAGTAAAATGGAACTGTAATCAGATGAAGTTTCCAGTCAGTCTGTGAAATAACAATTAGCGTGTTTGGAACCTGATGCTGATCCTGATTTTTGCCTCAAATTAAATTAAAAGTCTCTTCTCCTATTTGCAAACAGTGTGTTGTGAATAAAAGGTAAAATAACCTCTTACAGGCTATTTCTCCCATATGTATGATGATGGATTGAAATGTGGTCCTTTTTCTCTGATTCCTGCACTTTTTTCCAGACTTTCTGACTGCAGTCCAGAATACCATGCTAAAAGTTGAAAGAAAAAGAACCAGGAATAGAAGCTGTCAAGCGGAAGGGTACAAATAACTCATTGCATGAGAAGTTCACATCCTGATTCTGGGACAGCCAAGCTGAAGGTTACCTGGCTGCAGAGCAATGGATGTTTTACCAGTTTCTGCATTCTAGGCTCAGGAGAAGAGTTGGAAGTGCATCAAAATGTGGAAATTCTCTGAAACCATGCATGATGGGCATGGTTTCCACATGAACACAGGGTTTCCACAGGGGCATGGGGCTTTATTTGCACACAAAACCTAAATCTGAGCATGACTTATGGAGTTACAAGTGAAGAGAGCTGAGAAAATAATTTCAACTGATTTAAACAACTTAAAAATTTCATAGGAGGCAATTTGCAAAGCTGAGTAAAACAGTCTAGAAAATCTATCTGTGGAGCAGGTTTCTCTATGCCCATCCTACAAAGAGATTATTATAACATGGACATGCTGGACGTGTGTTCATTCAAGGCTTGACTTGGTGATCTTGGAGGTCTTTCCCACCTCAGCTCGGATTATAAAATCCTAGAATTTTAGAGTTCTGCTGGAGAACTGATTTGGTCTTCAGAAGTGGACCCATAGGAAGAGCAGTTCCATGCAGCAATAAGCCCTAAATGGTTTTACTTCTCAGGACAACAACCAGTGTAATATTTTCCTACAGATATTAATACATATTCCTAAATAATAAATTTTGTTTCCTTGTAGTAAGGAAGGAAAAGCTCCATGGCAATAAAGTTTACCCTTCCCTGTTTTTGCCCTGTTTTTGTTTTAATCCCTGCTCCAGAGCTCTGCCTTGGTTTGACCCTGGTGCACACATGGCCTTGGGAAATCTCCAACATTCACACCTGGGATTTGCTGAGTTACTGCAGGAAAAGGCCCTGTTTGATCTCCTTCCCTGTCTTTGAAGGAATTACAGCGATTATATCCTGCCTGCTGGTCATGTACCAGGGAAAAGCAGAGGCTGAGAGGAGGCTTAACTTGCTACCACCTGTAAAGTTAAAAGTCTCCAGGGCTTACAAGTTAAATATTTCAAAAGAGTTAAAGCCAAGCTGTGGCAATCAAGATTAGGGAACACTCAGAATGTACCATATTCTCTTCTCTTTTAAGATAACAAAATATAAGAAACCATAAATGAACAACACATCCATGACCTCTAAATTAATATAAGAGTGGCTGTTATCTTTGGAATAAAAAACAATTTACCTTTAATTAAAAAATCAATTTACCTTGAAATTATGCTCAAGCAAATACTGTTTGTAGATTGTCCCCAGGGAAGTGGGCTTCTGTAAAATTAGTATTTCTAATATTTAATAGTATTCAATAATATTCTGGACATTCTTAATGTAAAAATATTAAGGTATTTTCTAGGTTGAGAATATTGTTTTGACCAGCTGTGTCAATCCTCTCTTCTCTGTCACCTCCCATATCCTTTTGCCTTGTCATACACTGCAGAACCAATATTTATTCCTAAAAAATAAATATTCTTAAACATTATCCTTCATTACCACAAACACAAAATTGAAGAGAACCAGAGAAATATTGTTGGGTTATTCAAGATTATTCAGGATTATTCCAGAGCCAAATATTGTCCCACTTCAATTTTTAACTCTGTATTTTGTCCAGTAAAACTTTAGCAAACATTTTCAATAGAGAAAAGGCTTTTGCAGATTTTCCAAAGTTCCCTTAGGAACATTGCTACCCTCTGCACTAAATATTCATACATGTAATAATATGGTTGCATTTAGGTACCAGCTACTGGAAATACCCCAATAAGAGAATAGTGATGGAAAATAAATCCTTCCTGCAAGTTTCACAGAGCCCAGGTACTGAATGTGCCTGACTCTCACAGCCAGAGCTCTTTGCACACCAATTTTTTGGAGGACTTTTGTTTTTTCATACAGCTTGGAAGGCTCTAAGTTAAGGAAGAAATCTAGATTTAAAAAAATCCAAATAGACTAGGTTGGAAGAGACTCTGGCTGCCTGAATGTTTGTGACAGCCTTTTTTTACATTTTCACTTATGTGTCCAAGTATTTTAATGTATAGGGCAACATGGGTAAAGAGCAGTATTATCATCTTACCCACACAAAATTTAATTCCAGACATTTGGGTGGTGACATATTGTTAATTAAATATTGATTTGTTGGAGGATGAACTGAGCCATCGGTATTTTCCCTCCTAATTAGAATAATGACTGCTCCACATGCCAGCAGTTATGAATCTCCCTGAAATAACTGTGCAAGTGGAAATGTAGGAAAGCCTTAAATAATGCAGAGTATTGCACCTCAATTATGATTAATAAATTAGCTGTAGTGTAGTAGCTGCACTATTTAAATAGACTGTCCACATTTCCCCTACTGGGAATAAAAATCCAATGTTTGATAGTTTGCATTTTTCCTGGAGCTCTGTGTTCCAGTTTGTCAGGACTAAATAGGCTCAGCATTGTGAAAAGAGCCCAGTTGCACATTCCTCAGTGCATCAATATTGTTCTTAGTGATTCCACAAGCAAAGCATGCCATGAACTGATAAAGGAAGCCACTCTTTCACTCAGAGCCAGGAGCTCATTTATGGAATATTAAATGCTTCAGTAACTGAACTTTTTTAATAATTAATTTTTGTGGTGCCTATGCCCCATGGATGAAGAAGGGGCTTCTATTTCCATTGCAATCAGTTTCTCACTTTTTAATCAACATTAATTTAATGTTAGAATCTGATTATATGTGTCATGCTAATTTCTTCTGGCTGGTCTCTGATTAGTGAGTTTAATGTGCAACTATTCTCCCTCATCTCCAAGTTCAGTTTCTCCTCAGAAAATGTCTGCTTTCTTCAACTTTCATCTTAAACAGCACAGGATCCTTTCCCCCAGCCAAAGCCATGTCAGCACATCTTCCTTATCTCCCTCAAAATATTCCTCTTGGTCTTTTTGTAATATTCCCTCACTGCTCCAAAACAGAATCCTAGAATTGTTCAAGTTGGAAAAGCCCTCTGAGGCCATCGAGTGCAATCATCCCCTGGCACTGCCAAGGCCACCACTGACCCATGTCCTCAGGGGCCACATTGACATGCCTTTAAATCCCTCCAGGATGGGGACTCCAACACCTCTCTGGGCAGCTGTGCCAATGTCTGACCACCCTTCCCATGAGGAAATTCCTCCTGGTGTGCAACCTGAGCCTGCCCTGGCCCAGCCTAAGGCCGTTCCCTCTCCTCCTGTCCCTGTTCCTGGCAGCACAGTCTGACTCCCCGGCTGTCCCCTCCTGTCAGGAGCTGTGCAGAGCCTCAAGGTCCCCCCTCAGCCTCCTTTTCTCCAGGCTGAGCCCCTTCCCAGCTCCCTCAGCCACTCTGGTGCTCCAGACCCTTCCCCAGCTCTGTTCCCTTCTCTGGACACGCTCCAGCCCCTCAAGGCCTCTCTGGTCCCCAGGGCCACCATTGACCCATGTCCCCAACTGCCACCTTGACATAACTTTAGATCCCTCCAGAACCAGGGCAGCTGTGCCAAGGCCTGACCACCCTTTCCATGGGGAAATTCCTCCTGGTGTCCACCCTGAGCCTGCCCTGGCCCAGCCTGAGGCCGTTCCCTCTCCTCCTGTCCCTGTTCCTGGCAGCACAGCCCGACCTCCCGGCTGTCCCCTCCTGTCAGGAGCTGTGCAGAGCCACAAGGTCCCCCCTCAGCTTCCTTTTCTCCAGGCTGAGCCCCTTCCCAGCTCCCTCAGCCCCTCCTGGTTCTCCAGACCCTTCCCCAGCTCTGTTCCTTCCCTGGACACACTCCAGCCCCTCAAGGTCTGTCTTGTCCTCAGGGCCTCAAAATGGACCCCGGGTTATTTTCATCTTTACCAGCCTCACCATAATATTCAGTGCACCTAAAACATGATTAAGATCATGAAATAAGCAGTAACATTTTTACTATTTTATCAGACAAAGAAGTAAACTAAAAAGGACCATAATATTTGAAAATGGGCTGAGAGACTTGGTAACAGGGGCCTATAAAATGAAAAGGAGCATGGAGTTTTTAGTCCACCAAAAGGTCACCTACAGGGCACCTCTGAGCCTGAATTTATCCCTTCATTTTGTCTTTGTGAATGTTTCACACAGATTTTCATATAGGAATAGACTCTTCAAGGAGCCTCTTCAAAGTTTTTATAGGGGAAACAATTTGATTCAGTATTTCAGTGTCACTGTTTAATCAGCTATTAATGGATGCAGAGAATATTTGATGTGCTTTCTCTTTGTAGATTGTGGATTTTTACTAAGTCAACTGAACTTTATCTTCAGAGAAATGGAATATTCTTTGCATATCATTTATTGCAAGGGATTCTGTTACAAGGAGGTGGAAGTGCAAATGGAATTTTGGTGGTTTTGTATTAATAAAGAGATGCTAATTCCTCTGCTTTAAGCAGATTATCATCAGCCTTCCAAGAGCTGGGGGAACATGTAGCTTTTAAGGACATAGTTAATCTGGGCAGAGATTAAGGCACGCTTGTTCGCTGTGAAATTATCCTGAATTTTGGGAGAGTTAAATCCCATTTGTTAAGAGTATTTCTGTTGGCTTTCATGGAATCCCAGACTGGGTTGGTCTGGAAGGGACCTTAAAGCCCATCCAGTGCCACCCCTGCCATGGGCACAGACACCTTCCACTCTCCCAGGTTGCTCCAAGCCCCATCCAGCCTGGCCTTGGACACTGCCATGGATCCAGGGGCAGCCACAGCTTCTCTTAACGGTGGATTTGAGTGTGATTTGGTTTGGTTTGTAAATCCTTTTCCACTTCCACAGCTGAATTCCTCTATTACTTCTTGAGTTCACATGAAGAGGTTGGAATGAGCAGGAAGATAAACATCACCAACCAACGCCTTGGGACAAAGAAAATTTAAAACTAACTTCTTGCTGTTTACTTATATTGCTGCAGATTAAAGACTGATTGCCATCTTTATGTTTTTAAATGCTCTCTTTTACATAGGTCTGAAATATGGTGGTATCCATTTTATTTTAATGTCTTTCAATCTCCTGTCTTTGAATTTAATTTGGCTTTCTATCAAGTTTTCTTGTCTTACCTAAGGTATTTTTTTTACACAACATGATTTTTTTGTTATAAGTTACTATAGCAACTTGGAAAAATTAAACATGAGAAATCTGTGGAGACTTCAGGCTATCTAATTTTTATGTTCCTGTGATTTTTCCAGCAGAAAGAGAACTTCTACTAGAGCTAAATATAGCTTAAAAAAGCCAAATGTACAGGAATCACTTATCATAGAGCATGAATCCATGCAAATGAAGAAACAATTGCATGTACCAGAAAGCAGAGTGTAGAGAAAGGCTGTAGGAGAGGGTAAATGAAAGAGTTAAAAAGACAGCTCAAGGACACAAGTCCCTTGTCCTGTAGAGAATGCACTTCCAAAACTTCAAATAAAAAACTATTTAATATTTATAGCCTTTTTTCTTTTTTTGTTTTTAATGAGTTATTTTTCGCTAAACACCTTTTGGTTATGTCTTACCTGGATTTTTCAGCAGGAAATGTCACGGCCTGGTAAATTCAAGGAGCTAAAAATCTCCATGGATTCCTTGGACAATGCTCTCAGGCACAGGGTGGGAATGTTGGGGTGTCTGTGCAGGGCCAGGAGTTGGATTTGATTCTTGAGGATCCCTTTCAAGTTAGGTTATTCCATGATTCTGTGCTTTAAACCTACACAAATGTGATATGTGCTCAACAGGTCCTGTGAGTTTACTGTTTTTGGTAAAAGTCTGGATTTAGAACAAATACAGAGGTTGCTCCTTTCAATATTGGCCTTGCTGACACAAATTCAAAACAAAGGTTTATTTGAAAATTGTTAATATGTTCATTTTGGAAACAGAAATAAGTAGATGTTTTTTCAATTTCATTACAGATCAAAATCTTTATTCTTCAGAGCATCTCTGGGAAAGTTCCTTCAAAAACAGAGGCACCAAATTCATTACAGAAATATTTAATTTCTCTGTGTTCTTGCATTAAATATGCACATAATTATCTGAAGTTTATCTACAGAATATGAAAAAAGAGACTTTTTTCTCCTTTTTCACTAGTGCAGGGCTTGGTGCCACCTTGGTGATAGAATTTGAACAGGTCAGTACTGAACCAGGTTCAATCTCCAGTTTCTCTTGAATTTTCGCACCCCTCCACTTTTCTTCTCCATGGGTTTCTCTAAATAAACTTCTCTCTCCTACTGTTCAACAACTCTTTGTTTGATTTTTGTTCTTACTAATAATCATTAATATGAATTTAGTTAACCTAGAATGATCCAGCAGTGGGGAATGTGAGGGTTTTGTGCTCAAAACTATCAGTTTGGAGCACTGATAGTACCTGTGCAGGTCTAAATAATAGATGGGGCTGTCACTCTCCTGACAATAAACTCAGGAAAACTCCAGTGTTTTATGAGAAAATTCACATTTAGATACAAACTGGATAATTTCACAATTTCAGTGAGGCTCTTGAGGAAGCACACAGATATTTCACTTCATCTGTTTATTGTCCAACAGCTTCTGGCTTGTTCCTGGTGATGAAGGAAGAAAATTCTCTGAGAGAATAACAACAGAGAAATCACAGAATCTGCTGAGTTGGGAGGGACCCACAAGGATCATTGAGTGCAAATCTTAGCCCTGCACAGAACATCCCCAAGAGTCACAGGAAAAATCTTATATTTTTCCAGTTTGAAATAAATTCAAATCATTTCTGCTCACAACCATTTGCATAAAATAAGCTCACAGCAGTCTTCCCAATGTCATTCCATATTCTGCTTCAGGTGTGTAGGGAACAGCCTCAAGTCTTCCATAAACCATAATAATGGTATTTATGATTTCCTACTGACTCCATAAGCAACTCACATCTCCAGGAAAGATTTAACCCTGAGACTTGGCACTGGAAGTCCTCCTTACTTAATCTTTATGATCAACATCAATTTTGCTATTTAACATAAGAAGTGAGTCTTGTGATCAAAAAAAAAAAGGAATTTCCTCCACTTCACCCCATATGTTTGTAACTAACCACAGCCAGGGGACTATTTGCAGATGACCTCTGTGTTCCTGAGAATCCTCTGCTACAGGATATTATAAAACACTCAATGCTAGGAAAACCAGGCAATTAATTTTGTTGTGAGACACAATGCATTAGGTAAATGTAAGACACTGAAAAGCAAACACATTCCCATACAAAACCAGCCTGCTGTCTGTATCACACCCAACAAAAACTTGGCATTTGTGTTTCTTGGGATGGATTTTTCTCCAACCCCATGTTTCATGTACTTATGAAACAAGTCTGAAGATCAATAAGGATGCATATCAAAGATGTTCTTTCTCTTTTTTTTTTCTCCACTTTTTGTTCATTTTGTTTTGCATTTACTTTAAAATTAGTTATTTTTCCAAGATGCCATTACTTAGGATATATCTTGCCCAATTTTTGTTGGGCATCTAAACCTTTCATATAAGGAATGAAACCCTTTTCTGATGCCTTTAACTTTATTGTTTCATTAAAATTATTTCTCTCCCAACAGTACCACAATGTTAGAACTTTGATTTATATTTGCACTGAATTGTTATTTCTCTTTTCATTATTGTATCAACCTAACACTTGTTAACATTTCCAATTTTCCTTTTCAACTTCCAAGAGCCCATAAAAACCTGGCACTAGAATTCCAAGAGGTACCAAGCTCAATGCAAAAAAGCAAAAAATAAAGACACATTTTCAGGCTGTGGCAGATCCCATGAGAAAACTTCCAGCAAAAAGAGGAGAAAATGAATTTTATGTGGATAACACACGAAAATTCTCAGTCTTCTACAGAAAAATCCAAAATCATATGTCCTAATATTAACATGAGACTGACCCGTTAAACCCTGGTTATGAAGCCCCACTTTTTCTTATCATGAGTATCAGGTTTACAGTGGGGTGAGGAAACCCTTTAACTCAATACACTTTTAAAAATAAATCTGAACTTTATAATTTTCTTCCCAGAAATATCACTCATTTTATTGAATAATATCGTTATTGATTTTTTTTTTTAGCCTAACATTCATTAAGCTGCAAATGTCAAGGCAATGTTATATGGGGAGATGCCTTTCTGAGCATTGAAAATAAGAATGAGACTGGATTCTTTGAAAAATGGTGTTGCTCGAATATTTCCTTATATTTGGCAGGATTATATGCAAAAAAACCCCAAACAAACAAACCACTTTACAAGAAAATAAAGGCATCACCCATTGGTTTTTATTGTTAAAGATTATAGCATTTGATCAACCTCCTGAGGGCCACTTACAGATAGAAGTCAAGAAACTCAACCAGCAGAAATCAAATATTTTGTTGGGAAAATAATAGAGAAGATTGTTGCTGTGTGAGGAAAATAAACCTTATCAATATAAGAAAAAACCATCCTTGATCTTTATTTTAAAGGACTTATTTGTACACAAATTGCACAAACAGAAAACTGTTCATTTAAATGTTTCTCCTTTTCAGTCAGGCAGGTTTAAACAGAAATATGTAAAAGGAAATGGAAATTATCACTTTGCTCTTGTGTTGCAGCCCCAGTTGAGGGCATTTCTTATATTCTGGACATTTCCTTGGGAGTAGTAGAGATCCCAATATATAAACACAACCTGCAGTCAAGGTACTGAGCTTGCACCATCCCAGGCCTGGAATTAACCCTGCTGGGGCACCTGGCATTGAGCTGCCAAGGGAGAGGAGAGCTGGGCTCTGTGATTGGCTTCAATCCCAGAAAAAAAAAGAGTTTTTCGGGAAAAGGCTGGGCAGAAGTGTCTATGTGCAGCACAGGGGAGCTTCAGCACATCCCTAGCACAAGGGGAGCTTCATAGAGGCTGGGAAGGCTGAAGGAAAAGACCCAGGGGAAGACTTCCAAGGACACAGGAGGGCAATCTCTGCTCTTTTCTGAGTAGACAAATCTCATGGAAAAAAGCTATCAACCCTCAGGAGGATAAAACTTCTTCCCATGTGCTTTTTATGGAATTAAAGCATGGGTATTTAACACTGGGAGAGTAACTCCCGATGCTTTTGCTCTTCATGGGGAAAAGGTGGGAGGGATTTCTCTTCTAGCTGGGGAATGTCAGGCTGACCTCATGAAGATGCCAAGGGGAGATAACAAGGAACAAGGTTTTCTACCACCAACACCCTCATGGTTAAAACCTCTGGCTCTGGAGAATTCCTGCATTTCCCCAGAGCCCACACCACATTTACCTTTTGTTATGCTAGACTATGGACAGAAATAAAAATATGACTTTATTTTTATTC
This sequence comes from Ammospiza caudacuta, assembly GCF_027887145.1. NCBI lineage: Eukaryota > Metazoa > Chordata > Aves > Passeriformes > Passerellidae > Ammospiza > Ammospiza caudacuta. The sequence continues at coordinate 23,576,309 of NC_080599.1, read as the reverse complement.
CTTCTATCTTTTTCTCCTTTTCTGGATGGCTCATGTTGTCCAAGGACCACGTATTAATTTATATATTTTTTATATTATATCCAAGTGCATTTCCTGAAGTGACACTCCTTCTCTATTCCACCTGTCCTGCTGAGCTGCACAGGACACTGCCCAGATTGCTGCCAAATTCCCTGGAAATTTCTCTCTTTCAGAAATATCACAGGTTCACCGCCAAAATTCAGTCCCTCTGTGTGCTGTGCTGGCTGCTAAGGAGGTAGAATCCTGTCCCAAATTTACAGGAATATTCTTCACTGGAACTTTAACCTTGTATAATTGAGTTTCAGAGCAACCCCTCCTCTCCCTCTGAGGTTCAGCCAAGCCTCAAATGTTTTCACTTTGTCCTGCTGGAGCACCTGAAGTCCATTAATCATCACTGTCTGACCAAAGTAATTATTAATGGATGTCCCAGGCAGCAGTGACCCACCTGAATTTTAGGGTCACATATTTTCTTCAAGATGTTGTTGCTGCTGTATTACGAAGGGTAGCTCATTTTTGATTAAAAATATATAGTAGGAAAGCTCTTCCTCCTTATACAAGGCCATATGGCAAGACAGAATTACAATTCACTTTGCCTTTTACATTCATTTTTCTAGTTAGAGCTCTGAAACCATCCATAAAACCATGCCTGGCTGAATTTGGCAAAGAGAGTGGTTTTCTGTAAATAATATTAAATACTGAGGCTATATTATTAAGTGCTCATAAGTAGAACAGTATTTCATTGAAAATTTTCGCTGCTGCTTACAAGATGAAGATGGTGTCCAAGACAAGCCAGCTTGGAAAAAAACTTGTAATTTTCCTGGAATAGCCATGTAAAAGTCAGGTGTCTGCACAACAATGGGTCATGATTCAGTCTGGTGATAACACTGCTATTAATTTTCCTTCATTTCCTTTTTCTTATCAAGGATTAGCTCTTTTAATGTTATTATTATTGGAAGGTACCTCAGTTATTGCTGTTGCTGTGTTTATACATACTGCTTTCATTGAAATTGTGAAAACAACATCTTTATTTCGGAGGAGGGCTTCTATGCATGCAATTTGTCAGTCCCTAAATCTTCTGTTAAAAGTCAGGAATTGTTGATGTCACCACAGACACATAAATCTTTTTTCAAAGGATATAGAATATTATAAAATCAGGATGCTTCTCTGGTACACATAGAGGCATCTGCATCATGTCTTTACCTTACATGCATGTTTATTTTTATGTCCCAGAGAGGAAATTTGATATCCCAAGAAGGAGAGTCAATAAGTACAAAGCAGATTACACCTTCTAAACAAGGTACACAGAACCTAAACAGCTTGTAAGCCCATGTCTATCCTAAAACCCAACAAAACAAATATTCAAACTAACAAAAATCCCCTCTGGTCATGGCTGCTGCTCCTGAAAAGTGGTCAGATAAGTCACAGTGCTACAACATTAATGTCAATTTCTTCTGAGAAGGCAGAGTAATGATTTTACTAATCTGCAGTTTCAAATCCTTTCAGCTTTAGCCCTTCCTGAAGCATTCTTCACCTCAGACAAAATCCATCCTTCTTACTTGGTTAACTGGGACTAATTCCCTCTTACCCCTCCTCTTGTGGGTGTCTTAATGTGACTTTTGCTGCTTCTCAGAAGAATGAAGTTATATGCAATAAGGTTTTATGAAATTCAATTAATGATGTTACAGCTTATAGATAAATATCTATAGATATTTTAGTGATAGAGCTCCATGGCTCTGTGGTGGTTGTAATTAAAATATATGTCTTTGGCAAATGGCAGGGACAAAAATGTCATTAAGAGCTGCTGCTGCAATGGAATTTCAGGATCCCAGAATGTGGAAACAAGCCCCAGTTCAGAGGGAAGGAGCTGCTGAATTTTTTTGTGGCAAAAAATCCCAGGACAGAGCAGAGGCAGGGCTCAGCACAAGTTTTAAGTGGAGTGAGGAGAAGCTGGAGTGCTCTGATTAATTGGGATGCAGCTCTCAGTGGTGGGAGGAAAACCACACTGCCACACCTGATTGCAGGAAGGAAGGGGGAGCTGATTAGGTTTATTAAACACTGACTCATTCAGGTGATGAATACAATTTAATGAAATTATTATTCTGCAAGATTTTTGTTTGAGCTGCATCAAAGCCCAAAAATAAGTTCTGTGTCACACTGAAGAATTGTTGCTGCCCCAAAGAATGAGTAAAATGTTAATGTTTAACAATTCATGGAAAAAAATATGTGAATGGGACTAAAGGGATGAACTAATCTCATTAATATTTTTTATTATTTTCTTGATCTAAGGAGAGTTTGTAATGATGAAGCTTCTAAAGCTGGACTGTGACATCATTAAGTGTTTCAAGAATGAAATCTTTGGCTTCCGCCTTAGCACTCTGATATTTGAATATAGTGAGTTCAGGACATAAGTGGTGCAATACAGATAGACCAATAGCTTCTGTCCAAAGAAAAACTAGGAAAACCTACAAAATCTCTAAATAAATATGTGTTTAAAGCAGCTAAAATACATTCTATAGAAATGGCATTCTAGTTTAATAAAGTCTAAATATTTTATCTCTTGTGTTGAATTTACTTATTTAACAGGAAGTGAATTATACCAACACAGCTCTAATTTTTAAATTAAAATTTAACATATTGTTATTTGATAAGAGTAAAACCAGAATTCTGTGTATTTTTATCAAAATTGCTACCTGTGTTTGCAAAATGTGTTCTGTCAAAACTGTCATATTTCCTCACGAGGCTGCTTGGAGAGCAGTGTCTCCCATCAAGAAAAAATGACTTGCTGTAATATTTTAATCTACAATTATACACAGCACATATTTAAAATTAATGTTTCCTTCTGTCTGGTTTTTGTGTTTAGTCTCACATCTCATTTTAAGGTGTAAATATTTTATAGGGTAAGTATTTTTAAGTGACAGTTGTAGTCATTATAAGAACTGTTGATTCTCTGGGGTTTTTTGTTGCCAGGGAATTTGTTGTTGGTAAAATCACAGAATCATGAAATGGTTTGGGTTGAAAGGGACCTCAAAGCCCATCCAGTGTCACCCCTGCCATGGGCAGGGACACCTTCCACTATCCCAGGTTGCTCCAAGCCCCATCCAACCTGACCTTGGGCACTTCCAGGGATCCAGGGGCAGCCACAGCTTCTCTGGGCACCCTGTGCCAGGGCCTCACCAACCTTACAGGGAACAATTCCTTCCCAATATCCCATTAAATCTCCCCTCTTTCAGCTTAAAGCCAGTGTATTTATTTTCAGATTTTTCTCTTCTGTCTTGTAAATGCAATAAATTTCTAACCTGGAAAAACTCCATCTCCAGTGCCAGTGGCTTAATTTGTTGTCAAATCAGTTTTGGATACTGGTTTTGACCAAAATGCAAATTAATTATATATTAATTCATATTATATCCAAGTAGGGTGGAATGCAGCGTTCATCCCAGAGGAATGAGGCTGGCAAGGGCACAGATTTCCGTCTTTTCCAGACCAACTGCAGGGAAAACTGCTCTTGGTGACTCCTTTGGTAGAGGTTGAGTGCCAGTAACAAAAGATTTTCCTTGGTTCTGATGCAGAAAAGATGCACAACAATGGTCTGACATTTAAAGATTTAATTTACTATTAACACCAACATGAATGATTAAGACTTCTGCAATAGGGAAAACTTAAACCTTCAGCTTTCCCTCCCCCTAGAAAATTATCTCTGCTGTTCCTTTCCATGCCTGGCTGATCCTCATCTGTGTAACTCCAAAACCCCGAGCTGAAGCTCAGCACAAGCAGATGGGTGGCATTTCCAGCACCACGTACCCTGCAGAAGTTCAACAGCATTTTTGAAATTGTTACACTGCAAAACATGCCCATCAGCTCAGCTGACCTTTCAGTCTTCCTTTGTGCTCATTTTAGGATTAATTATTGCATTTCTTGTGTTTGCGAGCTGTGTTCTGCACCGAGGATGTGCAGGCATGTTTTCTTCACCTGCCAAATCATCTCCTCTGCTCTGGCCAACAGAAAACACAGCTCTGCTCGTGCTTGCTGCACCCAGGAAGGTAAAACTGCAGGCTTTTATTAAATGTCACTGCTGAAACACAATTTACTTCATGGTTTTTCATGGACAATGGTGAAATGAGACCCTAAAAACATCTCTGCAGTAATATCTGCTTTCAAATGCAAACAAATTGAGAGCAAAGACATGGTGATGTTGGAATCACAGGCTTTGACACTTCTTATAAAGCTTGAGAAAACTGGAATCTGTTAAAGGATGTTATTTAATCAAGGAAAGGTTTAAAACTTCAAAAAATAATGGTAAATTGAGACAGCAAACAGTTATTGTAGCAGTTATGCTATCATTGTTATGAATAATTATTAAATAATTTGTGACAAACAGCTATATCTGCATTAGTATCCTGAATACCAAAGAAATAGTTTCCGTCTAAAACCAGGGAAAAGGAATAAAAAAATAATATATTCCTCTAAGATTAATGACATTGCAATGTCTGTTGTGCCTGAAACACAGAGTTTACACCTGCCTGCAGATAATTCTTCAGGAAAATAAAGCATATTTTAAATTTTGGTGCAGGGCAAAAGGTGGACCAGTGCCTGAGCCTGAGGTTTCCCTGTGTGGATGTCTTGTATTTGCAGGGTCCCTTGCGGCAGGAAGGAATCTGACTCCATCTTCTCAGAAGGTTAATTTATTATTTTATGATGCTATATTATATTAAAGAATACTAAATAAACTATACTAAAGAATACAGAAAGGGTATTTAAAGAAGGCTAAAAAGATAATAATGAAAACTCATGACTCTTTCCAGAGTCCCGACACAGCTTGGCGCTGATTGGCCAAAGAGTGAAAACATCTCACAGCAGAATCCAATGAAACAATAATCTATGGGTAAACAATCTCCAAACACATTCCACATGAGCAAAACACAGGAGAAGCAAATCAGATAATTATTGTTTTCCTTTTTCTCTGAGGCTTCTCAGCTTCCAAGGAGAAAAATCCTGAGCGAAGGGATTTTTTCAGAGAATGTGAATGCCACAGGGATGTGCCAAACTGAGGCTCTGTCTGTTCAGCTGGAGCGGCTGAGCTTGGCAGGTGACACTTCTCCCTCACCCTCTTCCCCTCTACTTCAAAAAAGTATAGATCCTGCTTTGAATTTCCCAAATGTGAAGAGCCTCCCAGCCATATTTGAAGAGATGAACGTTTAAAAAGATCCCAGCCTGTGCTGAGGAGTCCAGCGGCGTGCCCTGAGCCAGCTGATGTGCAGCAATCAATCCTGGAGTGCCATCAGCCATCTCATTAGTGGGGGGCTTTCTCCCTCCTTTTTCAGGATCAGATCTTCTCTCCTGATTCCTCAAGTGCATGGATAATGATCAAAATAGTTATTAGGGGTGGAAGTGTTTAGCTTCCCTTTAAAGGATGAGGAGATGCTGCAGTGACCTCAAGGAACATCAAAAGCAGGAGTGGAACCACAGAAGTGGCCCTGGGTCACAGCAAAGCTCTGCCTTCTCTTTCCTTTTGGAGGATAAAACTGAGAAAATACTTTGATTTGTTGCTTTTGCTCTATTGTTCTTCACTGACAGCAGTGTGTTTTGTTCCAGCAATTGTTGGGTTTTGTTATTAGGGAAACAAGGCATGTGGGTGACATATTTCTGTATTGTTTCCCATTAATGCGGGGCTAAATCATTTAGCATGGCTGCATAACTTTGGGAAGGATGAAAGAAAATTAACAACAAACACTATAATCGCTTCCTCTCCCTTTTTGTCCTTATTATTTTCCCCCAATTGTCTATTCAGTCCTTCTGTTGCACTGATATTTAGATAAATAAAATAGAACAATCCTATGCAAATGCAAGAATTTCTTAGGACTTTATAAAGAGAGGGCTCTAAACATATATTTTTTAGTACCTAAGTATTTTCCAAACTAGCAACATCTTTTCTTGAACCTGATCAACTTGAGAAAACATAAATGTATTTCCTGCTGACTTGGAGTCCTTTTAGAATAAGAACAGAGAGCAAAGTGCAAGTGAAACAGTTTTAAATGCATCAAGATTTTAATGGAATCACAGAATCCCAGAGTGGTTTGGGTTGGAAAGGACCTTAAAGCCCATCCAGTTCCACCCTCTACCATGGGCATGGACAACTTCCACCAGCCCAGGTTGCTCCAAGCCCTTTCTAACCTGGAAAAAGACACTTCTAGGGATGGTTCCACTATCAGGGATTATCTCCCTCAGCATGCAAGCTGAGGAGGAACAAGACAAATGTTTTTGCAGCACATCTGACCCCCTACATCTCCCCAAGCCCAGGCTGAAAAAAACTGAACATAGCATTACGATATTTTTTAGTGCCAGGTTCTGCTTTTTGTCCAAAACTGTAAAAAAAAGGATTTTAACAGTGGGCTAAACAACTGTGGTTTCCTTGTTTGCAGTTTTGCAACCTAAAAGTGACTGGAGACATTGTAAATAGGACAAAAATAATCGTATTCTTGCTGAACCCTGAGGTACATTTCTACAATTGGGTTAGAATTCAAGAAAACAAATGGTTGTGCTTGATACCAGGAGAGCTAAAAGAACAGGCACAGAAGAGCTGCTGAGTGCATTTTGGGGCTTTCTAACAGCATAAATCTTGTTATGCAGAAAGGGACTGTTGGCAAGAAGCAGAAAACAGTGTCCATAAACACATGGATTCAGTGTTTTTCCTTCCAAATGTCTATGTGGAAGAGAAAGATAAGGAAAACAATAGAAAACTACTAAAAAATGGGGGAAAAAAATGTATTAAAACTTGAGCTCTCTTTTAGCCCCCCAAGGAGGTTTGACTGCAAGTACGGAGTACACAATTAGGCTCTGGGCTAAGTCACTTTAATTCTTGCAGCAAAATAAGTCCATCCATCAGCTCCTTCCCTCCCCACACACTGTGATTTCATACAAAATTCCCTGAATTTCAGGCACAGGGAGAAATAAATAGGAGAAAGAGAGATTGTGCGCAGAAAATCTACCAGAAATGAGTTCATCACTGCTGATTCCTACAGGGTGAGAGGAATAGGATTTTTCCAGGATGTAGGGGACCTGAATCTTAAATCTTCCATCTGCCTAATGAAATTCAAAGAGAGTTTTTCATCTTCTAAAAGAATATTCTGTATTTTCCAAATAGACTGTCCAATGCTTCTGCTTTAAACTAATCCATTTTAATTATATCTATGTATTTTAGATGTGTAGATTGCAGTGAAATACAAGGAGTTTTGGAATTTCTGCCTTTTTTTTTTTTTAATTTCTGCTTGTTTGATGGATCTTTATGAATTTGAGGAGAAATGCCTGCATCAAAGGGATGTGATTTGTACCCAGAAGGCTCCTGGTACAACAGCTCCCCAATCCTGTGCTGAACAGATTGAAATCCAAGCATCATTTACAAAACTCAATGGATGCACTGCAGACAAAAATACAACAAAGTGCCGAATGCAGGGGTGTCTGCAAAGGTTGTGTAACAAATCCAGCCTGCTGGCAATGTTGGGAAAGGTTTATTGTGTGCTTGGAAAGACTGATATCCCTCCTAGAGCACCAGGGAAGTGCCATTGCCTGGATTGGTTGGCACAGGTCAGCAGCAGTGGTGAACTCCATGGTTTCCACTGCAGAATGAGCTACACAAGGGGAATCACACCTTTTCTTCTTGCTTTCAATGCATTTGATAAATTGAGGGAGAAGAAACCTGTCATAGGCTCATTAGGTTTATAATTATGGTTTTAGGAATGCAAGAAAGATCTCTTTGCTTTGGAATAAAAGAGTCGCCATAAGTAGCTTCTGTAAAAAAACAGTTTCCAACAAAACCTTCAAAATCAATATTTTAATTTCAGGACATAACTGAAAAAAAATTTAAATATTACCTATTCTCACCTGAACAGAAAAGATTTTATCACAAACTTCCAAATCTGTTGTTCACATATATCAGCAAAGACACAATAAAGAGAAATGTTTGAATTCAAGACCCTACAGAACTGTTTCTAGAGCACAATGTAAAGTGATTTCAAAGGAAGGCTTAAGAATTTCAATTTCAGAATTTAACTGAAAAAAAGAAAAGCCTTTGAAATAATTTAATTAACTGTATCAAGAGAAAAATTAAATATTTGTAGTTAAAGTACTGGAGTAGGGCAAGGGTTTGGATCCTGGTAAGAATCACAGGATCCAGGCTGTGCAAAACCAACACAGGAAACCACCTTATAAATCCATTATTGACCTTTCTTGCCTGTCTCATTTCCATTCCTTCTCTACAGCATACATTTGGCCATAGGAAGGTGTTTTAAACATCTTCCACTCCTTTCAAACAGCTTGGCCTTTTACACATGGTGGTGGCTTTGGCCTCAGACATTTGATCTTTAGATATCTAATAATGTTGGGTTTTTATTTTACTACACTTCTAATGTCAAATGTACTTTCTCAAACTGTTACAGTAAACTGTTTCTTTAATATTTCAAATTAGCACATCCTTTGTTACTCCAAGATTTGTGTGCATGGAATCCATTTAAGCAGTTTACAAGCTCTAACACATCAGTAATTAGCATTTAAAGGTCACTACTTAATGCTTCTTTATCTGTCAGAGTGAGTTCAATAGCCCACACATGACATATTAATCTCATTACTAATAAAGTTATGATCTACAGAACTTCTCACTGGTGAGTGAGATATTTTAGAAATTCCATTTAGATTGAAGTTGGTTTTTCTTCTTCAGCACTTTCTGGACAGATACTGAAGGAGATTTTCAACTTATGTTTTTACTGCAAAAATGTTGTTTCCCTTCCAAAACTGAACAAACCTGTTTGTCCAAACTGGTGCCTGCACAATCCTCATAGCCCATCTACAAAATCACTGCAGTGGGACAAGTTTTGCTGTGCTTACACCCACATATTTTCATCATGAAGTGTGTGAGCCTCAAAGAGATTAAGATCAAATCAGGCATTTTAATATTCAGCCATTAGGCTGTGCTAATTAATTAACAGGTGGATTCTTAAAATGTCAGTACAGTGATTCAAAAATTTGCTGCCAAAAGTGGAATTCACCTGGTTCTGTTCATTTTCTCTGGGACAAATTTCTTTGCTTGTTTCTACCTCAGTTTCTGATAGTGAAGGATTCTGTCAGTCCCTGGCAAAATCTCAGGGAAAACCAACTTCCCAGAAACTTCACTCCTACAGATTCCCTGTCCAAAGCACTTTGTGCATTCTGTCATTTTCATGGGATAAAAATTTCTGCAAAGATCTGGGTGGGTTCAGTTCTGCAGGAATGATGCCCCTCCTCAATTTCTTTGTGCACACAGACCCTGACTGTGAATTTCTGCTGCAGATGAAGGGTGCCCAGAAATCCCAGCCCCAGAAATCCCATGGCATTCTCATTCCAGTATATTCTCTTTCTCCCTGTGTCTGATGTATCTGGGGCACAGAGGTGCAGAGCCCTCAACTGTGGCTCCAAAAATCTGTAAGGAAGACTTTCTGTGGGCACTGAATGTGTGATGCCCCATTTCCCAGCTGGAAGGAACACGTCTGCTCAAGCTCCCCAAGCTGCTCTCTCTGTTTTCTGAATGCACTTTTAAATAAAATTCTGCTTTTCTGGATGAGCCCAGTGACACATTTCAACCCACAGTGGATGTTTTTTCTCATCAAACTCAGCTCCAAACCTTTAAAACTCTTGTCAAACATGTTTGTTGCTGTTTTAGTTACATGTTTGTTGCTGTTTCAATATCAGTAAGAGTTGAGACTGTACTACTAAGATCCAAATGGAAATGGACATTTGTCTCAGTGTGAAAAACATCTCACAACTCCCAATTTTTAATATTTCTGTATCCTGTCTTCAAATCTTTGGAGCTTTCTGGTTTCCTTTAGTATTCCTCATCTTCACCAGGCTTGTCCAGCCATATCCTGACAGGAGATTAGTTCTTGGCTTTCCATCTGAATTCAAGGAAATATGGCTTGGCAAGTTATGTTTTAATAGAGGCAAACTTGGCAGTAAAAGTAGAAACTTACCCAAATCTCAAACCAGATCTTTTATATCACAAGAAAGCATTCACTCCTGGACGAAACTTGCCAGGGTCTGATAAAAATGCTGCCTGTTAATGAACCTGAATGTCAGAATTATGAAGTTCCTTGTGAAATTCCTCCTAGATGGACAGAAAATATCCTTTACCTAGGAGTTTCTTGACTGGATTAATGCCAGATATGTTGTTGAGTAGTTTTTGTATATTTTTTATATATTAACTGATACCGAAGTCAACAGAGCCTTATGGTGACTGAAGGTCTGCCTCTTTTATTAAAAATTAAATAAATACACAACAAAGATCCCCAAAGTTAGATATCATCATTGCAATGAATTTTTCTTGTACAGTCTTATCTTTTTAGGGTCATTACAATTTATTTTTGTTATTTCTCATTTTAACCACCTGCCTTCTTTCCACTTCTGTTTAATTGCAAATTGTTTTCCAAAGAGTTTTCCTGTGAGGATTCCACAGTTGCTTTTGGCTGTACTGACAAGAAAGGATTAAACTGTAATTCATTCCCAATTACAGGAAAACAAGGAGTATGAACCAGTAGTGACATTCACACCTCTCTGGAGGTCTGTAAGAAATAGAAAGGCTGCACTGCTCATCTACTTGATAAAAACAACAAAAACATGTAAAAAGTTAAAGGAATTAACCCCACTTCCCTATACACAGCTAGAATAGGAAAGAGATGTACACTTACACTGTTTTAAATGGGAACATTGAAATAATATTCAAGATTTGTATTCCCAAGATAACTTAAAGCTTTTAGATACAGTTTACAAAGATTTAGCCAACTGTCCCCTGCATATAGAGCCTATCTACCTCTTATCTTTTACGACATAGATGTGGAATGTTTCACTTTGAAGGGATCTTAAAGCCCATCCAGTCCCACCCCAGGGACAGGGACTGTCCCAGGTTGCTCCCAACCCCATCCAGCCTGGCCTTGGACACTGCCAGGGATCCAGGGGCAGCCACAGCTTCTTTGAGCACCCTGTGCCAGGGCCTGCCCACCCTCACAGGGAACAATTCCTTCCCAATATATTTCACATCTCCTTGCAGATATCCCTTCCATCTGCCTTCCTAAAGTCCTTTATATCTTGTATTTGTCTGAGATCTGGCCTGGGTAAAACAAAGGTGGTGACAGATGTGGGGTTGTCCTTCGTGTCTGTGCTGATTTTCTTCCCCACCAGACCACTGAGAGGTTTGATGGAGAATTGTAAATAGCAAAAGATCAATACCTGTTGCAAATGGAATTATTTACCAGGGCAATTGACAGTAGTGACACTCCTGTGGCATTCCTGGTGCATGGTCAGCATGGGAGAGGAAATTCCAATGGCCCCACAGGTTTTTCAAAGTTCTCATGACTGGATTTGTGCAGACTGAGAAAGTTCCAGCAGGCTCCATTTTGCAAGAACCATGAAAAGTCACTCCTTGGCCTGAGCAGGTTGTGCAGCATCCCAGGAAATCCTTCACCTTCTTCAACAATGGTCATTGGAGAAATGAGAATTCCAGGGAGGATTCAGTTTGGATACCAGGACATTCATTTTCACCCTCTGACATCAGAATCAGATATTTTTCATGAAAGTACAGGGTTAAACCTCTCCCATGTTGTTAAATGCTCCACAAGAACTTTTACTCCAGATCTCTTGAAAACATGGGCTTGAATTTCCCCCTCCCTATTTCCCACAAAAAAATTCCTAAATATTTACTAGGAAAAAAATATTTTAAAAGTGTATCAGATAATTCCTTTACCTCATTCCATGACCCGGAAAAGATCAGTAGCATTTTCTACTGAAGAGGAAAATAGCACCCAGTGCTACTTTCCTCATATTCATTGTTGTCTTCCACCTATCTGTACCTTCATTGAATTTTTGGATCATTGTTTGAAAATCTGCAAATGCCAATTAGTCAAAAACTAATGGTTTTGACTAATAATGGTCATTTTGACTCATGGTATCAGTCAAAAACTAATGGAATGGTTTCACTTCAAAGGGAACTTTCAGATCACTGCACTCTAACCCCCTGCCATTGTTTATGCTTTGGAAATAGGTGTATAAATAAACATTAAAGTGTGCCAAACACCTTCATTTTGTAGAAAAAAAAGTACCAGATGTTGTCTAATGTAAAAAATATTTTTAACATTAAAAGCAATATAATTTCTTAATTGTATTTCTTATTTATTCTTCATTAAATCCTTTTTTAAATGCAGTCAGTGTGACAGCGCATCACTCTTTTTTTAATGTTAAATGGTGGATGATTAAGTACTGCTAAATCTTCTTGCACTCTTTTTTATCTGTATCCTTTGCCCCTGACCCTTTTCCATCTCCAGTCACTGTGTAAATCACTCAAAATTACTCCAATCCCATTTTCCTATATACTCTTCCTTGCTGTAGTCAGTAATAGAGTGAACCTTGCCACTGAACTCCATTAAAATCTGCTTTTTGCCAATACCTTTGATGACTAGAGCAGAAACTACTCTTTTGTGACAATGAATTAATATCAAAATGGCTCAATTTAGCCCAAATATTTTAATTTAAGATATGTTGTCATTATTTCCCCAGTTGTCCATTGCAGACTTTCTTCTTTACAGCAACTGCCCCAGGTCTAATGTCTGCTCCTGCTTAACTTTGACATAATCCATGGTATTACCCAGGTTTAGATGGCCTTAAAAATTCCAGTCTGTCAATGGGTGAATTTCCAGGCTGACAGGAGAGAGGAATGTCTGTGGTGACTTGGTTTTACTTCACAAAATAATTTATTTGGCTTGAAAAGGAGGGTGAAAGAATAAACATGAAAACCCAAGGGATAATAGGGATTTTTTACTTATTTTAGGGATAGGTCTTTGTTCTGCCCCAAAGCAAACCAGATACCAGTATAAAATTACTAAAAGAACTTTGATTCACAGCTGAGTGATATCAAATAATAAACAGTGACTTCAGTGATTTTGAAGACTTTTAGATTCTCAGGGGAAGCAGAATTTTATCTACTTGGTTTTCACTTGATTCCTGATAGGTGTTGTTGGGATGCGAAGAAATATTTAGAGTTGACATGGAGAAAAAAGAGAAGAAATTTCCACAAAAGCAGGAAAGAAACTTCCATAAAAGCACTCCCCAAGGAATGGTCACAGCTCCAGTCCTGAAAGAACCCAAGGAGTTCTTGGACAATGCTCTCAGCACACGGTGGAACTGTTGGGGAGTCTGTGCAGTTGGCCTTGATGATCCTTGTGGGTCCCTTCCAGCTCAGAATATTCCATGATTCTGTAATTTATATCAATATTCTCAATGTTTTGTCTAAAACTGCCCCAACTGTTTAATCCTTGTGGGTAAAATTTTGGCCCTTTGCCTTTATCCTGCTGCTTCCCCTGACCTGATTATCAATGTCAGTGACAGAAATTCATTTGGTTAAACATTGCAGAAGAACAGAAGTGTGGGATTTAACATCCAGGAGCCCAGGGTAGGTGTTCCATTTGTTGAATTATAATCTAAAGAAGTCAGTGATGAAGAAAAGGGGTAATTGAAGTAATTCTTCCAACATCTTTTTATGGATCTGTGAAATCCTCTGCAGCAGGAGGTCAGGGAGTCAAATGGTGCAGCTGAATTTCTAAAATGGCTGGATAATTTTATGATTTGCTGCATAACTGTGGTAGTTAAACCAATGAGTTTGTACCATGAACTGAAACAGGAAGGATTTTTATACCCACTTGTCTCCTGCAAAACAGCCAAATTTATTAGGAATTTTGTGGCTGAAGATAGCCCTGATCTCCTTTAGCCAAACCCTGAAAGATCCAACAAACCAAGTTCTCCTGGCCTTTTCTTGTATCTCCTGTGCCTCCACTGGGCTCTCTCCAGTATTTCCATGATTCTCATGAACTGGAGAATGTGACAGTGTTCACAGGTGTCCAAGGATGAGGAAAGAGACAAGGATCTGACTCCATGTTTCAGAAGGCTTAATTTATTGTTTTATGTTATATATTATATTAAAACTATGCTAAAAGAATAAAAGAAAGGATTTCATCAGAAGACTTGCTAAGAATAGAAAAGAAAGCATGAATAACAAAGGCTTGTGTCTCGGACAGAGAGTCTGAGCCAGCTGACTGTGATTGGCCATTAATTAGAAACAACCACATGAGACCAATCACAGATGCACCTGTTGCATTCCACAGCAGCAGATAACCATTGTTTACATTTTGTTCCTGAGGCTTCTCAGCTTCTCAGGAGGAAAAATCCTAAGGAAAGGATTTTTCATAAAATATCATGGCTACAGGAGAACTCCAGAGGGCAGCCAGGACTCCATTTCCAAGAGATGTGGCCTCATCTCTTGGAAATTCAGCCAGGAGTGTGGCATATGGCTCAACTCATTCTCCAACAGGACCCCCAGTTCCTGTCCCTAAAGCTTCTCCTGCCTCCTCAGCTGTTCCTGCTTCTTCAGCTCTTCCTGGTTCCCCAGATGTTTCTGCCTCTCTGGGTGCTCTTGGCTCTCCAGCTGTTTCTTCTTCTCCAGCTGTTTCTGTTTCTCCGGCTGTTCCCACCTTCCCAGCTATTCCCACCTCTCCAGCTGTTCTTGCCTCTCCAGCTGTCCCAGCAGTCCAGCTGTGCACCCAGCCCAGCTGTGCACCCAGCTGGACCTCCTGATGTTGTGTTCATCCCTCTGCTCCCATCCAGGCCCTCTGTCCAAACCCCCCACCCTGGAATTTATCAGTTCCTCTGCCTGTGGTTGGAGCATCCCACTTCATTTCATCCTCCTTGCTAATAAAGACATTAAACAACACATGAATGGGCTGAGCTTTGCCTTTCCCAAATCCACTCCAGCATGGGATATTCCCAAGCAGATGTTTGAACAAATGAAGGTCCCAAAGGCAGCCAAAAAATCCTAAATAAATGAGAGAAATATTATGAAGTGCTGGGAAAAAAAAAGTAGTATGTGTGCATAAATGAGTTCTATGTATGCACAGCTGGGGGAGCAGAAGTGAATAACTAATCAGGCATCTCACAGTGAGGATTTTTGGACAGAATGTCCCTCAGAGATCTTATAATGGGACTTTTGGGGCAGAATCCCCTCTCAAATGCACATCTTACAAATCCCTCCTTTTCCAAGGTGGGGAAAAACTGCTATATAATATTAACTGAATGCATAAAACATATAACAACTCTTCTTGGAGGAAAGTCAATTTTCAGTGGCATGATGTAAAGATGAGTGGATCTGAATTTAGTATTTTCCTTATGGGGTTCAATATTACTTGACAGTTTATAGTTGTGTGGTCATTAGACAACAGCATTGCAATCAGCCAGAACTAACTCTAAAGAATCTTTCTGGGGTGTGTGCATAAAAATCAGTGCTGCTTTTGGAGGCAGTGGTGCAAAAGGCATATTGTGAGGGCTGTGTTTCTGTGGGCTATTCCTATCACAAAGTTCAGGAACCTCAGCTGCAGGCCAGGGCACAAAATCCATCCTATTTTTTACTTTTCTTGGCCTAGGAACAACAGGTTTGCCATCAGATGCTATGGGAAAGTTGGCTTAGCTCAGGGTTTCTTAGGTATCAATGAGAAATGTAAGGGCAAACCTACAGTGACACCAAACTCTTTCTATTCCCAGCATAATCCTTGATTTATTCCCAGATATAATACAAAATTTTTAATCTCGAAGTGCCTGCAAACCTGCATTCTTTTTACCATTATTGATTCTATATGTGCAGAAGAATATTTACATATTAAAATGTTACTGATTAATTGCAAATAACTTGCTTTAATTATTTGAAACATTGCTCTCTAATGATTTTGTTATTGAATTATTTTAATCTCTTTAATTTATCTTTTTCTTCCCTTTCTCTGGTTCTAGAGCCCCAATCCACAGCTCTGCAACTCTCCATAATAAAGCAGTGCCTTGTTTTTCCAAAGAAGAATTGATGATAGCAGGATTCCTCAGAAGAAATTCCTGCTAGAGTACCTGAGGAAGGAATTCCTGCTGGAGCTTTTCCAGTTCCTCTTCTGAGCCTTTCCAAGGCTCTCATTATTCCTCTCTTTTGATTTTGGAACACCCTACATCTATTGTGGTCCCTAAACCATTTAAAAACCTGTACTCTGGTTTCAGTTAATCTTTTTTTTTTTCTGGAAAAGGAAAAAGCAAGATTATGGGAAAAGCAGGATTGAGGAAAAAGGAGGATGAAGGAAAACTGCCTGACCAAAGCCAGTGTATTGGGTATTGCTGTAGGTCAGTGCATGCCTTGTGGAAGGATATAAACGTCACAAAATGTATTCCCTATATTTTCCATAAGATTTTTAGGTCACTGGAGCAACCAACTAAAAGAACTCACTACAGAAATTTAATTCTTCAGGCCTTAGGTGTGAGCAGCACTGAGACAGGGACTAAAGGATATGAGTGGTGTTTTGTAGTGTGGCGTTCCTTCTACATCCTCCAGTTATGGGCTGCCCCCAAAATCCAGGGGGTTTCAGTCACAGGGCTGGGACCCAGACTGGGTCACAATTGGCAGAATTCAATTTAAACACACATTCCCATCCCTGCTTCAGATTGTGCAGCAAATATTCCTCAGTGCCAGGAATATTGAGAGCAATTGTTTTTTCTCCTAGTAATTATTTTGTTTTTGTTTTTGTTTTTTTTTTTTTACTTCAGGAACCTTATAAGATACTTTTTGGAGTCCTTTTTTTCTGAATGAGCTAATGGAATGACTTATACATCTCCAGCGGAGATCCATGGATTTCAAAACTGACTGGAACATTGTGCCATTGCTGTGCTTGTTGCTGAAGTTTGTTTGTCGTTTGTTTTGCAGGAGACTGTGATTGCTTGATTCTGTTTGGGAAAGCAATTACTGTGCAAAAGGAAAAATAGGTAATTGTCTTTTCTCTGTGAAGGCTCTGCTTCATTTTGCTGTATCCTTGGGGCTACAAAGAGAAGCTGCTGAATAGAGACCCAAATGAGCTATGAACAGTGAAAGGAAAATACAAACCACATTTTTAAAGGTCTGCTGGTGGGATTTTCCTCACCAAGTAACTAAAGTTGAACCATATTATATGAAATAGGCAATAAATGTAATGGCTGCAGTTGTTGTGATATCACAGAACCACTGAATGAGAAGGGACCCACCAGGGTCATCAGAGAGCAGCTCTGATGTGAACAAAAGCAGTTTCCTCTCTGCACTAAAACAATCTGAAGTGGTTCTGATGCTTTGGGCCCAAGCCAGAGCCATCCATCACAGGGCTTGGTTTACACCTCTGGAGGACAAAGTGCATTTATTACCTAAACATGAGGCACAAAGAGAGAGCTTGGTTACAGCCACAGAGCAGTGATGCTCTGCTACCTCTGGTGTCTCTCAACTTCCTCCTGCCAAGCTCAGAATCAAAATTTAATTTTTTATTCATAGGGAATAGATATCAGTGACTGACTAGCTCAGACCTAAAATTTAATTTGTTATTCACAGGGAATAAATATCAGTGACTGACTGAGAGCATCCCACCAAGCAGGAATGCTAACCAGGGCACTGTCACAAGTGCTCACTTCTCCCCAGTGGAACAGCCAAAGGTTATTGCCATTTGTTTTTGGAACAATCTGATATTTGTTAGTAAAGGTCAAATAACAATGCTGGCCTGTGGAATAAAAATTATAATCCAGCTGGAAAGGAGTATTATTTCTACTTAAAGTGATTTACATTAAGCTATAAAAATGTCTGTCTACAACCTCTGGATCCTTTATGTTGCAAGGAAAAACAACCACACTGAAAGCCAAAATGCATTAGATAAAGAGAGAATAACAAATATTTGTTTTCTTGTATTATGGAGTGTGCTGCCCTGACCTGATGGAGTGAAAATCACTCAGCACAACTTCTGTCTCCATAAATCTGTTTACTTCAGCTTGAAGGAAATTCTTTATTTCTATAAACAAGACAGAACAGAAAATTATTTTAGGCACCTAAATTGTGTTTGCTCAGAATGCTTTGCTTCCAATGAGCCTGTTGATATCAGCCTGAGTCCTGAATTTCCTTGAAATCAAACCCTTCAGTGTCTCAGTTTGAGCAGCTGAAATTAAATACCCCAAACCATTTGGAGTGTGTTACCTTAGGTTTTGTCTGTTTGTTTGATGCTGCTTGTTCCTTTGCTTTTCCAGTTAATGGAATATTTGTTGCTTTCTGTAATCAGCTTTTTCTCCAGGCTCAGTTAAAATGTTTGGAAATCCAGTTGGTGAAAAAGACATAATCACCTGGAACAACTCTCCTTGGCTGGAAGAAGATGTTCAAAGTTATTTGCTCCAGAGGCTGCTGTTACAGAGCAACAAAATTGTTTTATTTGCAGTAAATTTAAACCATAATTTTGGGATGTTAATTGGAATATTCCACCACCTGGTACCTAATTTTTTCAAGGTAGAGTACAAGAGAACATCAATTTAGGCACTGGGTAGACACAAATTTGAGAATATTAGAGAGTTTTAGCTTTCCAGTTATTCTTTAGATCACACTACAGTGTCTGAGAACAAATTAATTTCTGCAAAGCTGGAAGGTCTTTCTTAAAAACAAAGATTTACTTTGTAGTAGAAGGAAATTGGGAAAAATATCAGAAAATACAGCAAATGTGCATCCAAACATCCTGTTCCCCGCTCCATGAGTGTTGCTCTACATTAATCTGTAAAAAAATCAAAAAACTTTGTTCCCTACCAATCTTTGCTTTTCCTTTTTCCTCCCAGAAAAAGGATGGAGATAAGAGAACAGCAAAGCACAGAGGTTAAAGCACACAGGGTCCCTCTGCCTTGCCCCTGACATTTCTCTTTTGGTTCATTTTTTATCAATGTCTCTGACCAGGAGTTAGGAGCAGCAGGTGTCTCACAGAGCAGATTACACAGAATATATTCAATATTCTCAGGAGTCTGAGAAAACACACAGAACCTCCAGCACACCTGGAAATGAAAGGTCACCTCAAGGGACATTTCCTGCACATAACTTCAGCCACTAAACCAGAAATTTCTTTCCCTTTTTCAACTTTTCTCTCTAGATTACATATATATATTTTTTTATATATATATATATATATGTGTGTGTGTGTGTAGATATATATATATGTGTGTGTGTGTGTGTATATATATATACATATACATATATACATGTATATATATATATTTCCTTATAAATAATGTATACAATATTAATTATATATGTAATTATTTATGTTTAACAATAATTATATTATTAATACATGTTATAGTATTACTATATTATTAAGTTATACTTTAATATTATATACTCATTATGTTACTAGTTCATTAAAGGTATATATTTCCTTATATATTAATATAAGGAAATTCCTTTCAAATTAAAGCAAAATCTTCTTTTATTTACTTATTTATTTGTTTGTTTGTTTGCAAATTCCATGTGCTTTCTAACCACTTGGCTTAGACATTATTTTTATTGAAATTATGAAAGTAAACACTTCAGAATGCATACACAACCCCATGTTATGGGCCGGTTCTCTCACCATAAAACCAAAACAAAGTCTCTATACATTTTCTTTATTAAAAACATAGTAATAATATTTTTTCTGGTCAGTTCCTCCTCTTTGATGTATTTTCCCAGATGAACACGCAGGACAGCACTGCCACCACCACCTAAATCTGCTTTTTCCCTGATATTCCAGACCCAAGCCTGCTCAGCCTTTCCGGGCTGGATTCCCACTCAGAGGTCTTGGCTCCTTGTTGCTTGGCATGTCTGACCAGAAAAGCCAAGCCTGCTAACTTCCCTTCCTGACAATTTGTCAAAAAAGCACATTAAGGAATAATTGGAGAGAAAGCACACAGATTTGGAAAATGGATTGAGTCATTTTTCTTCAATGCTTGACTGGACAAGTTACAAGACACCTTGGTCTGTGCTCTCAATGAGACAGAGCTGCTCCTCTAACAAAAGAAATATTACTGTCTCCAGCATCCTGAACTCTTGGGATTTACTGGGGTAGATTCTTGATTTAACAGCAAAGCCTGCAGGTGAAAGAGCTGGCATTTCCAGATCATTCTTTGAATTTTGTTTGTTTTTTTTTAAAAATTAATAATTTCAGGTCATTGTTTGGCTTTGCCACAGCTGATCAAAATAATATAGAAAAAAAAATAAAGAATTTTAAATCTAGTTATTCTGTGAAAATACTTGAAAAATGGGGTATTAACACAATGGCTGGGTTTTGGAGTAAAGATATACTCAATAACACAAGTCAGAGCTCCCATGATGGGGGACCTGAGCTGTGGGAGGAGAGAGGCCTTAATTCATTGTATAGAAGAAAAATACTGAAATAAAACAAACTCAACCTGCCAAGCAAGCAAAATCCTTTATAGAACAAGAACCAGAGTGATTTATCCCCCTTGAGAACCTGGCCTCATGTTGCTATTAGGGAAGGGAGGATGCATTAGCTCTGAAAATCACCACAACAACACAAACATTTAGCCCGGGCCTTCTCTCCCAAGGATTTATGGACCCTCTCATCTGATTTCTTAATTTCTCATTATCATTAATAATCAGAATGGACTCAGCATTTTGTCAGCAGGACATGGTAATCAAAGAGAGGAGTTTTCCAGCTTGCACAGAAGTACTTGGCCAAGGAAAGGAGGGTGGCACAAAGGGAGGAAATGTGTGGAAGCAAATCACCCTTGTCTTTGGCACAAAAAGTATCAGGGTGTTCTTTCTGCCTCCTCTGCTAAACAAATTCCAGGATGGCCATATGCAAGATTTTTGTCCTGGTAATGAGCTGCAAATCAGATTTTATATAAAATGTCATTTTGATCTTCCTCTTGAGATTAAACTTTCCCTAGTGTTGTTGCATTCAATTCACCATAACTGTGTCCTTGGGTGAACTCATTTGTGTTGTTTGAATAATTCTTACAATTCTTGAGAAGGAAGAACTCCAAATTTCAGTTTCTATTCAGGGAATTTATTGCAACTTCTAAGGTGCATAATATCATCACAATTTCATTTACAGAATTTTTCTGCCTTTGCTTGAGAATTCTGCATTCCATTCAGCTTTTGGTGGCTGAAGTATCTAGTTTCATATTAATTTACCAAATCTAATTGTGACAGTTTTGCTGCATCTGGAACCTTTTGGGGACATTTTGTGGACTGATGACCTTGTATCCAAGTTGGTACCTTAAATACCATATGGGCTCCTGAAATGAATGAATGGATCAGAATTAACTGCAACACACAGAACTAAAGAGTTTCCAGATTTTAATTGGTGTTCCAAGATAAACACACAAAGTAAACTTTGGATGCCACCTCTTTGCTTACCAGAAAGGAGATAATTGCTTCCAAGTTCAAGTCATGGGCTGCCAGTGGCATCAGAGCAACCCAGAATTTCCCATGTTCCACATTTATGGAATAATCTCCCTATTTATTACTCTCGTTTCATTATTTGATAACAGGAAAATTGAACTAATGATTTGTCTTAGCAAGAAGCTCTTTACTGAGAGGGTGAGTCCAAACTCTTCTGTGATCCAATGATTCTGTGGTTCTGTATTCCAGGGTGAAAATCCACATTCAACTCCTGGAGATTAGGTGACAACACTGATTTCCTGTTTTGTGCTTAGAATTTTGGCACATTCAGTAATAACCATTGATTTTGAATGGTTATTAGAATGATTAATCTGGCCTGTGTCCATATGGTACTGACAAGGAAATTAATAATTAAATTATTATTAAAAATCATGGGGTGCTTTAGGAATAAATAACTCAGGAAGGTGCAGATAAGACAAATTCAGATGCCTAGTGGTGGAGAGTGATAGGGTGAGAGAACAGAGACAGCAGGAGCACAATGAAATCTAAATTCATTATTTGAATTATGCAATTAATTAATTAAATATAGTTTGGAGTTTTATGGGTGGTTTTTTGGTTTTGTTTGTTTCTTTCTTTTTTTGTTTTGGTTATGGTTTTTCTTTTCTTTTCTTTTCTTTTCTTTTCTTTTCTTTTCTTTTCTTTTCTTTTCTTTTCTTTTCTTTTCTTTTCTTTTCTTTTCTTTTCTTTTCTTTTCTTTTCTTTTCTTTTCTTTCCTTTTCCTTTCCTTTTCCTTTTCCTTTTCCTTTTCCTTTTCCTTTTCCTTTTCCTTTTCCTTTTCCTTTTCCTTTTCCTTTTCCTTTTCCTTTTCCTTTTCCTTTTCCTTTCGTTTTGAAGATGATCACATATTGGAACAGTTTGCCCAGAAATCTCCACCCCTAAAGATTTTCAAAGCTTGACTGGTCAGGTCTCAGAACAACCCTGATCTGGTCTGACCTGCTTTAAAAAGAAGTCTGGGCTCTATGGAATCCGAGGGCTTTTTCATTCTAAATTAACCAATTAATTAATTAATGGTGCACATATGGCTCCAGATAAGCAATATTTAGTAGTTTAAATTTTACAAGGCATTTTAAAAGATTATGAAGGTGTTTTACTACTTACTTTAAAGCAACACTAGTTGCCATTTATGGCAAATAATGATCATGGATGACATTATAAAAATCAAACATTGTTTGAGTTATAAATCAGTCAATCAATAAACAATTACAGAGGAAATGATGATAAATTCTTTCTGAGAGCTTAAATTCTGCATTTTGTCATACTTATGCACAAGATAATTTTTCCAAAGCCTTGAAAATTGAAAAAAAATCATATAAATCTGAAGATTTCCCTGGGAGGGTTTCAGCTACATAGTGGGGATAGGAGTAACTCCGCTTAACATTTAGATATTTACTTCATTTTTTAATCTCAGCTCTTAAAGAAGACTAAATGATTTCCAAACACTTGTGAAAAAACTGAAAAATACTGTGAATCAAGTATCTTAGAAAAGAAGAAGGGAAAAATCTTGAAATTATGTCATGTTTTTGCTGCATAATAGAAATGGTTTATGGCCCTTTCTGTTTAAAAGTTATTTGCCTTTATTAAAATAACGACAGGGGAACTTGTTGTAGCACTTTCTGAAGGATCAATAATCCAATAAAAATCTTGCAGAGGAGCAATAAGAGGAATTAGAGTGGACAGATTAAGCAGACTTAAAAAAAACCAAAGTGGTTGTGGATAATTTGTGAGTGCATCAGTCCTATGTTACATTTCAGTTCATTTTTAGGCAGAGATTTGGAATTATTCAGAACTTGAGGCTTTTCCAAAGCTGGGAAGACTCTGGCTGCAGACAGATTTATCTTGTGGAAGTTGGAAAAGATACTTAAATGCTTGGAAAGTGGAACAAGAGCCCTGCATTGTTCTGTGATTTGGCTTTGGGGAATTCAACCCAACCTTTCCTAAAGCGCTCAGACAGGAGCTGTGGAGCTTTATGGGTGCCAGGGGAGGGAATTCTATTGCCTGCTCTAAACTGGAGGGTTTATTTTGCCTACACAAGCCTAATAAATTCCAAAGGGAATAATTACCAATAACCTGGAATAGTGGTAGCTGCAGATGTTTGCTTTCAACTCTTTTGCAGCTCTTATTGCCCAGGTTTAAAGGGATTCTCTGCGTGAGCGTTTTTAATTAATGGTTTTCTCTGTGGGCAAACATGGCTGGAAGCTGCTTCCCAAAAATCAGAAAAAAACAGATTTTAAAGGAGCTGTATATATTGAACACTCTATTGCTTTGAATCTGCTGCAGGATGGTGGTGGCCTAAATTCTTCCAATATTTCAAAGATTTTAGGACTGAGAGATGGCCTTAGTTTCCTGTGAATGTTTTTTTCCACCTGTACTTAAAACCCAAATTAATTTTCATTGCTTTCATTAATGTTTCATTTTATTTTAGTCATGGAAACAGAACTAATTTCCTTTTTCCAAAAGTTCTGGTGCTGTTAAAACTACTTTAGTTATTAACTCTAAGGGTAGGAGAGGTCCTATATTTGCAGAGCAGTTTTAAAGAAATCAAACATTTTTTTTCCAAACAATAAATCCACTTGCAAGAAGGCATTAAGTTTCTTCAGGATGCTCCCTAATTCTGAACGTACAACTATGACAGAAAGGCTGAGTTCACTGCAAAAGTTCCTCTTATTTACTGAAGAAAGGCGTTTTTATAATAAGACACTCACAAAACTCATTTATTCTGGGAAATCAGAAGTCCTTGGAATTGCCCTCAATCCACTCCAAAGGAAAAAGAGGTAAGACAAAAATATGCACTTATGGGCAGTAATTTTTCCCAGAAATATCAAAGAAAACTGTCTGGAGATGAATTGCTTTCTCTGCTTCCAGAAGTCTAAGATCTAAATGCAGTTTAATTTTCCTGAGTTTATACTTCCTTCAGTGATTCCATGCAGGAGTTTCTTGAGCAGTAAAGATTATATTAGATTGAAAACGCCTAGAATTTTATAAATACTTATAAAAAATGGAAATAGGGCTGGAAGTGTTCTCACCTTTTGGTTACTCCATGGTTGACTTGCACCATATCAACTGAGAGTCAGATTTTCTCATGGTTGTCCAACCTTACTGGAGTGTGAAATACAGAAGCAAAACTCATTTTATATTTGTGCTTTGGCAAGGTAGGAGAAATGTCAAAATCCCAGGAAATGGTTCATGGCAGCTTCAGAACTGTCCAAAGAAATCAAGGAGATGAAATGAAAGCAAGTGGATTCTGGGAGACAGAGGTTTAAGCAATAAATATTGTTGTCTGCTGCAATTGAAGGAAAATAGAATTACTTTGGTAATTCCATTTGACTTTCTAGACAGTTTGAGCTGTGCTAAGACACAGCTGCCTCTTCCCACCACCCTCAAACTTTTCTTTACTCCTTCCTTATTCTAATTCAGCCACTAATTGTTTGCATCTAAATTAATTTATTTTACACCATCCCAGTTTTTGTACATAGGTCTAAAAATCTACATTCCCAGGCTACCTTCTTGGCTTTCCTAACTTGAGTTCTTTTTGAGGACAAACGTCACTGCACAACTTTTATTCCCAGATAATCAGTTTTCTACCCCTTTAACTCACAGATTTTCAGTCCCATTGTTTCCTAACCCACTTTTTTGCTACCCTTTACAACCACAGGCTGCTACCTGGGATTTGAACCTGTAAATCCACAGAAAATAAACTTTAAGGAGAGCAGAAGGAATGGTGGGTTGCAAAACAAAAGTGTGTTTGTAGATATATAAATGGAATAGGACATTTGTATTGTTAAATTGAATGTATGTGTTTATGCACATCGTGAGTGCATAACATTCAGTTTTGTGACTATTATATACACGAGTTTATATGTATTTAATGTGGCAAATCATCAGATTTTGCAGTCTCTCTATTATTTCAAGAAATACCCATAGAATGCAAAAGCATTTTGGTAATACATTTCATAAAAATTCTCAAAGAACTGTGTCTTGTAGATAATACACAACATTATTCCATCCCAGTTCCCACTGAAACTTGTGGGTGGTGTGTTTTCCTGGCTGTCAAATAAAAAACAAGTGTTTGGAAGAAGAAATAAATTAGGGTTGAATCTGCAGCAAATATTGAGTAGTGCTGTTTGGCCTTTCAAGTGTAAAGTCATTGCAAGATTAAAGCAATTTGGACATGCTAAATGTTCAAACTCCGGGTTTTTTTCTGTACTTTATGAAAGAGATACAATCAAAATGAAAGGCTGTGAACAGAGAGCTTCCATTACTGTAGTAATGTGGGATCAGCTCCATTTCCTATCTCACATGGTATTTTTAAAAAGATGAGGTAACAGGGAGGTGGAAAAAGAAAAACTGCTGAAGGTCTCAGCCCTGCCAAGTGGTGGAAGCAATGTTTGCAGCAGAGATGCGGTGTTATTTTTTCCCCTAGATTGCCCTTTTAATGATTTCCATGTTAAAATGTAATTAGCCCAACTGAATCTTTGCAATATTCAATATGTTCATTAGGCACACATTGTGAAATACAAAAAAAAATTAAATGAAAATAAGAAGAACACTTAGAGTGTAGCAAACCCAAAGAGTGAGCATTTTGCTTAGGTCACACTTACAGGGCATGTTCCTAAAATCACACATAGATAAAACAACTTTTACACATGGTGGGGGTTTTCGTACTAATGTACAGAAGGTTTTACAATATTCTGAAAATTCTGAATTGCTTTTAATAAGGTTTTTATTAGCAAGGAAAATTATAGTTATGGGATGTCTTCTAGGATAAACTGATTAAACTTGAGCTTCTCAGTAGACAAGGAGAAGAAGAGCTAAGAATCATTGAGAAGAGTTGTTCACATTAATTATTGACTTGCAAAAAAATAGATGGAAAGGAGCACACAAAACCTCAAAAATAAAGAGGAAGTGGTTTGTCATTAGCAGCATGAAGAAATTATGGGATTAAATCTTAATGTGGAACCAATTTTCAAAGGAAAAGAGAGAGCTGGTGCATATTTGAAGACAGTGAACACTTAGGAAGCTCCTGACATTAAATCGATGTCTGCTGGGAGGTTGTTTTGGTGACTATTTTTGGTGAATATTTTTGGTGAATAACACTCCATTCCACAGTTGGTTTTCCTGCAGGCAGGAATGAAGTGTAACTGGGCAGGAAGTCCTGACTTCATGTTTCAGACACTGCAAGTTTGTATCATTTTTGTAATGAAATAGGAATATTCTGGTGTGTGTGTAAAAATTTTAAATGTTATCAATTCTGTTTTAATGCAGGTGTGAAAGAGGTGTTGATCTCGTCAAGATTCCACATTCAAAAGTATGAAAATTATAAACTTTACAAGTTTCCTTAATACTGAAAATCTCCTGCTCCTCTGCTTCAATACAGATGTGAAAGAGAATATTTTATACTGGTTTCCTGTTAAAAAGCATAAGCTTTAGAAGTTTCAACATAAAAATGGGAGCCTGTGGTGAACCTTTATAAAACCTTCCAGTTTCAGGTCACTTTCACCTTGCTGGTTTTCACAAGTGCTGAAATGAAACCAAATTTGATATGGAGGAAACTCAGGGATGAAGTTCTTTGAGGCTTCCAAAGAAAGCAAACCCTAAGCACATATTTAGGATCTAGTCCTGGCTCATTTGAATGAGTGTGGATCTTGCATTATTTCTGCATTTTTTAGTGTGAAGTGGTTATTCAGTTCATAACCATGCCCATTCTGCCTCATGGATATATAGATTGTATTGTGCTTGGTGTTGTAGATGCAGAAAAATTATTTTCATTTATGAGCAGTGGACACTGCCCCCCAGACCCATTTCTCACATGCACTGGGGTTCCTGTATAAATGGTTTATAGCAGCTTTGACTTCCCTGATCTCTCTGATCCTGGCTCTGTGGTAATTGCTCTACTGGGACTCAGCCTTGTGCAGATACCAAATTAAATTATTTTGGCCCCTTAATCCCAGACTCTTCAGAACAATTCTTAAAGCTGTGAGCTGCAGCTATTCCTAATGGTGTTAAAGTTCAATTCAAAGGTGTGTGAAACTAAGAAGATCTTTCAAAGAGTTTGGAAAGTTAAATAATTAAAGGATGTGGACACTGATGATTTGTAAGGAATTCAAGAGCAAAAACTTGGCCTGGTTGTTCTTCACAGTGTTGTGACCCAGTGCAAGAACTGCTTCCAATTTTAAAATACTTAAATTGCAAATATGAGGCTATGGCCAAAAATATTACAATTAAGCTATAGGTCAAGTCAGAAGTCAAACTATGGATCACAGAAAAGCCAAAAAGTGGGGTTTTTAACTCGTGTCCTTTGCTTGTCCTGTAATTGTGTGTTTGCACAGGGCTAAAAGAATTTAGCCCCTTATATATCTCTTGTTTTCCCTGGCATCTGACAGCACAAGCTGGCTCCCCAAAAGTCCAAAAGTCCAGCACAAGAGATCACTCTGATGTGGGGCTTTTACAAATCCAGTTCTGGCTTCTTAAGAAGCCAGCCAAGAAGTGGTTGACACTGATTTGGAATGAACTACAAAGAGAAAACTTCCAGATGCCCATTCAGAGCTGTGTCAGTGGGACCTGTTGAAGCTTTCCCAACACACACCCTTAGGGAAAGAAATCATTCCACTGGGATCAGTGCCTACAACAAACTCATTAAGGCTGTTAAACCACCTTGAAATGAGAAAAAAATGATATCATCATCGATTACTATTATGGGTTATGGTTCTGGAAATGTTCTACTCTCTGAATCATGGAATCATGGATTCACCAAGGTTGGAAAAGCCCTCCAGGATCACCAAGTTGTGCCTGATCCCCACCGTGTCCCCAGATCACTGAGTGCCACATCCAGGCCTTCCTGGGACAGATCCAGGGATGGGGACTCCAACACCTCTCTGGGCAGCCCCTGCCAAGGCCTGAGCACCCTTTCCATGCAGAAATTCCTCCTGATGTCCACCCTGAGCCTGCCCTGGCCCAGTCTGAGGCCGTTCCCTCTCCTCCTGTCCCTGTTCCTGGCAGCACAGCCCGACCCTCCGGCTGTCCCCTCCTGTCAGGAGCTGTGCAGAGCCACAAGGTCCCCCCTGAGCCTCCTTTGCTCCAGGCTGAGCCCCTTCCCAGCTCCCTCAGCCCCTCCTGGTGCTCCAGACCCTTCCCAGCTCCCTCAGCTGCTCCTCAGATCTCCAGAGTCCCATCACTGTTTAAAAACTTACAAGAAAAATTTATCCAAACGTAAAAATTCTCCTTTCCAATCTCTCAATTTATTACTTGATTTCATTTTCTATATAGGTAAGACCTCCACCTTAATTCAATACCAAAGTCATTCATAAGGGCACAGTTTACTGTCATTAAAAAAGTATTTATTTTATATTTTAAAACCATCAGTGGCAATGCCATTTTAAGCCCAGGGTTTAATTTTTCATGCCTGGCATTTCTTGTGCAACAGGAATGATCTTTTTTGCAGCCAGAGGAGTTCTTTTTGAACTCCAGACCTCTACTCTGCTCATGCATATTCACACAATAATGCCTGAACACACGCACACCCCCACACCTGCTTACACACATCCATATAGACATGGGGACATCCACACACCAAAAGAGAAAATTATTTCAACAGACAATACTTCATTTGAAAAAAAATATACATATATTTTTGTGTACTTTTCCTTTTTCTTCCAAATCCTGATCAATAATTTAGCAGATTGATGTTTACTCTTTGAATTTATTATCTGGCTGAGGGAAAGGTAGAGGGAAAAACCTCCTCAAAAGACATCTGGATTCAGTCTGAGTATTTTAGACTTATTACAAGGTGAAGAAAAGGCTGAGAAGAGCAGCTGGCACACATCTAAAGACATTCATATTATTATATTATATTTTATTATACTGATAAAGATACAAAAATTTGGTCTTAAAACCAATAGATTAATGGCCATGAAGACTGTGAGATATTTTGATGAATCTCAGTTTCCAAAGTGACCCCATTAACAATCCCTACCCACTAAACTTTCAGTGGATATCGTGGTTTTCTCTTTCACCTTGTGAAAAAGTAATTTTATAAGACAGTGTCCCTGGGACAAAGTTTCTAAAATTAATTAAAGAGGCATAGATTTTAAAGGCAGTCAACTGTGCAAGGGTAAAGAACAAGGGGCAAGGCAGAAGGTGAAATGTATCATTCCAGGGAAAATTTCAGGGAGTTTTAGTTCATAAGACCAGTGAAAAAATCTGTACCAAACTGAATTATGGCTTTGGATCCCATCCTGGACAAATGCCAGCAGTGAAGGAGACACTGACCCGAATTTGGGTTTATTTGTACAATAAATTTTCTTGCCCCTGCTCCCAGCTGATTTTGTCAAAGGAAAAAGTGTTCAGCTGAAAACAGGCTTCAAGCCCTGGGACAAGTCAAGGAATGGAAACACGTACAGCCTGCGTTAACATAACCCTTCACTCACTCAAGGAATTCTGAGATCACATTTTTAATAAATTACTGGGCCAGAATAATACCAATAAACTTTAATGAAATAAATTCACAGAGTCATGCACTGGCTCAATATTAACATCAACAGTGGCTTGAGAAAGACTTCAAATTATCATAGAATATAAGAATTTTCCCTTTTATATTGCTTGAGAAAATTTTGTAGAGTCTTGTCAGATGACAGAATACTTTTATGATTGATGTTACTGAAATCCATAAAAATTATGTCAATTTTTTCACTGATGAGAGAAAAACTGGCAAACTTGGAAAAGTTTGATATCTCTCAAAATGAAGAAAATATTTCCTGCTAGAATACGAAATTCAGCAGTTTTCTCATCTATGAATTATGCTAACACTCCAAATTGTATTTTTCCTCAAAATTAAAGTTGTTTGTCCTGTTTAGCCATTCACTGGAATATATATTTATATTTATACCCCAATGCCAGTGATACAGAACAGAATTGGGGTCAGTCCCTTCTCTGCCCTTGCTGAAATCACCTCTTCTTTCCCCTGTGCAAAATTGGAAAGTCTGAAAGAGCCTGATATGGGAAATTTCATTTTAATGATCTGAACTTCTTCATCAACCTGAAAGTCTATTATTCTTGCAGTTTTTAATGCTTTAGACACTTAAAGTCATTAATCTCACTGTTTTATGGCAGAAATAAAGGAGACAAAATATGATCTCTTATGTTGCATAACTGTTATAGATTTTTCAGAATTTATTTCTTCCTTTCTGACCTCTGCGAAGGTAGAGAAAGTCATCTGAGAGCTGAGATTTGATGAAAAAAACCCCAAAAACCACAAATTAGGAAGAATTTGTATTTGACACATATCTGAGAAGCTTGACAAAAGGTGCTTTGAAACATTTGGAATTCCAGGTTCTTCTTTAAAGAAAAACATGGATATACACACACAAGGTCTGAAATGAAATGGCCTCGAGTTGCTCCAGGTGAGGTTTTGATTGGATATTATGAATAGTTTGTTTATGGAAAGGATTGTAAAGCACTGGACTAGCTTCTTGTTTCCATTTATTCCATCAAATCAATTGTGGAGCTCACCATCTTGCCCTCTTCCTTTATTTTTTTGTTTTGTCTGAAATTAAAATGAGCATCTGTAGCTACTGGAGATTTCTTGTGAGATATTTTTATTAAATATTTGTAAAAAAGATTTTTAGTGAGGTATCCATAAGATATTTATTAGCCACCCTGATTCAGCTGTGCAGTCCAATGTTCATTTTTCTCCTCAAGTTACACAGGCTATTAAGGGGAATACTACCTCACTTTGAGTAGAAAACATAATTTTTCATTTAATTTATTCCCTAGAAGTTTGTTTTTCAGCACTTTAAACCTCAGCAGACATTTGCTCTTGCATCACTTCTCCTTGTCAAACCATTAGACTGAAAAACCCCACCCATGAACGTGCCATGTCCTTGTCAAATGATGACACAAATTCCCAAAGAAGAATTCCTAATTTCTCCTCCAAAAAAAAATCTAATATCTCAGGGTTTTCTTTTCAAGGGCGCTGGCCATTCACAGAGTGATTTTCACTGCAAAGCAGAGATGACAAACTAAGATACACAATCAAATCCCTCCTGTTCTCATCTATATTTTGGCTTTGTGGGGATTGGATTGGAGTGGTACAAGATGTGTTTCAGGAAAGATAATAAAACTCCAGACATCCCATCACCTTTCTGCTACCCTCCAGAGCTCCTGCAGTAAATAGATTCACCAATAACCCAAAAACTGAGTTTTCTGATTATTTTTTCTGTTTGTATGTTTTGCAAAAACAGCACTGACAGGACTCCTTTCTTACAGTCTGAGCTTCCCTGTTTGCTTATGGGACACTGGTTCCTGCTCTTTGTTATGCTACAGATGCCAGACATTTGTTTTATAACCAAATTAGCTTTGTATTTTATCCCATGGAGTCATGGAAGGTTAAAAAAGATCTTCAGGATCATCAAGTCCAACCTTTGACTGCCTTTGAACATTATATAATGTCCATTGAACATTATCATAAAGTGCCACCATATCTGCTTGGTTTTTGGACACTTCCAGGGATGGGGACTCCACCACTATTCCAGGGCTTGACCATGCTTTAAGTGAAGCTTTTTCTCCTAAAATCCAACCTGATTTTGGTGTCCTGCTAGCACCTTCGGGCTGTTTTCCCTATTCCTATCTTTAGCTGCCTGGGCGAAGAGGACAACTCACAATCTCCTTTTTTTACTCCCAAATCACCATTTCCACTCTGTTTCTGAGGGATACAGATAACCTGGTGTCCTGGGGTGACTTTATGATGCTGGTATCCCCAATCATCTGCTCTGTTTAGGCTGGATATTGAGTTCTGCACCTTTAGGACTGGTTCTGAGGGTGAAGGGGGGGAAGAAGAAGCCTGCAGTTTGTTTGACACCAGATCCAAGCCCCAGAGAGACTGAGAGAAAGCCAAGGACGCACCCATGAAAAGGACTCTGAGCTACAAAAAGACTCTCTTTGAATTTACCATCTCTTCAGAACGGCGAGACATGCCATTGTTCAATATTATTCACTTTTTAAATCTTTTTTCAAGATTTCAACTTTTTTCAAGAATCTTTATTCAAGATTCTCCAACTTCATGATGAAATTTGTTTCTTAAATAAGCAGGTTTTTCCCCACTTTTCTCAAAGGAGGTTTATCTCCTGAGCAGGTGGAGGGAGAGCCTGGTAGAGGCTGGGGAAAACCGTGGTTTTTGGACTGTGTGGATTTGTTGGCCTGGCACATCAGAACCACAAAAATGATGGGCAGTGCACATTAATCCCATCCAGAAATGTGAGGGCAGAGTCTGTTTCTACTGCTGGTGTCACAGGGGGATGACAGGATTTGAGTTTAGTGGAAACTGAGGTGAGCCTGACTGGAAATGAGTGAAATAAACATCCTATTGTGACTGGCCCAGAGGAATGAATCCCATCTGCATTCACCTTTTTGTCTGGATACATTAGGCTAGAAGCACTTAATTATCAGCTCTACTTCCTTTTATATTATTGCTTGTGCTCAGTGCAGGATAAAGAAAGAAATCAGTTAGGAAAAGCAGGGAGTCCTTCCCATGCACAGCTCCCTAATGGAGTGGACTCAGGAGAATCCATAACAGCAACTTCACACCCTCAGAAAATTATTCTGTCCAAGTGCATCTGAGTATCACTATCCTGATACTATTTTCGTGGTCCACAGGGTAAATATTTGATTTAATGGAGCAGCAAATTTTAAGTGCCAAATGTCAATTCCTTCTCTTCCCAATAGTCTGAGGCTTGCTCACTGCAGTTAATTTTCCTTTCTGTTCAAATGAAGTGAAATACAAATCTGAAATTGAAGGTAACATCAAGAAAGAAATGCAGACCAAACTTGAAACCTAATAATGTAACTTTCTTCAATCCAGATGTGCCTTTACCAAAAAAATTAAAATTTTCAAGTATATGTTATATTGAAATGTTTGAATTGTTGCTTCTCCTAAGAGATGTCTTCTGTTGTCAAACAAAAGGAAGATTTAAAAAATGACTGAGAGAAGGGAATATATAAACATATATATAACATATATAAACAAATATATAACATATATGTGTATCTAAATACAATTCCTTTCCTTTCCTTTCCTTTCCTTTCCTTTCCTTTCCTTTCCTTTCCTTTCCTTTCCTTTCCTTTCCTTTCCTTTCCTTTCCTTTCCTTTCCTTTCCTTTCCTTTCCTTTCCTTTCCTTTCCTTTCCTTTCCTTTCCTTTCCTTTCCTTTCCTTTCCTTTCCTTTCCTTTCCTTTCCTTTCCTTTCCTTTCCTTTCCTTTCCTTTCCTTTCCTTTCCTTTCCTTCTTTCCTTTCCTTTCCTCTTCCCCAGTTTGCAACTGCCATTTTAAATCAGTGATCAAAATCAGTCCTCTTGGACTTTTTTTTTTTGCCCAGAAGGGAAAACAACTTCTAAAAAGTTCTAAAAATATTTGAATAGTTTTTCCTTGCTCACTCAACCACTCTGAAGAAGGATTGCAGCCAGAGTCCTTCCTCGTTTTTCCTCAAGTTCTAATACTTTAAAAAAGCCCCAAACTCCATCCTTGTTTATACCAGAACATGCTAAAGATTTTTAAAGTCTTTCTCAGATTGCATTTCCCTTTTCTTTACTCACAAACCTGGCAGCTAGATTCTCCAACTTCTCCATGATGAAAGTCATGCCCTACCTTAATTATTTAGTAGCACAACATTGTTTATTCCTTGACCTCACATTTTAAGGTGAAACTGATTTTCCCACATTGATTTTAAAGCACCTCCCTCAGGCAATATTCTGGACACCAGAAATTAGGTTTCAAAATTCCCAGTGCTGTGAGGGTTTTAAAATGGCATTGGGGATGCTGACAGTGCCTTTAAACAACCAGGCTGGGGAAAGAAAGCTCTGAGCTGACAGCTCTGGCACTTCCAAAAGTTATGTCTGGAAATGGGAGCCAGAAAAATCCTGCAAGGTAGAATTGAGGAAGCAGTACTGAGCCTTTTCTTAAGTTATGCCAGGATGTATTTTCACCTTTAATTAACTGTGGCGTCATCTCTGGGACCAAAAGCTAAAAATATTTTTCATTTCTCTGTTTTGAGCAGCTAAAACCAAGCCAGTTAAGTGTTAGAGGAACCTGGCTCTGGTGGATTTGGGGATGTAGGAGATCCCTCCCACTGTCCTGAGCAACATTACCTTCTCTTTTACGTTTTCCCTCTGTTGTCCATAGGTATTCCTTCCCAAATCCACCCCAATCCCTCTTTTCCCTGCTAACAGCCCTTCCCCTGCACATCCAACATGTTTTACACAGCTCCCTCTTCTTGATATCACAGAATTTATTTCGCAGAGTACAAACACATAAATACACTCATACAAACACTAAAATTATCCTGTTGGCTCATCCCTGAGCAAGGGGAGCTGATAGATGAGGATTTCTTTTTCCAGCTAGAGGAGTTTCCTGCTCCCAGTCTCTCATCCTGCTGCACAACTCTGACTCCATTCCTGGAGCCTCCTGGGTTCCCTACAGCTCCTTCCCTCCAATATCTGCTGGGAAGGAGCTGTAGGGAGCCCAGGAGGCTCCTGGAATGCTGTGGTATTTTTTGGGTCCCCGGGATGAAGGAGGAATTGATGAATCTGACTCCATGTTCTTAGAAGGCTAATCTATTATTAAATTATATTACATTATATTACATTATATTATATATTACATATAATATTACATACAATATTACATTACATTACATTATATTATGCCATACTAAAACTATACTAAAGAATAGAGAAAGGATACAGACAGGAGGTTACAAAAAATGATAATGAAAACTCATGACTGCTTCCAGAGTCCTGACACAGCTGGCTGTGATTGGTCATTAATTAAAAACAATTCACAAATTCACCATGAAACCAATTAAACATGCACCTATTGGTAAACAAGCGCCAGACCACATTCCAAAGCAGCAAAACAGAGAGAAGCAAATGAGATAATATTGGTTTCATTTTTCTCTGAGGTGTCTCATCTTCCCAGGAGAAGAAGTCTTGGTGAAGAGATTTTTCAGAAAATATGACAGTGACAGAATGCATGAAGGATAACTTCAGCCAGGTGAAAGACCACCCTAGCAGAGGGAATGTGATCCTGGACATGTCTGGCACGACAAGCCAGGGACAGTCACCCTTGGCCTACAGCAAAGGCCCTCAAATACTGAGATCTCATTATCTTGTGCTGAGAAGGACCTATAAAATAGGAGCAGCCCCAGCACAGTGTCCAGTTACAGGTGCAGGCAGGAATTTCTCCAAGCCTGAGGCTGGTTTTGACATTGAGCACCCAAATTAGGTCATGATTTGTGTCTCTGTGCGTTTGTCCCCTTCTTTTCCCTTGTAATCCCAGTTAGCCAAGGTTCTTCCTCAGATGCTCTGGCTGCAAAACAAGCTGGGTCTCAGTCCACATCTTCTCAGTCAGGCTTTTTCCCTGAATGTTCTTGTTTAAACCTTCTTTAATTTATAATTTTTTTTGTATTGAAAATGTCTTTGACCAAGAAGCAGACTATCTCCTTCCACATAGCCTTACACAGCAGAAGGATTTTCCCAGTTTCCTCAGTTTCAGGGAAGAACTGTGACTGCTTGAGTGCTTTGAATAGAACTGATTGTTTTATTCCTTTGTTGCACTCATTCAGTTCAATAAAATCATTGTTGGTAGAAACCCTTCATGTATGAATTGATAAAACACAGTACAAATTAATTTTTTTCCTATAATGTCTATCAAATTACATCATTTCTATCTAAGACACTCTCTGATAAAAAAGAAAAGAAACAAAAAGAAAAAAAAGATTAATCACTCATTTTGCCTTTGATTCCTCATCTGTAACTGCTACTGGTTAAAGATGTTTTATATTCAGAACTGAACTCAAATTGTCTGCAGGGGCAGCTGGTGAAGGCACTGAAAACATGGAAGGTTTCAGTGATATCTAAAGAACCTATGGCTAAAATATCAGTTAATATACATATAAAGAAATTAGTATTAATAGAGACAATATTGAGCATTTAAAGGTTATTCTATAGGCAAGTTTTTAATGCCAGATTACTCCAGCTGTGGCCTAATCTCTGAGCTGGTTATATTAATTATATTAAATAATCCAAGAATAAAATCCATGGGAAAGACATTAGAAGAAATTCTTCTCTGAGAGAGCAGTGAGGCCCTGCCACAGATGGCCAACACAAATTATTACACAAATAATCCCCTTGCATGATGAAGACACAAATTTTCGTGTGGAAAGTGCTAAATCTTTGCTCGTGAAATTGTGTAAATTCTTTAAAATGGGGAAAATACTTATTTAATCATTTTTAGTGAATGTATTTAGCAAAGAATTTGGGAAAAGCAGAAAGACTTGGTCACATCTCAGGTTTTTCTCAGGATTTTCAGGATTTTTCTCATGAAAGAACCTTCAGCATCTACATTTTGGAGAGTTAAATTCCTCTCAATAAAGCTATTGCCTTACTTAAACTGGATCCTCCTGCTCAGTCCTGCCTAATTAGGCAGGCTCAGTCCTTCCATATCTGAACACTTCCTTTTGAGGCTGTAAATTCAGTTTTAATCAAAGGCAAGGTAAAAGCAATACCCCCCAGAAAGCAGAGCACACACATAAATGAAACACCAGCAAACAGCTTCCCTCTTGTGCTGGCAGAACCTGAACCTGCCTCAGGACTGCTCCTGAACCAAACAGCAAATAAAAAAGCAGATGTTCACAGATCCATTATTGCACCAATAAAAGGTGGAATTTCACTGGAGAAACCTCCAGTGCTGAGAGATAAATGGAGGGAAATCTGTTGAAAGACAAACATAATAATGAATGTGCTGTGCTAATGAATCATTGCTTGTAAGAGGCCATTCAAACTTGACATTAATGATATCAAATGAGCTGTGGAATGTATATGAATTAAATTATAGTGCAGTGACAATTTGAGTATTTGGAGCTACATGAGTCACTAAATTAAAAAGGAAGAGGTAAGAACGTGGATTTAGGCAGAAAAGAAGACAAAAGACATAGAGGTGGGTCATTCTTGGGCAGATCAGATCACCCAGGATATTTTGGTGTGTTAGCTAACAGAGTGCTAAAGTTATAAAATGTGTTTCTGTTTGAATTAAGAGCTTGCACAGGTGGTAAAAATGTGAACCTGTGAACCTTCCACTGAACTGGTCTGACTGCAAGTTTTGTAACTTACAATTTTCTCAGAAGCACACAGAAGGGTTTCCCAGACAATATTTTAATATATGGAAGAAAACGTAACATTAAAAATAAGATATATATAAAATCAGCATGACCACTTTGTGGAAAGCATTAGGTTGAAACTATTAAATGGACTGTGAAATGCAATTAGAGTCACAATGTCAAACTCCTGGAGCACTCTGTGCCACCAAAGTTATTCTGTGTGCACAACAAGGACTCCAGGTTTGCAATAACCGTAGCTGGCCATGGCTGCTTATTTAAATCTGGAATTACTCTCAAACCCTTCCCTCCAATATGAAATATAATTTTTAAGGGTGTATCACTATCTGAGGTCACCAGGATGGTCAGGCAAGGCTTGCCCTTAGTGAAGCCCTGTTTGTTGATGAGATCTGATATTTAGTTCATAAGTTTTCTGGATGTTTAATAAAGCATTTAAAACTTCTCAAACATTCCCAAATAATAGCAAGCTTACTTTAAATGAGAGTTGTTTTGGGGGGTTTATTGAGAGTTCTACATCATATTTACATTTTACACTGCATTCAGGGAAAATTGAATTCTGGTTGCAAGCAGCAGAGACAATATTGGGTGACAATCAAAAAGGTCAATTTTCTGCCTCTAAGAGAACAAATCTTTCTATTCTTAGTATTTATGTGTGCTGGCATGGATCATGGAAACATGGGATAGTTTGGGTTGGAAAGGACCTTCAAGCCCATCCAGTGCCACCCCTGCCATGGGCAGAAACACCTTCCACTATCCCAGGTTGCTCCAAGCCCCATCCAACCTGCCCTGGGACACTGCCAGGGATCCAGGGTCAGCCACAGCTTCTCTGGGCAATCCTCACAACACTGTCCTATTTGGGACTAACCATGAAGGATATTTTTGATACTGCTAAAGCAGGTTGCCTGGGATGAGAATTTGGAGGAAATATCTACTTTGTGAACCTTTTCCTGGTTCTTCTTTTAAGAGTCAAGAATGTAGCTGGTCTTTGATGTTCATAGATTTAAAAGACTTTAAGTACCTATAACTACAACAAAGGCTACTCAAGATGGAAAGCATCAGCTTGTTTTGAATAACCTTATAGTTATTTTTTCTGCATTATAAAAGGATTTAATAAACATTTGCTCAGCAGAATTTCACAGCAGATAATAAGCCAAAGCAGAGCTGAGGTAGCAGCACTGGGAAAGGGGAAAATGCCAGCAATATCTGTCCATCAGGACTGTTCCATACAGGCACAGCAAAGCAGGAATTAGTATGAATAGAGACAATATTAAGCATTTAAAAGTTATTCTATAGGCAAATTGTTAACGCCAGATTACTCCAGCTGTGGTCTAATCTCTGAGCTGGTTGTAGTAATTATATTAAATTATATTCAATTAATTATATTAAATAATCCAAGAATAAAATCAATGGGAAAGACATTAGAAGAATTTCTTCTTCTAGAAGAATTAGAAGAAATTCTTCAGCAGAGGGCTTGGAAACACATTATGGAAGGTTTTGACTTTCATGAAGAGTTAATGAGAATCATCCCTCTGAGTCCCTCAGGCAGCAGTGCTCACTGCAGCAGGCTGACAGTTCAGGTATGACATGATCAACCACTCTCTTACCACAGGAAAGTGAGCTGCAAGACATGAAATAATCATGTTGTGTCCAAGGAAAGGGTCACGCCCTTGGGGACGAGGAGGAGACATCATTTGTCAACAGCTGACTTTTCAAAGGAAGTTTCTGCAAGCATCCTGAGCACCCAGCTACTGGCAGATCTTTAAAAGCATTACTGGAACCATCACCTGACACAAAAATTTCAGGGTTTATTTTTTGACAGTCCACAGACTGGAAGAGAGGCTATAGAGCAGCCAGACTGTGGCTGCTAAGCAAAACTGTTCTGTCTTTTAAAAAATAAATTAAATTTAAAAAAATAAATTACATCCTGCAAATGCTGAATTATTGTTATTTTGAATCATGCCAAGTAGGATTTGTTCAGTGACTTGTTTTTTAAATATATGTTAGGATTTTTGCACAGGTGCTAAACAATGCAGAGGGCTGAAGAACTGAGACTCCTTTCTTGAACTTATTTCATTTATAGCTAAGCACAGCATGATATAAAACACCACTAAAAGTGGACCAGGCTCTGTAATAAACCTTGAACCTCTAAGTAAGATGGCATATCCAGGGAAGAAATGCTTACTCCAGGTGAATTGAGCCTGGAGTTGATCTCAGCAATGTCACTTTGGATTTCTGTGGCAACAGGTGCTGCCTGTATCACACTGATTTTTACCTCATTAATTACTGTCAGCCTGAATGATGTAATTAATGTCAGCCATGATGATGCAATAACCCCAATGTTCACTGGCTGATTAAATCACCTCATGACCTGCAGCCAAGCCAACCACTTTATGGCACATTGAATTTGCTAAATTAACCCCAAAAAATTCTTCTGCAAAGGCTTTTAGGAATTCTTTAGTGTGATTTTAATGCATGAGCAAGATGTGATGTGTGGTGACTGTGTGTGTTGGTAAAATTCAGCTGAAGTCAAGTGGCTCACAGGCAAAAGTCTTCTTATGTCACTGGAAAATCACAACAGGAGGAGAGACAAGGCAAGAGAGACGCCAAATGTGTGGCTGAGTGTTTTGTCAAATGTATCTGTATCCATCCTTACACCACAGCCAAAGGAAAATATGCAAATCCCAAGGATGTCCCTGTCTGTGCACATGGAACAGAACTAGTTTTGCTGTGGCAGGACACACCCTGCTCAGACCCAGATCCCTTGGCTCCTGGCCCATGTATACCCTGACATAATTATGGCAAAGCTCAATCCCCCTCACTTCAGTGTGAGCTAAATTAAGCTGGAATACTTAATTATTTCTATTTTAAAAATAAGTGCTGCAAACCAAGAGAAAGCTTTCTATCAGAGTGTGTCTCCAGGGCTGGGCACAGGGGCAGGATCCCTCCCTGACCAGCTGGGAATGCTGTTCCCAGGACCCCACTGTCCCCAGGGGATGCTGCTGGCTCAAATATCACATCTTCTGTACAAATCTGGTCACTCTGAACTTCCAAAAATGGGAGATCACCACTCATTTTTTGCATAAATAGCTGTGCTGTTGCAGGACAGCAATGCATTTACTTGTCACCCTCTGGGATGTGTTGCTCAGTGTGTAGCCTCAGAGTAAACAAACTGTGCTCCAAAATAAAGCTTTATAAATGAAACCTCTCTGAGGCAAGAGCAAGGGCCACTGAGGCAGAATTAATATTCATCTTAGCTACACCATTTATCCCAAGATAGGGCCAGTGGTGGTGGGAAGACACAGAGGAAGAAGTTGCCTTCCTCACATAAATCTCCAAAGGAATCCTTTTAAGTTGTGGAATTAGAGGCAGGAACAGGGGAGATAAAAGCCAGCCATTTTGTTTCAAGTTAATCTTGCAAACCTCAGAGATAAGGCTTGACAAAAGAATGTCTTAATTGGAGTCTGGCATCTCCATCCTTTAGTAGCTGCTGGGACTTTGTTCCTGCTTTCATTCCTTCCTGTATATTGCACTTTGGAATCCCAATTACACTGGTAATGTAAA
The DNA here is from genome assembly GCF_027887145.1 of Ammospiza caudacuta. Lineage (NCBI taxonomy): Eukaryota > Metazoa > Chordata > Aves > Passeriformes > Passerellidae > Ammospiza > Ammospiza caudacuta. Next base: position 23,535,258 of record NC_080599.1, on the reverse strand, counting down.
TTAAAATGTAAATTAATCTGTTTACTAATGCAATTATGCAAAGGAACTCTGCTTCCACTTTAATGCATTAAAAGGAGAAGAATGCTTTTAAATTGTTGCATATGTTAGTTTTTATTATCCTGAAATAAATAAAACTAATTAAAGAGAAGCTGGTTACACTGAAATCAGTGAGAAGCTGCTTCAGCAGGATGCAGTCCTACCTGATGATTGCCTTCAGTGAGCACAGGTTGGAAAGGGAATTTTCCTCCTTTAAATTACTGTGTAATTGGCTTCAGAGCTGTCTCATCCACCACAATTCCTCTCCTCTAAGAACCCATCTATTCCTCATACTCAGATTCAAAATTCAAGATATGAGGATAAGGGAAAGGATGCAGTGACATGAGACAAGCTGCTCAAGAAATAAATCAGAGCTTGGGATATTATAAAAGAATCATTCTAGAGGTTTATTTGAAGATATTATAGAATCACAGAAACATTTAAACTGGAAAAGACCTCTAAGATTAATCCAAATATTAACTTATTCTAAGCATCACTTCCACATACTTTGAGCACTTCCATGTGTAGTCGATAGGATTTTAATTAATGTTATGGATATCAAATAGATGATTTCATTACAAGTGATTAACAGGAATACTAAAAATGAAGAACAGATGCCATTATTAATTTTAAATGTCTTCAGATCTGCAGGTTGGGCACATAACTGGTTGGACTGCTGAACTGTAACTTTAATTTGACAAGAGTTAAGAATTTACGGTCTCACCTGAACACCATGATCTAGAAAACAACCAGTTCCTCTCAGTCTGCAGATGACATGGCAATTTATGACATGGTAATTTTTTTCACTTGTCTATTTTCACACAGATTTAAAATTTTGGAGCAAAAGCCAGATTGAAGTAATGTCATTAGTCCAAGGTGTGCCTGTTCCTTCTCTTCTAGAGAACCAGCTTTCCTGGAAGTTACCATCCATGTCCAGGCATGTCCAGCAAAAATGTATGCTGGACCACTGCTTATGGTCAGGTCTCTGAAGCATAGAATCATCAAGGCTGGAAAAGACCTCCAGAACCATCAAACCTTTGACTAAAACCCACCCTGTCCCTAAACCACATCCCAAGTTGCCACATCCTCTTGTTTTTTGAGCACTTCGTGGATGGTGACTCCACCATGGCCCTGGGCAGCCTCTTCCAGTGCTTGACCAGCAGTGAAGAAATTTTTCCTAATATACAACCTCCCTTGGCACAAGTTGAGGCCATTCCCCCTCTTCCCATCACTTGTTAAGTGGTCAAAGCAGTGAAATTATCTAGGTAGAAGAAATTATGGGATTAATTGCTCTGGCCATTCCATGGGAGACAGCATTTACTGCATCTTTGGATCTTTGGGTCAATGAGAAGATTAAAAGGCCTCCAAGGCTGGAATGGGTTTAGTAAATGAAAATGTGGTATTTATGGGTATTTTTAACAGTTTACTTCCTTATGAACATCTTTTCAGTCTTGTCAATGCCTTTCTGTTGTCTTTCTTTAATTTATGGATTTCAATTCATTTCAGAAAGTGGAAGAACTGTATGGAGAAGGTGACAAATAAGGGAAAAGGCTAATAATAATTTAAAAAATAACAAGAAAAATAGAGCATAATGCTAATAAAATATTTTTCTATGAAAAAAGCAAATAGTAGCAGGTGGCTGACCATGCATCCTCAGCCTTTTACTTTTATTGAGTCTGATTAATTTTGCCTTTATACAAGAGTTTCTTGTTTTTCCAGGCACTTTGAAACACAGCTGCATATTCACCAGAATCACTGAATGTTAATAATTGTGAATAATTTTCTTATTGAGGCTTTTAATTCCTTAAGTTGAATGCCCTTATTATGAGATAATTCTGTGTACCCTGCCCTTTATTAACCTCTTATATTAATCAGCATCTGCACTGCTGCTTCAAATCCTCCCTTCCTGGCCCCCAAGGTAATGAGATAACCTCTGGTCTGCTCCCATTAATTCTTCTGGAGTTTTTCAAGAATTTCTGCTCATCTCCAAAATATAATAAAAACATCAAATCACTGAGGATTGTTGAGATTGTGAGGTCCCCAGGACGAGGTGAGAGATGAGAATCTTACTCCATGTTCTCAGAAGCTGATTTATTTTTTATGGTATTGTATTAAAGAATGCTATACTAAAACTATACTAAAGAAAGAGAAAGGATACAGACAGAAGGCTTGACAAGAATGATAATAAAAACTCGTGACTGACTCCTCAGAGTCCAACACAGCTGATGGTGATTGGTCATCAAGTAAAAACAATTCACATGAAACCAATCAAAGATGCACCTGTTGGTAAATTTTTCCAAACCACATTCCAAAGCAGCAAACACAGGAGAAGCAAATGAGATAATTACTGTTTTCATTCTTTTCTGAGGCTTCTCAGCTTCCCAGGAGAAGATATCCTGGCAAAGGAATTTTTCAGAAAATATGACAGTGACACAGGTTGTCCCCATCTTTTAAACATTGGCTTTGTATCTCCAGCTTTCCTGTAAATCAGATCCAGATGTTGCTCCTTGAATTTTATATCTGGAGAAAGGAGCAGACATTTCTCCATAAAGTAAAACATGTGTCTATATTTCCTGTTATGGACGGTTAAGTGTGAGATGTTCCTCTGACTTTTCCTTTGTGTAGGGATGCAGAAAATTCCCGTGCACTTCCACATTCCTGCAGTGTGCTAGCTAGAGTGCAAGAGCAGGGAACAGGAGAGGAAGGAATACTGTGGATTGCCTTCTCCCCATTTGAAATGTACTGTGCAAACAGTATGGAATGAACCAAAAGAGAATTTATGTACCTTATAATGCTTAGACAACCATCCTGGAGAAGCAGAGCTGTGCTCTTTTAACTGTTGTCTTTGCATAAATCATTCTCATCTTTAATATCAATCAATTTAACAGGTTTCATTAAAAAAACTATACATTTATAGTCAAAGAAAGATCTGAAGCACTCTGTGCTATCTTGTCTGTAATTCACCACAGGTTTTTTCATGTTAGAAATTTAGAAAAAACTAAATAAATAAATATTGAATTAAAAATTAAATAAAATTAATTAAATAAAATAAAATTCAATATCTCTGATCTGTCTTCATATTATTTATCAATATTTGCAAGGAACTAAACTGTAGACAAAATTTTAATTTTATTTTATTTAGTTGTTATAAACCACTGACCTCAGGACCTCGAGGAACAGGTGACGGGGGTGAACAAAAGCAGAGAAAATGGTGGAATTGTAGAAGTTCCTGTCACTGTGAAAGAACTAATAATGATTCCTAATAACAATTCCTAATAAGAACTAATAATGATTAAACCTAAAGGAAACTTGGAAATTCTAGTCTTAGCGTGGGAGCTGCACTTTAGCTCACATAGTTTTTCATCTGGATTTCACCTCAAGGGATCTTTTTACTATTTGGATCCAAGTATTGGTGGAGAATTTAGACATCCCAAGCTGTAATTTCCAAAGCAGCATTGAATCCTGAAAATCACCTGCCTTTGCTTTTCCACCCCCCAAGTCCTGTTATTGCTGCCATTCCAACACTCTCCACTGTTAAGAGCACCCAATATTACTTCATAAATTCTGCTCTGCTGAAGTCTGGAGCAGAGTCCTGCAGTGCCTCCTAACTAAGCCTCAGGTTAGGCAATAACCAACTCCAGCTGCTTCCCAGTTTGTTTTTGAGCATGCCCAGTGAGCCTCCCCAGATCTCTGCTTCCAGAGACCTTTGGAAGCTGCGTGCCCTCCAGAAAGCTGAGCAGCTCGATGTGGCCTTTAGAATGCACTGACAGCTAATCAAAGTTTAATAAAAGCTACAGAAACAGTCTCAGAGTGAAGAGCAGCACAGCATCACAAGAACTCTTGCCTCTGGTTGTGTTATATTCCTTGTCTTTTTCTCATGGATCACATTAATCTTTCACTACACAGCAGCACAGCTGCTGACAGCAATGCTGCTCTCCCAAAAAAACTTAATGCCCATGACTTTGGGTACTCAGGGTGGGGATGGTGCCCTTCATTCCCCCTGGTAGATGTATAAATTTATCTCCCAAAGCAGCCAATGCTCTTGTGCATTTTCTGAAACAATTTTATAAAACCAGAACAATATCTAAAGCTGTGATATGCTCCCTCTTCCCCTTGGCTCCTGTATCACACAGTAATTGATGATAGACCACCACATTTCCCCAATCCCTCCTCCAACCCACTCACTGAAGGTGGTGGGCTTTACCCTGAAGACAAGAAAATAAACCTCCGTTTGGAGAAACAGACTTAGAAGAGAAAAGCAGTTAGACAAAGGGTGGTGAGAAATTCTTTTTCTATAGAAATAAAGTATTACCTTTAAAAGACTCCATAACCAGTAAAATACTGGCAATAAAACTGTCTACAGGAAAGGCTCTGGCATGGGTTTCCCAGAGAAGTTATGGCTGTCCCTGGATCCCTGGAATTGTCCAAGGCCAGGTTGGAAAGGTCTTGAAAGAACCTAAGACAGTGGAAGGTGTCCCTGATAGTGGGTAGTGGGTGGGATGGAATGAGTTTCATGGTCCCTTCAAACACAGATTATTCCACATTTCTATGATTCTGTATTTCATTATTGCTCCATGAAAAGAACAGAAAAAAAAAAATCTTTCAGTTCAGCCCTTGGGGTTTTTTTTTCATTTTATTAATAAATGTTCTTGATTTTTTCCAGCTGACTTGTTAAAACAACAGATTTCTAATCTGGGCTTAGGAATTTCACAATTTATGCAGTCTTTCCCATGCTTAAAATATCTGCAGCATAGTTCATCTCCTTCTAAGAGGTGAGAGACTTGGGATTTTCTATCACTTCTTGGAAACACACCGGGAAAGAAGTCAGTAGAGAATCCTTGCTGAAGCATCAAGGCATTGAAAACCAGAAAAGCTCAAACAAAGAATTAAAAATTGACAAGGATGTGGCTCTTCCCAGAAATTAACAAGCTTTGCAAGAGCTGGGCAGAGGGGATCCATCTGAATCCAAGGGGATGCATCTGAGACAGATCTTGGTGTTTTCTGGACCTTGTTCATAACCTGTGCTCCTTGCACAACCAGAACCAAAATGATTTAGATGGGTAATTCAGTAAAGAATGTTTTTGGCAACACCCAGGGGCAATCTCCCTAGAAATGTGCTGCCTTCCCTAAAAACCAGAGTTCCCAAAGCTGTCATAACCAAATTTCCATGTTCTTTAAAAAAGAGCCTGAGTGTGGGACTGTTCCAGCTGGAGCTGAGCTGCAGTGCCCATCTTCAGAGCTGCCTCACAACCTCTTTGTCTTGTGCCTGCTCTGAGTACCATCTCCATGTGTCTCCTTAGACACAGGCTGGAGCATCCACAAAAAGGCAGCCTTTCCTCAGCTGTTGTTTATCCTGCCCATCTATGTTTGTTCTGGCTGTCTGTCACGCTGTGCTCAAATACCTTGCAGGCATATTTAGCAATATTTCACTTTGCCATCTGGAGCAGACTTTCCCCCAGCTCTGGGCTTGGGTGCCCCATCTGGTGTCGTGTCTCTGCAGTATAAACAGGGCAAAGAACCCCATTTGTTGTAGTTTTAGAAGGGAGAGAAACCCAGCAAGGCTTAATAAGAAAAACAAACAACCAGAAAATCACTGAAAAACAAAACCAGTGAAGGTTTTTCACAGAGTTCACCTGGCTTGCAGTAACCAGCTCCCAGCATCTCCTCTCTTGTTAGCACAAGGTTCTGATCCCTCTTCCTACAAACAAGTTGTCCAGCCCTGCAACACTTCCAGGGATCTGGCATCCTGTTCACACTTCCAAGGAAAAGAATGTGTGCAGCTCGTTCAGGGAGACACAATTCATGTCTCTAATAACTTCACTGATAACACAGCTGCATCCTTATAGAGTACTGACAGCAGATAAGGCAAAACATTTGTTTTGATAATTCACATATGCAACAGAGAACACAGGGAGCAGGCATGGAGGCCAAAATCAGCGAGCAGTGACCCATGTTGTATCCCTTGCAAAGAACATTGAAATGTTTTAAAATTAGCTAATCACAAAAAAATAAAGTTGTAGGTGATTTTTTAAAATATCTTTGTTCATGTGTTTTATTTCAAGACCTCTCCTCAGTGATTTAACGTTAACCTTCTACTTCTTTTAGGAAGAGATTTTGACTATTCTATGGGTCTCTTGTGTCCTATCTTGGAAAATATTTCCATTCTCTTCAGCTTTTTTTAATTGCTTTTTTTTTCATTTTGTATTCACATGTTGAAATGAATCTACACTATTAAAAACATTCTTGGTACAGCCTAACGAGAAATGTGAGGAAAACAACTTTGCATTGCATGAAAGAGCCATCTGTGACTATTGATACAATCACAGAATCCCAGAACGACTTGGGTGGGAAGGGAGCTTAGAGACCATCTTGTTCCACCCCCACTGCACCTTCAGATAAGTCTGGAGTGCAAAGATTAATCAAAATATAAATATGCCAACAACAGGACTACCCAATTTGGTGACTTCAAAATATTGGAAGTAGCTAAGAGTTTCAGATTTCCAAGTTTGCTTATAACTTTAAATCCTCAACAGTTTTATCAAGGCTTCTGGCACAGATTCTTTCTTTTATCCTTCAAACCATTCCTGTGATAGTCCCTGTCTGTGGATTTCTGCATAAGGGTCATCCCAAGGGCATTAAACAACAGCCTTATGTCACACTCCGCCTGAAACCAAATCTTTTATCCCAATGGGCAAGAGAATAAGGAAAAAACTAACTGAAATGTTCCAGCTGATAACAGAGAAATGTTAATTGTGGCTTCTGGAGATGTGTTACTGGACTAATTGCTAACTCACCTTCAGCAACTCCTATTATTTAAGCTTTTCCAAGTATAAATGACATTTTTTCCTATGTGTTTCCATTCCAATGTCCATGTGTTGCTCAAGGTGCCACAGGATGTTTCAGGGGTGCATTTTCAGCTGGGCTTGTGAAAGCTGAAGCAAAAGGCTGTAGGCAGCTCACCTTACCTCACTCCATAAACTGCTGAGCTTAGTGGAGAAAAGGGTGAATAAAAGCCTTCCAAAGGTGGTATTCTCCATAAATCAATGGCTGTGGGTTTGGAGTCAGTGTGGGACACACTGGCCAGAGCAGCTCAGGATGGTGTAGTGAGTGGATCACACAGACAAATGTGATCAAGTAGATCACATGTTGAGCTCTTACTGGTAAATTTAGGTAGAATAGTTAATATTAATATTTACTATTTATTAAATATTTATTTAGTAAGAACAGGTGGGTTGGTGGTGAATACTCAACAATTCAACACACCTGAAGTTAGTGTGGGATACAAAGTTCATTCAGGAGGCCAAATACTTTCTTCTGACCATCCCTGGCATCTCACATTGTCTTCATTTTCTCCCCATCAACCCAAATCAACCAAACCACCCCCATTCTGTCTTGGCTCACTGTGCAAGGGCTCCTGCCCGGTGTTTTATGGTTTCAAGCCATTCATGGGAGTCCCTTTGCCCAGCTGCTGTGAAAAGTCACTGGTCCCAGCACAGTGCCAGCTTCCCCCAGGGCTTTTCTTTCCTCACAATCTTGAGGAAGGAGGGAACACTCCTGTCTGTGATGCTTTTTTAGCCTTCTGTTCCTTGGAGCAGCTGATGTACTCTCCACAGGGCGAATGTCAATTATTCTTGGCCCTTCCCTTGCACTGCACAGAGTATCTTTTCCATGAAAGAAGCTCGAAAGTGCTTTTAATTGGGAAGAGAGGCATCTGATGGATGTACACACTAATGCAAGAGCTCGAATGTTTACTGTACAGTCTCTCCAGAAAATCTAATATTTGCTGAACTTCTGCAAGCAAAGCTTTTAGCACAGTAGATACATTAAACAATAAGAGTTAATCATGGGCCTCATTCAAGCTGCACCAGAGCCAAAACCTGAAATTACAGCCTTGCAAAGCAAAGGTGGCATTAGCACTTCCTGCAGCCTGATAGAAAGGCACAAATAAAATGTTTTAATTCATGGCAGGGATTTCTGCATAGCACAATTCCAAACTGTATTTTTGGACAAGAAGAGATGTTTATTGCAAAAAAACAAAAAAATCAATGCAAGAAATGGAATAGCTTTTGTTGTTGTTGTTGTGGTTACTGTTACATTGGTGAATGCTTTTACAGGTTATTCAGGAGTGGGCTCTGCTGCTGGGTTTTTTTTGGTTGTTTTCAATGCCTGTAACAAGCTGTCTGCAGAAAGCACACACATCAGAATGATAGGCAGCAATCCTGAAGAAAAGGATCATCCCACTTCACAGTGGAAAGCAGAAAGAAAGAATTATCTCAGTGATGTATTTTTAAGGATCCTTGAAAGGAAAACTCACCGCTTCTTGCTGACAGGAACCTGAGGCGCCCTGCAGCATGAGGTAAACTGACTTAGGCACAGGAAGGGATTTAGGCTCCTGTGCTGTGCAATGTCTATTTTCCAAAATGAAACCTCACTGAGTTATGTCCAGAGCTCTCAATTCACCACTGTGACCTCAAACCACTGATCTGCCTGGTTCTCCCACAACAGAGCCCTTTGCAGAGTCATTCTGAGCCTGAACGTGCAAAACTGGCAAAAAAGGGTTTAATCCATTTAGGAAATTCCAGAAAGTCCAGGATTTATTTTTGTATCAGATTTCTCCAGTTCAGGCTCTGATGGAAAGTTCCTCAGCGCCCTCAAACAAGCAGAAAGGAGTTAAGTTGGCACAGAAAATCTGGAAACTCCAAAGCAGAAAAATCTGGAAAAGCAATCACCTCAGTGCTCATGTTTTAAATGTTTCCCTGTCAGCTGGTAAAAAAGGCACAGCTATAATACAAATATACAGTTCCCAAACTGAATTCCTTATCAAGCCACAGGGATAAATAGCAACTCTATCCTGGAAGAAGAGGCAGATCATAAAAAGACCTCTTAAAACACTTTTTATGCAGCTTTCCCTGCTGTGTGCAGACCTTTACAATGCTACCTTGTAGGACCATCATTCTCACATGGCATTTGTGCTCTGAGAGGAAGGAATTCTTCCTGATCTGGATTTCACTGGGAACGATGGAAAGATCTCACAAAAAAAATGCTTAGTACTTAGTTGATGCTGATTTTTCTGCTGAATAGTTTTATTTTATTTTTTTTTTTTTAGATTTTATACATTTGATTACAAATTAAAACTTTGGGGGTTACTAGAGATTGTTATTAATTAATTTATTTATTTATTTTAATTCCAGCTGCACTCAGCCTTGTCTTCCTTACTAAAGCTCTATTTCAGAAAATCCCTGGAATCCCTCCTCGTGTCTGTCATCCAGCAGCGCATCCTTGTCAGTCTGGATGGCATCAGAACAGGAAGCAACTCAAAGTTCTTGTGCAGTTGTCACCCTCTCTTTTTATCTTAAAATGCAGATTGAGTCAAGGAGAAAAAGAAAGTCAGATATTGCAGTGGCACGTGATAGAAAACACGCATTTTCTAATTAAAATGCCAGGTTTTCATTATCAGAAAATTAGAGGCATCTAGCCTGTGGAGCTTTTTTTAAAAATATCCATTTATTTAAAAATGTTCTATATTTTTGTAGTTCAGCCTGATTACAAACAACAATAATATGATTTACAGTGTGGAAAAAGAACCAGAAATAAAAGAAAACTTCAAAATCAACTCCTGGCACTAATAAATAGGATTTTATAGTTTATCTTTAGTGACTGCACTCTGCAGGTAGAAAAGAGCACCTTGTGACAGACAGTTTGATAAATATTTTAGTGCATATGAGCACAGGTGCTTTAATACTTTGGTTATGAAGGAAAATTACAAGGTTTCTTGGTTTTCTTTGTTTTTATTTTCTAAATAGCAAATGTAACCATAGTTAAAAAGGTGTTTTATCTACCTTTGAGAAATCAGGTTTACTCCAGAAAGACATTTCTACTCTCTACCTACTAAAAGATATTTCCAGGAAAGGTACACACTCAGTTTCTTCTGAAATGAATCCTGCACTTTTGAGCAGCTCTCTTTTGATAAACTGGAAATAATTTATTAAAAGATTTCCACAGAATGGAAGTGGCACAGGTGAAGCAATAAAAGGAAATGTGAAGTTCATTTAATCCTGGCCTACTTTAACCACGGTTCATCTGAAATTCCGGATCTGAGAGCAGATTTAATGCCCATTTCCCATTCTCAGGGTATTTATGTCAGGAAGGTGCTCCAATGTGAAGCAATAAGAAAAGCAACTTCCTAATGCTGACATTGATCAAAGGGAATTCCAGTGAACCTGCATGATTTAAAGATTTAATTTGTTTAATATCACGTTAATAGCACAGCAGTTGCACCACACTTGGACTTGTGCTTTTCCTGTTCCTTAATCCTGATCAACGCACACTGCATTTTTCCAAATGACAACAGTAAATTTGACTGTAATGTGGAAATGAGGCCAAATATTGGGATTTTTTTATTATGCACTAAGTAGTGGGTTTTTTAATAGGATACAGAAATTGGGAACGTGTAATGATGAAAAAAACCCAGTAACTAGGAGATAGAGATCACATCTTTAGGTGTTACTTCAACATAGGAAATATTTTTCTCTTTGTAACTCATGCAGAGGATTCACAACAGCAGAAAGAGCTCAAATTAAAATTCACTCCCCACATCTCATATGTGCAGCTCAGTCATCTTTTTTTTTATTTTTTGAGTGAGGATCTCATTTACTGTGAGATGCATTTTTGCTGCACATTCTGCAAAGCAACAGATAGGCTGCTAATTCCTGTGGAATTCATCTAGAATGAGGAAGACTGATACAAACAAGCTTTTCTTTCCAGCTCCTCTTTCCTCCTCCAAATTGCATTTATAGTGTATGGTATTAATGAATGAAATAAGTTTTATCTATGCTGAATTTTTGCTGTGAACATTTTTTCTCTTTCTGTCTTCTTTCCATGCTGAGTGCATGCAAAAAAAGTTCATTTCAAAAATGAGGAGGTAATGAAGTACTATTTGAAACAAGAAGAAATAAGAGAAAATGCAAAAGAAACCCAGAACAAAATGAACACTCATGGATTTTTAGCTATTTTGATAGCAACTCCTTGTCTTGAGCTCAGATTAAAAACTTCCAGTAAAGATTGTTTTCCAGAATCTTGTGTTTATCTCTTTATTCTCCTAGGATTTCAAAAAATTCAGCTAACACCCAGGAAAACCCAGTTGTGACGGTGTTTATAGGAGTCTGAGGATGAGGGAAGAGACAAGGATCTGACTCTTCTGTTTCAGAAGGCTTGATTTATTATTTTATTATATATTATATTAAAACTATACTAAAAGAATAGAAGAAAGGGTTTCATCAGAAGGCTAGCTGAGAATAGAGAAAGAAAAATCATAACAAAAGCTTGTGTCTCAGACAGAGAGTCCAAGCCAGCTGACTGTGATTGGCCATTAATTAGAAACAACCACATGAGACCAATCCCAGATGCACCTGTTGCATTCCACAGCAGCAGATAACCATTGTTTACATTTTGTTCCTGAGGCCTCTCAGATTCTCAGGAGGAAGAATCCTAAGGAAAGGATTTTTCAGAAAATATCATGGCTACACCCAGTGGTGCCAACGGGGTGTAAAATTGCTGCAAGGAGAAGGATGATGTCTTAAAAGTTACAAAGTTTTTACACAGACCCATCATACAACACCTCAGAATATGGGAGGTTAAGGAATCATAGAATAGCTAAGGGTGGAAAAGAACTTCAAGATCAACAAGTGCATCTATCAACCCAGCACCACCACCATGTAAATCATGTCCCCAGATCTCAGAATCATGGGGTGGTTTGGGTTGGAGGAGATCTTAAAGCCCATCTCATTGCACCCCTGCCATGGGCAGGGACACCTCCCACTAGCCCAGGGTGCTCCAAGCTCCATCCAGCCTGGCCTTGGACACTGCCAGGGATCCAGGGGCAGCCACAGCTTCTCTGGGCACCCTGTGCCAGGGCCTCACCACCCTCACAGGGAACAATTCCTTCCCAATCCCTGATCTAACCCTGCCCTCTGGCAGTTTGAAGCCATTCCCTGTGCCCTGTCTCTCCAGTTCCTGATGAGTTGTCCCTCTCCAGTTCCCTGGAGCCCCTGCAGACCCTGGAAGGTTCTGTGGGGTCTCCACTCAACCTTCTCCTCTCCAGGCTGAACATTCCCGGCTCTCCCAGCCTGGCTCCATAGGGGAGGTGCTCCAGAGCCCTTCATTGCCTCTTCTGGACTTGCTCCAACATTTTCTTGTCCTTCTGTGCACAATATAAAAGCTGCTTTCAGTGTTGGGCTCTCTAACCCTCTCCATTTAAACAAGTGGAATAGACAATTTATAGGAGATTAAATTAGCTTTTATTGAAAAGCTGACCTGCAGTTCATGCACAATTATCAATCCTTTCTCAGAGATTTTCTGTTTTGCTTTTCAGTAACGGCAATTGAGTTTTGAAATCCACAAGGACACCCACAAGTAATCATGCCATTCATGGGCTGCCCTCAGACTTCTAGTGAGTACTTGTTGTGAAGCTCTTAAAAACCAAAAAAAAAACCCCCATGTTCCTTTATTTCCCACATTTGTTATGTCACCAAGAGCTCACTGTTCTCTTCAGGACGTCACAGGTAATGCAATAAAAATTATTGAAAAAGATTCCAATTATTTCCTATGAACTCAAAATATTTTGAAATGCAATTCAGAAAGAAGGTGCAAAAAGATAATAAATATTTTTTACCAATTACTTAAATGATCTAAAATAAAGTGAAAAGAACAATAGGAAAGGTTTTTCTTTGTTTTGGTTTGGGGTTTTTTTCAGAATGCTGTCTGAACCATAAACAACACTTGACAGACATCAATGGAGTTAATGCGGGGTTTATTATTTTGTTGACAGTATTTCAATTCTGTTTTCAAATTATCATTTTGCTCTCCTTTGTTGTGCCTTGAGTTGCCTTTGAAATGGCTGCACCGTTTGGAAACATGTAATTGTTGTCTACATTCCAGGGAGGAAAATGTGCAAGAAAAATATTCTCTCTCTGTGCTTTTGAAAGGAAGAACCATAATTAGATTGGTTAAAATCTAGATACTTGTACTTCTTGAAAAGCAGAAATGCTTAACTAAATTTCACAGGTGAAATTTGATATAAGAATTGGAATGATTTAGAGAAGTTCACACTACACAGAGAAATATTTAGCCTTTAGTGCTTTCTATTTCTTCTACTTAAAACCAGGATTTTCATATCTCCTCTAAACATTGAAGCTTTCACATCATCCACTCACCAAGGTTTCCTTGAAGGGTAGTCACTACTTGTAGCATCCTGGTTTGAGAAGAAAATTAGGAATAGCTCAGAAAAAACAGCTGATTTCTCATTATTTCTTTACAATTGTCAGTGAATTAAAATCTCTGTTGTTTGGGGTTTTTTACTAGCCCAGGAAATCAGGTCAAAATGACAAGTAGAACAAATTATTTTATCACTGGGACATGTGGCAAGTTGACTTTGCTGAAAAAAGCCATGTCTATATCTTCTCAAAAATGGCATTAAGCAGTGAAAAGCAACTTATTAGAAACATTTCAAGGTTCCTTAAAAATTCTTGAAAATTTCTTCAAGCTTTCGAATATGTTTTCTCTACTAATTTGTTAAAGTCAATAATATAAGAACATTTACCAGTGGGTTTGTTTATCCTATGAAATATATTAATAGAAAAGCTTGTTAATGCATCTGTTGATGCATTAAGATAATTAATTATACTAATGCATTAATTGAATTATATTGATATCAGAACATGTACATAGATCACTGTAAATTCACTGCTTTTAATGTAAACAACTTTAGGCCAACAAATTGATGCTCAGCTGGAAAATATGTAACACAAAAATAATTTCCCTGTGACAGATTTAATTTTTATTCATCCCAGTCAAAAAAACACAATTACAGTTCGAAATGGTTTCAAAGGTGCTAAAGACACCTTAAAAACAGCAGCTATTTTAAAATTATTCATAGCAGTATTATTTTTAAGTGAATTCAAATGGAAGATGTCTGTATTGGAAGTATGGTGGTGGTGCTGATTTGATGGTAAATTTTGGTGATCTCAGAGTTCTTTTCCAGCCTTAATGATTCCATGATTCAGTAATTTAGTGATTCTAAGGCTTATACTTGTCCAGAAGAGACAAAACTTTTCATTTCCCAGGGTCACAGTGCAGAGAGAAAGGGCAGAAGGTTCAGATCTGGCTGGAGCTTCTCCTGACAGCTGCTCTCAGTGCTGGTTTGAGTAGAGAAAGCAGATTTAGAGTGTTCCAGCAGCACACAAATCAGCAGGAATGCTCCCACCAGGAAGCTGAGGGAAGGATAATCACACATTCCTCTGCAGTCAGCATCACTTTTACTTCATCCCACAGTTCACAGGATGGGGCTGTGCAGGCGGTCCAAGGGAGAGTGGAGCTGTCACCCTGGGGTACATTGTGCATGAAGACATCTCCAGACTTCTCACTTCAGGATCAGGAAGAAAGCCCAAATAAAAAATGGATGAGGCAGTCATCCCCCAGATGCTTATCAGAGGTTACAGGGTCTTGTGCTGGTGTGAGCCAGCACAGCTCAGAAATCTGGGGATGGAGATGATGAATAAACACCAACCCTAGGGCTGGAGGGCAGGGGGTTTGATAATGGAAAAGCAGCTCAGGTCAAGATTCCTGCACAGGAAAAAACCTGAGCACTTCCAAGCTGTCCACAGCAGGGGCTCTAGCCACTCTGGGGCTCCCTGTGCTCAGTAAAAATTCAAGGAATGCAATCACAGAGTCCTAAGGCTGGAAAAGCCCTCCTGGATCACCAAGTCCAACCATCAACCAGCCATGGTCACCACTAAACCCTGTCCTCTGTGCCACATCCACATGTGAACCACTTGTGATCCACATTTTGAACACTTCCAGGGATTCCATCACTGCCCTGGGAAGCCTGGTCCAATTTCCTTTTTGAGAGGAAATTTTCCCTAAGATCCAATCTGACCCTCCCCTGGCACAACTTGAGAACTTGAGTCTATTCCCAATGGAGGGTGAATACAGGGGGGATGAGACAATTTAATGTATCTTCTTAAGCCAACTGGACACAGGAATATGGCAAATGAATGAGGGGCCTAGAAAGATACCAAAAAGATAAAAGATACCAAAAACTGGTTAAAAAGATAGCAACAACTCCTCTTGGGGTCTGTCCAAACATTTGATTATTCAATTCAATGAGAAAACAATGGTTTAAATTATTCTTACAGAACAAGGATTAAATCCTTTTTCTGCTTAAAATCCACTTTAGGTTTAGTGAGCTTGTAGAAATTCTGTTAGGACATTATGTCAACATCAAAACAAGCAAACTGATTTTTGTTTTCTTTACCATTTTATTGTTTGAATTGAACATGAATTAGCAAATAATTTGATCCACCAGAAACTACATTTTTGACAAAGCTAATACACATAAAAGAAGGGATTAAATTTTTAATAAAAATGTGAGAAAAAAATACAATAGTGGCATTATGCCATTAGAATAACTTGTATGAGCTCTGACTTGTCCTCTTAGGGGCAGAAAGGGGGTTGTTTGTTCTCTATTAGTGGTTAACATTTTCTTTTGTAAAAGCTGCGTTCTCAAAATAATACTTTGTAGGAGGCACAAAGATAGTTTCTGGAAAAAAAAGCCCAGCACATTTTCCCTGTTAAGTCTAAAGCTTTTCACACTGATCAACTTCAAGCCTCAGAAAAAAAGATCCTGAATTCTTCTCCAACTATCCATTCCCTTGACTTCACTGTTTTCAGTAGAATATTTATCATTGCCACTTATCCACAGCCAAATGTGCAAAAAATGTGGAAAGAACAGAGGCAGAGAGAAAATGATCTGCTTAGTCTGACCATTGAATTAATTAATTACTTGCACTAGTCCTTTCAGCACATCTATTACTTAAAGAATCAATAATTTATGCACTTTTATTGTACAATGCTTTTCTTGGATTTAGTCTAGAAGCAGCTTTATCCTTTTAATTATTCTGCAAAACTGTTGAGAATTTCAGCACATTTCTATTCTGCATCCTGAACCTTCCTTCTTTTTGCCTCAGGATTTGATGTGAGTTTCTTGATGCCATAGCAAAAAATCCTCCTGATCCCTACATGAACTGCACCTTGCACTTATTTCTCTTCATGTTTTCTTCCCTGGTGCCTTCCTGGGTTATTTTTCACCTGCTGCAGGAATGTGCAAACACCTCCACTATGCCAGCTCAACAATCTGTTGCAATTTTTTCATCTACTGCATGGTTTTCTCTTTTATTTCCTTATCTCACTTTGGTTTATTTTCTTCAATAGCTATTTCCTTCTACTTTCCCGAGGAGTATAATTTTAACAACCTTTTTTTTCTGGTACTACTTAAGCACACCGGTACCCACTGCCCTTTTTAACTATTCACACTTAATAGATTCATTCCCCCATATTCCTTGTGGTGGTTTATTAAGTATTAACTACTTTTCTGCAGTAGATGGCACATGCAATTCACCGTAGGATTTCTGTTAACACTCCAAGTTTTCTGCATTCCCTGAAAATACTGGCAGAATTAAAAACAGGGAAAAGGAAAGAAATAATAATTTTGAAAAATTCCTTCACTGCAGGCAAATCCTCTCACTGACACTGTTCCATTTTGACTTCCATCACTAATGACTCACAATTTTTTTCCAAGAGAAAGAGATGTAAGCCTACATTTCAACCACACTCCATTTCAAGCAAATGGATTTGGCATACTTGGAACATCTTAAAACCTTTGAATGAGGTTTGTTTATTTTCTTCCCTTTGACTTTGGTGCTGAGACCAACCTTTAAAAAAATTCCATATTCTACTTGGGGCTGAAGTAATTCCTTTATGGAGCACATTGGGGTCTTTATGGATGGGAGCTGCCTGATACATTAACTTGAGTTCTGCTCCTGTTCTGAAAACTTGATTTAAAGCCAGTAGGGAAAAGTTATCTTTCCCTGCAGCCTCCTCCAGGAGGGTTTTTGTGGCCTGCAGAGAGCTGTGGATATTATTGTAAAGGATTATCTGCTACCTGGAGAAGCTACAAAACTAAACAATTTTCAAGAGTTGTTCCTAGGTTTGAACCATCTATAATTTAAAAAGTTAACCAAATATCTAAGGACATGCCTGGAAGATCAGAGAGGATCTCCTAAGCAGGCCTTACACAAATTATTTGCAATAGGCACATTGAGCATCTGAATTTGTCCCCAACACCAGGGAAGGGGCTGCCCAGGGAGGTGTTGGAGTCCCCATCCTGGAGGTGTCCAGGAAGGGCTGGATGTGGCACTCAGAGCTCTGGGCTGGGGACAAGGTGGGCATCAGTCACACAATGTTCTTGCAGGGCTTTTTCAGTGTTTCTGTGATTCAGGGAATTAATGATCCAAATTAATTGATATAACACAGCTTCATGTGGCTTTTCTAAGAGCCAGGCCTTCAAAATTAATAGTTCTTGGTGAGACCATTTGATTTTACTTTGGAGATGAATCTGATCCACATCATCAAAGCTTTTTGCTTATTTTGAAATAACCTTCATTAATACCTCACTCAAATTAGTACCAAATTAATTATTTGGACAGTGTCAATGTAGGCACATAATTGTTTCTGAGCAAATTGCTGTCTGGCAGCTGCAAGAGCATCTTCCCTCAGAAATGGTACCTTCAACCCAAAGACAAAAAACCACAATCACAGAATTATAGAATTATAGAATATTTTAGGTTGGGACACCCTCCAAAACCAACCATTCCCCCAGCTTTGCCAAAGCCACCATTAATCCATGCCTCCAAGCGTCACATCTAGAGATCTTTAAATGCTTCCAGGGATGGGGACTCCACCACTGCCCAGGACTGACAACTCTTTCTGGGATGAAATTTTCCCTAAGCTTCAATCTAAGCTTCCCCTGGCACTACAGGATAAAGATCAAACTTTTAATGGCACCAAGCTGAGCTGGGAATGCTGCTAATTCCTGCATTTCTTGTGCCTTTTCCAGCTATAAATCAATATTTCCTGGGAGCCTGATTGTCTGACAGTGACATTTGGTCTGTTTGCAGATCAGTCTTGGGATGTTCAGTAACTGTTCTGATGACACAAGATGGATTTCTCCATATCAAGGGAATTGCACTTCTGGAGAAATGGATCTTCTTTAGCATTGTTCAAGCCAAGATTTCAGTGGTCTCAGGGGGAAGCTAATTTCAGTTTAATTCCCCAACATAATAAACAGCACTCTGTTTATTTTTTAATAGTAAAATTTGTGCTTAAAGTGCTGTACACTTTTGTGTTTCAGTACAGATGTAAATATGTACAAGAATTTGAAAAGAAAATATTAATGTGTATTGGAAAATATACTGGCACAGGGTGCCTAGAGAAACTGTGGCTGTGCCTGGATCCCTGGAAATGTCCAAGGCCAGGTTGGATGGGTCTTGGAGCACCCTGGAATAGTGGAAGGTGTCCTTGCCCATGGCAGGGGGGGGCACTGGATGGGCTTTAAGATCCCTTCCAACCCAAACCATTCTGGGATTCCATGTAGATGTCCACATTTGCCAAGAAGTTTTCAAAAATGTTATTATTTATGGCTCTTAGCAAAAGAATTTCATGGTTTTATTGCTATTTTACTCACTTAGAAAATATAAGTGGAAATAACAATAAGGAAAGTACACTATTTTGACTCATTTTATTTTCCTTCCCTCTCGAATCTTCCATCAAAGTGCAAAAAACTGAGAAATGATTTTCAGCTCCTTCAAAATTTCCTCACAGGAACCATTTACTTTTATTCTTGATCCTCCCTACTTCACAAAATACAAGAGCTTTTCTCATCATAAAAAGAGAAATCTGCAACTCTCAATTGCCTGATTAACCTCTGAGGCTGGATTTTAATACTCTGAAAATATCACTGACAATTATATCCTGCAAGATTACATTTTCTTTTTCTTCATTCAGGGATTTTTAACTTAAACCTGTAGAATTAGATCATGTGTTTTCCAAAACTAACATAGTGCTGTTGATAGTATCCAATGGAATATTATCAGGGAAATGGAAAATGAAAACAGAGAATATCTAAGCATGGATAAGGCTGAAGTCCCAGTAACATTTTACAAGATAAATGTATTCTCCCATATTAATTATTATTACTATACACAAACACTGATGAGACAATAAGAAGGTTCACCTTCTAAAGACAGTGGGAGCATTCAAGATTTATAGAATTAGCAATTAACCCCTGTCCAAAATCAAATGATTTATATGAACGACTCCTTCAACTTTAATAAATGATGCACAGACTAAAAATCACCCATGTCTTTGTCACTGATCTTCTTAGAGAATTAATTAACTTCTTTTTAGTCTGACCAAACAATTTTTATTGTTTGTTTATTTGGGGTTTTGTGTACATAGTATAGAAATTATGAAAAATTACTCCATTACTTCAAGAAATACTTCAAAAATTACTTCAAGAAATGCTTTTTTAGCCTGATTTCTCGAGCAACAAGTAGTTGTTTGAAAATTATTGGGAATCTAATGGAAAGTTCTTAAAAGTAACTTTAAAAAATTGTAAGTAATCTCACTAGGCTATTTTTGTACATAATTGTAGAATAGTTTTGTTATTCTACTTTGTACATCTGCAATGCAGAATATTAAACTTTGATTATTTCCACTTCTTGTCCAATCTATAGATAATTATATGGTTAATAGAATGATTTCTACAGCAACTTTTATCCCCAAAATTAAATGCAACAATGTGGTCTATTGCTTAGTCATTTTAACAAATGATTTGAATTTAATTTAATCTCAAACTGCACAATGCGCTATATTCATTACACTTTTTAATTTCTTGTGTTTTCTGCAATTTAGATTTTAATATTACAGCTTGTTCTCCATAATGAGTTTTTATGGTTTTTTTCAGCAAGGATGTTATGATAAGTAATGAAAATCTACCAGATGGCTTTTTATCTCAAGACCTCAATCCAGCAATGCCTGACATGTAATTAATTTCATGTATGTGTAACCACACCATCCTCAGAAGAAGCTCAAGTTTTCCTTGGAGTGCCCTCAGGCATCCCAGCCTCCTGTCATTCCCCACTTTAGGAGGGCATTGATTTTCCAAAGGTTTTCCATGGAATCTACTACCCCACAGCAGCAGTGGCTGAGTGGGAAGTGCAAAAGGCTCATGAATTGGGTCAATTCAAGCATCCAGCAGCTCAAACATTTCCTCTGTTGTTTATTAAAATTGTACCTAAGCACTAAAGAGAATAGCAAGGACACAACTCCATAAATCCCATAAATTTGCAGATTTCTGCAGATGCTGTGTGACTCTAACATGGTGCATGCTACAAGCTCTTCTTAATTTTGGTGAATACCTCACAGCAAGTTCTTCACATGAGTCAATCCAAATTTTATGTGCTGTTTATTTTCCCTGGGATCAGGGAAGCAAAATAAGTAAGTAAAAAGTTCCTGAAAATACACACAGTACACTCCCCTTGTGTTGAAAGTAATCCAGAGAAATTCTGGAAAACTTTCCAAAGTATAAGAAAGTGAGTATGAATTATTGACACTTCACCTTGTTTAAAAAGCTGCCTGTTTTTTCACTTTCACAAAGAAACATCAGCAGCTTGCATACAGCATCCTTAAACACCCAATTTCTAGGTGGTGTTGGTAATTTGTAATGAAAAAAATAAATATACAAAAGACCCTAAAAATTTATTTGGGTTATATTTCAGCCAAAAGAGAGCAAAAAGATTTGAAATATACATTATAACCTTGATCATTTACAGAAAGTGGGTGTCATCTTTCTTGGAATTGTGGACTAAGATGCAGATTTTTTTGGCAACAGTTGCTCAGTGACAAAGTGGGCCATCATAAGTCATAGGAGATGAAAGCCTTGAAATTATGAATTTTGCTTTCCTAACTTTTGCAATTTGATTTATGATGGTTCATTTTATTTAAAGGGATAACACATTAGTTCCAACTCCATAATAAACTTCAGTGCAAAAATATCAAGGGCTTGTTTAAAATACACATTTTGGGTTTCTACAGATCAGCAATGGAAACTCAGAATTCTGTTTGATCCCACACAACCAACAATATTTTTCACCTGGTTACAAAGACAAAGAATAGCTAAATATCTTTTTTTTTCTTCCTGTGAGTTAAGAAAGGATTTAAAGCAGATACAAGGCTGCATCTCCCACTCCACACATATTGCATGCAATACCAGAAATAGAAAAATATCACAATTCTTTTTTTTCTTTGCTAATAGCTCTGGATTCTGGTAAATAGATTGTTACCATGTGACATCACACAAAGCAACTGCTTCTTAATATCAAAGTACTGACAGCCCATTCTACTGCTGAGCTTCACCATCTGGGAAGTTTTTCTCCCCAAATTGCCACTGAGGGTAGTGGCAGGTTTTTTTTAATATATTCATTTATTTGTGCTGCCATGTTGCCACTGCTGTAAATTTTCTGTATCAGCCCCTGAGGAGCATGTTAACACATGTACTTTGAAAATATTCATCTGTATTGGAAAATATACTGGCACAGGGTGCCCAGAGAAGCTGTGGCTGCCCCTGGATCCCTGGAAGTGCCCAAGGCCAGGCTGGATGGGGCTTGGAACAACCTGGGATAGTGGAAGGTGCCCCTGCCCATGGCAGGGGTGGAGCTGGGTGATCTTTATGGTCTCTTCCAACCCAAACCATCCTGTGACTCTGTGGTTCTGTTAAACCCCAGAGTTTTCACTCCCAAGCTCCCTGGTATCTGTCTTTCAGAAAGGAGATGTTAATTTTTAAGTTTGTCTGTTTTCCAATAGTTCAAACAAACATCCACACACTGATCCTTTAGGAGTAGGAGGCACTGTGCAGAGGACAGCATGGCCATGGAATCCCAGAATAATTTGGGATTGAAGAGGCCCTGAAGCCCATCCATTCCCACCTCTGCCATGGGCAGGGACACGTTCCACTGTCCCAGGTTGTTCCAAGTCCCATCCAACGTGGCCTTGGACAATCCAGATGGGAAGGCTGACTGCAGGGAGCTGTGGTGAGGTCAGAGGTGACCTTGCAGAACTGAAATAACTTTGGAAATCTTCCTTCTGAGCTTAGTTGCAGTCCCAGATGTAGCTAAGATGGAATAACAAGGGTCAGTTTTCTGGAGGAACACAATGGTGGATGAACCTCCACAGATCTCCCTTCTGCTGAGCTGTCTGTACACAAACTACCAGGATGGCATGGAAAGAAGGGTATCAAAAACTCTGCTGCTCAGAGAACCAAGATTTCAGCAAATCCCCTGCAGCCATGGGGTATGCTGAGAGGATGACAGCAATTCTGGGCCTGGAAATGACACCAGGGCTCATTTTTTACCTGTCCTACTTTGCTTGAGCCTTTTATTCTGCACTGGCTTAGTGCTGACATTGAATTGTATGAGGCATCTGCCAGGGATCAAGAATATCTGATGGAAAACAGAGACAACTTCATGTTAACAAGTGTACTTTGAATTTCTGCAACTTATATTCTCTTTTAATGCATACAGGGATGTGGGGTTTTTCCCTTTTCATCCTAAGGGATAAAATGTAACCCTTTATTTTCATAAATATTTTACATAGTTTGCAAGTACTCTTAAAATGTAAAATGAGCATTTTACATATTCTTTTCCAAATTCAATTACTGATCAATTTGACATATTTCTTTTCTTTAATGGGATGATCCCTAAAATCTCCCTGTGATGAAGACACATTCACCTACACCAACTTAAATAAATTGCTTCCCATTTCTTCTTTTCCCTTTCCTTCCCTCTTCAATGAAATTTCCCTGTTTAAAAAATTACCTTAAAAATTATTTAAGTGCATTTATTGTTCTGGCAAGAAATGCACACATACAAAACATGTTTTTCCCTGCAACTGTAACTTCAGGTTTTATCCAAGATATCAGTTTGTGAGCAGTTAGGTTAACTTGGAGCCATCTTAACTCTGCAGTCATTTATTGCTTGAACAAACAAATTTTCAGTTTTTATGTTAAAAAGCAGCTACTTTTCTGGGAGATTTTCCCATTCCCCACATTTTTCCTTGAGGAAGCTGAGCAGCAGAACTGAAGCCTGGGTATGGCAGCCAGTATTTCCATGTATTTAGGAATCTGCCTCTTGTAGTTATTTACTCAGCAACCACAATTTATCCTTATTTATAGCTGCCCTAAATAAGAGTTATTTAAATATTAATGAATTAACTTGCTGGCTCAACATGTATTTGTAGGATGAAGAATTACAACAGAAGAAATCAAAATATTCTGTATCAAGGGACTGCTTGTCCTTGGTAAAAAAATCCCAGACAAATCCCAAACATGGTCCTGACATGTGAGTCTGCAGGTGGCAAAATTTTGGAATAAGAAGTATACACAGTGTGGAAATGGTCACAAAACTGAGTCTGTGAGACAGATTAGAATTAAATCCCCTTCTAATTAACCTTGGGAGGGCTCAGGCTGTGATGAACTTTAAAAACACTGCAGCAAATAACGAGAAATAACCAAACTGGGTTGGGGTGGTTTTTTTGGTGTTTTTTTTTTTTTTTTTTGGGGGGGGGGTTGGGTTTTTTGGGTTTTTTTTGGGTTTTTTTTGTTTGGTTGGCTTGGAGTTTCCTTGTAATTTATTTATTTATTTCCTTTCTCATTCAACAACTATGGAATTTCTCTAAATCACAGAAGAATATTGGAACAATAGCTGGGTTTTGTAATGAAGATTTATCACAAGAACTACAGGATTGCTTACTCAGAGGTATGAGAATTCCTGACATTAACTTTCTTGAGGGTTTCATGCTATGAATAAAAGGATGGCTATTATGATTGGTTTACCTACATAAAATTATTCTTTGAAATTGTTTCTGTTTATTAGCATAATAAACCTGGTCAGAGGAGAATGAGTCCCTTTGATATTTTATAGTGTGCTAACATTTTTATGCCTTATCATTTCTGAAAACTCTACCCCAGCATTAAAGAATGGCAACATTTATAATCTTGCCCTGTGTTTCTTTGTTCTTCTGTAAAAAAACCTAGGCTCTTATTTTCTGGATTTTTTTTTTAGCAGAAGATTATCAATGCAGGAGAACAAAAATTTTATTATCCATTTTTGATGATTAGGATCTGAAACTCTGAAAATTTAAGGAATATTTTCAGAGGTTACTTCTTTTCCAGGTAGCCATTCTCTCCCAGCCTTTGCAGCTATCTCATTTCATACAGCTCACTCTCATTCAAAATCAGAAAACACAAATTTTAACACAATAAACCCACCTATAAACAAATGCAGGGTGCAGTTTACAACGCACGTGAACCAACACCAACCCTATTCAGGTTCCTTCACAGAAATATTTTGTTTTCTTCTTTTAATCTTCACATGTCACACATGATGGAAAAAAGATAAACCACTTAAAATCTTATTTGATTTTCCCTAAATTTCTCTAAGTTTGCAAGTTTTCAGTATATTCTCAAATATCTCAAATATAAGAAGACATAAACAGGCCTGACACAAAAGGAAAAGTCAATAGCAATGAGGATTTAAGCTCCTATAATTAGCCTGCCCCATGGAAATTAACCTGGCAGAGATAATAATTAAAGAAGCCAATATCTGCTTCCTTTGTTCAGTTACTTCAGGCAAACAGAAAAGATTTTTACAGGGGAGAAATAATTTAAAAATCTTTCATTTGGACTAATTTCTCCGAGGGAACAGGGACAGGAGGAGAGGGAACAGACTCGGGCTGGGCCAGGGCAGGCTCAGGGTGGACACCAGGAGGAATTTCTGCATGGGAAGGGTGGTCAGGCCTTGGCAGGGGATTTTCAGGGAGGTGTTGGAGTCCCCATCCCTGGAGGTGTCCCAAGAAGGCCTGGATGTGGCACTCAGAGCTCTGGGCTGGGGACACCATGGGGATCAGGCACAGCTTGGACTCCATGGGCTGGGAGGACTTTCCCAACCGCAGTAATTCTGGGATTCTGACCCCAATGAGGGTTGCCGGTCCAGGTGTAAGAACCTGCCCCACTGAATGAAACACTTTTTTTGTCACTGTATGATTTTGGCTTCCTCCAGAGCAGCCACCCCTGGTGTCACCACAAGGCCCTCCCAGCACCTTCCCCAAGAGAAGGGAAGCCAACAGGGCTGAGTGGCAGGAGGATCCACAGAGGGAACAGAATTCCAGCAGGGAATGCTTAGGCTGGAGGTGCAGGAGACGTGAGGGGACAGAATGTAAGAGAAAAGAGACAGTGCAGAGGGCAATCTCACCCCTGAGGAGTTGCAGCTGCACTAATTACCAAAATTAGGAGCAGCCCTGCCCTTAACAGGCCACAGCTGTGTCCAATAAGGATGAGTGCTGTAAAAGAGTGGCTTAGCTGGGTGAGAAGGGAGTTGTTTGTGCTATGAGAGAGAAGAAGTTGGAAGTGCTGTGAGGAGATATTCATGAGAAATCACAAAGTAGGTATGGAAATTTTGCAATAAGATAAGGAGCCAGGGACTGGGGAGCACTCATGGCTCTGTTTGGCCAAATGCTGCTTTGGCAAATAGCTGGAAAATGTCATGGATAATGTCATGGGGACTGCTTTAGCCTTGTTTTGGAGCTCCAAGCTCCTGGGGCATGGAGAAGGTCTGAGAGCTCTGACTTCAGGAGTCACTTTGCAGCTACTCAGGAAAAGGATTGTTCACTCAGTGCATGTTTGAAAACACCCTCTCTTCTTGGGATGTCTTCCTGAGTTGATTGTCTAACATTTTATTTTCCTGGATCCTGCTCTGCTGGCTTGTTTAGAACTGTGGTGTCCCCCAAGCACACTTCCATGGATTCTCTAGGGACAAGTGGCAGGATCTCACCTGTGGGGAGAGCTTTAGCCAATGGTGGAGGGAACTGAGGGTTGTCAATAGCAGGAGTAAAAGTATGAGGGCCAGAACACAGCCCAGACATAATTCTCTTCCAGAAGGAATAGGATTCCTTCAGGTTTCATAGTTTAATGAATCAAAACTTCTAGCCTTCCTTATGGTGGGAGTCAGGTTTACACAGAATTTTACGGGGCACAACATGGAGTTGTGTGGGTCCACATTTCCATTGTAGGAAGAACACCAGGGAACAGACAGAATTCCTTTTCCATCTGAAAATTACATGGAAATACATTGAAGGTGTTTCCTCTGAGAGTTGCGTTGCTCATTTTTATCTAACATCTAGCTGCATGGTAAGCAGGGGAGAATCCACGAAATTCTTCTCTCCAAATATTAAGTTGTCAAATTTCCAATATAAAGTTATATTAATGGATTTAAAAATGGAGACAGTTTGTATGAACTCCTGCAATTTTACAACACCTGCACAGCACTTTTTTAAAAGCATCAATAATTAGAAATCCTTATATTCATCATCAGTTGGGTATAAAGCACAAGGATTTTTATATAAAATACAAATCCAGAGTTGTTCTATATTGCAATGTGATACATAAACAAAACTTCCAAAGATACTAATTTTGACATTAGATGTTGACGTGTTAAGTGTTAACTATGAATGATACTCCAGGTCAAATGAAATAGCATAGAGCAGAGAATTTCAAAAGTCCAGCTTCCAAAAAAAGTATTCTTATGTCATAATGTTTCAAACTAAATAATGTATATCTACTTTTTTCCTGCAATTTTCCCTGTGGGGTTTGTTCTAGGCTCCATGATTTTACTAGTAGACCTTATGTCTGTCAAAAAAGAAATTTATTAAATAAAAAGAATCCATCAAGTATTGTGTTGAACAAAAAAAATACTGTTCCTATTAAACTACAACAGTTTTTTACATATTTAACATTTCATTTTTAGAGAGTTTGCTGGAGATGGGCCTTCAAAGGAGGAGTAATTTCATAACTTCTGTGCCATTTATCTAAAATGTGCCAAAATGTAAATATACTAAAACATAGCTCATTTAAGAAAAATGAAATTTCAATCCCATCAGTACAAAAGTAGCTTAGAGAAGCTCATTCATGTGAGAGAAAATTCTTAACTTGGACACCTATTCCTAAAGAGATAAGGAGATCCTATTAGGTGTTATTATGTTTTGGCTTTTTTAAATAAGGTCACTTTTTAGCTCAGAAAAAATGAGGAGAGAGAAAACAACTGAACTCTATCAGCCAAATTTTGTCAAAACCAGATAGCTCTAGAGTTTCACCCAGAATAAACAGAAAGGCATGAATTTTATGGTCCTGTGATTATTTTCTTGTAACAACAGCCAAACTTTTTCATAGTTTTCTGACTTGTCACAGAAAAAGAGGGATTTCAATGAGTGTGTGGAACTGAAATGGTTGGCTGAGTTTAATGAATAAAACAAAAAGCTCTGGGTGAAGGACACTGAAGTGAAACAGCTTCCCTGGGCTTCCAAGCTTTCATTAAAGGGTTTGGAATCCCTGGCAGTGTCAGTCATCAAGGAGATGGATAAGAAGATAAAACCCATCACAAAGAGAATCAAACAGCAGGTCAGGGCTTGCAGTTCAGGGTGATGGCTACTGGCACCTGTGGTTTTCAGCTCACCCATAAAGAAACTGAAAAGGAGGAGGAGTGATGTGGGCACAGGCTGAGGGATAGAGTTTGACCCCATAGACAGGAAAAAAATCCCCCCAGGAGACACTGATTGTGACACCTCAACCCCCCTCATGAAATCTAGGGCTTGTCTCCAAGCTTGTTCTGTCAGGTTTATCCTTCTGTTCTTGCCTCTGATCAGATAAACTCACTGGGATAAGCAGCCTCCCATCCACCTCAGTTAGTGCCAATGACCAAGCTTGTTCTGCCTCCCTATCATCTGTGCCATGTGTTTGTAGGACGGAAAATTACAACAGAAGAAATCAAAATATTCTCTACTAAGGTTCTGCTTATGTGTGGTTTCCTTCCCTGGTGAAAATCCCAGACAAATTCCAAGTATGAACCTGAATCTGTGAGATGAGAGTCTGCAGGTGGCACAATCTTGGAATAAGGAGGATGCACAGTGTAGAAATGGTCACATAACTGAGCCTGTCCCTGATTTGTTGATGGCTTCTGCCTTTTCTTATTGTCCCTTTTCATGCTGAAAAAGATCTTTGGCCTGATGCCCTTAAAGGAGCAGAAACTCCCATTTCCATGGAACTTTACACGGTCTTCTTTTGGCTCAGGAATCCCTTGGGACTCCCAGTTATTCTGAGGCTTCTTCAGGCCTCAGTTTTGTCATGTGGAACACAAGATCCAAGAGGAGAAAAAACTTTGATTTTGACCCAATGTGGCCACTTTAACAACCAACTTACAGCAACTGAAAGAAAAAATTCATCAATTCTCAGTCGGTCAGCAGGAGAACAAAACCCACAGACTCAATTTCATGCTGATGTGTCCAGTTTATTCCCCTGGTTCAGCCAAAATTGTGAAATGTTGTTTCCTGGCTCTTTAAAATCTCTCTTTTAAACCTTTTTTTCTCTGTTTGTGAAGGCTAGTGTCCAAATCTCTGTCTTATGCCAGAAGGACAATGTTTGCTTTCCAGAGAGCACCAGAACTACAAATAAGTTGAACCAGTTCTTTGACAAACACTTTGAGGAAAACTAGAATTATAAACTCTTCATGGCAGAAATAAAGGAAAACTGATGTTCTGAAAAGGATTCTTGAGGCCTGTGGAGCACTGAAGGATAACTTATTTTTAGGTAGGAGTCTGGTTAAAGACTAATCTTTTTCCAGGTGTTTTAGTCTCCCTTCCTCTCTTTGTTTTCATATTTCCATTGCCATTTCCCAAGACTCACCCTCAATTGGGATTGGAGGGAAAAAAAGAATTCAGACTTCCAAAATTAGTTATTTGAGAGAAAGAAGTATCCTTTTTGGTGGATGAATAACCTAGTCCTGTTTGGAATCCTAGTTGACCCTGGTTTTTTATTGTTGTATTAACAATATTTTTTCCCCTGAACTTCTGATACTGAGCACCAGCTGACTTGGGTTCAGTATTGGATAAAGGAACATAAAACAGAGGTCTTAGAAACATGAATGGAAAACAGAATTTAATTTACTTATGAAAAGATAGAATTAGTCAGGAAACAAATTCAACAGGACAACCCAAAAATAATAACATGTCAAAACCTAGGACTGGCTGAAGCTAAACTCAAAAGAGATTAAAGAGATTATTACTCCTTTATCTATAACATCTTATTTAAAGAATAGTCTGTGCCAGAATTAGCAGTTGACCAGCACTTTCTTTCATGTCAGAAGGAAAGGAACAGACTCCTGTTCAAGTAAGGATATTCAGAGTTAGCTAAAATAAAGCATATTCTGTGGTTTTGCATTCATTGGTGCTGTGTATTCAGCAGAGTGTCCTTTGTCTCTCTACCTTTATTCCTTTACATAATAAGAGCATTTTTCTCAGATCATTTTGATAGATTATACAAAATCTTGTTGCATTTGCAGACTGAAAAACAAATTGAAGGAATGTGCTTTTTTTAAGGAAAGTATCTCTTTCATATTTGCTCTAATCTCCATGAGAATTATTACTAGGAGACAAAGAATATCAATACCTCTCTTTCTTCTCATCCCTCGCACTCCATCTCTTTTTCTAAATAAAGAAATAAATAAGAAATACTGCAAAGTTTTGTTCTTGCAGTTGGTTACAGAAGGTTTCAAAGAGGGAGACTCTGTCAAACCTCCCACCACCCATAATCTCTGTCCTTATTAAAGCCACAGAATCGAGGGACACCTGGATATTAAATGAGATAAGGAGGATATTGCTAAAGCCTGAACAATCAGCCAGGTCATTTGTTAATTGAAGTACGACCCCAGTTCGTCCTGTGTCTTTGAAAATAGCATCCATCTTCAGGCTGTATATTTTTAAAATTGTGCTCACCTTAAAATAATTGGTTTGAATATTCTGTATGAAAAGTAGGAAACATCTCCTTAATGAAAGAAAGGATTTTGCAAGAGATAACATTGCCGTTAATGAAGTCTAATTAGAGATTCATTTAAAAAATAATCTCCTGTGCTAATTTTTCAAGGGACGGCTAATAGAGTTCTAGCTTGAGACAAAAATAGCTCTTTGGAGTTTTATAAATGTTCTTGTCTAGGTTAACTATTTCTATTATTCACAACAAAAAACAATTAGTGTGTTAGAAATCTGACTATTAAAGAAAATTGTGTTTTACATTATTTTCTGGAAGTTATTTTTGTGAGGAAGGTTGTCACATTTTTCACCATTGTAACAAAATACTGTAACTTTTGTCCACATTTGAGACATCCAAATATTCTCCCTTAATTTCTGTTGATATAAAGGATTCTGTATTTCTTTACAAATGACAGGGATTGATCCCATAATGTATAAAGTCAATTTAACTCTATTCCCAGTGTGTCATCTTCCATGTTGATGACAAAACACCCTTTGATTCTCAGGTTTGGTGCTCTCCGCTGCCCTGGATTGTGCCTCTGCCCAGGACTAAGGGAAGCCAAGCTCTGTTAGAAGGTGACAACTGCTCTTTGGTGAGCGACCATGGCAGAGGTTGCATTAAAAAGCTCTCAGGATTAAAGAGAAGGACCAGCCTGTCTTAGGTTTAGGGACACTTGGGGTGTGATGTATTACATGACTTGTGAGGGTTCCTCAAGGTGAGAGAGATAGACGAGAATCTTGCTTCATGATTAGAAGGCTGGATTTATTAATATATGATACATATTACATTAAGACTATACTAATAGGAATAGAGAGAAAAATTCAGAAGCTGCTAAGCTAAGAATAGAATAGGAATCTCCTAAACAAGAAAGCTCTCTGTGAATCTGTCCCGGAGCTTGGTCCTGTGACTGGCCCTTAATTGTAAACATGGAACATGAGCCAATCACAGGTGCACCTATTGCATTTCACATCAGCAGATAATAATTGTTTACATTCTCTTTCTGGGGCCTCAGCTTCCCAGAAGAGGAAAATTCCTAAAAGAAAAGATCTTTATGAAAAAATGTCCGTGACAGGGATGAGATTGGAGACTAGGAGTATCAGAGGAACAAGAATGAATGGGGAAATGCTGGGGCCCAATGAAAACCATCTATCCCCAACTAATCAGTTCCCAGAAAAGGGATGGATTAGCCCATCCATCTAAGGAGCATTGCTCCTGGAAGAGACAGGAGATCTGAAGTGGGGTGTCATCTCCAGGTCCTGGAGCTTCTCGTGCAAGGGAAGAATGTTTGGGCAGTGTGTAACACTCACTTTGATGTTTTGGAGGTGGATGGGACTTTATATGGGATATATGGATGCCCTTGGATCCCTGGCAGTGACCAAGGCCAGATTGGATGGGGCTTGGAGCAACCTGGGCTAGTGGAAAGCGCCCCTGCCCATGGTGGGAGTGGGACTGGATGAGCTGTGAGGCCCCATCCAATGCAAACCAGTCTGGGATTCTCACAAAATGAACCAAAGGTGGAGAAGGGGGTGGATCAAGGTGGTTTGGCAGGACCAAAGGTGGGGAAAGAGAGGATTGAGGGGTTCCATGGATTATCTGAGGGTAAGGAGATTGCAGGACAATATGTTTCTCTTACTAAGGCCTATATCCTAATCTCTATCCTCACTCATCCCTCTCTCTGCCTCCTGGGTGGCTGTGGGGACTGAGCTGGGCTGAGCTGGAAACCCCCAAGCTGAATCAGCCAACAAGATCTGAGGGCCAGCAGCTGGAATGGGACCATGGACAATCAGTGGTGTGGATCCACCAAGAGCAGAGAGTCCTGGACAGGCTTTTGTGGGGTGTTTGGGTGGATGAAGTGCTGCTGGATCAGGGGTAGGTGGCTCAAAGTTGGGTGGTGACTGGGGCTGGTAAAGGCATCACTTTCTACCTAGACTTGTTTGTCTGGTCATGCCGCATTTTTCCTGTGGATAAATCTGTGGGGAAGCCTACTGGGAGTGGGGGTTCAGCTGAACTGGGACTCCCAGTAGGATTGTAGCTCCCTGGAATTGCTGGACTTGGCACCCTCTAACACCACTCAGGAGCCTTTTTTGATATGACAAATTACTGTGATTAGAACAGAGATCTCCTCAGCCTGGCTGGTGTTTTCAGAATAATTTCCATGATAATACTATCTAGCAAACAAAAGAAGGAATACTTGAACATCCTATTGATTATTCCTGTCTGTTCCTGAATTATCTTCTCTAATGGGCTCGGAGATTCTTTGTGAGTTAACAGATTTGGGATATGATTAGCTGATTATAAAGAAAATAATTATAAACAGCCTCCTGTGGAAGAGAAAATGGATTTCACGGAGCATCAACATCTTCATTCTAGGGGGAATTTTGAAGGTGAATAACTTTTGTTGTAATATGAAGGAAATGGAGAAAAACGCATCCTCCAGGATCTCATTGAATTGGTGTCTGAATGCTCAGGTGAGCTATAGATCTGTGTGTTTTATGTTATATGTCCATATTCCAATTGGACGGTCTGGGAGCAACCTGGGACAGTGGAAGATGTCCCTGCCCATGGCAGGGGGTGGAACAAGATAGGTTTCAAGGTCTCTTCCAACCCAAACCAGACTGTGACTTTATATATTAAAATAAATATTCATCACATAGGGTAAACTAATATTTTAACACAAAAATATAATTCCATCCATATTTCTTTTTTTTTTTTTTTTTTTCAATTTATATGCTTCTTCCTAATCTCTAATAGCAGTCATTCTCAAGACTACACATAATTCAAAGTTAGGACCAGTCTTACTACAAATTTTCCAATTATGGCTCTGCTGCAACACATGGTTAAATTAGAAAGGAAAATGGACCACTTACCCCTTTAAAACACCTGGTTAAATGCTAGATTTTCACTTTTAATTTCTTCCTTAATGCCATTGCCATAAAATTAAGATACCTACACAACAGTTTCCTGCTCAAACCCTTATAAACTTATTTTATCTTTATTAGATGGGAAATTATGAGATGGCAGGAGATCCAGGTAGGGAACAAAAACTGAATTCTATTGAAATTCTTCTTTCCCTATAGCTTATCTCATAGAAAATTGTCCCCTCTGTAATGCCTCCAGAGCAGTTTGTTTGACTTAGGGCACACTGAGAGCACAGTTATTGCTGAGCAGCACAGCTACATCAGAGCTTGTTTTACTGAAATATTCTTGAATCAGTGTTTGGGCCAGCAGTGCAGGGGCCTTGCAAGGGTCACTTGCACACCCCTAATTCTGCAAATGGCAAACTCACCTGGAAATAAGTCACCAGCAAGTAATCAGCTGCCAAAACCTGGAGTTTCAGGTGCAGTAATAGGCTATTAAACCGCGTTATTAGCCAGCATATTTTCTGCAATCTGCTTCAGCTTCTTCTTACCATTCATCTTACAGAGAGTTTTGCTCTTTCTGGTCTCCAAGTTTTGACTCTATTACACCCAAAATAACTCAATAAGAAAGTCCTGGATCAGGTGTCAGACTTGTAACTGGGAGTAGCAGTGCAGCACGAGGGAGAGCTGGCACATCCTCATCCTTCCAGAGGGAGAATCCTGGAATGGCCTGGGTTTGGAGGGACCTCAAAGCCCATTCAGTGCCACCCCTGTCATGGGCAGGGACACCTTCCACAATCCCAGGTTGCTCCAAGCCCCATCCAGCCTGGCCTTGGACACTGCCAGGGATCCAGGGACAGCCACAGCTTCTCTGGGCACCCTGTGCCAGGGCCTGCCCACCCTCACAGGGAACAATTCCTTCCCAATCCCTGATCTAACCCTGCCCTCTGACAGTGGGAAGCCAATCCTTGTGTCCCTCCATCCCTGGGAAGCCATCTCCATCTTCCTCGTCAGCTCCTTCAGGCACCACAAGGCCACAATGAAGTCACCCCAAAACCTCTCCAGCAGAGCTTTCCTCCCAGCAGAGCTGCTGCATCTCTCTGACCGTCCTGGTGGCTCCCCAGGTCTGGCTCCAGCAGCTCCAGATCCTTCCTGTGCTGGAGATCCCATATAAACCAACACTGGCTTGCAGGACTCTGAAGTCCATTTAACTTGGGAGAACTTTTCAGATCCCAGCTGTTGATCTCTACCTGAGTCCCTCTTGGGGATTTTGAAGATCATGGTGTCCTGCATAAGGCAGGAGCTGTATCACAAAGACTTTCTTCGGCTGTTCCTTGGGAGGGACTACCCAGGGAACTCACCAACAGTAAGAGCCTGAATGAGGGATGTGGGACTCCAGGCAGCTCTCCAAAATGCAGTTTATTCCATCCAAGAGGTTACAGCACTCCAGGGTTGTGAGTGACAGAGCCTGTGCCTACAGCTGTCAGCTCCAGCTGCAGGCAGGCTAGGAGACCTTTAGTTTTGGTTACAAATGCATTATATACTTTTCTTTGCTTAGCAGCTTAATACAGAAGAACCAATCTGTACCTTAACTTTTATCTATAGCCTATCATAACGACTGTAATTACCATATTCATGTTACTATTCTCCAATTACTAAAAGTTAGTACATTACAGTTTAAGCTAGAAGTTGTTTTTCAGTTTTCTTGCAGTGGAAAATTCTGAGACCTTTTTTGTACTTGCAACATCTGCTGACTTGTTTGCCTGTGCTATCTTTCTGCTTGGTAAAAACATCTTCTTGTTTGGGGGTGGGTTTATCCTTTGCTCTAAGGCATAAAAACCCCTTCTAACTAACAAACACTTTGCCTCCTTGGTTATCCAGTAAGACTGGCTCAGCAATTCTTTTCTTCTATATCAAAACTTGCTTTCATTTCTATTCCTTCTTCAAATTCTACATTCAAAAATATTTCTGCCAAGCACACATATCTGTGAGACTTTCTTGTCAAACTTTCATCCTTCCCAACAACCAGCCCTGGAATGTGCTCCAAAAACCTGTGGATGTGGCACCTGGGGACGTGACTTAATGGGGGACCTGGTGCTGGCAGGACTTGGTGATCTCAGAGGTCTTTGCCAACCTTAATGATTGATCATTCTGTGATTCAGAAGGGCTCTGAAATTTTAAGAGGAAAAGAGAATGAAAATAGGTTTTCATTATGTCTCTCCAAAGCAGTACCATTTGTTACATTAGCCACAGATATCTGGTATTCAGCAAATGTTAGAGACCAAAGTGGAACCTTGTTTTGAGCTGCATTAGTAAAATCTTCCCTCATAATTACACAAAGTGAAAGGAAATCCTTATCTCTATCAGTCTTCTGTAATTTCTTCCATGCCAAAGACATAATAACATCATAAAATAAGACATAAAACATGCCATGTCAAAGACATAAAACATCATAAAAATATCGTAATTCTCAAAACTGCAAATTCAAACTAAAATAGCCTGAAGACACTGCTCAAAAACCTCTGACTCCCATGATTTTTCTGTATGTGTACCATGGTCCATAAGTGCTTATTGACCTTGGAAGAGGCATTTCAGGAGTTCTGCTAACAGC